>NW_027361961.1:3203333-3922500 GCF_039654945.1 Dendrobates tinctorius | reverse complement strand
AGGAGGCAGCATTATACCCTATGAGGAGGCAGCATTATACCCTATGAGGAGGCAGCATTATACCCTATGAGGAGGGCAGCATTATTCCCTATGAGGGGGGCAGTATTATACCCTATGAGGAGGCAGCATTATACCTTATGAGGAGGCAGCATTATACCTTATGAGGAGGGCAGCATTATTCCCTATGAGGGGGGCAGTATTATACCCTATGAGGAGGCAGCATTATACCCTATGAGGAGGCAGCATTATACCCTATGAGGAGGCAGCATTATACCCTATGAGGAGGGCAGCATTATTCCCTATGAGGGGGGCAGTATTATACCCTATGAGGAGGCAGCATTATACCCTATGAGGAGGGCAGCATTATTCTCTATGAGGGGGGCAGTATTATACCCTATGAGGAGGCAGCATTATACCTTATGAGGAGGCAGCATTATACCTTATGAGGAGGGCAGCATTATTCCCTATGAGGGGGGCAGTATTATACCCTATGAGGAGGCAGCATTATAACCTATGAGGGGGTGCATTATTCCCTATGAGGGGGGCAGTATTATACCCTATGAGGGGGCAGCATTATACCCTATGAGGAGGCAGCATTATTCCCTATGAGGGGGGCAGTATTATACCCTATGAGGAGGCAGCATTATACCCTACGAGGAGGGCAGCATTATTCCCTATGACGGGGTGCATTATTCCCTATGAGGGGGGCAGTATTATACCCTATGAGGGGGGCAGTATTATACCCTATGAGGGGGCAGCATTATACCCTATGAGGGGGTGCATTATTCCCTATGAGGGGGGCAGTATTATACCCTATGAGGGGTGCAGTATTATACCCTATGAGGGGGCAGCATTATACCCTATGAGGGGGTGCATTATTCCCTATGAGGGGGTGCATTATTCCCTATGAGGGGGGCAGTATTATACCCTATGAGGGGGTGCATTATACCCTATGAGGGGGTGCATTAAACCCTATGAGGGGGTGCATTATTCCCTATGAGGGGGGCAGTATTATACCCTATGAGGGGGGAAGTATTATACCCTATGAGGGGGTGCATTATACCCTATGAGGGGGTGCATTATACCCTATGAGGGGGGCAGTATTATATTCTATGAGATGGCTGTATTATATTCTATGAGATGGCTGCATTATATTCTATGAGGGGTCTACATTATATTCTATGAGGGGGCTGCTTTATATTCTATGAGGGGGCTACCCCAACTCCTGCTACATAATTAAGACATGTACAACCTTATATTATACCCGGATATTAGTGTGTTTTACCGCACAATTGGTGGTCTGGTATTTAACTATATGCAGCTACATAGTGGGTCCCAAGAATGATTTTCTCTGGTGGGCCCAAGGTGTTCCAGTCCGACGCTGGTCTCACCCATCCTCTGACTCGCCGGGATGAGAGCAGCTGCAACTTCAGAGCTTCAGAGGCCAACTACCCTAACCTGTGGCACACACAGAGAGGAGGTGACAACAAGCGTAGGAAGCTGACAGTCCATTGTGTAACGAATGGAAGCGGAGGCAGAGATGGTGAAGTTCACATTTGGTTTTATTTTTTAAGTGGAACCTCGGGACCACGGTCCGGGGGGCTCCGAAGGGGGCGTGACTAGTGAGCCCCGGGCACCCGTAGTAAAGCCCTCAGGCAGGGCCAGAATGGAATACCCGGAGGACACGGGTGCTACCTCCAGTTAGACCCTGAACATGTGGCAGCTGTCCCAGCGGGACCAAAAGGGATAACAAAAGTTACAGCAGAGTCCGTAATGCGCTGGGTCCTGGATCCGGTTAGTTGGTAAGGAGTTGGTTCCAGTGACCTTTACACAGTGCTTGAACTCGGATGGCTGTAGGCGGAACGGGATGGCTTAGGCCCAGATGGTTGCTGATACAACTAGGTAACACAGGATACTGATATGCTGTGGAAACAGAGAGCATTAGACAATGCACAGAGACTGCAGATGCAGTGCAGACAGGTTAGCATGAGAACCGGATGTAGCAATGATAGATACTCGTTGCTCCGGCGCTCTCCCTATGGAGGAGAGGCCAGAAATAGCAGCCAGTGCGCTGCCATTGGTTGATAGCATTTTTTGAATAATGCACGCCGTCCCTTTAAGAAGGCAAGAGAGCGGGCGGGCGTGCCCTAATAGCCTTAGTTACAGATCTCCTCACAGTACACCAGGAGGAGGAGGGAGGACAGAATGCTGAGCAGCAGCATGAGAGGCTCGAGGTGAGTGCCCAGAACGGAGAGCAGCGGCAGGCCTGGACGCAGAGCCAGGACGGGAGCCAGGTGTAACAGCGGCAGACCTGGGCGCAGCGCCAGGACGGGGACCGTGTGTAACACATTGAGGTACAGAGCAGGTGACCAGTGGGTCCAAATCCTGACTTCGCCAAACATATCCATGGTTTAGTGATGGTCAATGGAGCAGATCTATATTCTTTCAGTTGGGGCTGTGGTCCCCTAAGCTGGCATCCTGTAGAATGTCAAATCTTTGTGATGAACCATGATCTGGCACCTATCCTGCAGAGTGTTCCAAGGTGTAAATAGAGATAGAAGACTTCTGGCACAGGAATCCTTTTTCAGTAAAAATTCTCTCTTTATTTAAACATCTTCAGTGATAAAAAAAAACAACATCATGAAGACCCCCCCATAGTCCTAACGCGTTTCGGACCCAGTAAAAACAGTCCTTCCTCAAAGGCATACAACCATAGAGTGAACAGTTCCTTATATACATCTGTTATGAATGGGTCACCGAGGAGAAAAAAGCAAAACAAGCTAAGTCACAGAAAACCAGAGAGGTTAGTAACTATGCAGATTGCACACACTGATCCTACCACACAACTAGCAGCAGCTGTGGAGCGTACCTACGATGTTCCTAGATGCTTCATCACAGCCGGAGGACTAAATAAGCCTGAAGCATGAAAAGGGGAAAACTAACTGCCCCAGAGCAGACCCCAAAGGAATAGATAACCCCCACACATGTATTGACGGTGAAACAAGATGAAGGCACAAACACAGGCTGGAAAATAGGCTGAGCAAACGATGGGGCCCAAAATAACTAGAGAGGAAAGGAAAGGAAAGACTCTGTCTGCAACCTGCAAAAAACCCTACAAAAATAAAGGACATCGGGTGCGTATTTCTCGCAAGTCACACATCTGGTCCATGTGTAATGCGTATTTTTTGCGCACCCATAGACTTGCATTGGCGTACTACGGGCGTAGTACGCTGACAATCGCAGCATGCTGCGATTGGCATGGCCCGTAAAATATACGCAAGAAAAATAAGGCTGATGGGAGCTGCCCCATAGAGAGTCATTGATCCGTGTGCAATGCGTTTTTTTAACGCCTCTCACTCGTCCGTATTCCTCTCTAGTGTGAAGCCGGCCTAAGCGAGATCGCTAGTGAGATCGCTGATGCATCACCGATTTTGTGACACAACAGGGATCTCACCAGCGATCTCGTTATGTGTGACACTTAGCAGCTACCGGGTCCCCGCTGCAATGTCGCTGATCGTGCTCGAATGTCCTGGGCCATTTTTTGATCTCTGGTGTCCCGCTGGCCAGCATGCATCGCTGTGTTTGACACCGACGAGCGACCTCAGAAATCATGGACGCAGGCGGAAGTCGTCAGATTCGCTGCTGTGTGACAAGGTCCCAACGACCGCCGAGATCGTTGCTGCGTTATTGAGTAGATCTGACTGTCTGACAGCTTACTAGCGATCATTTAGCGACGCACCAGCGTTCCTTACCAGGTCGTAACGTTGTTGAGATCGCTGGTGCGTCGCTTAGTGTAACGGTACCCTAACTTAATAAATGTTTTAAATTTGGATGACAGTGTTTGCATTGCCAAATGTAGGTTATACTGTAATGTGGCATGCTACTTGGCAAGTCTAAAGTGTGAAATAGGCAGGATATTACAAACAACATCATATATGATGATGTTATGTTCATTTGTTGCTTCATTTTTACTTTTTTTATTGTTTTTTATGATTGTACTTACTAATTTCCTGCTGCACCTCACGAGGACTTTCCTCATAATTGGGGAACATTTGGCTGCATATTCGCTTCCATGCTGCATCCTTTCGTGCGCGGTCCAAATAATGTGTGTCACGTTGGTCCCATATTTCAGGCCTTTCCTGCAACAGAACAACAGAATCTGGCACCTATCCTGCAGAGTGTTCCAAGGTGTAAATAGAGATAGAAGACTTCTGGCACAGGAATCCTTTTTCAGTAAAAATTCTCTCTTTATTTAAACATCTTCAGTGATAAAAAAACAACATCATGAAGACCCCCCCCCCCATAGTCCTAACGCGTTTCGGACCCAGTACAAACAGTCCTTCCTCAAAGGCATACAACCATAGAGTGAACAGTTCCTTATATACATCTGTTATGAATGGGTCACCGAGGAGAAAAAAGCAAAACAAGCTAAGTCACAGAAAACCAGAGAGGTTAGTAACTATGCAGAATTGCACACCCTGATCCTACCACACAACTAGCAGCAGCTGTGGAGCGTACCTACGATGTTCCTAGACGCTTCATCACAGCCGGAGGACTAAATAAGCCTGAAGCATGAAAAGGAGAAAACTAACTGCCCCAGAGCAGACCCCAAAGGAATAGATAACCCCCACACATGTATTGACGGTGAAACAAGATGAAGGCACAAACACAGGCTGGAAAATAGGCTGAGCAAACGATGGGGCCCAAAATAACTAGAGAGGAAAGGAAAGACTCTGTCTGCAACCTGCAAAAAACCCTACAAAAATAATGTCCAACACTTCTGATAGCAAAATTAACCCTGAAGTCACTAGACTTCTCCCACTATATCAGCACTCTGAAATATTCTGAGACATAGCAAAAAGATACCAGACTAGTAAGGGACAAAAAGCAACTTGGCAAAATACTGATAAATAAGAGTGGAAATTCAGCACAGCCCTCAGCCGGGGCTGGCTCACCACACCAAAAAACTGAATAGACCAACCAAATCAAGTGTGAACATTAGCAGAAAAATTTAGCTTTAGATGACTGGAACAGAGCTGAAAACCAAGAGCTGACAAGCCAGAAGGAATCACCAGCAACTGAATAGGGCGTCGGCTGTCTTAAATCCAATCTGAGACTCCCGAGGTCCAATCGTCATCCTCATTCTCAGGTGGCAGATCTCCACCGATCAAATCAGCCTCACTACCTCCTGTTACCACCAGAGGGAGTCTGGAAGGAGAACTCACAACTGGTGAATCAGAGAATGAACTCACAACATACATCACAACAACACATGTTATTAATTAGAAAGGACTACCTCCCCAATTAACCCCATATTGACCAGAGGGAAATTAGTCCTTCATATACATGAAATTACATTGTTCTGAAAATACATCAGATAATAAGTATATACCGTATATACTCGTGTATAAGCCGAGATTTTCAGCCCATTTTTTGGGGCTGAAAGTCCCTCTCTCGGCTTATACGCGAGTCATATACTGGGGGTGGGCGGGGGGGTCAGAGACCATACTCACCCCCTCCTGGCATATCTCTGCAGCCCCTGCCTCTTCCTCTGTCATCTGCTTCCTGCGTTCAGCGGTTACGTGGTATTTATGAGTTTAATGAGCGGTACCACGTGACCAGCTGAATGCAGGAAGCAGATGACAGAGAGAGAAGCAGGGGCTGCCACTACAGAAAAGAACGTGTGCCAGGAGGGGGTATGATGGGGCAGAGTAATATTCACCTGTCCCGGTTCCATCGCCGTGCACCACTGTGTCTCCAGGTCCTCCTGCTGTGACGGCAGTGGGCGCGATGACGTAGTCAGTACGTGCCCTCTGCTGAACGTCACTGCAGAGACCCGGGACACAACGGTGCACAGCAATGGAATGGGGACCGGTAAATATCGACGGTTCCGGGGGCTCAGGACACTGGCACCTGGCCCCCAGCGACGGAGAGGTGAGTATGTCATTTTTTTATTGCAGCAGCAAATAAGGAGTATTTATGGAGCATCTTATGGGGCAGCATTAACCCTTGTGCAGCAGCATATGGGGGTATTTATGGAGCATCTTATGAGGCAGCATTAACCCTTGTGCAGCAGCATATGGGGGTATTTATGGAGCATCTTATGGGGCAGCAGTAACCCTTGTGCAGCAGCATATGGGGGTATTTATGGAGCATCTTATAGGACTGCATTAACCCTTGTGCAGCAGCATATGGGGGTATTTATGGAGCATCTTATGGGGCAGCATTAACCCTTGTGCAGCAGCATATGGTAGTATTTATGGAGCATCTTATGGGACAGCATTAACCCTTGTGCAGCTTCATATGGGGGGTATTTATGGAGTATCTTATGGGGCAGCATTAACCCTTGTGCAGCAGCATATGGGGTATTTATGGAGCATCTTATGGGGCAGCATTAACCCTTGTGCAGCAGTATATGGGGTTTTTATGGAGCATCTTATGGGGCAGCATTAACCCTTGTGCAGCAGCATATGGGGGGTATTTATGGAGCATCTTATGGGGCAGCATTAACCCTTGTGCAGCAGCATATGGGGGTATTTGTAGAGCATCTTCTTGGGCAAGCATTAACCCTTGTGCAGCAGCATATGGGGTATTTATGGAGCATCTTATGGGGCAGCATTAACCCTTGTGCAGCAGCATATGGGGTATTTATGGAGCATCTTCTGGAGCAGCATTAACCTTTGTGCAGCAGCATATGGGGGTATTTATGGAGCATCTTATGGGGCAGCAATAACCCTTGTGCAGCAGCATATGGGGGATATTTATGGAGCATCTTATGGTTGCAGCATTAACTCTTGTGCAGCAGCATATGGGGGTATTTATGGAGCATCTTATGAGGCAACATTAACCCTTGTGCAGCAGCATACGGGGGGTATTTATGGAGCATCTTATGGGGCAGCATTAACCTTTGTGCAGCAGCATATGGGGGTATTTATGGAGCATCTTCTTGGGCCAGCATTAACCCTTGTGCAGCAGCATATGGGGGGTTTATCTATGGATCATCTTCTTGGACCACCATTAACCCTAGGCTTATACGCGAGTCAATAAGTTTTCCCAGTTTTTTGTGGCAAAATTAGGGGGGTCGGCTTATACACGGATCGGCTTATACACGAGTATATACGGTACATATTTTACACATGCGTACGTTGTGTGAAGACATTTCATATGAATAGGATTAGTTGAAAACCTGTTCTCGCAAATTAGCATAGCTGAGATTATGTTCAAACAAAAAACAAGAAAAACAAACTGTAACAACCCTGCCTGTGGTTTTTAACCCTTTCTTAGTATAGGGTTAATAATGGATTGGTGTCTTATTGACACCTCTCCATTATTAATTGGCTTAATGTCACCTTACAATGGAATGGTGACATTAACCCTTTGTTATATTAACCCATTCGCCACCACTACAGGGCAAAGGGAATAGAGAGGATAAGTGCCAGAATTGTCACATCTTATAGATGCGCCTTTTCTGGGGTGTCTGGGGGCAGATTTTGGTAGCCGGGGGGGGGGCAAAAACAATGGTTCCTTTCATGGCTATTAAAATCTGCCCTCACTCACCTGCTTTACCTCTCTGGTTGACAAATTACCGCAGGAGCCCACACATTTTTTGACAACGAATTAATTTAAGGGGTTAACACCTACACCTCCCAAATTTTACACACAAACCCTCATCTACTGTAATTACTAGTGAAAGACATATAAAAAAACCATGAAATGAAATGATTTACTGTATGTAAACCATGTGTCATTTCATGTCGGGTTGGGGAATGATTTTGCAAAATCCGGCAATTGATTTTGCAGCTATTCTGCTATGTAGAACTGTATGAAATATAAATATATATATATATATATATATATATATATATATATATATATATATATTGGGGAGGTAGTCCTTTCTAATTAATAACATGTGTTGTTGTGATGTATGTTGTGAGTTCATTCTCTGATTCACCAGTTGTGAGTTCTCCTTCCAGACTCCCTCTGGTGGTAACAGGAGGTAGTGAGGCTGATTTGATCGGTGGAGATCTGCCACCTGAGAATGAGGATGACGATTGGACTTCGGGAGTCTCAGATTGGATTTAAGACAGCCGACGCCCTATTCAGTTGCTGGTGATTCCTTCTGGCTTGTCAGCTCTTGGTTTTCAGCTCTGTTCCAGTCATCTAAAGCTAAATTTTTCTGCTAATGTTCACACTTGATTTGGTTGGTCTATTCAGTTTTTTGGTGTGGTGAGCCAGCCCTGGCTGAGGGCTGTGCTGAATTTCCACTCTTATTTATCAGTATTTTGCCAAGTTGCTTTTTGTCCCTTACTAGTCTGGTATCTTTTTGCTATGTCTCAGAATATTTCAGAGTGCTGATATAGTGGGAGAAGTCTAGTGACTTCAGGGTTAATTTTGCTATCACAAGTGTTGGACATTATTTTTGTAGGGTTTTTTGCAGGTTGCAGACAGAGTCTTTCCTTTCCTTTCCTCTCTAGTTATTTTGGGCCCCATCGTTTGCTCAGCCTATTTTCCAGCCTGTGTTTGTGCCTTCATCTTGTTTCACCGTCAATACATGTGTGGGGGTTATCTATTCCTTTGGGGTCTGCTCTGGGGCAGTTAGTTTTCCCCTTTTCATGCTTCAGGCTTATTTAGTCCTCCGGCTGTGATGAAGCGTCTAGGAACATCGTAGGTACGCTCCACAGCTGCTGCTAGTTGTGTGGTAGGATCAGGGTGTGCAATCTGCATAGTTACTAACCTCTCTGGTTTTCTGTGACTTAGCTTGTTTTGCTTTTTTCTCCTCGGTGACCCATTCATAACAGATGTATATAAGGAACTGTTCACTCTATGGTTGTATGCCTTTGAGGAAGGACTGTTTTTACTGGGTCCGAAACGCGTTAGGACTATGGGGGGGTCTTCATGATGTTGTTTTTTTATCACTGAAGATGTTTAAATAAAGAGAGAATTTTTACTGAAAAAGGATTCCTGTGCCAGAAATCTTCTATCTCTATTTACACCTTGGAACACTCTGCAGGATAGGTGCCAGATTCTGTTGTTCTGTTGCAGGAAAGGCCTGAAATATGGGACCAACGTGACACACATTATTTGGACCGCGCACGAAAGGATGCAGCATGGAAGCGAATATGCAGCCAAATGTTCCCCAATTATGAGGAAAGTCCTTGTGAGGTGCAGCAGGAAATTAGTAAGTACAATCATAAAAAACAACAAAAAAAGTAAAAATGAAGCAACAAATGAACATAACATCATCATATATGATGTTGTTTGTAATATCCTGCCTATTTCACACTTTAGACTTGCCAAGTAGCATGCCACATTAATAATAATAATAATAATAATCTTTATTTATATAGCGCCAACATATTCCGCAGCGCTTTACAGTTGAACAGTTTCAAACACAACAGTCATAAGTAACAACGTTAACAATACAATAATTAAAGCGAAATAAGACGACCCTGCGCGTGGAGCTTACAATCTACAATGAGGTGGGGGAGATACAGAGTACAGGTTTGTATTTACAATGATGTATTTACAATGATGGTCCAGCCATCTTCAGGGGGTGGGGGTTAGATGGAGATAGTGAATGGGCTACACACACACAAACATAACATGACTTTGATTACTGAATGTGATAGGCCGCTCTGAACAAATGCGTTTTGAGCGAGCGCCTAAAACTATGCAAATTGTGGATGATCCTAATATCTTGGGGTAGAGCATTCCAGGGGATTGGAAATTTGTTTGTGTTATTAAACCTGTCAGTGTGATTTTACTGTATAGCGCACTGAATTGCCGGCTTTTCTAAAGGACATCGGGTGCGTATTTCTCGCAAGTCACACATCTGGTCCATGCGTAATGCGTATTTTTTGCCCACCCATAGACTTGCATTGGCGTACTACGGGCGTAGTACGCTGACAATCGCAGCATGCTGCGATTGGCATGGCCCGTAAAATATACGCAAGAAAAATACGGCTGATGGGAGCTGCCCCATAGAGAGTCATTGATCCGTGTGCAATGCGTTTTTTTAACGCCTCTCACTCGTCCGTATTCCTCTCTAGCGTGAAGCCGGCCTAAGCGAGATCGCTAGTGAGATCGCTGATGCATCACCGATTTTGTGACACAACAGGGATCTCACCAGCGATCTCGTTATGTGTGACACTTAGCAGCTACCGGGTCCCCGCTGCAATGTCGCTGATCGTGCTCGAATGTCCTGGGCCATTTTTTGATCGCTGGTGTCCCGCTGGCCAGCATGCATCGCTGTGTTTGACACCGACGAGCGACCTCAGAAATCATGGACGCAGGCGGAAGTCGTCAGATTCGCTGCTGTGTGACAAGGTCCCAACGACCGCCGAGATCGTTGCTGCGTTATTGAGTAGATCTGACTGTCTGACAGCCTACTAGCGATCATTTAGCGACGCACCAGCGTTCCTTACCAGGTCGTATCGTTGTTGAGATCGCTGGTGCGTCGCTTAGTGTAACGGTACCCTAACTTAATAAATGTTTTAAATTTGGATGACAGTGTTTGCATTGCCAAATGTAGGTTATACTGTAATGTGGCATGCTACTTGGCAAGTCTAAAGTGTGAAATAGGCAGGATATTACAAACAACATCATATATGATGATGTTATGTTCATTTGTTGCTTCATTTTTACTTTTTTTGTTGTTTTTTATGATTGTACTTACTAATTTCCTGCTGCACCTCACGAGGACTTTCCTCATAATTGGGGAACATTTGGCTGCATATTCGCTTCCATGCTGCATCCTTTCGTGCGCGGTCCAAATAATGTGTGTCACGTTGGTCCCATATTTTAGGCCTTTCCTGCAACAGAACTATCAGTATCTCCACATTTATGTGTCTGGTCATGTTGCTGGAGGCGTGTTCTGAGACCTTTTTGTAGATTGCCAGGGAAATTGCATGCCAAAGCTTCCTGATAATGGATGAGGCAATTTCCTGTCACCTGGAAAATTCTTGCGTATATCTCGCAAGTCACACTCGGCCGTGTGGTGTCCATTTTTTTTCTCGCACCCATAGACTTGCATTGGCGAGACTAGGCTGACATGCGCGTGCAATCACAGCATGCTGCAATTTCTCTCGCACATAGAATACACCCGAGAAAAAAATGGTGATGAGAGCTGGCCCATAGATTAACAGTAGTCCGAGTACTATGCTATGCTGGAGTCACACTAATGTTGCTATGCAAGAAAATGCCCTGATGAAGGAAATCATTCCGAAACGCGCATCGAGGTGTGCGCGGCATTAGGACTGGCGGTTCTTAAAGGTATATTGCCTCCTTTTTTTGATTCAGCATTTTCTTTTTGGTATTGTATGCACTTTATATGCTACATTAGTTTTTTCTATATATTATGCCACCTATGTACTTTACAGAGCTATTATTGCCTTCGTGATACTAATACTGTTTTACATGTGTTTGCATCATTTATGTGGCAACCTGATTATATTTTCGTTACACTTGATGTGACTAATCTTTATTCATCTATTCCTCATGTCCTTGCTAAAATTGCCGTGCAGCACCACATCAATAATTTCCGTAATTATTCTTCAAATTTGAGAGAATTTATTTTTTTGTCCTTGGATTATTTACTTAAAAATATTTTTTTATATTTGACAGTCAATTGTACTTACAGGTACTGGGAGCCACAATGGCCTCGAAATTTTCCCCAACCCTCGCCATTCCCTTTATGGCATGGTGGGAAGAAATGCATATCTTTACTATAATAATCCTTTTTTTCACAATATCATCTGGTATGGTCGTTTTGTGGATGACCTCCTCCTTGTTTGGCGTGGGGGGGCACACAATCTGTATTGGGATTTTTGGATTGTTTAAATAACAATTGCGATCATTTAAAACTTACTCTTAATCAAGCATCTGAACAGGTACATTTTCTGGATTTGCTTCTGCACAGCAATTTAACCCTACAAAGGGTTAACACTTCTCTGTTCAGAAAGGATAATGCAGGCAATACCACTTTTTTAGCCTCCAGTTCAGACCCAGCACACACCATTAAAGCGATTCCACATGGTGAATTCATCTGAGCCAGATGCTCTGGTGACCAAGCTTTTCTATCAGAAAGTCTCATCATCAAAGATAGACAGTGAGAAAGAGGTTACAAAAACTTCAATATCATTCCAGCCTTTAATGAAGTTTATAATAAAACACGCAAAGCTGTACTTCATGAAAACAAAATAAAATCCTCATCTACTAATATTAAAAGAACTGAATCTGTGATTACCTTCTCCACTCCTTACAGTGCTCAGTTTAATGAAATTCAAAAAATTATTTTAAAATATTTACCAATAGTAAATCAGGATGATACCCTGCGACCAGGGCCGGTTTTAGGCAAAGTGGGGCCCTAGGCAAACGTTTAAAATGGGGCCCCAAATGCTAACATATTGCACATCACACAGAAGCATTTCTGTTGTATTTCGTGTGCTGAGTTCAGGCCGCTAAACGAGTGTGATCGACAATATTTAAGTCGTTCATCTCTTGTTTCTCAGCCTCTTTACATCAGCTGAGGAACAATGATGGGGACAGAACAATCACTATTAGATCAATCTGTCCCCATATAGTATCATGTTAGCAGTGGCACATCTACCGTTTACAGCGGGCGATGTGCTGCTGAGAACAAGGATTTTTGTTCCGGCATAAACAATCCAATCACTCGATGAATATGCAGCATTTTGCTTATTTAGTATAATACACCCCATAGTCCTCCATATATTATAATGTGCACCACAGTCCTCCATATTGTAAAATGCACACCCCATAGTCCTTCATATAATATAATGTTCGCCATAGTCCTCCAAATAGTATAATACACTCCCCATAGTCCTCAATATAGTATAATACACTCCTCAGTCCTCCATATAGTATAATACACTCCTCATAGTCTTCCATATATTAAAATACACTCCTCAGTTTTCCATATAGTATAATACACTTCTCATAGTGCTCTATATAGAATAATACACTCCTCATAGTGCTCCATAGAGTATAATACACTCCTCAGTCCTCTATATAGTATAATACACTCCTCATTGTGTTCCATATAGTATAATGCACCGCCGTAGTCATCCATTTAGTACAATTCACTTCCCATAGTATAATGCACCCCATAGTTCTTCCTATAGTATAATGTATTCCCCATAGTCCTTGATACATTATAATGCAGCCCACATATAGTATAATGCAGCCACCGCACAGAGTATAATGCAGCCACCCCACAGAGTATAATCTAGCCCCGACATTCAATATAGTGTAACCACTATAAAATATAATGCTGCCCCTCCATAGAATATATGTTAGCCCCCACAGAATATAATGCAGCCCCTCCATAGTATATAATGCAGCCCCCTTATATAGCATAATGTAGACCCTCCATAGAATAAAATGTAGCCCTCCTCATATAGTATAATGCAGCCCCCATAGAATATAATGTAGCCCCCTCATAGAGTATAATGAAGCCCCCCCCATACAGTATAATCTAGCCCCCATAGAATATAATGTAGCCCCCCACAGAATACAATGTAGCCCCTTCATATAGTATAATGTAGCCCCCTCATAGAGTATGATGCAATCACCCCCACAAAATATAATATATATAATACAGCCCCCATAGAATATAATGTAGACCCCCGTAGAATATAATGCAGTCCACCTCCCCAAAGAATATCTTTAGTGGGAACAAATTATAAGAAAAAAAAATAATTCACAACCAAGTGACATTATATTAGCACAGTACATGGTGTTAACATGAGACTCTTGTAAGGTAGAGGGCCACACAGGCGCCGTGAGAAAGACATGGGTAAACGGTGACTAGGAGGGCAGGGGAGAAGGACACAAGGGGGCTAGGGGAGACAGGCACAAGGGTGACACAGGGGGGCTAGGAGGCAGGGGAGAAGGGCACAAGTGGACACACGGGGACTAGTGGGCAAGGGAGACTGACACATGGGGACAAGTGAGTCAGGCAGAAGTGGACACACGGGGACTAGTGGGCAAGGGAGACTGACACAAGGGGACAAACAGGGACTAGTGGGCAAGGGAGACTGCCATAAGGGGACACACGGGGACTAATGGGCAAGGAAGACTGACACAAGGGGACACACAGGGACTAGTGGGCAAGGGAGACTGATACAAGGGGACAAATGGGAACTAGTGGGCAAGGGAGACTGACACAAGGGGACACACGGGGATTAGTGGGCAAGGGAGACTTCCACAAGGGGACACAAGGGGACTAATGGGCAAGGAAGACTGACACAAGGGGACGCACAGGGACTAGTGGGCAAGGGAGACTGACACAAGGGGACACATGGGGACTAGTGGGCAAGAGAGACAGACACAAGGGAATAAGAGAAATAGGCACAAGGAGACACACGGGGACTAGTGGGCAAGGGAGACTGACACAAGGGGACACACGGGGACAAGGGACACAAGCACAATTGGACAAGGAAGACAGACACAAGGAGACTCATGGGAACTAGGAGGAAGGAGAGAAGGACTAGGGGGCAAGGGAGACAGGCACAAGAGGACACACAGGGGACTCCGAGGGCTGTGAAGATAGGGACGCACTGGGAGACGGGGCTGCAAGGGGACAGGGGAAGACAGGGGGAACTTGGGAGCAGGGAAGAAGGGAGCACAGGAATTACGAGGACAGGGTAGATGGGGGACACATGGTGAGAAAGAGTCGCAAGGGGACATGAGAGACGAGGGGAACAAGGGGATGCAGGGGAGACTTGAGAGCAGGGCAGATGGGTCACACGGGGACAAGGGGCAGGGAATGCATGGGTGCAGGAGGACTCAGGGCATGGAAGATGGGGAGCATTGGGGGACCAGGGGAGGAGGGACAAGGCACGTACGGGGGCCCAGAGGAGCACAATGACCTGGGGACCTACGAGGACATGGGGCAAGGGAGAGCAGGGAGCAAGGGCAGAGCATGGAGGAAACAGGGCTGGTGTCATGGGGGGCCGGGGACGCTGGGGGCCGAGGATGGTGACACACAGGCAGCAGACACACCTCACTGTCGCCAGTCCCGTACACCTCCATGTTCATCCTCGGATACTCTAGATGGCTGAGCTGCTGCTGGCGGCATCCCCCTCTCAGACGGCTCGGTCCACGCGTCCCCAACAGCTCCTAAAGGGGGGGTGGAGAGGTGAGAATACCCCCCTCTGGAGCTGCCTGTTCCTGGTCTCCGCTGCCACCGCCACACGCTCCGCCAATATGGCGGCCGCCATCACCTGTGCAGATGCTGCACAGTGGGTGCGCGGTGAAGTGACGTCATCGTGCACCCGCAGTGTCAGAGGCAGAGGGGAATGATGGGAGAGGGAGCGTCGGCTGACGCTCTCTACTCCATCATTGCTTTGAACTGTACTGACGTCATAATGATGCCGGTATAGTTCAATGCAGCGGTGGCTGGGGGAGTCAGCGCTGGCAGCAGGCGAGCCCCCCTGACCCATGGGCCCCATAGCAGCTGCGTGATGTGCCGCTATTAGCAGCACGCCACTGGCTGAGGGCCCCTGTGGGAGCAGGGGCCCAAGGCAACTGCCTGGTCAGCCTGCCACTAACGCTGGCCCTGCCTGCGACAGATCCTTAATAATGGAGTCAGGTTAAGAGAGGCATGTCGCTTGGCAATGTGCTCTCTCCTAGTCAATACTCCGCTACATGGCTGTCCTGCAAAGGCTTTTTTAGATGTGCAGGAGATCAATGCAATGTGTGTGAATACACCCAAAATAAGAAGAGTGGGAGAAGCGGGTTGCATTGACAATCCAACACAATGGGCAGCACTTTGAACACATTTTATAAGTCGTCATAAACTTGTAAATAACTCATGAAAGAATAAAGTTACATTAAAACCAAGCACACCATAGTCTTTCTTGTGAAATTCTCAATAAGTCTGATGTGTCACATGACCCTCTTCCCATTGTAAAAAATAAAGTTGGATCCAAAATGGCCACCACGGGTCACCACCCATCTTGAAAAGTTTTCCCCCTCCCATAGACTAATGGGCCACTGTGGGGAATAGATATCTCAGCTGGGATCTTTGCTTTGGCACAAGCGTGTGGCTATGAAGTCACTTCAGCAGACTACCAAGTTCCACATGGATATTGACACGGCATATTTATTGTGCACACTTGTTATTCAATGTTACACATGCCAAACATGAAATAAAACATCTAAGGCCGTCTGGCCACTAACTAACAATAGCAGGCTAACTACCAAAATAAACCTATATAACAGCAAACAAGTCCATGTAATCTTACTGTGTCAGCTCCCAGCTCAGCAGACGAGATAGACTGAGAGATCCCAGCTCCTCCTGATTATATCAGCTGGAGCAGTCAGGAAACCAAAAATCTGGATTGAATAAGTGGAGGGGAACTACCAGTCCTTTCCATGCTGATCACTAAGGAAACCAGGACTGGATTACAGTGAAATAAACTGGCTTCATAATCAGTACAGGGAGACATATGAAATGAAATGGGGAGAAATATACCTGTTTTCTAGTACCTCTCCCCTTGGCACCTCACACACCCCCCTCCTCTGTTCGAGCCCGTGGGGTCGGACACGACGAGTCACCAAGCAGTGCGTTCTAGACAACGCATCTGCATTTCTGTGCGCTGTGCCCGCCCTGTGCTCAACGGAAAATTTAAACCCTTGTAATGCTAAGAACCAGCGTGTCACCCGCGCATTGCCTTCTTTTGCCCGGGACATCCACTTTAGGGGCGAATGGTCCGTCACTAGTCTAAACTGGCGACCTAGTAAATAATAGCGCAAGGTGCACAGGGCCCATTTCACAGCCAGGGCTTCCCGCTCAACTACACTGTAGTTCTTTTCTGCTCTCGTAAGCTTTCTGCTTAGATAGGTCACTGGGTGTTCCTCGCCATTTACTTCTTGAGACAAAACCGCGCCGAGGCCCACCCTAGAGGCGTCCGTTTGGACAATAAACTCCCGTTTAAAGTCTGGTGCAACCAACACTGGTTGGTCACAGAGGACTGTTTTCAATCGCTGAAAGGCCTCCTCTGCTTCTGCGTTCCACTTTATTGTGACAGATTTCGACCCCTTAGTAAGATCTGTGAGAGGAGCTGCGATGGTCGCAAAATGTTTGATGAACCGCCTATAATAACCAACGATCCCTAAAAAAGCTCCAACCTGTTTTTTGGTTACCGGTCGTGGCCAATTTTGAATAGCGTCCACTTTATTGGCTTGAGGCTTCACGACGCCTCTCCCTATGCTATATCCCAGATAGCAAGCCTCTTCCAATCCCAACGTACATTTCTTGGGATTGGCAATCAACCCAGCAGTTGTTAGGGAGTCTAAGACGGCTTGTACTTTTGACAAATGCGTGTCCCAGTCATCGCTAAAGATAATGATGTCGTCCAAGTACGCGGATGCATACTGGCCATGGGGTTTTAGGACAATATCCATTAGACGTTGGAAGGTGGCTGCGGCACCATGCAACCCAAATGGCATATCTCGGTACTGGAATAATCCCTGGGGCGTAACAAAGGCAGTTTTCTCTTTGGCTGATTCCGTGAGGGGAATCTGCCAATAACCTTTTGTTAAGTCAATAGTGGATATGTACCTGGCCGAACCCAGTCTCTCTATCAGTTCATCGACTCTTGGCATCGGGTAGGCATCGAATTTTGATACTTCATTTACTTTCCGAAAATCGTTACAAAATCGGATAGTCCCATCGGGTTTGGGCACCAGTACGATAGGGCTAGCCCAATCACTCCGGGACTCCTCAATGACTCCGAGCTCTAACATCTTCTTCACTTCCCGGGCAATGGCTTGTCTCCGACCCTCCGGAATTCGATATGGTTTTAGCCGTACCCGCGCCTGTGGATCAGTAACAATGTCATGTTTAATTAGGTGAGTCCGGCCAGGAAGTTCTGAGAAAATATCTGCGTTCCTCTGTATGAACTCCCTGGTCTCTCGTTTTTGGCTTTCGGATAGCGTGTCCGCAATACCCACTTCTGGCGGAGCTACCTGGGGGTCCTTTACCTTAGAAGGTGGTGCCCCTCGAGGCCCATCCTCAAGGGCAGCTCCTGCCACCAGACTCTCCCTGTCCCGCCAGGCCTTAAGCAAGTTTATGTGGTATATTTGTTTGGGCTTTCTCTTGTCTGGGTGGTGTATCTTATAATTTATTTCACCTATTCATTCCAGCACTTTGTATGGTCCCTGCCATTTCGCAAGAAATTTATTCTCTACGGTAGGCACCAATACCAACACCCTGTCTCCGGGTTGAAAGACTCGTGTTTTTGCCGCTCGGTTGTATACCGTGCTTTGGGCATGTTGTGTGCGCTCTAAACACTCTTTAACTATTGGCATAACTGCTGCAATTCGGTCCTGCATAAGTGTTATATGTTCAATTACACTGCGATAAGGAGTCACCTCTTGTTTCCAAGTCTCCTTGGCAATAATTAACAGGACTCTAGGACACCGCCCATAAACCAACTCAAAAGGTGAAAAGCCTGTGGAGGATTGGGGTACCTCACGTATAGCGAACAGGAGGTATGGTAGTAGGGCATCCCAATCTCTCCAGTCCTTATCCACCACCCTTTTCAACATTCCCTTTAAGGTTTTTTTAAAGCGCTCCACCAAACCGTCAGTCTGAGGGTGATATACTGAGGTACGCAAATGGGAGATTTTTAGTAGTTTACATAAATCCTTAAGTATACGAGACATAAAGGGGGTCCCTTGATCCGTAAGTATCTCTTTCGGAATGCCGGTGCGGGAAAACATATTAACCAGCTCTTTTGAAATTGATTTCGCATTGGCATTCCGCAAGGGCACTGCTTCGGGATAATGCGTGGCGTAATCCAATACTACCAAAATGTACTGATGACCCCTGGCAGATTTAACTAATGGACCGACTATATCCATTGCTATCCTCTCGAAGGGCACCTCTATTATTGGTAAGGGCACTAAGGGGCTTCTAAAATGTGACATAGGTGCGGTCAATTGACACGTAGGACATGACCGACAGTACTGGGTCACGTCTCCCACTAGACCCGGCCAAAAGAAACGTTGCAGAATACGGTGTTTTGTCCTTTCTACCGCCAGGTGTCCTCCCAAGGGATGTTTATGTGCCAACTCCAGAACTACCTGGCGAAAGGACTTAGGTACCACTAGTTGTTCTACCACCACCCCTCGCACCTTGTCTATGTGATACAACATATCCTGCTGCACCGCCTCGTTTTGAGCCCCTGGGTACAATGGTCTTCCCTCGGAGACCTTTATGTTTTTCCACGCCCTTGCTAGAGTAGGATCCTGGTGCTGAGCGGTCCCGAACTTACCACGGGCCACCTCAAGATCAGGCATTTCTAAAACATCCTCTAGCTGGTCTGCCTCGCCTGCATACACAGCCAGAAGAGAGTCCGCAGATTCTAGTACTTCCTCTGAGATGGGTTCTCCGTCGTCTTGCTGCAATGGTACAGAGGCTAGCTCCGGAGTACCGTCTTCAACTAGAGGGTTCATGCCACTTTTGAAGTTCCACAAGTCCCAAAATAAGGGAAAGTCTCTCCCCAGGATTACACTGTGTCCCATAGACTTTATGACTGCCGCCTGATGTCTTTTGGTCCCTACTGGCGTGGCAAGAGTAACCCAGGCAGTGGGGTAGTTCTTAGTATCCCCATGGATGCAACTAATGCCCACGGTTAAGTTCGTTAGGGCGCTAGAGTCCACCAAACTGGCATGTACCAAAGTTACTTGACTGCCGGAATCCAAGACGGCATTCACACTATAACCGTCAACCTCGACGTGGCACACGTGTTGTTCATTTCCCGTGAGGGTCTCCGCCACACAGACTGACTGCACATATAACGAAAGACGCCTCATAGCGTTACAGTCCATTGGCTCTGTAGTCATTGGGCAGTTAGCTGCTACATGGCCAAGCCCGCGACATCGACAAAATTGTATAGGCCCTTGTCTCCTCGATGGAGATCCAGACGAGGTCTGCTGGCTTGATGTGAGCCCGTACCACCTCCATAGTCCTTTGTAGGTCTGCTACCCTTCATTGTGACATTCTCTTCTTTTGAAGATGAAGTAGGTTTCGCAGGACTCTCCAGCGATTTCTTGGGGAGCCAGTGGGGTGCTAACGTCCCTTGGAGTAGGCTTTCAGAAGCATTGTAGCATTCGACCATATTCACCAACTGGTCAGCGGTAGTTGGGTCACCCTGTCCAACCCACCTCTGGATCTTAGCGGGTAAGGACCGCAGGTACTTGTCTAGAACAACACGCTCCACCATCTGTGCAGACGTCAAAGCCTCTGGTTGCAGCCATTTTTTTACTAGATGGATGAGATCATGCATTTGTGAGCGGGCTGGCTGATGCTCCACAAAATTCCATAAATGCACCCTCTGTGCGCGTACATACGTGTTTACTCCCAGCCTTGCCAGGATTTCGCCTTTGAGTTTGATATAGTCCATAGCATCCGCTCCACTCAGATCGTAATAGGCCTTTTGTGGATCTCCGCTCAGAAATGGAGCAACTACCTCAGCCCATCTGTCCAGCGGTAAGTGCTCACGTTCTGCAATACGTTCAAACACGGTGAGGTATGCTTCCACATCATCGTCTGCGGTCATTTTAAGCAAAGTCTTCTGTACGGCTTTCTGCGCACTAGCAGCGCTTTGTGCACGGTCTCCCTCATCTTGGGGTTGCCGAACCAAGGCCTGTTTTATTGCCTCCAACTGCTCTTGCTGCATCTGGTGTTGCTGCTCCAGAGCCTTCTGGAAGCATTAGTCTGCTGTTGCTGCACATTTGCTTGCAATAACTGCTTCACTAGTTCCTCCATATTACTGGACTCTTGGCTCTTCAAAAGCGCAGAAGCTTTCAGCCAGGACATACACAGCGTTTTCTCTGCAGTCACAGTCCAGCAGCCACAACTGCCCGCATTCGAAACACCATTTGTGGGAATAGATAGCTCAGCTGGGATCTTTGCTTTGGCACAAGCGTGTGGCTATGAAGTCACTTCAGCAGACTAGCAAGTTCTACATGAATATGGACACGGCATATTTATTGTGCACACTTGTTACTCAATGTTACACATGCCAAACATGAAATAAAACATCTAAGGCCGTCTGGCCACTAACTAACAATAGCAGGCTAACTACCAAAATAAACCTATATAACAGCAAACAAGTCCATGTAATCTTACTGTGTCAGCTCCCAGCTCAGCAGACGAGATAGACTGAGAGATCCCAGCTCCTCCTGATTATATCAGCTGGACCAGTCAGGAAACCAAAACCTGGATTGAATAAGTGGAGGGGAACTACCAGTCCTTTCCATGCTGATCACTAAGGAAACCAGGACTGGATTACAGTGAAATAAACTGGCTTCATCATCAGTACAGGGAGACATATGAAATAAAACGGGGAGAAATATACCTGTTTTCTAGTACCTCTCCCCTTGGCACCTCACACCACAAACAGGAAGTTGATATCACTAACCATTCCCATTTTATTTAGATGTATCCATATAAATGGCCTACCCTGTATATGAATTAATTTCCTTTTACATCTTGCATTCCCTGAACACCCGCTTCTGCTTAAAGCGGACAACTCAGCACATCCGTCCATGCACCACGTCACTCTCACTTACCGTCACACTGGTGGGTTTCTTTCTCTCTCTCTCTCTCTATATATATATATATGACCATATTGGCATTACTATGTATCCTATGTCTAAGGGCTCTGATGTGCCAGAAACGCGTCAGGTTTTGTTTTAAATCATATTTTTCACTTAATACATTTTTGATTTATATTTACTGGAAGTTTGTGCTGAGAAAAAATTATACTTTTCTTTTCCTGTGCCTTATGTCTGCAGACAGCTTGATATCACCACAGCACTAAATGACAGCGTGGGATACAGAGGGCTGCTGCACAATGAGCTAGTGAAATAGGAATTAGAATGCTATAATGGTGCATGGGGCACAATTGAAGCAGAGCACAACACACCTATAGGACATGCGCCTGCCGGCTTTATCTGTGGACCTCAGGAATGGCCACAAAAAATCCTGGAAGGTACAGATGTGCTCAAAAGTTTGCATACCCCCGCAGAATTTTTGCTTTCTTGGCCATTTTTCAGAGAATATGAATGATAACACCAAAACTTTTTCTCCGCTCGTGGTTAGTGGTTGGGTGAAGCCATTTATTGTCAAACTACTGTGTTTTCTCTTTTTATATCATAATGACAACCCAAAACATCCAAATGACCCTGATCTAAAGTTCACATACCCCATTTTGTAAAGGGAAGGTGCCATGAAAAACATTTTATTTCCAGCAATTGAAAAAATGTAAAGAATTAATGTTTACATTTTCTTAAAAAATATTATCATTTGTTTATAATTTAGTAAAATATGGAGCATCATTTTAAAAGGTTTGGTATTTCCACTTTTAAACACTAGGGGGAGCAGCTACTGAAATTTGAAAAAATCCTAGTGTACAACTAGCTCACATTACTGCCCTGCAGTAATTATGGGCGGAGTCTGCTGACATGGGTGTGAGGTCTCCTCTCCTCCCCTTCTGGGTGTTTGCTAAGGCCTGTTTTACACATCCGTTTGTGTCCATCAGTCAAAATCCGCCGTTTTGCAAAAAAACGGATCCTCCATTTTTGTTGGCGGATCCGTTTTTTCTCCCATTGCCTTGCATTACCGGCAGATCTTGACGGATGGCCATCCGTCGGATCCGTTTTTTTGCGGATCTGCCAAAATTTTGACGTCCGCCGACATCCCCGAACGGAGCATGCAACGTTTTTTGGTCTCTCTCTCTCTGTCTCTCCCCTCTTCCCCAGGCAGCAGTTCCTTTAAAATTCTTCCTTTGACGGATTCGTTTAAATAACGGTCCGGTGCCAAACGTTGTGGTCAGTACAGCAACAGATCCGTTATCCGCCATTTTAGCGGATTTTAACTGACCAAAAAACTGATGTGTGAAACAGGCCTAAGGGGTAAGAGAGGATGACACTTAGGAACACTGTGAGCAGCCATTTTGTTGGTGACTGCAAAGTTATACTGACAAGTAGACAGTCACCGAGGATGGCAGGCTGCAAGGATTCTGGGAGATATATGGTGGAAGGAGCAGGGTGACAGCAGCACAGAGTATTTCAGGAGAGCAGTGTACTGGACTATGGGAGGGTCACAGAGGGAGATATATGGTGGAGGGAGCAGGGTGACAGCAGAACAGAGTATTTCAGGAGAGCAGTGTGCTCGTCTATGGGGTCACAGAGGGAGATATATGGGGGAAGGAGCAGGGTGATAGCAGCACAGAGTATTTCAGGAGAGCAGTGTGCTGGTCTATGGGGGGTCACAGAGGAGATATATGGTGGAAGGTGCAGGGTGACAGCAGCACAGATTATTTCAGGAGAGCAGTGTACTGGACTATGGGAGGGTCACAGAGGGAGATATATGGTGGAGGGAGCAGGGTGACAGCAGCACAGAGTATTTCAGGAGAGCAATGTGCTGGTCTATGGGAGGTCACAGAGGGAGATATATGGTGGAGGGATCAGGGTGACAGCAGCACAGAGTATTTCTGGAGAGCAGTGTGCTCGTCTATGGGGTCACAGAGGGAGATATATGGGGAAGGAGCAGGGTGACAGCAGCACAGAGTATTTCAGGAGAGCAGTGTGCTGGTCTATGGGGGTCACAGAGGGAGATATATGGTGGAGGGAGCAGGGTGACAGCAGCACAGAGTATTTCAGGAGAGCAGTGTGCTGGTGTATGGGGGTCACAGAGGGAGATATATGGTGGAAGAGCAGGGTGACAGCAGCACAGAGTATTTCAGGAGAGCAGTGTGCTGGTCTATGGGGGGCACAGAGGGAGATATATGGTGGAGGGAGCAGGGTGACAGCAGCACAGAGTATTTCAGGAGAGCAGTGTGCTGGTCTATGGGAGTCACAGAGGGAGATATATGGTGGAGCAAGGTGACAGCAGCACAGAGTATGTCAGGAGAACAGTGTGCTGAACTATGGGGGGCACCCTCTTCGGTGCGCGGAGCGCTGTCTTTTATAGACATGCTTGTCTGCTCCACAGAAATCCAGGAAACACTTCTGCTGATTGATGTCCTGTTCTGATCCAGACTTTGCCTGCAGAGACCCCATTCCCCTCCTCAGATCATGTCCTGGCAATGTGTGAAAGCGAGGCGACAGGTGCAGTTCTGGGTGATGCTGGGAAGCAGGCTGGGGGAAATGTAGCCGTATAGTAACGATAAAAATGAGACCCCTCTCTTCATTTGCCTCACTACTCATGACTGCACCTAACTGGAGGTTATGCTGCCCCCTCTATTACCCCAGAACCGTGCAGGTGCTCAGCCAGAACCACCCTAGAATGGGTCCCCTTTCTGAAGATAATACTGCCATAGTGTTCTCATATAATACCGCCATATAGATCACACATAATACTGCCGTATGGATCACACATAATACCGTCATATAGATCACACACACTATCATATAGATCACACATAATACCACCATATAGCTCACACAGCTGTATACTTAGCCTTTACTGGCTATTAAAATGGGGTACCCCCCAAAAATGAGCCATTTATGTGGATACACCAAAATAAAATGGGAATGGTTGGTGATATCAACTTCCTGTTTGTGGCACATTAGTATATGGGAGGGGTAAAACTTTTCAAGATGGGTGGTGACCATAGCGACCATTTTGAAGTCAGCCATTTTGGATCCAACTTTATTTTTTACAATGGGAAGAGGGTCATGTGACCATCAAACTTATTGAGAATTTCACAAGAAAAACAATGATGTGCTTGGTTTTAACATAACTTTATTATTTCATGAGTTATTTACAAGTTTCTCTTCACAGCCATTGACATGTCACAGAGGTTAACATATGAGGAGCGGATAGAAATTGTGTTGATGTCTGGTGAACGCAGTACCCGGGTCATTGCAGCAGATTTCACTGCAAGAAACCCTATGCAAGAAAACTGTCACCATTCCCATTTTACTTAGGTGTATCCATATAAATGCCCCACCCTGTATATACTGTATATAAAACTGAATGTATGTATGTATGTATGTGTGTGTATCAAGCTACGCCCACTCCACATAGCCACACTCACTCCACACGCAAAGCCCTGTATAATAAATATCTAATATATCTATTTTATAGGCACATCTTCTTGACCACAACACGTTACACTGCCTGTGTTGCCCATAGCGACCAATCACTAAGCATTTTTCATTTCACCAGAGCTGTTCTTAAAGATGAAAGCTGAGCTGTGATTGGTTGCTATGAGCAACAGTTTTCCTTGTAGACAGTTGTGGTAACTGAGGCCTATTATTCTTATCATTTCTATGGTTGTATCATCCTTCTGTAAAGCTGGAAATAACACAATTTATTACCATACTGTACTGACACAGACCACCCTCTGACACAGACTGCAGGGGGAACACACAGAAACAGGAACTTCACTTTGTCTGGCATGAAGCATCTCATTAACTTAAAAATTGAAGCACAGATTAAAAAAAGTAGTTAAAAGGTATCACACCCACAAGATTCCTATTTTGTTTCTCTCACTTAAGGTACTGTCACACTAAGCGATCACGACAACGACACGACCTGGCCGAGATCGTTAGTACATCGCTATATGGTCGCTAGTTAGCTTCCAAACACGAAGATCTCATAAACGACACATCAGCGATCTGTATAACGACCTCGGCGGTCGTTGGGACCTGTCACACAGCATGTATTGTAAAAGACCCCGACCTCGGTAAGCGTGATTGAGTCAACCTTTTCCACGCCCCTCTGCACAGATTGGTGGTCAGTGTATGGCATGACCGTTTATTGTCACAGCTCTCCTGCTTGGTGATTGGACAACCGCGTAATAAAAGGACAACGTATTAGCGCTCCCTTCCATTGTTCTAGAGCGCAGTAGTGGTTCATACGAATTTCCAGCAGCGATCCATATTGTGTCCAGCTTGCCTTCTGCTTTGCAGCTCCTGCGATCCATTCTGTCCCGCTGTTGCGTTTGGGTCGGATTTTTTGATTCCTTCAGGATCTCTATACTGTATTGTAAGGTAGGCACTTATTTTTCTTATTTTATAATTTTTTTTGTGGCATCCATTTTTGTTTCTGCCGCGCCCACCATTGCCATTTTTTTCCTGCTGTGTTAACAGTTGTCGGCCATCTCTGGATTTTTTGGGGGTAGCTATTTTGGTTTCTGCCGCTCCCAGCACCGCCATTTTATGCAGCTGTGTTAACAGTTGTCGGCCATCTCTGGGGGGGGTTTTGTGCGGCAAATTTTGTTTATGCCGCGCCAAACACCGCCATTTTATATAGCTGTGTTAACTGTTGTTGGCCATCAGTTATTTTTTTTGTGGGGGAGCCATTTCAGTTTCTGCCACGCCCACCTCCGCCACTTTATGATCCTAGTTTTGTTTTCAGTTGTAGGTTATGTACACATTATATTTTATCATACCTTACAGTAAAACAAATGTTACTTGTATTGGTCCGTTCTAACATTATCCTTTTTTTATTACAGAAGGCCGATAAGCAAGATTTCCTGCGTGACTTCATTGAGATGTACCGCTCGATGCCTTGCTTATGGAAAATAAAGTCGGCTGATTACAGCAACAGGCTGAAAAAGAAGGAGGCTTACCAAAAACTGGTGGAGCTTTCAAAAAACCATTACCCCAATGAGCCTGTGGATGAGTCATTGGTCAAAAAAAGAATTCAGACCCTCCGCACAGTATACCGGAAAGAACTTAACAAAGTCGAGAATTCAACCAAGTCTGGAGCCGGGTCAGAAGATGTACTGTATATGTCCCCAAACTTTGGTACTTTGAACTTTTTGCTTTCACAAGGGACCAAGAAGTACCGAGACAAATGGCAACTATGTTTGCACCTGACCCTGTGATCCTGTCGGTGATGTAAGTACCTATCTTGTAGTACACATAGGAATGTACATGCCCATTTGGAATAGAAAATAAAAATAAATAAGGGAAAATTTACACAATAGCAGAACTTAGCCCATAACGTACTGATAATTAATCAAGTTTAACGATTGTGGTCTATATAACATACAGTTGACGGACAGTTAATACCCATTGATACTTTTCCCGCTATCACATTTGTTGCTCTATTTGGCTGTTATAGTGTGAAGCTTAATTTCTTTTGCTTTGTGATGTAACATGTATTTTCTGTTCACACAGGACGCAGTCATCTCTCCTCCCTTAATCACGCCCGAATAAGCAAGCATCGCAACGGTGCAAGAGGAGGAAACAGTTGAGGCACCATCCCCATCTGTGCCGAGGCGACTCACATTTTCAGGTCGAAAAAAGGAAGGTCCCCACCTCGGATACCCCTGAATTTATTCAACTGGCCAAAAAAGTCCTAACAACACCTCAGAACCTTTGCGTACTATGCAAATGAGAAGCTGCCTACACTCGATCCAATACAGCGTGTTCATGCTGAAAGGCTTATGCTCGAGGTGTTGAGTCAAGCAGCAACCGGGAGACTCACTGACATGCATACTGTCATGGACAGAAATCGCAACCCCCAATACTCTTGGCCACACGATCCTGAGCCTCTTGAGCCTACAATGAGGAGGGGGTTAGACCATCTGCAGAACCCAAGCCTTGGTCCCCCACCTTTTTATTATACTCCGCCAAGGCAACGTGGTAATGAAAATGACACATATTGCCAACAATTGTAGTTCTGCACATATATCTAAAAATTTTGGGAACTGCCAAATACGTTCAAAATCTGAGGCAATTTTTTGACATTTCGCCTCTGATTTTGGAAAAGGCATGTAGCACCGTAAACTCTGGACGATGGCGTTGCATGTTTCTGGAATTAATACACTGAGGAGTGATCGAGAAACTGCAGCAGAAAATTGCAAGTCTTTCATCGAACGTCCAGTTGCCAGAAAATGCAGCGTGACTGCCAAACGTTCCTCTGCTGAAACAGCGACACGCATCCGTGTATCCTGCCATTCAATGAGTTGCCTCACACATTCCAGTAGGAGCTTGAATGAATCCTCCGACATCCGTAGATAATTTCGGAAATCCTGCGGATTCTTCTCCTGCAACTCCCTCACTAGATGCATGTGGGTGAATTTGGACCTCTGCTCCAGTCAATATGTACCTTGAAAGGGTAATCCAACAATCTAGAAGGTTTAAATGCCAAAGATGAAGCGCTGTAGCGACTCTGACAGGATCGCAAACCCCCACACATGATAGTATCCTCGCAACAACGCACAAAGGAATATCCACAAAGCGCTCAGGAACTATGGATGGGGGGCGCAGTTTTACATTCTCATTTATTGCTGAGGTGATGTTGTGGCCGCCAATCGGAGCTGAGGGGCGTTACTAATGAAATCCTAGTCCCGCCTGTGCCGCTGACATATGAGTCGCCAACGAGGTCGCTCGTCGTTCATAAAGGGTGTCAAACTCAGCGATTCCGGCTCACCAGCGGGACGCCAACGATCAAAATACGGTCCAGGACGTTCATGCACGATCAGCGATATCGCAGCAGGGACCACATCGCCGCTACATGTCACACACAGCGACATTGTTGACGATGTCGCTGCTGCGTCATAATATCGGTGTCGCTTAAGCGATATCGCTAGCGATCTCGCTTAGTGTGACATGGCCTTTAGAGCACGTTATATAGACTAAAGAAATAAACACAATATGGATTTCTCCAACCCAGGTATCATTTTAATCAGTGCAACAACACAAACCTGACAATGTTGGCTCTGACGGGATGATGTAGAATATTAATGGTAGTAGTCCGGTGGCTCTGGCTGATGGGATGATGTGGGATATTAGGGGTAGTAGTCCGGTGGCTCTGACGGGATGATGTGGGACATTAGGGGTATTAGTCCAGTGGCTCTGATGGGATGATGTGGGATATTAGGGCTAGTTGTCTGGTGGCACTTGCTGATGGGATGTTGTGGGACATTAGGGTAGTAGTCCAGTGACTCTAACAGGATGATGTGGGATATTAGGGGTAGATGTCCGGTGGCTCTGACTGAAGGGATGATGTGGGAGATTAGGGGTAGTAGTCTGGTGGCTCTGGCTGATGGGATGATGTGGGATATTATAGTGAATGTGGCTATGTGGAGTGGGCGGGACTCTCCACTCAGCTATATACAGTTGTGGCCAAAAGTATTGACACCCCTACAATTCTGTCAGATAATACTCAGTTTCTTCCTGAAAATGATTGCAAGCACAAATTCTTTGGTATTATTATCTTCATTTAATTTGTCTTAAATGAAAAAACCACAAAAGAGAATGAAGCAAAACATTGATCATTTCACACAAAAATCCAAAAATGGGCCAGACAAAAGAATTGGCACCCTCAGCCTAATACTTGGTTGCACAACCTTTAGCCAAAATAACTGCGACCAACTGCTTCCGGTAACCATCAATGTTTCTTACAATGCTCTGCTGGAATTTTAGACCATTCTTCTTTGGCAAACTGCTCCAGGTCCCTGATATTTGAAGGGTGCCTTCTCCAAACTGCCATTTTTAGATCTCTCCACAGGTGGTCTATGGGATTCAGGTCTGGACTCATTGCTGGCCACTAGAGTTGAGCGACTTTTGGATTTTTAGGGTCGAGTTTCGTTTCATGAAACCCGACTTTTCCAAACACAACCAATGTCATATAACTGGATTAAAGGAAAGGGGCGAATGAAAGACTTTCATTGAGGCCATGTGGATGAACAGTCTTGAGTTGCCAAATCCACCTGGTTTCAAGTTGGCTGAGTCTCTTAGATAGACCCCCGCCTCGGATATCGATTTTAAGTGCATCAATCCCTTTGACCTTCAACAAATTAGCATCACAGTCATGATGATCTAAAAAATGACGTGGTATAGTTCTAAGAGTGGCAGGGTCCTCATGTGTACGTGCAGCTTGAATCCCCAATACATGTTCCCTCACTCTCACTTTAAGCTGGCGTGTTGTAAGGCCAATATAAATCAGGCCACAAGGACAGGTGGCATGTTAAATGACATATCTAGTGGTACAAGTTATTCTTTGACGAATATCATAAGTGTTAGTCCCACTAGAGTCACAGAAGGAATTACTGCGTGTAATATTGGGACATGCCACACAGCCACCACATGGGACACAGCCACTGCCGGGAACAAAATTATCAAGAAAGGTCAATGGTCTACGAGCAATGTAATGACTAGAAACCAGATAATCTCTAAGATTCTTAGAGCGCCTGAACGACATAGATGGTCTTTGGGATAAAAACTGGTTAATTACAGGGTCAACCCGAAGAATAGGCCAAGCTCTCTGTAGTGCCATACGTACCTGGTTAGACCTAGAACTAAACGTAGTAACAAACCTAATAGTTCTGTCTGATTTTTGGTGCTGGACGGACTCTGGACGATATAAAAGATCATGACGGGAAGCATACTTAGCCCTATTGAAGGACCGTTTGATGGACCTGTGGCTGTAGCCACGTGCCAGAAATCGTTGCCGCAAGATTTCAGCTTGCCGAAAAAAATCATCATCCGTGGAGCAGATCCTACGAAGTCGCAGGAACTGCCCCACAGGAACGGCACGGATGATATGTTTAGGGTGACTAGAACTGGCATGTAACAAAGAGTTAGTGGCGGTAGCTTTCCTGAAAATGTCCGTCTGTAGGACCCCAGCATGGTCCCTCTTAATAGTGACATCTAAAAAATCAAGAGATTCCCCACTGTAGGAGAATGTTAAGTGGATGTTCTGATCATTGCCATTCAAGAGAGTAATAAGTTGTTCGAGGTCGACGGGCGTGCCATGCCAGACGAAGAAAATGTCATCAATGTACCGTGTCCAAAAAGGGACACGGCACATTGAAAGACCCTCGTCTGACATAAAGAGGTCCCTCTCCCACAGCCCCAGGAAAAGACCCGCATAGGAGGGCGCATAGGCCGCTCCCATCGCGGTCCCCTGGAGCTGCAGGTAGAAGGACCCCTTGAATACAAAGAAGTTGTGAGTGAGGGTGAACTCAAGTAGTCTCAGCAGGAGGTCCCTTAATCCTGAACATAGACTAGAAGTGCTCAAGAAATATTTGACAGCCCTAAGGCCATCACTATGTTTGATGTTGGTATAAAGGGACTCCACATCTGCCGAGACCAAAAGAGTATCACCCCCAAGGCACAGCCCGTCGACCCTACGCAACAGATCACCCGTATCCCGAAGAAACGAGGGAAGGCTAGTAACGAGGGGTTGTAGGTGGAAATCGATCCATTTATTGATATTTTCCAGGAAGTTCCCCCGTCCCGAGACAATAGGCCGCCCGGGTGGCACAGAGGAGCTCTTATGTATTTTAGGGAGAAGATATAGGGTAGAGACCTTGGGTTCAGCAACAATTAGTGCATTGCACAGCTCTTTGGTGATAATGCCGTCCTGTGTAGCATCTTTGAGAATGGTCTCCAGCATGACAGAGTATGCAGAGAGGGGATTATAAGTTAGTTTTTTATAGCAAACAGTGTTGTTAAGCTGTCTGAATGCCTCCCTCTCATACATCTCTACCGGCCACAGGACGACATTACCACCCTTGTCAGCTGGTTTGATAAGAACCCCAGGTATATCTTGAAGTGATCTCAACCTACATCTCTCCTCATGAGTGATGTTATCATTGATAACAAAACGAGGAATGTTATAAAACTCCTCTGTGACCACCCGTACAAACATGTCAATGGTAGCACAAGAGGATAATGGGGGAAACTTCCTGGATTTAGGTCGAATCGAAGGGGGAATCTTACCTCCATCGTTCTCATTTCCAGATGCCAACTCCTCCAGTATAGTTAACGCCGCCTGTTCCTCCTCTGTGGGAAACAGGGATTGCATGTTATTAGAGTGAAAATATCTCTTAAATAGCAACGATCGCGCAAAAATGTGGAGATCCTTTATAGTGTCAAATAAATCAAATCCAGAGGCTGGAGAAAAAGAAAGACCCCTACTAAGGAGCCGCAGATCGGCCACAGAAAGAGAACAGCCACTAAGGTTAATCACCTTGTTGTCATGTCCAGAGGGAGCCGGATTCCGCTTATAAGGATGGAACGTGTGGTCCCGTAGTCTCGCCAACCCATTATAAGAAACAGATGCTGAGGAGATGGAAGATAAATCAGACCGCCCATTCATGGAGGAAATAGATAGAGCAGATGAAGCCTTACGTGAGGGGGGCTGAATGGTACTTTGTCTCCATAGATAGACTCTCTTAGATGAGTAGTCTTTGGAGTCCCTATTAAATTTGGAAATTTGGGAATCCTGGATCTTTTTAACAAGAGAGTCCATAGTCTTATCAAGATCTGTCTCAAATTTAAGCATCTTATCAGATGGACATAAACTATGAAATTCATTCAGGGATGTGTCAATTGCAGTGTCAAGACTGTTAATTACTGATGAGTTGTGTTCGATGAGTAGCCTCATCAGAGATACTGAACATGTATTACAGGTTTTCTCCCATTTGGTGATGAGAGCCTCATCATCTATGGGGAAGGACGGAATAATTTTAACCCTCAGGCCTCTGGGAATCATTTTATTGGTTATATATTTGTCCAAAAAAGTCCTATTCCACCAAAGTTTAGACCTCTTAAGCAGCATATTTTTAATCATAGAAAATTTCTCCTCCAATCCTAAATCCGGAGTCTGTAATGAATCAGCCGTGTTGCCGCTGAACACCCGATCCATTTGGGACAGCCAGGTTTGTTCTCTGGCTCGAAAATCCATGTTGCTGACCAAGAAACCTGTGCATAACACAGTAAGAGTAAATCGTAAGAGCAAAGGACAGCGAAATGTGCTGGAGTGATTTGTCAAAATCATGATAATCTAGATGTGCTGGTGATCACAACCAAGATTCCAGCACACGAATGGACAGTGCAGAACACACTGCATATAAATGCAACAACTATTCGAAAAAACAGTGAAAAAGTTCGAATGCCACATAATAAAGTGCAAAATAAATTTTATTAGAGGATGAAAACAGCAGAACATGACTAAAAAGTGACATTGGCATGAAAAAGACAGACCGGGTGACAATGATTGCTCCAAAAAACATGGTGTTCATGACAGTACATAATCATCTTAAGGTACCTCATATGTCTAAACATAGATGGTGCTCTCTCAAAGACATAGCCATAAAGTAAAGGAGACAGTTCCTAGAAAAGTAAAATAGAGAAGAGCAATAATGTAGAGGAACACTTACACAATGCAGGAGCAACCAGAGGGACCACGGCCGTACCCCAACGCGCGTTTCGGCAATGTAATTAACAGTCTTGACACTGCAATTGACACATCCCTGAATGAATTTCATAGTTTATGTCCATCTGATAAGATGCTTAAATTTGAGACAGATCTTGATAAGACTATGGACTCTCTTGTTAAAAAGATCCAGGATTCCCAAATTTCCAAATTTAATAGGGACTCCAAAGACTACTCATCTAAGAGAGTCTATCTATGGAGACAAAGTACCATTCAGCCCCCCTCACGTAAGGCTTCATCTGCTCTATCTATTTCCTCCATGAGTGGGCGGTCTGATTTATCTTCCATCTCCTCAGCATCTGTTTCTAATAATGGGTTGGCGAGACTATGGGACCACACGTTCCATCCTTATAAGCGGAATCCGGCTCCCTCTGGACATGACAACAAGGTGATTAACCTTAGTGGCTGTTCTCTTTCTGTGGCCGATCTGCGGCTCCTTAGTAGGGGTCTTTCTTTTTCTCCAGCCTCTGGATTTGATTTATTTGACACTATAAAGGATCTCCACATTTTTGCGCGATCGTTGCTATTTAAGAGATATTTTCACTCTAATAACATGCAATCCCTGTTTCCCACAGAGGAGGAACAGGCGGCGTTAACTATACTGGAGGAGTTGGCATCTGGAAATGAGAACGATGGAGGTAAGATTCCCCCTTCGATTCGACCTAAATCCAGGAAGTTTCCCCCATTATCCTCTTGTGCTACCATTGACATGTTTGTACGGGTGGTCACAGAGGAGTTTTATAACATTCCTCGTTTTGTTATCAATGATAACATCACTCATGAGGAGAGATGTAGGTTGAGATCACTTCAAGATATACCTGGGGTTCTTATCAAACCAGCTGACAAGGGTGGTAATGTTGTCCTGTGGCCGGTAGAGATGTATGAGAGGGAGGCATTCAGACAGCTTAACAACATTGTTTGCTATAAAAAACTAACTTATAATCCCCTCTCTGCATACTCTGTCATGCTGGAGACCATTCTCAAAGATGCTACACAGGACGGCATTATCACCAAAGAGCTGTGCAATGCACTAATTGTTGCTGAACCCAAGGTCTCTTCCCTATATCTTCTCCCTAAAATACATAAGAGCTCCTCTGTGCCACCCGGGCGGCCTATTGTCTCGGGACGGGGGAACTTCCTGGAAAATATCAATAAATGGATCGATTTCCACCTACAACCCCTCGTTACTAGCCTTCCCTCGTTTCTTCGGGATACGGGTGATCTGTTGCGTAGGGTCGACGGGCTGTGCCTTGGGGGTGATACTCTTTTGGTCTCGGCAGATGTGGAGTCCCTTTATACCAACATCAAACATAGTGATGGCCTTAGGGCTGTCAAATATTTCTTGAGCACTTCTAGTCTATGTTCAGGATTAAGGGACCTCCTGCTGAGACTACTTGAGTTCACCCTCACTCACAACTTCTTTGTATTCAAGGGGTCCTTCTACCTGCAGCTCCAGGGGACCGCGATGGGAGCGGCCTATGCGCCCTCCTATGCGGGTCTTTTCCTGGGGCTGTGGGAGAGGGACCTCTTTATGTCAGACTAGGGTCTTTCAATGTGCCGTGTCCCTTTTTGGACACGGTACATTGATGACATTTTCTTCGTCTGGCATGGCAAGCCCGTCGACCTCGAACAACTTATTACTCTCTTGAATGGCAACGATCAGAACATCCACTTAACATTCTCCTACAGTGGGGAATCTCTTGATTTTTTAGATGTCACTATTAAGAGGGACCATGCTGGGGTCCTACAGACGGACATTTTCAGGAAAGCTACCGCCACTAACTCTTTGTTACATGCCAGTTCTAGTCACCCTAAACATATCATCCGTGCCGTTCCTGTGGGGCAGTTCCTGCGACTTCGTAGGATCTGCTCCACGGATGATGATTTTTTTCGGCAAGCTGAAATCTTGCGGCAACGATTTCTGGCACGTGGCTACAGCCACAGGTCCATCAAACGGTCCTTCAATAGGGCTAAGTATGCTTCCCGTCATGATCTTTTATATCGTCCAGAGTCCGTCCAGCACCAAAAATCAGACGGATTAGGTTTGTTACTACGTTTAGTTCTAGGTCTAACCAGGTACGTATGGCACTACAGAGAGCTTGGCCTATTCTTCGGGTTGACCCTGTAATTAACCAGTTTTTATCCCAAAGACCATCTATGTCGTTCAGGCGCTCTAAGAATCTTAGAGATTATCTGGTTTCTAGTCATTACATTGCTCGTAGACCATTGACCTTTCTTGATAATTTTGTTCCCGGCAGTGGCTGTGTCCCATGTGGTGGCTGTGTGGCATGTCCCAATATTACACGCAGTAATTCCTTCTGTGACTCTAGTGGGACTAACACTTATGATATTCGCCAAAGAATAACTTGTACCACTAGATATGTCATTTACCATGCCACCTGTCCTTGTGTCCTGATTTATATTGGCCTTACAACACGCCACCTTAAAGTGAGAGTGAGGGAACATGTATTGGGGATTCAAGCTGCACGTACACATGAGGACCCTGCCACTCTTAGAACTATACCACGTCATTTTTTAGATCATCATGACTGTGATGCTAATTTGTTGAAGGTCAAAGGGATTGATGCACTTAAAATCGATATCCGAGGCGGGGGTCTATCTAAGAGACTCAGCCAACTTGAAACCAGGTGGATTTGGCAACTCAAGACTGTTCATCCACATGGCCTCAATGAAAGTCTTTCATTCGCCCCTTTCCTTTAATCCAGTTATATGACATTGGTTGTGTTTTTAGCACGTATTTTTAATTTGCTTTTATTCTTTCTATAGTGACCTTGTGTTGTTGCTGTTTTCTGGCTCTTTATATGAATGAATACTCCGGCTTCCATGATTCGGGGATACGGCGCTTTAGGATTTTTTCGCATACTTCACTTCCCTTTTCTGGACATAGATGTCGGACTACCCCTATCTGTTGGCTCTACACTTGGGCCACCAAATATGTTCTTTAATGTGTTTTTGTTATTTTATATACTTCTTCCTTTATATGTCCATGTGTAGTTTGGATATAATAATGATATGCTGATAGGTTGACATTTTCTTTATGCCTATTTGTGTATATTGGCTATCCATTTCTATAGATCATGTATGCACATCCATACTATTTCTCCTTTTTCTTTTTTCCCTTCTTTTTTCTTTTGTCCTTGTTCTTTTTTCCTTTTTTCTTTTTTCTTTTCCCTTTGTCCCCTTACCTTTTGTTGTTTATGTTTATTTCACTTTTTCTTCTCTTTTTTCTTCTTCTTATTTTCCTTTTTCCCTTCCCTCTTTATTCTCCGTTTACATCCCTTCCCTGTTCTGAGATGGCCCCGTGCACTGCTTTCTAGTGTGGGGCAGACACTGATTTTATTCTTGCCCTTTCAGCGCGCCCCTCTCAATGATGGCTGCGGTATCTTCCGCCTATATTGCGCATGCGCCGATGACGTCACGAATCGCGTGACATCCCCTCCCCTTTCCTTTCCCCTTTCCAAGATGGCCGCGCTTACCTTTGCATACATTGCGCATGCGCCGATGACGTCACGGACCGCGTGACTTCTCCCCTCCTCCCTCCCGCCCACCGTCTGACGTCTGACACCACGGGGCCCCGTGATTTGTCAGCGTCAGCGGTGATGGCCATGCTGGGATGGATGGGCGTTTCTTGTGGCCCTGGGCGCGATTGGCTTCCCCCTTTCCACGTCCCCTATATAATGGGCCATTATCAGCACCAACACATGCCCCCTGAGGAAGGCACATTGCCGAAACGCGCGTTGGGGTACGGCCGTGGTCCCTCTGGTTGCTCCTGCATTGTGTAAGTGTTCCTCTACATTATTGCTCTTCTCTATTTTACTTTTCTAGGAACTGTCTCCTTTACTTTATGGCTATGTCTTTGAGAGAGCACCATCTATGTTTAGACATATGAGGTACCTTAAGATGATTATGTACTGTCATGAACACCATGTTTTTTGGAGCAATCATTGTCACCCGGTCTGTCTTTTTCATGCCAATGTCACTTTTTAGTCATGTTCTGCTGTTTTCATCCTCTAATAAAATTTATTTTGCACTTTATTATGTGGCATTCGAACTTTTTCACTGCTTTTTCGAATAGTTGTTGCATTTATATGCAGTGTGTTCTGCACTGTCCATTCGTGTGCTGGAATCTTGGTTGTGATCACCAGCACATCTAGATTATCATGATTTTGACAAATCACTCCAGCACATTTCGCTGTCCTTTGCTCTTACTATCTGTGTAACCTGCAGACTGTGAGTAAATCTTTGGAACTGCACGCTCAGGTGTCCCACAGTTATTCCAGCACCGCTACATCTGGGTACCAGCACCTACACCACCTGTGTCTTTCCCTCATCACTACATCTACACTTCCCTGGGACTCCAGCTCCACCTGTGGGGAGCTTCACCATCTTTGCTGCACAACACCATCAGTCCCAGAGGATCTGCATGCAGCGTCGGCCTAACATCTATGTTGCCGAACACCACAGGTGGCGTCAAACTATCTACATAAACTCTTTACCATTATACCACGCCACTTACATGGGCGCCCAGGGCCACCGTACGGGTCACCGCTGCTGTGACACATCCCACTGACACCGGCCCGGTACCGAGTACCCCACAGCCCTGGGAGGGCGACCCATATGCCGACTGCTGATCAAGCGGCGTTATTCCCACGAACCTCCAAACAGCGTCCATGAAGGCAAAGTTTTTGGTTTCCGGGGGCAGTATGATTGCAAAGCTGAACATTAAAGGAATGTCCAAAAGGGCACCACCAGGAGTGGAGCCTGTGGCTTAATTGGACTCCACCCGGGAAACCACAACCATGCCACCTAAAGAAAAGATGCACACTTTGAAAGCTTTGTCGATTCTGTGTGCGGTGTGGTATGTGTGTTTGTAGTTGTGCTAGCGATTTCTCAGCTTTATTCCGTTAACAACCGAGACTCCGGCATGCCCCCGCAGTACGCGTCAAGCTTACTAAGAGGGATAAGCGAGGCTCTGGCACGTGAGATCGAGCAATAACAGGTCTAGCATTCCCGTACATGTCCAGGGCAGCATGCACACTACACTGAAAGGACCAGCTTTTGTCGCTTACAGGTGCAGATAACCTGCTGAACTCCGTTAGTGATGGGGATCTGGGATTCAGATTATTCCCCGCGAACGATGATTTCCCAGTAAGTTCAGGTCAACCGCAATTCCGGAGTTAGGCCTAACCATCATTCCTGAAAAAATTACGTGTCCAAACCACAGGTGCTGTAGCTTGCTTAACAGCTCGGAAGCCGTTCTCAGGCCCAGTATGGATTCAACAACATTGTAGAAAGTTGATAAAGGGTACAGTTTCACCGGATAACACGTATATATGTAGCCTAGTTTACACATTAAAAATATATGTCTATAGATCAGGAGGCAGACTCAGATGTTCTCAGGCCCAGTATGGATTTGACCAGATTGTACAAAGTTGAGAAAGGGTACTTTATCACTGGATAGCAGGTATATATAGCATAGTTTAAACATGTAAAATCTCAGTGTTCTCAGTATGGATTACACAGCAATCTAAAAAGTGGAAAAAAGGAAATGCATTTGAGGCGTACACAACTATATACCTTTGGTGTTATTTTTAAATCTTCATATATATTTCTGTCTCAGTAATACAGTCCAGCCTCTCCACAATAGGAAATGAGATGCATACAATTACTGACATAAAGGCTAGTGATTGCAGAAATCTAGGAATTACTATTCACGGGAAAAACTTCCGTCACAATTCTCATAGGCGATGCTGACCCTCAATTAATTTGTGTGTTGAGACAGTGAAAACATTTTTTTGTGAATAAAGTCTTGCTGTATAGCACTTCCATTGATTCAATCACTGTTACTCATCTCAATCAAATTTTTATCACAGGGAGCGATGTAAACATGGTGCTCACTGGCTATCATGATCTGTCACGTAACTTTGGAGTGCAAAAGACAGAAGCCACAGGCCGTAGGCGATTCTATTTGATTGGCATGAGAGGGCACATTTTAAAATGTGCGCCGGAATGTCACACGTTTGTGAGTAGGAAAACTGTGAAAGCTGATGATAAACCACCACTGCATGTCATTGTGAGTCGACGTCCATAAGAAATGGAAGCCATTGATCATCAGGAGCTAGAGCCCGGCCAGCAGGACAGGGCATAGCTACATCTTAACCATCATCTTTCAGTTCAATCAATTTGTAGTGGCACTCCCAGTGAAGGATTTGACAGCCCAGACTACACAGCGGAAGAGCAGGGAGAAGTAAACAATGCAAATGCTGGGGCCCTGCCCAAGCAAGGGGGGCACACTCGTGGGCGTCGGTACTGGCACTGGGCCCCTCATAGTACGGCTGTGTGTCTGACGGCGGGTGTGCACCACCACCGTCAGAGACACTTGATTGCACTATGAGGGACCCTATGCCAGTGCCTGCGCCCAATAGTCGGCCTACCCACCTGTCCAGGGCAACGGCACTCGCACGGTTTCGTGCGCTAGGTGGTGACCCCGGCCATGGGGGGGCAGCCCAGTTAGGGCGGTTTACAAAGTGGCATATGTTGATGTGGGACATTCAGCTGCTGTAAAAGGCGAAATAGGTCAAGTTCGCGGAATAGGAGGAGGACCAACGCAAGCCATTTTTCTGGCAACCTATGTGTCATCAAGGGAAGGTGGGACAAAATCCTTGGAAACCCATGCATGGTTCATTTTAATGAAGGTTAGATCATCCACATTTTGGGTTGACAGACGGGTCCTTTTTTCTGTCAGGATTGATCCAGCTGCACTGAAGACTCTTTCCGATAGCACACTTGCAGCTGGGCAAGCGAGCTCCTGTAAGGCATATTGTGCCAATTCAGGCCAGGTGTCCAGTTTAGCGGCCCAATAGTCAAAGGGAAATGACCTGTGCGGGAGAACATCGATATGGGAGGAAAAGTAGTTTGTAACCATAGTTGACAACTGCTGTCTCCTGTCACTTTCCATCGATGCAGTATTACCAGTTGTGTGAGCGGTATTTGAAAAATCAGTCCACAACATTGTCATGAAACCCCTGTCTCCAACGCCACTTCTGCTGTGTGCACCACGAACACCTCTGCCAAGCTGCCCCCGGCCCGTACGGCTCGTGTGAGAACCATCACCGCTGCTGTGTGCTGGGAATGCCTCAACCAACCGGTTTACCAGAGTTGCTTGTTTATTAGCCAATATTAGGTCAAGGTTCTCCTGTGGCATGATGTTTTGTAATTTGCCTTTATAGCGTGGATCCAGGATGCTGGCCAACCAGTAGTCGTCATCGTTTATCATTTTGGCAATGCGGGGGTCCCTTTTTAGGATCTGCAAGGCATAATCTGACATGTGGGCCAATGTTCCCGGTGTCAATGATGCACTGCGAGTGCTGGTTGGAGGAGCACTTTCTGGCAAATCCACATCGCTCCAGTCACGCACAAACCCAGTACCAGACCTTGCCACACCAACATTTTCACTTGCCCCACGAGATGCATCCTCCTCCCCTAAGTAATCATCCCCATCATCATCCTCCTCCTCCTCTTCTTCCTCCACCTCGTCCAGGAGAGGTCCCTGAGCAGGCAATGGCTGAATGTCATCAAGGATTCCTTCCTCCTCGTCAACATTGGCTGCAGACGCCTGCTCCTTAAGGTGCGTCAAAGTTTGCATGAGCAGACGCATAAGTGGGATGCTCATGCTTAGGATGGCGTCGTCTGCGCTTACCAGCCGTGTGCATTCCTCAAAACACTAAAGGACTTTACAGAGGTCTTTCAGCTTCGACCACTGCACACCTGTCAACTCCATGTCTGCTCTCAAAGTGCCTGGCCGTGTATCCTCCCACAAAAGCATTATGGCCTGCCTCTGTTCGCACAGCCGATCAACCATGTGCAGGGTGGAGATCCACCTTGTTGCGATGTCGATAATGAGGCGGTGGTTGGGAAGGTGGAGCAATCGCTGCAGCTTCTGCATACGAATGGAGTGTACTGGCGACCTGCGGATGTGTGCGCACAGTCTTCGCACCTTCTGGAGCAGGGCTGTTAACTCCGGATAATTGTTGAGGAAGCACTGCACCACCAGGTTCAAGGTGTGAGCCAAGCAAGGTATGTGGCTGAGTTTTGAAAGGGATATGGCTGCCACAAAATTACGGCCGTTATCACTAACTACCTTGCCTGCCTCAAGATGTATACCGCCCAGCCATGACTCAGTTTGTCGTTGAAAGTACTCGGCCACCACCTCCGTGGTGTGTCTGTCGCCCAAACACATCATCTGCAACACAGCCTGCTGACGCTTTCCATTAGCTGCTCGATAGGGGGACACCTCGTGTGCAACAGTGGCAGCTGCAGATGGAGTGCTCGTGCGACTGCGCTCTGTGGACGAGCTTTCGCTTTTGGAGGAGGAGGAGGAGGGTCGAACGCCTACAGCCAACTGTTTCCTATACCGTGGGCTAGGCAGCACTGTCCCACCGCCGCTGTCCCCTGTGGACCCTGCATCCACCACATTAACCCAGTGCACAGTGATGGACACGTAACGGCCCTGGCCATGCCGACTGGACCATACATCTGTTGTGAGGTGCACCTTTCCACTCACTGACTGCTTGAGTGCATGGACAATGCGGTCTTTCACATGATGGTGGAGGGCTGGGATGGCTTTGCGAGAGAAGAAGTGGCGACTGGGTAGGTCATAGCGTGGTACTGCATAGGCCATGAGTTCGCGGAAAGCTGCGCTTTCCACCAACCGATAGGGCATCATCTCTAACGAGATTAGTTTGGCAATGTGGGCGTTCAAACCCAGTGTACGCGGATGAGAGACTGAGTACTTTCTTGACCTACTCATAGTCTCTGGGAGGGTGAGCTGGACTTGAGAGCTGCATATGGTGGAACTAGCGGTGGACAGGGAGGACTGAGAGAGGGTTGATGATGGTGATGGAGTTGGTGTTCTTTCTGATGGCCTAGATTCAGTCTTTCGTTGATATAACAGTGGGATTCCCTGACTGCTTTGGCCTTGCAACAACACCTCAACATTTGCTGCTGTGCTAACCGGTGGGCTTACAGTGGGGGAAACAATGTAGCGTTGCTGACTACCTTCTTTGTGATCAGTTGCACATGTGGTACTTGAGGTTTGGTGTTGTGTCCACGCTTGCAAGTGCATGCTGGTTAAATGTCTAAGCATGCAACTGGTATTCAAATTTTTCAGATTTTTCCCTCGGCTAAAGGTCTTTGCGCACTTCTTACAGATAACCTTGGCCTGATCATGAGGATTTTGTTCAAAAAAGTGCCACACTGCACTCTTCCTACTTTGGAAGACATTTTGCGGCCTAGCACGCTGTGCTATTTTGACCATCTGGACAAGCTGTCCAGCAACTCTTTTGATTTTTGGAACCTGTCTTTGGAGTGCTCCGGGCCTGCCAGATAACAGCTGTTGCGATGTCGATGTCTGCTGTGGATGCTCCTCCTCCTCATCTGAGCTATTGGAAGCAGCACCCTCTTCCCCCAATGGATGCCAATCTGGGTCAACAACTGGGTCATCCATCACCTCCTCTTCAATGTCATGTGCACCTTCCTCTGTGTCACCGTGTATGGTGGTATAGTATGCGGGAAGGGGCACCTGAGTCTCATCAGGGTCAGAATCTGGCTCATTACACTGCGAGGACAATGTAGTGCTCTGAGTGAATGTACCAGCAGAATCATCTATCAGTGGCTGTGCATCAGTGCACTCCATGTCAGATTCATCTTGCCCTGGGTAATTCACCATTTCACTTGATAACCCAGGCATAGTATGTGAAAACAGCTCCATGGAGTAATCAGTTGTATGGCCTGCGTCATCCTTCAATCTTGGTTGGGGTGAAGGACACAAGGAAAGGTGTGGTTCATGAACATGAGCCTCCAATGATGACTCAGTGCTTTTATTTTTTACAACTTCAGAAGAAGAGGCGATAGAGCTGGAGGCTGAGTCAGCAATGTAAGCCAAAACTTTTTCCTGGACCTCTGGCTTTAAAAGCGGTTTGCCAACTCCTAGAAAACTAAGCCTTCGAGGCCTTGTGGAGCCAGACGATGACGCAGGCTCAACAGCTCCTGCATTCGGTCCTATTTTGCTTTTGCCACTACCATCAGATCCACCACCAACACCATCATTACCAACTGGCAACCCACGCCCAATTCCACGGCCTCTTCCACCAACCTTCCTCATTTTTGGTAAAAATGTACACAAAATCCCACAAACTATATAGTAATGTAAAACAAGGTACAAGGTGTCTATAGGACAGGGGAGATTTTGAATTTCTGAACACACTTGTGGACACTGTTGGATTGTGTGAGGCCCAGTGAATATCACACCGTTATGTCACAGTCTCAATGTCGCAGGTGTGAAAAATGTCACTATAGGACAGGGGAGATGTAGAATTTCTGAACACACTTGTGGACACTGTTGGATTGTGTGAGGCCCAGTGAATATCACACCGCTATGTCACAGGCTCAATGTCGTAGGTGTGAAAAATGTCACTATAGGACAGGGGAGATGTAGAATTTCTGAACACACTTGTGGACACTGTTGGATTGTGTGAGGCCCAGTGAATATCACACCGCTATGTCACAGGCTCAATGTCGCAGGTGTGAAAAATGTCATTATAGGACAGGGGAGATGTAGAATTTCTGAACACACTTGTGGACACTGTTGGATTGTGTGAGGCCCAGTGAATATCACACCGCTATGTCACGTCTCAATGTCGCAGGTGTGAAAAATGTCACTATAGGACAGGGGAGATGTAGAATTTCTGAACACACTTGTGGACACTGTTGGATTGTGTGAGGCCCAGTGAATATCACACCGCTATGTCACAGGCTCAATGTCGCAGGTGTGAAAAATGTCATTATAGGACAGGGGAGATGTAGAATTTCTGAACACACTTGTGGACACTGTTGGATTGTGTGAGGCCCAGTGAATATCACACCGCTATGTCACGTCTCAATGTCACAGGTGTGAAAAATGTCACTATAGGACAGGGGAGATGTAGAATTTCTGAACACACTTGTGGACACTGTTGGATTGTGTGAGGCCCAGTGAATATCACACCGCTATGTCGCAGGCTCAATGTCGTAGGTGTGAAAAATGTCACTATAGGACAGGGGAGATGTAGAATTTCCGAACACACTTGTGGACACTGTTGGATTGTGTGAGGCCCAGTGAATATCACACCGCTATGTCACAGGCAGAAATTGGCTAGTGTATGACAAACTACAAGGTGTATATAGAAATGGGCAGAATAGGAATCTCCCTAGAGTGTAGGTCTGTAAGAACGGAATAAGTCCTCGACTTATCCTTACAGTCACACACAGATAGCTTCACTGTGGCCGTGATAACAGCCGTTACACGGTACTGAGAGAGGAGCGTGCACATACACTGCTGTCCGGTGTCCGTAAAATTGTCAAGCTCCGTGTTTTTTAAGTATACGGACTGACACACGTTGTCTCTCTATAGTTTTGAATGTGATCAAACAGCAAATATACTTAACTGTTTGAAAACCAGACAAAGCTAGAAGGTGGAGGTCTGTAAGAACGGAACATGTCCTCGACTTATCCTTACAGAGTCACACACAGATAGCTTCACTGTGGCCGTGATAACAGCCGTTACACGGTACTGAGAGAGGAGCGTGCACGTACACCGCTGTCCGGTGTCTGTAAAATTGTCAAGCTCCGTGTTTTTTAAGTATACGGACTGACACACGCTGTCTCTCTATAGTTTTGAATGTGATCAAACAGCAAATATACTTAACTGTTTGAAAACCAGACAAAACTAGAAGGTGGAGGTCTGTAAGAATGGAACAGGTCCTCGACTTATCCTTACAGGGTCACACACAGATAGCTTCACTGTGGCCGTGATAACAGCCGTTACACGGTACTGAGGAGCGTGCACGTACACCGCTGTCCGGTGTCCATAAAATTGTCAAGCTCCGTGTTTTTTAAGTATACGGACTGACACACGCTGTCTTTCTATAGTTTTGAATGTGATCAAACAGCAAATATACTTAACTGTTTGAAAACCAGACAAAACTAGAAGGTGGAGGTCTGTAAGAACGGAACATGTCCTCGACTTATCCTTACAGAGTCACACACAGATAGCTTCACTGTGGCCGTGATAACAACCGTTACACGGTACTGTGTGAGGAGGGTACACCGCTGTATGGTGTGAAAAAATGCACGCTCAGTACCTCACCAGGGCAAAAAAAAAAAATTTGGATTGCTTTTAAAAAAGCAGTTTGCAGAGAAGTGGGAAAACAGCAATGCAGCTATCATGAAGCCTTATAAGGCAGCCTAACAACCAACATAGCTGATCCAGCAAAATATAGTCTCCACTTGCACTGCACACACAGTGACTGGTGTGTTGTACAGGCAAAATCGCTAGCAGCAGAAGCAGTTTTTGGTGTCTTCTTCCCTGCCTAACGCTCTCCCTACAGAATCAGCAGCAGCAGCAGCTCTCCCTATTCTGAGATCAGCATGAGTAACATGGCGGTCGGCGTGCACGCCCTTTTATACCCCCTGTGATGCCCCCCAAAGCAAGCCAATCACTTGCATGCCCTTCTCAAAAATGGTGGTGACCCCTGCCTATGTCATCACGTTGCCCACAGTGTCCGTGGATCCTGATTGGCTGAAAAAGGGCGGAAAACAAACTTTTGAAACGTGACTTTGGCGCTAAAGTCACCGAGCTCGTGGCCGACCTCACCCTAGGGTTGGGTTTCGTTTCATGAAACCCGACTTTACCAAAAGTCGGCGACTTTTGAAATTTTTCGACCCGTTTCGCTCAACTCTACTGGCCACCTTAGAAGTCTCCAGTGCTTTCTCTCAAACCATTTTCTAGTGCTTTTTGAAGTGTGTTTTGGGTCATTGTCCTGCTGGAAGACCCATGACCTCTGAGGGAGACCCAGCTTTCTCACACTGAGCCCTACATTATGCTGCAAAATTTGTTGGTAGTCTTCAGACTTCATAATGCCATGCACACGGTCAAGCAGTCCAGTGCCAGAGGCAGCAAAGCAACCCCAAAACATCAGGGAACCTCCGCCATGTTTGACTGTAGGGACCATGTTTTCTTATTTGAATGCCTTTTTTTTTCTCCTGTAAACTCTATGTTGATGCCTTTGCCCAAAAAGCTCTACTTTTGTCTCATCTGACCAGAGAACATTCTTCCAAAACGTTTTAGGCTTTTTCAGGTAAGTTTTGGCAAACTCCAGCCTGGCTTTTTTATGTCTCGGGGTAAGAAGTGGGGTCTTCCTGGGTCTCCTACCATACAGTCCCTTTTCATTCAGACGCCGACGGATAGTACGGGTTGACACTGTTGTACCCTCGGACTGCAGGGCAGCTTGAACTTGTTTGGATGTTAGTCTAGGTTCTTTATTCAACGTCCGCACAATCTTGTGTTGAAATCTCTTGTCAATTTTTCTTTTCCCTCCACATCTAGGGAGGTTAGCCACAGTGCCATGGGCTTTAAACTTCTTGATGACACTGCGCACGGTAGACACAGGAACATTCAGGTCTTTGGAGATGGACTTGTAGCCTTGAGATTGCTCATGCTTCCTCACAATTTGGTTTCTCAAGTCCTCAGACAGTTCTTTGGTCTTCTTTCTTTTCTCCATGCTCAATGTGGTACACACAAGGACACAGGACAGAGGTTGAGTCAACTTTAATCCATGTCAACTGGCTGCAAGTGTGATTTAGTTATTGCCAACACCTGTTAGGTGCCACAGGTAAGTTACAGGTGCTGTTAATTACACAAATTAGAGAAGCATCACATGATTTTTCGAACCGTGCCAATACTTTTGTCCACCCTCTTTTTTATGTTTGGTGTGGAATTATATCCAATTTGGCTTTAGGACAATTCTTTTTGTGTTTTTTCATTTAAGACAAATTAAAGGAAGATAATAATACCAAAGAATTTGTGTTTGCAATCATTTTCAGGAAGAAACTGAGTATTATCTGACAGAATTGCAGAGGTGTCAATACTTTTGGCCACAACTGTATAGATATAATCATTATAATTTGTCATAACTAACCACAGTTAGTTACTCTGCCCGGGCAACACCGGACTCTTCAGCTAGTGGTATATAAAGACACAGCCAGAATAAAGTCCTTTATTAATCTTAATTAAACCATACTTACTGCATCGCCTAATCCCTGATTCCCTCAATCTCTTGCAAGAAAAATAAAATAATAAACCATAATAATATTAATTTTTATTTATATAACGCCAACATATTCCGCAGCACTTTACAATTAAACCATAAATATTCCTCACCTGTCCACCGAGAAGATAATCCATAATGTCCCATGACGATCCTGATCACTTTGAGAGCAGTCACATCAGTGATATGACAGCTATCAAAGACAGCTGGTGATACACTGACAGGAGGTGATTGCCCCCTGCCGCCGTGAGTATAATAGTTTTTTATTTTTATGTGAATGTGTATGAAATGTAACTTTTTTTTTTTTTAACTGTAAGCTCAGGCGCCAGCAGATACTACTCTCCCATCAGACATAGCCCAATGGGAGCAGTAGTCTCATTGATCCGCGCCTGCTTTTTTACTGCAGGTCACAGTCAGCTGTGGAATTACGCTGACATCGGGTGACAGTCACAGCTGTGGGGTGAGGCTGACATGTGACAGCATAACCTCCACAGCTCCTGTTATCGCGTGTACTGAGCTTATGTGTGCAATGGGGAAAGCCATGCAGGGGGAGAGGAGTGCATAGGAGGAAGAGTGACCCATGGGGAGAGAGACATGCAGGGGGGAGAGGAGTGCATAGCAGAGGATTAGATACAAGGCTCAGCAGTATCACACAGGATAGGATTAGATACACGGCTCAGCATACAGCATCACACAGGACAGGATTAGATACACGGCTCAGCACACAGTATCACACAGGATAGGATTAGATACACAGCTCAGCAGTCAGTATCACACAGGATAGGATTAGATACACGGCTCAGCACACAGTATCACACAGGATAGGATTAGATACACGGCTCAGCAGTCAGTATCACACAGGATAGGATTAGATACACGGCTCAGCAGTCAGTATCACACAGGATAGGATTAGATACACAGCTCAGCATTCAGTATCACACAGGAGAGGATTAGATACACGCTCAGAAGTCAGTATCACACAGGAGAGGAATAGATACACGCTCAGAAGTCAGTATCACACAGGAGAGGATTAGATACACGGCTCAGCAGTCAGTATCACACAGGAAAGGATTAGATACACGGCTCAGCAGTCAGTATCACACAGGATAGGATTAGATACACGGCTCAGCAGTCAGTATCACACAGGATAGGATTAGATACACGGCTCAGCAGTCAGTATCACACAGGATAGGATTAGATACACAGCTCAGCAGTCAGTAACACACAGGATAGGATTAGATACATGGCTCAGCAGTCAGTATCACACAGGATAAGATTAGATACACAGCTCAGCAGTCAGTATCACACAGGATAGGATTAGATACATGGCTCAGCAGACAGTATCACACAGGATAGGATTAGATACAAGGTTAAGCAGAGTCAGTATCACACAGGAGAGGATTAGATAGATGGCTCAGCAGTCAGTATCACACAGGATAGGATTAGATACACAGCTCAGCAGTATCACACAGCATAGGATTAGATACACGGCTCAGCAGTCAGTATCACACAGGATAAGATTAGATACACGGCTCAGCAGTCAGTATCACACAGGATAGGATTAGATACACAGCTCAGCAGTCAGTATCACACAGCATAGGATTAGATACATGGCTCAGCAGACAGTATCACACAGGATAGGATTAGATACATGGCTCAGCAGTCAGTATCACACAGGATAGGATTAGATACACAGCTCAGCAGACAGTATCACACAGAATAGGATTAGATACACAGCTCAGCAGTCAGGATCACACAGGATAGGATTAGATACATGGCTCAGCAGACAGTATCACACAGGATAGGATTAGATACACAGTTCAGCAGACAGTATCACACAGGAGAGGATTAGATACACGGCTCAGCAGACAGTATCACACAGGATAGGATTAGATACACAGCTCAGCAGACAGTATCACACAGGATAGGATTAGGTACACGGCTCAGCAGTCAGTATCACACAGGATAGGATTAGATACATGGCTCAGCAGACTGTATCACACAGGATAGGATTAGATACAAGGCTAAGCAGAGTCAGTATCACACAGTATAGGATTAGATACACGGCTCAGCAGTCAGTATCACACAGGATAGGATTAGATACATGGCTCAGCAGTCAGTATCACACAGGATAGGATTAGATACACGGCTCAGCAGACAGTATCACACAGGATAGGATTAGAAACACAGACAATCCCAAACAATAGGACTGAGCTGTGCAGACTCCTTACCCCCCACATCTCGGAGTCATCCACAGCTGCAGGAGGAGTGGGGCTCTGGGGACAGCCTGCAGGAGCTGAGACAACCCAAGGGACCCACTCCTGTAATAATGGGGAGAAGTGGTGACTGCAGCATTGTATGAGTGAGAGGATCGTTCACAACTCAGCAGTGTGCAGTATCACACAGTAGCAGTGGAGTTGGCTTCATACCTGCTGGGTCATCATCCTCTGGATTATCCTGACCCCTGGCTCCATGCATGTGAAGTGGTGGTGAATATTTCCTATCGCTACTGCCAGGAATTATTGGGATTGTGAGCAATCCTCTAACAAGTATGGACTGTCAGCTTTTGCCCCCCGCCGATACTTACCTCGCCGCTGCGCTGCTCCTTTCTCCCCCGCACCTATAACCGCACGGCTCCTGCGATTATAGGGGGAAAATAGAGCTCACAGTATACAATGTGGGCTCCAGAAAAATGGCACCAATCTCCTCCCTGTGCTGTGATCTGGACAGTCCAGATCACAGCTCAATGCAAGGTATAGGGTCAGCAGGCAACTGCTGTCTTCTATGCACAGGGCTGCCATATTTGCATAGTGTGTCTGATACACTTCTGCAAAGCAAAATGGCAGCCCCCAGTGGCTGCAAAAATAATTAATGATGAAAAAATATTAAAGTTAAAAAAAATAATTTTGTATTAAAATTATTTATACAATCAATCATTTTTAATACAAAAATAAATTGCGGTACCTTCCCTTTAATACAGTGTATTGCCCCCTATAACATCAATGACAGCTTGATGTCTTTTGTGGTAATTGTGGATGAGGTTATTTACTCAGATGGTAAAGCTGTCCACTCTTCTTGGCAAAAAGACTCCAGTTCCTGCAAATTCCTGGGCTGTCTAGCATGAACTGCACACTTGAGATCTCCCCAGAGTGGCTCAATGATATTGAGGCCAGGAGACTGAGATGGCCACTCCAGAACCTTCAGTTTGTTCTGCTGTAGCCAATGACAGGTTGACTTGGCCTTGTGTTTTGGATCGTTGTCATGTTGGGACGTCCAAATATGTCCCATATGCAGCTTCCAGGCTGACGAGTGAAAATTTGCCTCCAATATTTGTTGATAACGTGCTGCATTCATCTTTCCTTCAACTTTGACCAAGTTTCCTGTGTTTTTGTAGCTCACACATCCCTAAAATATCAGCGATCAACCTCCGTGTTTTACAGTAGGAATGGTGTTCCTGTTATCATAGGCCTTGTTGAAATCTCTCCAAATGTAACGCTTGTGGTTGTGGCCAAAAAGTTCAATTTTGGTCTCATCACTTCAAATTACCTTCTTCCAGAAGTTTTGAGGCTTGTCTCTGTGCTGTTTTTTTAAACTGTAATTTTTTATTGATGATACATCAGTTATTGACAAATATAGAACAGTCACAAACATCTTTTACAATCAAAGAAAGTTGAAAGAGAAACAAAACCTCATCCAACACATCGAAAAAATAAACCTAAAGAAGTTTGACAAAATTGTAACCTTAATATAAACAGACAAAAAGACACACCATTGAGGAGGAGAGGGGAGGGAGATGAAGGGGGAGAAAGCAAGCACCCAAAGGAGGGGAGGACAATGGTCAGGTATTGATCTATTCTGATCTTTGTGCCCACAAGTAGTCCCAAGGAGCCCAGACCGAGTCAAAGCACTCCACCTTTGCATTGAGTATCGCGGTCATATACTCCATCCGTCTAATGTCATTAATTCTGTAAAGTAGATGGAGGAAAGGCGGTGAGGAAACCTGCGTCCAAGCAATCAAACATCTTGCTGCGGTAAGAATGTGAAGTAACAGCTTTGCTGCTCTTTTCCCAAGTCCCCTAGGGGTAAGATTTAGCAGATATATAGTCAGATCTAGCCCAACTTCAGTATAAAGCACCTAGGAAATCAGTGAACCTACTTCCTTCCAAAAATTCTGTATCTCTGAACACATCCAGAAAATATGATACAGTGTACCCTCATCCAGGCAGCAACACCAACACACATGTGGAATCGCAGGGTTCAGTCTATTCAGAAGATCTGGAGTGTGGTACCAAAACATTAATATCTTATACTGATTCTCTTTATAAAGGGTACACATAGATGATTTTTCCGCCTTTTCCCAAATGATATGCCATTTTTGGGGAGAGAGTTCCTCTCCCAGAATGGATTCCCATCTGCTCATATAGGGATGCTTTGGTTGACGGCTGTCTCGAGGGGAACAGAGAATTTTATAGATTTCTGAAATCAAACCTTTAGTCGTCATCCCTTTCCTGCAGAACCTCTCAAAATCAGTTGGGAGGGAGATTCCCGAGGAGCCAAAAAGGGAAGAGGCAAAATGCTTGATTTGTGAATATTGGTAAAATTCTTTATCAGTAATGGAGAATTTAGATTTAACTTCATCAAATGAAAGCAGCCCAAGTGTGTCCCCATCCACCACATCTGCAAATCTAAATAGGCCTGCAGATGACCAAGGATGGGCCACTGCATGTTTCAGACTGCTTGGTAACAGGGGTTGGAATATGAAGGAAATCATAGGCGAATTTGGAGAGGCTAAACCAAACTTCTTCATACATGTATGCTAAATTTCCCTTGTAAATTGAATCGGGCCCAAAAGGGGCTCCTGAATTATCGCAGTCCTTTTAGACCATAGCAGAGAATTAGGATGGATTGGGGGCAACCACAACTTCTCTATTTCTGTCCATTTATTATAGTATGCCCAGAACGAGGCCCACAAACAGATTCTACCAAGATGAGCAGCCCAATAATACTTAGTTATATCTGGGACCGATAGTCCTCCCTGTGACTTAGGGGAGACGAGGAAATGCCTAGAGATCTGATAAGGACCATCTTTCCAAAGGAACCTCATCATAGCCGCCTGGAGGGATTTAAGCTCACTCATGGGGACCTTGACCGGCAAGGTCTCAAAATAATAGAGTAATTTGGGGAGGAGGGACATCTTGAGCGAGGAAATCCTACCCAAAAATGATAGCGGGAGCAGCTTCCATTTATCTAACAATCTCTTCAACTCAGTCAGGAGTTGCGGGAAATTGGAACTATATAAGTTGTCGTAAGAGGAGGAAAGTTTAACCCCCAAGTATTGAATATTCTCAACTTTACATCTGAATTTAAAATTCAGCTTCAGATGATCCAGCGGGGCGATGTTCAATTGGAGGGCCTCAGTTTTTGACATGTTCAACTTATACCCCGACAGAGCGCCATATTTTTTAAGATAATCCATCAGATTAGGCAACGTAACATGGAGGTAAGTCAGAGTAAAAGAACATCGTCAGTAAATAAGGAGATCTTAAACATCTTATCCCAAACCTCTATCCCTCAAATCTTCAGATTTTGCCTGATTATAGCAACTGTACAGTACTCTTATAGCTGCTAGGAAGGGGCCTGAAAAGCCAAAGGCCTTTAAGGTTTCAAACATGAAGGACAAAATAAGGCGAACAAACGCCTTTTCCGCATTTAGACTCAATATCAGAGACGTAGTTTATTTTTGTTAGCTACATCAATTAAGTCTAACATCCTTCTAGTGTTGTCTCCCCCTGTCGGTTAGGGGCAAAACCCACCTGATTCTTGTTGATAAGTTGAGAGAGCCAACAGATCAACCTACTAACCAACAAGCAAGTGAATACCTTAAAATCGGAGTTCAACAGCACTATCGGCCGGTAGTTCGAACACTCCAGAGGATCCTTCCCCACCTTTGGGACAAGAAACAAGTAGGAATGAGCCAATGCTTCCAGCATAGGTGAGCCCTCCAAGAAAGAGTTAAAGAGATTGACAATGTGGGGAGAGAGCTCTTCTGCAAAGGTTTTGTAGTACAAATATGTCAGCCCATCAGGATCGGGAGACTTGCCCGAGGGGAGGTCAGCTAATATGTCGAGGATCACCTCCTGCGTCACACTCCGGTTAAGAGACTCTAAAGCTTCCGAGGGAAGAGTTGGGAGAGTTAGGCTTGAGAGAAATTGGTGCAGAAATCCCCTTCTATCAGATTTGTTTGGGTATAAAATATCTTGTAAGTTGTATAATTTGCTATAGAAACTACAGAACTATAGGGCAGCACGGTGGCTCAGTGGTTAGCGCTGCAGCCTTGCAGCACTGGAGTCCTGGGTTCGAATCCCACCAAGGACAACATCTGCAAGGAGTTTGTATGTTCTCCCGGTGTTTGCGTGGGTTTCCTCCGGGCACTCCGGTTTCCTCCCACATTCTAAAGACATACTGATAGGGAATTTAGATTGTGAGCCCCATCGGGGACAGTGATGAAAATGTGTGCAAACTGTAAAGCGCTGCGGAATATGTTAGCGCTATATAAAAATAAAGATTATTATTATTATTATTATTATTATTATAGAACAAATCCAAAATTAAAGCAGGATCATAGTGGATCGTACCATCAGAACCCCTCAAGGCCTGAGGATGGGAACTTAGGGCTCTATCTTTTAACATCCTGGGCAAAAGATTGTGGGCCTCGTTACCCTTTTCATAATACTTTTGTTTAGAGTAGATAAGGAATTTTTTAATCCTGCGTGATGTTATATCTTTCAATTTATCTCTAAGCGCCACAACTCTATTCAAGGCTCCTACTGATGGTGAGGCTACCAACAAATGCTCTTCAGTTACCATTTGAGAGGTAAATTTATCATATTCTTTTCTAAAGTTTCTTTTTAATCTAGAACCTTCTTTTATGCAATACCCCCTCATAACTGCCTTATGAGTTTCCTATAACACTGCTGGAGAAGAAACTGAACCCTTATTCAGATGGAAAAAGTCCAAGAGATGGTTTAATGGGGTCCTCTGAATTGTTGGGTCCTTAATTAAAAACTTGTTCAACCACCAGTGACATTTCCTGAAAATCGAACGAGAAGACTTAAGGTCCAAAATCACAGGAGTGTGATCAAACCAGGTAATGTGACTCATCTCTGACTTCGCCATCATCCTGAGGATTGGTCTGTGCTCAGGGGTGTACCGTCAATAGTAGCAGACCAGACCACGCAGCGAGATATTTTGTGGCATTTGTGCAGTAATGGCTTTCTTCTGGCAACTCGACCATGCAACCCATTTTTCTTCAAGTGCCTCCTTATTGTGCATCTTGAAACAGGCATTCCGCTAGTTTTCAGAGAGTCCAGTATTTCAGCTGATGCTATCTGTGGGTTTTTCTTTGCATCATGAACAATTTTCCTGGCAGTTGTGGATGACATTTTTGTTGGTCTACCTGACCGTGGGTTTATTTTTACAGAGCCCCTGATGTTATGATTGAGTCACCGTAGGAGGCAAAAATAGAAATGCTAGCTAAGTCCAGAAAACCAGAGAAGTTGTCAGCTATCGGATTGCAGACCCCTGAACCTATCAACACAACTAGCAGTAGCCGTGGGGGGCTCCTACGATGCCCTAGGCCCCTCGATCACAGCCGGAGGACTACATAGCCTAAAGACAGAAAGGGAAATCTAAACTGCCCCAGAGCAGACCCCAAAGCAAAAGGCAGCCCCCCACATATAATGACAGTGAAGCAAGAAGAAAGAACAAAACACAGACAGAAAGATAGACTGAGCAAAGATGGGGCCCAAGCTAGCTTAGATAGGAAAGGACAGGAAGGCTGCTGTCTGCAATCCGTGAAAAAACCCTATGAAAATAAGAGCCAACAAACTGACAGTAAAAAGGCCCTGAAGACGCTAGGCTTCAAAAAAGGCTATGTCAGTACTCAGGAATATTCTGAAGACAGAGCAACAGGCAAAAGGAGATTCAGCTCACCCCAGCAGGGAATGGCAGAATCCAGAAAAGCAAGGAAAACAAAACACTAATGCAAAAAGGCAAAGCAGAAATCTTAGCTTTAGATGAGCAGGAATCAGACTGGTTTCCTAGAAGTCCACAGAGAAATCACCCGCAGGCCAGAAGGGCGTCGGCAGCCTTATATCCAGTCACTAACTCCACTCAGCCAGTCATCATCATCAGCCCCAGGTGTTTGACAATCAGGCTCACTACCTTTCTCCACCAGAAGAGGGAGTTCCTCGGGCCTCAGTAGTGAAGGGGAAAATGAACTCACAACACCCTGATTTTCCATTTGTTAATCACAGTTTGAACGCTGCTGACTGGCATTAGCAATTCCTTGGATATCTTTTTGTATCCCTGTTTTATACAGTTCAACTACCTTTTCCCGTAGATCCGTTGACAATTCTTTTGCTTTCCTTATGACTCACAATCCAGAAGCGTTGATGAGTTAATAAATAAGCTAAACAATGTTGTTTAGTTGGAAAAAGGGGTATATAGAAAGAGAAAAGCAATCAAGAACATTGACAACATCTGGGTACCCTGGTTGAATGTTCCAGGCCTGCCATCTGGAGAACTCCTAAGTGATTACATACAGTGTCAGAGTGGAGCACCTTGGGCCCACCAGAGAAAATCATTCTTAGGGCCCACTATGTAGCTACAAAGAAATAAATACAATACCACCGATTGTGCTGTAAAACACGCTAATATCAGCGTATCATATAAGGTATCATATAAGGTAGTACACATCTTAATGATATAGCAGGGGTTGGGGTAGCCCCCTGTTATGCGAGGCTTAGGTCGAAGGAGGCTGACAAAACCCGGGCCCCTGCAGAGTCCCTCAAACTAGGGAAAACCCTGTCTGACCCTCAACCCAGGGTTTTTGCTAAAGGTGCAAATGCCTGAGCCTCCAGCCTCTCCTTATCTCCTGCTCAGCCCTAAGCTGAACCCTCCAACCTCCACCCAGTGAGTTGTCAAACCACCAAAACCCACACAGTAATGACAGACAGGGAGAACTCAAACCACACCGCGCCGCAAACACACAGGACAATACTATAATGTGAACAGGGCAAAACAAAGCACAAATATAGGAAGGCGAAAAGGTAACAACGGATCATACGACACCAGATATGAATTTCTCTCTCCAACACCTCCACTCCAGACCGGAACCACTTGGCACAAAACACAAGCTATAATCGGTGACGCCCACAGGCCAGCACGACTATTTAAAGACCGTGGGCGTGACCAAACATCCCACCTGATTTCCAGCTAGATTAACCCCAGATAACCTGAGTAAAATCAAGCCGGCGCCACTGAGGCTATAGTGGACGGAGATGGAACTACCGCTGCCTGCCGGACGCTGTGGTGTGAACAGCGTCCGACATGACAGTACCCCGTCTTCTACGAGGGACCCCAGGGCCCTCAAGACTCATAGGACCCGGCTTGTCCGGATGACGGCGGTGAAAAGAACTGACCAGCCGATCCGCATGTATGTCCGAGGCTGGTATCCAAGACCTCTCCTCCGGACCATACCCCCGCCAGTGCACCAAATACTGAAGAGTACGGCGCAGTACTCGAGAGTCCACCACCTTGGAGACTTCAAACTCTAAATCGCCATCCACCATGACTGGAGGTGGCATTGGCGTCGTGTCCACAGAGCCTACCACCTTTTTCAATAAAGACCTGTGAAACACGTTGTGTATCTTGTATACCGCAGGAAGCTCCAACCGATAAGCAACCGGGTTTATGATGGCAGCAATCTTAAAAGGGCCAATAAACCTTGGACCCAATTTCAATGATGGAATTTTGAGTTTTATGTTTTTAGTAGCTAACCACACCCAATCACCCACACACAGGTCCGGACCTGGCACGCGTCTAGAGTCAGCCACACGTTTGTATCTTGCACTCATGCTCAGCAATCGCTGTTTCACACTCCTCCAGACCGATGATAGTTGAACTCCTAACCGGTCCTCCTCTGGGACGCCCCCAGAGCCCCCCTGATGCAAGGTACAAAATTGAGCATGGTGCCCATAAACACAAAAGAACGGAGACTCTCCCGATGATTCTTGGCGGTGATCATTTAATGCGAACTCGGCCAAGGGAAGGAACGTCGACCACTCCCCTTGGTTGTCAGACACAAAACATCGCAAATACTGCTCCAGATTTTGGTTCATGCGCTCAGTTTGACCATTTGACTGCGGATGAAACGCCGAAGAATGAGACAACTTGATCCCCAATCGTGAGCAAAAAGCTTTCCAAAACTTCGCCACAAACTGGGTACCCCTATCAGACACTATGTCCGACGGAACTCCGTGCAGTCTGACCACCTCCTGCACAAAGACCTGAGCCAACGTCTTCGCGTTGGGCACGGAAGGCAACGACACAAAATGCGCCATCTTCGAAAATCGATCAACCACCACCAGGATGACCGTGTTCCCCGCCGAGGCAGGCAAGTCTGTGATAAAGTCCATGGAGATTTCTGTCCATGGCCTACTAGGTATCCCCAGAGGCTGTAGAGTGCCAGCAGGACGGGTTCTGGGCGACTTGGCCCTGGCGCACGTGATGCAAGCTGTCACGTAGGAAACCACATCCTGCCGGATTTTTGGCCACCAGAAGCGGCGTGATACCAGTTCCAAGGTGCCCCTAACCCCTGGATGACCGGCCAGGACCGAGTCGTGGTGTTCCCCCAACACTTTAAGACGAAGATGAAGGGGTACGAATGACTTATTAGCGGGAAGTCCTGGTGGTACCTCCTCCTGGGCTTCGGCAATCTCCGCCTCTACCTCAGTCGTGAGAGCCGAAACCACTACACCTTCCTGGAGGATGGGTACCGGGTCTTCCCGAGGTTCTCCCCCCGGAAAACACCTGGACAAGGCATCCGCCTTGGTGTTTTTCGCCCCAGGACGGTAAGTCACCAGAAAGTTAAAACGTGTAAAAAACAATGCCCAGCGAGCCTGCCTGGGAGACAGACGCTTGGCCGACTCCAGATAGAGCAGGTTTTTATGGTCGGTGATGACTGTGACCTGGTGGGCCGCCCCCTCCAAGAAGTGTCGCCATTCCTCAAAAGCCAATTTGATGGCCAACAACTCCCTGTTGCCGATGTCGTAATTCCGTTCGGCCGGCGACAGCTTCTTGGAGAAGTAGGCGCATGGACGCAAATTGCTCAAGGACGAGCCCTGTGACAGTACTGCCCCCACTCCCACCTCAGACGCATCGACCTCCACCGTAAAAGGTTTAGATACGTCCGGTTGCACCAGAATGGGGGCTGAAGCAAAACGGTTCTTCAGAAGCTCAAATGCACGTACCGCATCCTCAGACCAGATAGCGAGATTGGTACCTTTTTTCGTCATGTCCGTGAGCGGTTTGGCTATAGTAGAGAAATTCTTAATAAACTTCCTATAATAGTTGGCAAACCCAAGGAACCGCTGGAGCGCTTTTAGATTACCAGGCCGTTCCCATCGCAGCACCGCTTGCACCTTCGCGGCATCCATTTTAAACCCTGCGGCGGACACAATATATCCCAAAAAAGGCAACTCTTGAACAAAAAACACGCATTTTTCAAGCTTAGCATAGAGCTTATTCTCACGGAGCAGCTGTAACACCTGCCTGACATGCTCTAAATGAGTGTCCTGGTCGCTCGAATAAATAAGGATATCATCCAGGTACACAATCACAAATTTCCCCAGCACATGAGCAAATACATCATTTATGAAATGTTGGAACACAGCAGGCGCGGTTGTCAACCCAAATGGCATAACTAGGCTTTCAAAATGACCCTCAGGGATATTAAATGCCGTCTTCCACTCATCCCCTGACGGACCCTTATGAGGTTATATGCCCCCCTGAGGTCAAGTTTGGAAAACCACTTCGCACCAGCCACCTGGTTGAACAAATCAGGGATCAGAGGCATCGGGTAGGGATCACGGACCGTAATCTGGTTTAACTCCCGGAAATCCAGACACGGGCGTAACCCCCCATCTTTTTTCTTAATGAAGAAAAACCCCGCTGCTACAGGTGAGGATGAAGGCCGAATGTGCCCTTTACTTAAACTCTCCGCAATGTAGTCCTTAAGAGCTTGTCTCTCCGGACCAGAAATACTAAACATCCTCGCCTTTGGCAATTTAGCCCCGGGTTTTAACCTAATTTGACAGTCATAGGCTCGATGTGGAGGTAGTTCTGAGCAACCCCTCTCAGAGAATACGTCCGCAAAATCCAGCAATGCCTCCGGAAGGCTGGGCTTCACGGCGGACACACATGTGGCCAAGCAATTTTCCTGGCAGAAACTGCTCCACTGGACTATGTCCTGGGTTCTCCAGTCAATCACCAGGTTGTGCTTAGACAACCATGGGAAACCCAGGACTATTTGTGCTGGGAGATTATTGAGTACCTTACATGTAACCCACTCAGAATGAAGGACCCCAATGTGGAGTTTAACCTCAGCTACAAACTCAGTAATCTCCCCCTGTGGGAGGGGAGCGGCATTAATGGTAATCACGCGAATAGGATGAGGGAGTTTTTCGATCTTGAAACCTGCCATGCGTGCAAACTCCTCATCCATGAGATTGGTGGCTGAACCGCTATCCACAAACACTGATATTGGTAGCTCTCTGCCCGCAATAATAACCCTGGCAGGGAGCATACATTGAGATACCATCATGGAGGATATGCATACGCTCAGTTGGGCCTCCTCCATACCCTCTGAGCTTACCAGTTTTCCGCCGGTGCGACTTTCTTTGGTAGCACAGGACAAGCATTAACATAATGATCTCCTTTACCACAGTAAAAACATGCTCCATGCTTCCTGAATCCAGGAACGCGACGCTGCACATGTGATACCCCAGCGATTTGCATAGGTTCCGTGGGCTCATCTGCAGCAACCACACTGGCACCCCTGCTTTCCCCCAGAGGCAGCGTCTCCTGCGCCCCTTGACGCAAACGGCGATCAATACGAATAACCAAACTCATGGCAGATTCTAACGATGCAGGAGTCTCATACATCAGGAGGGCCTGTTTAACTCTTTCTGAGACCCCATGAATAAACTGACTCCGCAGCGCTGGGTCGTTCCACTGTGTGTCTACTGCCCAACGGCGAAATTCTGAACAATAGTCTTCCGCCATACGTTCCCCCTGACGGAGGGCGCGGATTTTAGATTCTGCTAAAGCCAATCTGTCGGGGTCATCATAAATGAGCCCGAGTGCTGAAAAAACATTCTCAACCGAATGAAACGTACCAGAGTCGGCTGGTAAGGAAAACGCCCATGCTTGGGGGTCCCCACTCAGTAATGATAACACCAGACCCACCCGCTGAGCCTCATTACCTGAGGAGACCGGGCGCATGCGAAAGTATAACTTGCAGGCCTCCCGAAAGATGACAAATTTGCTGCGTTCCCCAGAAAATCGTTCAGGCAGCGGAATCTTAGGCTGTGCACCTGCACCAGCAGAAGCCGCTTGTACATTAGCTACCACCAGGCCCTGCTGCTGAACTGCCCCCTTCAACTCGGTGACCTGTATGGACAGCGCCGCCAACTGGCGGTTTATGGAAGTCATGGAATCCATGGAAAAATGTTGGGCCGATTATAATGTTATGCGAGGCTTAGGTCGAAGGAGGCTGACAAAACCCCCGGCCCCTGCAGAGTCCCTCAAACTAGGGAAAACCCTGTCTGACCCTCAACCCAGGGTTTTTGCTAAAGGTGCAAATGCCTGAGCCTCCAGCCTCTCCTTATCTCCTGCTCAGCCCTAAGCTGAACCCTCCACCCTCCACCCAGTGAGTTGTCAAACCACCAAAACCCACACAGTAATGACAGACAGGGAGAACTCAAACCACACCGCGCCGCAAACACACAGGACAATACTATAATGTGAACAGGGCAAAACAAAGCACAAATATAGGAAGGCGAAAAGGTAACAACGGATCATACGACACCAGATATGAATTTCTTTCTCCAACACCTCCACTCCAGACCGGAACCACTTGGCACAAAACACAAGCTATAATCGGCGACGCCCACAGGCCAGCACGACTATTTAAAGACCGTGGGCGTGACCAAACATCCCACCTGATTTCCAGCTAGATTAACCCCAGATAGCCTGAGTAAAATCAAGCCGGCGCCACTGAGGCTATAGTGGACGGAGATGGAACTACCGCTGCCTGCCGGACGCTGTGGTGTGAACAGCGTCCGACATGACAGTACCCCGTCTTCTACGAGGGACCCCAGGGCCCTCAAGACTCATAGGACCCGGCTTGTCCGGATGACGGCGGTGAAAGGAACTGACCAGCCGATCCGCATGTATGTCCGAGGCTGGTACCCAAGAGTAAAATCAAGCCGGCGCCACTGAGGCTATAGTGGACGGAGATGGAACTACCGCTGCCTGCCGGACGCTGTGGTGTGAACAGTGTCCGACATGACACCCCCTCATAGAATATAATGCAGCACTCATATAGTATAATGCAGCCCACTCATCTAATATAATGAAACCCTCATAGAATATAATGCAGCTCTCAGAGTATAATGCAGCCCCCTCATAGAATATAACGCAGCCACCCTCATAGGGTATATTGTAGCCCCCTCATAGGGTATAATGCTGCCCCCTCATATGGTATAATGCAGCCTCTTTCATAGAATATAATGTAGCCCCTCTCATAGAATATAATGCTGCCCCCCTCATAGGGTATAGTATAATGCAACTAGGACTCACTGATGTAAATATATCTATATATATATATATATATATATATATATATATATATATATATATACTGATTCAGGCTCTGCTCCAGTATCAGCAGCTACACTCACTGCCATCTGCCCGGCACAGCGGGTACCCAATGAAGTGACGTCATCATGCACCTGCTGTGTTAGAGGCAGAGGGGATTGATGGGAGAGGGAGCATCATCTGACACTCTCTCCTCCATTATTGCTTTCAACTGTATCAGCATGATACTGATACAGTTGAATGCGGCGCGCACTGGGGGTGGGGCTGCTGCCGAGCCCACCTGACTTTTGGCCCCTGGGCCGGGAACCCCAGGGGGAGTGGGGCCCTAGTCTACCAGCCCTGATAGCTGATAACACTGCCCACTATTAAAGTGAAATGAATATTCACCCCTCTCCATGCCCATGGGGACATGGGGAAGAGCGAATATTAATCTCTCTTTAGCAATGGGGACAGGCTTTAGCTGCAGCAGCTGGCTTCTGCCTCCTGTCACCAGCTGCTGCTCCGCTGGCATCGGGGACACCATAGCAGCTGCGTGGTGTGCCGCTATTAGTGATACACTACTGGCTGGGGGTCCCTGGAGCAGCGAAAGCCCTAGGCAGCTGCTGGCCCTGTATGCCTCAGCCCATCGGAGAATCCTCTGGTTCTCCCATGAGCCAGTCCGACCCTGATTACATATATAAGATAATTTCTGGCTTTAGGAACACTTTTGGTATGATCAATCCATGTTGAATTGTAAATAGATGGTCATTGCACATGCAAACGAATTATAGCTGAATAGCAGAAATTCTAATGTATACACATCATAAAAAAATATGAATACAGATTTCTCCAGAGTGTTATCGGTGTGAGGGGTTGTATTAGTTTGCTTGAATTAAAAAAAAAAAATCGAATCCTTGGAAGATGACAACTTTATTGTATTTCATGTATAACAATAACATATAATGATATCATGTAACATTGAAAATATCTTTGCTCCACTGATGTAAAGTAAAAACTTTATTGTGTAATTTTCTAAATAAAAATGATCTGATTAAAAAAAGTGTGTTTTATAGTCCAAGAAATATGGTAAGTTGTAAAGTAATTTCCCTTTCTAATTTAATTATACGACTGTCTGTTATACATTTTGTACAATTTGGCAATAACATATATTGTTTGTCTGCATCTGAGTTATTTTTGATGGTCAACAAAATACGATTTTTCAGTAATTCATTTTTCACACTCTAGGTATGGTAATGGCTTCCCTCTTCTGTGTGGGATTTTTGACATTTAAAGGGGGGTTGTCCACTACTTGGACAACCTATTCTCATTCTTTATGTTTGGTCCTGTTAAAATAAAAACACTTAACCTCCCATGCCAGCACAGTTCCAGCAATTGTGTTTCGGGGGCTCATGAAAGGTTGTTATGTCACGTGAACCCTGATTCCAATTAGTGCTGGCATCACTATTCTCACCTTCGGACAAATTGAACAATAAGAGGAAATCATAGAGAAGTTACAGCCCTGGCATTCTGTTGATGTTCAATATGTCCGAAGGCGGAGACAGTGAAGCCGAAACTGACTGTGTGCAGGACTCGTGTGATGTAACCTCATATAAGCCCCGGGAACGTGAGTGTAGACACCGCTGGAAAGGCACTGGCACGGAAGGCGAGTATGAGTTTTGTATATTTTAACAAAGCCAAACATGAGGACTGACAAGGGGTTGCCTTAGTAGCGCACAACCCCTTTAAGAAAATACAATTTTCAGCTAAAACATTTCCAACATTCTGAACATGAAAAAGGTTTCTCCCATGTGTGACTTCTCTGATGTTTTCTAAGAGTTGATTTTGATTTAACCCCTTCACGACCTATGACGCCTACGTAGGCATCATGAAAAGCAGTGCCCAAACGACCTATGACGCCTACGTAGGCGTCATGCTATAAATAGCCCCACTGCGGGTCGGGTGACCGGGGTCACTGAAAGGTCACCCGACCCGCACACAAAGGACCCTTCAGAGTTAACACCTGGGGGTGTGGCTTAGCCCCCACGTGCCTACGATCGCTCTGATTGGCTGTTAAAAGTGAAACTGCCAATCAGAGCGATTGAAATATTTCACCAATGAAAATTGGTGAAATATTACAATCCAGCCATGGCCGATGCTGAAATAGCATCGGACATGGCTGGACACCGAGACCCGACTCCCCCCACACCGACTGACGGCACCGATCGGCTGCCGCCACCGTCTGACGGCATCGATCGGCAGCCGCCGTCATAATCTGCCCCCCCGCCTTCCCTCCGCCCCCCCAGCCCTCCGATCACCCCTCCGATCACCCACTCTCACCCTCCGACCTCCCGCTATCCGTCCCGGTGTCCCGCCGTCCAGCGTCATGGGCGCCGCCATCTTGCAAGATGGCGGGCGCATGCGCAGTGCGCCGAATCGAATCTGCAACGCTGCAGATTCATTCATTTATTTTGATCACTATGATAAACTTTCATAGTGATCAAAATAAAAAAAAAGTAAATCACCGCCCCCCTTATCACCCCCATAGGTAGGGACAAATAATAAAATAAAATTTTATTTTTTTTTTCCATTAGGGTTAGGTCCAGGGCTAGGGTTAGAAATAGGGTTAGGGTTGGACTATGGGTTAGGGTTGGACTAAGGGTTAGGGTTGAACTTAGGGTTAGGGTTGAACTTAGGGTTAGGGTTGAACTTAGGGTTAGGGTTGAACTTAGGGTTAGGGTTGAACTTAGGGTTAGGGTTGGACTATGGGTTAGGGTTGGACTAAGGGTTAGGGTTGAACTTAGGGTTAGGGTTGAACTTAGGGTTAGGGTTGAACTTAGGGTTAGGGTTGAACTTAGGGTTAGGGTTGGAATTGGGATTAGGGTTGGGATTACGGTTAGGCTTGTGGTTAGGGTTAGAGTTGGGATTTCGTTAGGGGTGTGTTGGGATTAGGGTTGTGGTTAGGGTTATGATTAGGGTTGGGATTAGGGTTAGGGGTGTGTTGGGGTTAGGGTTGGAGATAGAATTGAGGGGTTTCCACTGTTTAGGCATGTCAGGGGGTCTCCAAACGCGACATGGAGCCACCATTTATTCCAGCCAATTTTGCGTTCAACAAGTCAAACGGTGCTCCCTCCATTTCGAGCCCCGACGTGTGCCCAAACTGTGGTGTACCCCCACTTATGGGGTATCAGGGTACTCAGGAAAAATTGCACAACAACTTTGGGGGTCTAATTTCTCCTGTTACCCTTGGGAAAATAAAAAAATGGGGGCTAAAATAATTATTTTTGTGGAAAAAAAAGATTTTTTATTTTCACGGTTCTGCGTTATAAACTTCTGTGAAGCACTTGGGGGTTCAACGTGCTCACCACACATCTAGATAAATTCCTTGGGGGGTCTAGTTTCCAAAATGGGGTCACTTGTGGGGGGTTTCCACTGTTTAGGTACATCAGGGGCTCTGCAAACGTAACATGACGCCCACAGACCATTCCATCAAGTCGGCATTTCAAAACGTCACTACTTCCATTCCGAGCCCCAACGTGTCCCCGAACAGTGGTCCCCCCCCATATATGGGGTACCAGCGTACTCAGGACAAACTGGACAACAACTTTTGGGGTCCAATTTATCTTGTTACCCTTGTGAAAATAAAAAATAGTGGGCTAAAAATCATTTTTTGAGAAAAAAAAATATTTTTTTATTTTCACGGTTCTGTGTTATAAACTTCTGTGAAGCACTTGGGGGTTCAAAGTGCTCACCTCACATCTAGATTAGTTCCTTAGGTGATATAGTTTCCAAAATGGGGTAATTTGTGGGGGGGTTTCCACTGTTTAGGTACATCAGGGGCTCTGCAAACGTAACATGATGCCCACAGACAATTCCATCAAGTCTTCATTTCAAAGCGTCACTACTTCCCTTCTGAGCCCCAACGTGTGCCCAAACAGTGGTCCCCCCCATATATAGGGTACCAGCGTACTCAGGAAAAGCTGGACAACAACGTTTGGGGTCCAATTTATCCTGTTACCTTTGTGAAAATAAAAAATAGGCTAAAAATTTATTTTTTGAGGGAAAAAAAATATTTTTATTTTAACGGCTCTGCGTTATAAACTTCTGTGTAGCACCTGGGGGTTCAAAGTGCTCACTATGCATCTAGATAAGTTCCTTAGGGGGTCTAGTTTCCAAAATGGAGTCATTTGTGGGGGAGCTCCAAAGTTTACGCACACAGGGGCTCTGCAAACACAACATGGTGTCCGCTAACGATTGGAGCTAATTTTCCATTCAAAAAGTCAAATGACGCTCCTTCCCTTCTGAGCCATGCCGTGCGCTCAAACAGTGGTTTCCCCCCACATATGGGGTACCAGTGTACTCAGGACAAACTGGACAACAACTTTTTTGGGGTCCAATTTATCCTATTACCCTTGGGAAAATAAAAAATAGCGGGCTAAAAAATCATTTTTGAGGAAAAAAAAATATTTTTTTATTTTCATGGCTCTGCATTTATAAACTTCTGTGAAGCACTTGGGGATTCAGAGTGCTCACTACACATCTACATAAGCTCCTTGGGGGTTCTAGTTTCCAAAATGGGGTCACTTGTGGGGGTTTCTACTGTTTAGACACACAGGGGCTCTGCAAACGCAACATGACGCCCGAAGAACATTCCATCAAAGTCTGCATTCCAAAATGGCGCTCCTTGCCTTCTGAGCTCTCCCGTGCTCCCAAACAGTGGTTCCCCCCCACATATGGGGTATCAGTGTACTCAGGACAAATTGCACAACAACTTTTGTGGTTCAATTTCTCCTGTTAGCCTTGTGAAAATAAAAAATAGCGGGCTAAAAAATCATTTTTGAGTAAAAAAAAATTATTTTTTATTTTCACTGCTCTGCGTTATAAACTTCTGTGAAGCACTTGGGGGTTCAAAGTGCTCACCACACATCTAGATAAGTTCCTTCGGGGGTCTAGTTTCCAAAATGGGGTCATTTGTGGGGGAGCTCCAATGTTTAGGCACACAGGGGCTCTCCAAATGCGACATGGTGTCCGCTAACGATTGGAGCTAATTTTCCAATCAAAAAGTCACATGGCGCTCCTTCCCTTCCGGGCCCTGCGGTGCGCCCAAACAGTGGTTTATGACCACATATGAGGTATCGGTGTACTCAGGAGAAATTGCCCAATAAATTTTAGGATCCATTTTATCCTGTTGCCCATGTGAAAATGAAAAAACTGAGGCTAAATAAAATTTTTGTGAAAAAAAAAAGTACTTTTTTTTTTACAGATCAATTTGTGAAGCACCTGGGGGTTCAAAGTGCATACTATGCATCTAGATAAGTTCCTTGGAGGGTCTAGTTTCCAAAATGGGGTCACTTGTGGGGGAGCTCCAACGTTTAGGCACACAGGTACTCTTAAAACAAGACATGGCAACCGCTAAATATTCAAGCATATTTTACATTCAAAAAGTAAAATGGCGCTCCTTGCCTTCTGAGCCCTGCCGTGCGCCCAAACAGTGGTTTATGACCACATATGAGGTATCGGTGTACTCAGGAGAAATTGCCCAACAAATTTTAGGATACATTTTATCCTGTTACCCATGTGAAAATGAAAAAACTGATGCTAAAATAAAATTTTGGTTGGAAAAATTAAAATGTCCATGTTTTCATTCCATGTTGCTTTAGCTCCTGTGAAGCACCTAAACGGTTAATAATCTTCTTGAATGTAGTTTTGAGTAGCTTGAGGGGTGCAGTTTTTAGAATGGTGACACTTTTGGGTATTTTCTGCCATATAGACCCCTCAAAGTGACTTCAAATGTGAGGTGGTCCCTAAAAAAAATGGTTTTGTAAATTTTGTTGTAAAAATGAGAAATTGCTGGTCAACTTTTAACCCTTATAACTTCCTAACGAAAAAAAATGTTGTTTCCAAAATTGTGCTGAAGTAGACATGTGGGAAATGTTATCTATTAACTACTTTGTGTCACATAACTCTCTGGTTTAACAGAATAAAAATTCAAAATTTGAAAATTGCAAAATTTTCAAAATTTTCACCAAATTTCCATTTTTTTCACAAATAAACGCAAAAATTATCGACCTAAATTTACCACTATCATGAAGCCCAATATGTCACGAAAAAACAATCTCGGAATCGCTAGAATGCGTTGAAGCGTTCCTGAGTTATTACCTCATAAAGGGACATTGGTCAGAATTGCAAAAAATGGCCAGGTCATTAAGGTCAAAATAGGCTGGGTCATGAAGGGGTTAAAACATTTCCCACATCAAGAACATGAAAAAGGCTTCTCCCCTATGTGAGTTCTCTGGTGTGTAACAAGATTCCATTTTTGGTTAAAACACTTCCCACATTCTGAACATGGAAAAGGCTTCTCCCCTGTGTGAGTTCTCTGATGTGGGATAAGATTGGATTTATCTGTAAAACATTTCCCACATTCTGAACAAGAAAAAGGCTTCTCCCCTGTGTGAGTTCTCTGGTGCTTAACCAAATTTGATTTTTGTTTAAAACATTTCCCACATTCTGAACATGAAAAAGGCTTCTCCCCTGTGTGAATTCTCTGGTGACTAACCAAGTATGATTTCTGGTTAAAACATTTCCCACATTCTGAACAGAAAAAAGGTTTCTCCCCTGTGTGAGTTCTTTTGTGACAAACAAGTTTTGATTTCTGTGTAAAACATTTCCCACATTCTGAACAGGAAAAAAGCTTTTCCCCTGTGTGAGTTCTCTGGTGCTTAACCACATCTGATTTCTGTGTAAAACATTTCCCACATTCTGAACATGAAAAAGGCTTCTCCCCTGTGTGAGTTCTCTGGTGCTTAACCAAATCTGATTTTTGGTTAAAACATTTCCCACAATTGGAACAATAAAATCTATTCTCTGCTGTGTGATTTTTTTTATGTTTAAGAAAAGACTTTTCGAGGGCCATACTATTTCCATATTCTGATCGTGATAGTGACTTCTTTGATTTAGGAATAGTTTGTTTTTTAATGCTTATTTTGCAACTATGATTTTCTTTTGTAGTCGGTAATGAATCAGAAGACAGGACCTGTTTCAAAGAATCAGATGACAGCTCTTTGCTGTGAAGGGATGATGGTATATCTGGAGTAACGGCATTCACTTCTATTGTATCCTGTGGGATCTCAAGATCTAATTTAAAATTTGAAGATGTCAGCTGTCCCTCTGGTCTCCTGGTACAGTCATCTGGTAATAAATCTGGTAAGAATAAAACAAATTATTATTTTAGAATAAAATATACTCAAATTTTATATTTTTAACATTCCTGCTTAAACTGTCCATAAAAATGGCAAGTTATGTAAAAAAATTGAATTATTCACCAAGACAATAACAGTTCACAGTCTAATAGAAAACCTCATAGTATGAACAAGAGGAGCGTGGTGTTCAACTATTGTTCATTCTGCCTCACAAATATGGAATATAAAGCCACCAAACAATGTTATGTAGGCAAAAATACCAAAACAAGATCCACTCATCTTACAAAAAACATGTCCCCACTCTGGTCCACCACCTGTCAATGGAAAAGCAGAGGTTTACACATTATTAGTGGCTCAAAGGCTCTTGAAAAGCAACATGGCTTCCATAAACCAATCCACCAATATCCGCTCTCCAAAAGTCAAATTTCCCCCTCGCTTCTGAGCCTTGCAGTGTGCCCAAACCACATTTAGCATCCATGTATTTGGCATTGCTGTAGTGAGAAGGACCCACTTAATTTACGGCGTGTGTGTCTCCTGAACACAATCTGGGCACTACTGTATGTGCTGGGTAATAAAATGGCATATTTGCAATTTTTACTCTCCAACATCCACTGTGTGCTAATATCCGGAAATTGCCTATGGACTCAAAATGGTCACTACTCCTATAGGCCAAGTCACTGACGGTTATACTGTCTAAAATGGAGTCACTTTATGGGAATTTCTACTGCTCTGGTTTTTTGACATTTCGCTATATTAGATCTTCTAGAAATTATGTGTCCTATCTTCTCTGGAACCTGCTGCTGCAACGTCTGCTTCTGTCACCAGGAGCTGCCTTATTCATTCTGCAAGCGGTGCTGGTAATAGAGGAGACGTCAGAACCAGAAAGTATGAGTGGCACCAGCTTTGTCCAGCCACAAAGGTTAGGGTACCATGGACCTGTAGTACTATCCAGTCTGGCATATGTGTGCTGTCCAGCTGAAGTAATCTGCTCCCTGCTTCAGCCAGCTGGAAAGCACCACACCCTACTAAAGCCTGAAACATATTGCTGGAAATTGCCAGATACAGCCTTGTTCTCTGGTTCAGTCCTCTGTGCTTAGCTCCCGGCTTGTGTATTATTTCCTGTTATGACCCCGGCCCGTTTACTGACTACTCTTGTGTTTTCTGATTTTGTATTTTCTCTGACTTCATGGTTGTGACCCGACTACCATACTATTCTTCTTACCATCTCACACTATAGAAAAGCAAGTAACAGCGTGGCCCAACCTAGAGGTCTCTGTGTAAGTCCAGATGTAAAGGGGTTAAAAAAGTTAAAGAGTGATGGGAAAAACTTTGACTATAGACAATAACGCATCTACTGAAATGATCAAGCTGAATAGTCTTCTCAGGTATTAAAAAAAATATTGAGTAACAAGTGATGAAACCTCTCTGTGGAGTAATTAGAGTATGTGGCTCTTGGTAATCTAAACTATCGTAGGGACCAATATTTTCCATCGCATGAGTTTCAAGAAGAAATATACTTTTAAAGAGAACTATTTATAATAGTGCAGAGCTGAGGTGATGTAAATTTAGATCTCAGGCATTTAGAAGAGGCAATGGTCACCTTTTTTTAACCCCTTCATGACAGGCACCATACATGTACGGCGCTTGTCGTGTCCCTCCCTTTGTTGTGGGCTCTGGCGCTGAGCCCACATCTTTCCAGGCACATGTCAGCTGTTTTGAACAGCTGACATGTGCCCCTAACAGCCGCAGGTCGAATTGCGATCCATCTGTGGCTGTTAAACCCGTTAAATGCTGCTGTCAATCTCTGACAGCGGCATTTAATGTGAACGCGCCGGAAGCATGTCACTAATCCTGCCAATCGGTGACTCCATCATATGGTCGCAGGTCACCGATGGGTTGGCATGACAACCAGAGGTGTCCAGCAGACTTCTATGGTTCAATCAAGCAAAGTCCAAATCTAATACACAGGGCACTTCACTCAAGTATTATAAACAAATCCCATAACAACGCATATGGAACAAAGAAGAGATCCCAAATAACATTAAAAACAATATTTATTACAAATTCCTTAAAAATACAAAAGCATAATGCCATATAGGGGACGCTAGGACACCACAATCAATAATATCAGGAAAGAGGGATGCAGGACATCAGCCCAACAAAGAAAAATACATGAATTTTACATTCTCATAACAATATAAGATGTGACAAATTATAGTACCAACAATCACTAATCAATACTCATGAAGAGTTACACTATTGTATACAAGTAAACACATCATGGCATATACTATCACAATCTTGTAACCATCATGTTATAACATGGACTGCGTTCTGAAAGTGGTATAATTAAAAATAGTGTCCCTCAAACACTGTAAATAAGGGTTGCATATCCCATTAGAACAAAGATTAACTTAAAAAACCGTGTGAAATAACACGGACACTTATTATGTATGCAATGGTAGTGCCATGGGAAAATAGCAAGTACGACCCAAAATAAAAAAAAAGTTGAAATGGTATAATTACCTTAGCGTGGTGGAAGTGTGCCTGGCGTCCCCTCACCCCGACACGCGTTTCGCCGCCTGCTTCTTCCGGGGGCGTGATCATGGTAATATGCCCAGACTACACCACCGATAAAGCAGCCACAGCCGGTGACTGAGAAGAATCTGTGACTTCTCTGCATTTAGTGGTTACTACTCACCTGGGTAGTCATATGTAGGAATCGTCTCTTTACACCGATCATCACCCCTCACATATGTCTCTGTAGTATTAATATGGGTCAGATCTTCACCCTGAAACAAATATTGTAAAAGTCACAGACAGATGGAGAAGTCACATCTATGATCAGCTCTAATCCTGCCATCTCCACCGTTCTCATTACACAGGTATAAACCATATAATACTGGTGGATACAACAAGACTGAGCAGGGTAATTCCATGTCAAGTGATCCCAATCTGAATTTTCTTTTTTACCCAATATCTTCAGGTTTTTATTTTCTTTATTTTTTTGAAGTGCTACTTTAATGAATTACAAAAAAAAAGATTAACATTTTTATTTCCATTACCGTAGTTAATTTTTAAAGTTTTGAAAAAGTCTGAATTTTGGGCTTGTATGATGTAATGTTACATTTTTTTTATCATATCTTGTGTTAGATAAAGAGATGGGGGAGGCACCGTTTTGTTTAGAACGGTATAGGCTGTAATTTGATATGTCACAAGATGATATTTTCTGATATTTTGTTTTTGAGGAGTCAAATTCAAAATTTTGATGGGCATACTGTACGCTCTACAGCAGAGGTCCCCAACCTGTGGCTCAGGAGTCTCTTGTGGCTCACGGGGCCCATGATGTGTGGTTTGCAGCTGTCTACCAGCTTGGTGCATTAGCACAAGGTCTAGCAATCAGCTATGGAGAGTAGGTCTCCAGAGAGTGACTTTTGTGAGTAGCCCCTCATAGTAGTGCAGATTGGAGAGGCGGTAAGGTAGGAACCCCTGGATCTTGGTATACTGCCTCAGTGTGATTTGTGTGGGCAGGCTTTGGCTGTCATTATACCAGTAATGGCGCATCTGGGTGTCACTACTGTGAGTGTGGTGAGAGCTGGATGTGGCTTGCAAGCCTCGCTCAGAGCTGATTGTGGCTCTCAAAGGTCAGAAGGGTTGGGGACGTCTGCTTTATAGTAACACAGTAATAAAAATGGAGTTGTTCAGTACTCTACACTGTGGATTTATAGTTTTACCTGAAGTCAGTATTAATACAAAAAGAAAACCATTAAACTATTAATAGGAATGCACTGAAAGTGAACACACCAGCCCGGATTGTAGTACAAGGACTCACTGGAAGCCTGTCAGGGCCGGACTGGGACTAAAATTCAGCCCTGGCATTTGAAGTTACACAGGCCCACTAGTCACATGGTGACTATATAATATCTTTGTACACTTGTAGTTTACAAGAAGTGAGAGGAGATTAACACGACTATATAACATGTAGTCACAGCTGTGCCCAGTATTTCAGCTCAGTCCTATTTATTGCTTTTAGGTACAGTACTCCTCCCAAATCTCTGTCCCCTTTTGTATGCATGATTACAGAATTCCTGGCAGAACTGCTCTCTATTGGGCAACCAGACCCCTGGTCATAGCCGCCCCTATCATACCTCCCAACTTTTGAAGAAGGGAAAGAAGGACAAAGACTGCGGCGCGCACAGCGCGCCGCTGCAAATTTTGGCCATGCCCAGCCACACCCATTTCACAACTAGTCACACCCATGTGCACACCTAATCACACCCATTTAGCACTGCTGATCACACTGACTGGTACTGAGGGCACAGTGGATGGCATTATGGGCACACTGCCTGGCACTAAGGAAGAGAGAAAACAGAGAGAGAAAAAAGAAAACAGAGAGAGCGAGAAAGAAAGGAGAGTGAGAGAGAAAGAAAGAAAGAACAGTGAGAGACAAAGAAAGAACAGAGAGAGACAGAGAAAGAACAGAGAGAGAAAGAAAGAGGGGAAAGAAAGAAAGAACAGAGAGAGACAGAGAAAGAACAGAGAGAGAAAGAAAGAAAGAAGTAAAGAAAGAAAGAACAGAGAGAAAGAGAGGAAAGAAAAAGAAAGAAAGAGGGGAAGAAAGAACAGAGAGAAAGAAAGAACAGAGAGAGAAAGAAAAAGAGAGAAAGAAATAAAGAAAGATTCTACAAAGATACTATAGCAGCCCGGCTCCCATTGTAGTGCCCACCTGAGCCTCCCGATGCAGGACCTATCATGATCCGCTCACATGGCCGGCATCCCCGATTCCAAGGCGATCCTGCTGTCTGCGCTGTCAGAGGAGGACACGGTGATGGATCTGAAGCATTCCTAGTTCCGTCACAATTTCCTCATGAAATTATCTCATTTCCGGTCAGCTTCCAGCACATCACTTCAGGTGGAACGTCATGTGTGTGTTTTAAAATGCTCCTCGGGGCTCCGCCGTTTACTCCTGTGTCCGTGGGAAAAGCACGCTTTGTATGCTTTGTACACACTTGGCTCCGCTCCGTACATCCCGTACACATATGGCTCCACTCCGCACACACACGGCTCCACTCCGTCCACCTCGTACACGCGTGGCTCCTCTCCGTACACCTCGTACACACGGCTCCTCTCCGTACACCTCATACACACGCGGCTCCTCTCTGTACACCTCGTACACGCGCTGCTCCTCTCCGTACACCTCGCACACACGCGGCTCCTCTCCGTACACCTCGTACACACGCGGCTCCTCTCCGTACACCTCGTACACACGCGGCTCCTCTCCGTACACCTCATACACACGGCTCCTCTCCGTACACTTCGTACACACGCGGCTCCGCTCCGTACACCTCATACACACACGGCTCCTCTCCGTACACTTCGTACACACACGGCTCCGCTCCGTACACCTCATACACACACGGCTCCTCTCCGTACACCTCGTACACACGCGGCTCCTCTCCGTACACCTCGTACACACACGGCTCCTCTCCGTACACTTCGTACACACACGGCTCTGCTCCGTACACTTCGTACACACACGGCTCTGCTCCGTACACCTCGTACACACGCGGCTCCTCTCCGTACACCTCGTACACACACGGCTCCTCTCCGTACACTTCGTACACACACGGCTCTGCTCCGTACACCTCGTACACACGCGGCTCCTCTCCGTACACCTCATACACACGGCTCCTCTCCGTACACTTCGTACACACACGGCTCTGCTCCGTACACTTCGTACACACACGGCTCTGCTCCGTACACCTCGTACACACGCGGCTCCTCTCCGTACACCTCGTACACACACGGCTCCTCTCCGTACACTTCGTACACACACGGCTCTGCTCCGTACACTTCGTACACACACGGCTCTGCTCCGTACACCTCGTACACACGCGGCTCCTCTCCGTACACCTCGTACACACACGGCTCCTCTCCGTACACTTCGTACACACACGGCTCTGCTCCGTACACCTCGTACACACGCGGCTCCTCTCCGTACACCTCATACACACGGCTCCTCTCCGTACACACACGGCTCTGCTCCGTACACTTCGTACACACACGGCTCCTCTCCGTACACCTCGTACACACGCGGCTCCTCTCCGTACACTTCGTACACACGCGGCTCCTCTCCGTACACCTCATACACACGGCTCCTCTCCGTACACTTCGTACACACACGGCTCTGCTCCGTACACCTCGTACACACGCGGCTCCTCTCCGTACACCTCATACACACGGCTCCTCTCCGTACACTTCGTACACACACGGCTCTGCTCCATACACCTCGTACACGCGCGGCTCCTCTCCGTACACCTCGTACACGCGCGGCTCCTCTCCGTACACCTCGTACACGCGCGGCTCCTCTCCGTACACCTCGTACACGCGCGGCTCCTCTCCGTACACCTCGTACACGCGCGGCTCCTCTCCGTACACCTCGTACACGCGCGGCTCCTCTCCGTACACCTCGTACACGCGCGGCTCCTCTCCGTACACCTCGTACACGCGCGGCTCCTCTCCGTACACCTCGTACACGCGCGGCTCCTCTCCGTACACCTCGTACACGCGCGGCTCCTCTCCGTACACCTCGTACACGCGCGGCTCCTCTCCGTACACCTCGTACACGCGCGGCTCCTCTCCGTACACCTCGTACACGCGCGGCTCCTCTCCGTACACCTCGTACACGCGCGGCTCCTCTCCGTACACCTCGTACACGCGCGGCTCCTCTCCGTACACCTCGTACACGCGCGGCTCCTCTCCGTACACCTCGTACACGCGCGGCTCCTCTCCGTACACGCGCGGCTCCTCTCCGTACACAACGTACACACGCGGGTCCGCTCCGTACACCTCGTACACACGCGGCTCCGCTCCGTACACCTCGTACACACGCGGCTCCACTCCGTACACCTCGTACACACGCGGCTCCGCTCCGTACACACGCGGCTCCGCTCCGTACACCTCGTACACACGCGGCTCCGCTCCGTACACCTCGTACACACGCGGCTCCGCTCCGTACACCTCGTACACACGCGGCTCTGCTCCGTACACCTCGTACACACGCGGCTCTGCTCCGTACACACGCGGCTCCGCTCCGTACACCTCGTACACACGGCTCCGCTCCGTACACCTCGTACACACGCGGCTCCGCTCCGTACACCTCGTACACACGGCTCCGCTCTGTACACAACGTACACACGGCTCAGCTCCATACACCTCGTACACACGGCTCTGCTCCGTACACCTCGTACACACATGGCACCGCTCCGTACACCTCGTACACACACTGCTCCGCTCCGTACACCTCGTACACACGCGGCTCCTCTCCGTACACCTCGTACACACGCGGCTCCGCTCCGTACACCTCGTACACACACGGCTCCGCTCCGTACACCTCATACACACAGCTCTGCTACATCCACACTGTAAATCCTGACCCCACACATACTTACCTCAACCAGCACCATGACAACAGCAAAGCAGAGTCTTGCAGACGTTAGAGGCAAGGCTGAGCGCACAGGACCTGTGATGAGGTCACAGGAGGGGCGGAGTCAGGGGTGACATGATCGGGGGTCTGGACAAAGGCTCCTGATCATGTGACCCCCTGACTCCTCCCCTCCTGTGACCTCATCACAGGTCCTGCGAACAGAGTGAGCAGGCAAGCGAGTGCGACGCTGTGAGTGGCTGCGGGGGGAGGGGGTCTCATGCTACGGCGAGGATGGGGTGCGAGGGGAGGGGTGTGGCGTCTTATCTCCCTGCAGTGCGGGAGGAACTTGGAAACTATCACCGCCATGCCCGCAGAGGGCCGGCGGCAGGAGCAACAGTGGCCGCAGCAGCTGGCAAGCGGCCAGATGATCGGGCGCTGCCGCCCGCGGCCCACGTGACAGCGGCCCAGCGGGAAAATGCCCGGTTGGTTATATTGCCAATCCGGGCCTGAAGCCTGTGTAGACACTACTGTTGGATTAACTCAGCCAGAGTGCACAGGCCCAGGCGCGTCAGGACATGGGTTCTCCTTTACCTCTCTCGCTTTTAAAATAATACTTTACTTCTTTCAGTATTGACCCCTTAATTTTCCCCTTCGGGTATTTATTAATTTGTTCTTTTTTTATTTTAACTTGTTTCTGATGTTGGGCGTAATAATACGCCCTCGTCGGAATCCCTTCCTTTAATGTGGTCTCCAGTGCTGAGCCCACATCTTTCTCGGCACATGTCTGCTGTTGTGAACAGCTGACATGTGCCTTCAACAGCCGCGGGTGGAATCATGATTCATCCTTGGCTGTTTACCTGTTAAAGGGAATCTGTCACCTCATTTTGGAGGGCTATGTAAATGACTTGTGTCCAGTCCAATGGGCAGTTTTTGGGCTCCTTTCCTCCACCCCTCCTTGGCCGCTGTCTGCAATATTTCTGGGAATTTCCATACTTGTCCTCCATTTTCTGTGCGTGTGCATTGCAACATGGACACGCGCAAGCGCAGTAAACTTTGCCCAACTACGGGCAAAGCCGAAAAGCATTACTGCGCATGTACCGGTGAACTATGTCTGTCCCAGAAGTATTTCGCTGTGTTACGGGACAAGTCATTTACATAGCATGACAAAATGAGGTGACAGATTTCCTTTAAATGACAGCGGCATTTAACTCACACTTACTGGAAGCATGCCGGAAATCCCACCCATTGGTGACCCAGGGTCACTGATGGGTTGACATGACAACCAGAGGACTCCAGCAGACTTTTTTGATTGTCATTGCCGGATTGCCAGGAGCGCCACCCGGTGGTCCGCGCTCATAGCAAGTCAGCATTTCTGCTACACACAGGAGATCTGATCATCTTCAGTGTGTAGCAGAGGCGATCAGACAACTACAGCTTCTAGTCTCCCATGAAGATTATTGAAGCATGCAAAAAGTAAAAAAAAAAATATTTTTAAAAATATTACAAAAATAAAAAAAATAAAAGTTCAATTCACTCCCCTTTCGCCCCATTCAAAATAAAACAATTAAAAAAAATCAAACATACACATATTGGGTATTGCCGCATTCAGAATAGTCCGATCAATCAATATAAAAATAAGAGTTAACCCGATTGGTAAGCAGCGTAACTAGAAAAAAATTCAAAACGCCAGAATTACGATTTTTGGTCGCCGTTACATTGCAATAAAATGCAATAACGGACGATCAAAAGATCATATCTACACTAAAATGATATCAATAAAAACAGCAGCTCGGCGCACAAAAAATAAGCCCTCACTTAGCCCCAAATCACAAAAAATGGAGTCGCTATAGGTCTCGGAAAATCGCTCCTTTTTTTTTTTTACCAAAGTTTGGACTTTTTTTTTTTTAACTCAAAATGACCTGGAGAATAATAACAGCAGGTAAGTTTTAGCATTTAGTGAACATGGTAAAAAAAAAAAACAACTAAAGTTGCACTTCTTTTTTTCAATTTCACCGCACTTGGAAATTGTTTTTCGTTTTCCAGTACACGATATGTTAAAACCAATGGTGTAGTTCAAAAGTACAACTTGTCCCACAAAAAACAAGCCCTCACATGGCCATTTGGACAGAAAAATATAAAAGTTATGTCTCTGGGAAGAAGGTGAACAAAAAACGAAAGCGCAAAAACGAAAATAGTTCCAGGGTTTAATTAATGCTATATTCCACACCCCTTCTGGGGTGCGCTTGTGTCAGTCCCATTTCCAAATCTGCTCAGGTTGTCTCCATTACCGGATAGGTCAGGGAAATGTGACAGGATTGGTGGAGAGCAGTTTGAGTGTTTATAAAGCTCATCTCACGGTCCAGGCAGCTGTTTGTCGTGTGAAGAAGCAGCCGAAGCTTCCCTCCCAATAACTAAAAAAACATGAGTTTTTGATTTGGAAAACCTAGACCCCACACCTTTAGACCCCAGGACAAAACTAGTCTGAATTCAAGATTTTCGAAATGACACTGTTTATATAGAGATTTTCTTTGTTATTTTTTATGTTATTTAAGTATGATCCCATTGAGAGCCCAACTTGAATTTTGGTACAGATGTGGCTAGGAGCATATGAGGCACATGGGATTTTTTTGGCTCATTTTATTTCATATTGATATTTTGAAAATGCATTTTGAAATTTTGCGTTTGATTCTGCATGGGTAAAATATTAACAAAGATACTCTTGTGACATAGCTGTTGAAAGCCTGTACTGTTCTAAGTTGAAGGATGTTTTTCCCAGAAATTCACATTTTTTCCACAATTTTGAAAATTAATTTAAAAAAACCCTAAAATTTATAATTTTTCTTTCTCATTTTGCATCCTCTAACACAGTATTACCAAAGAATAAATTCTCAAAATAATGAAAAATCTAGTGGTAATATTCATTGGTTCACTTGACATGGAAAGAAACAGCTCAAGAACTTCACAGCCGTCTACACATCATAGGGGAGATCTCATGACACCTTCTCTCCATCTACCTGATGATCCTGAGGAACATTGGGATCTTCTTGTTCACAGTCCTGTGGAAGAAAAGGACGGAGACATCTCTCTGGTGTTGTCCTCTTACTGGATAGATCTGGAGGAAACACATACAGCGACTGAATTCATTCTTTACATACAGATAATTATAGGCCGTGTGTATTTAGTCCTGTCTATTACCTGGTGATGTGAGGAGCTGGGGAACCTCCATCATGACGTCCTTGTACTGATCTTTGTGTCCTTCTAAATACTCCCACTCCTCAATGGAGAAATAGACGGCGACATCCTGACACCTTATAGGAACCTGACACATACAATGATACCATCATCCCCCCGATCCCTTCATAGAGTTACTGTACAATGTCCCAGCATTCCCAGCAGTGTCACCTCTCCAGTCAGCAGCTCAATCATCTTGTAGGTGAGTTCTAGGATCTTCTGGTCATTGATGTCCTCATGTATCAGCAGTTGAGGTGGAGGCCTCATGATTGGACTCAGGGGTCTTCCCCATCCCTCAGACACAGGGTCCTGACAGCGCTCACTAGAGGTCTTCTTCACTACTGTGTAATCCTGGTTATGGAGAGACACATTAATAAATCTCACTACAGACATTTCCAGAGTCCTCACCTCTCCAGTTCTGTCCATCTGTTATTCCCATAGATAAGAGTGATGTAATGTGATGTCATCAGAATCTCTCACCTCTCCAGTAAGCCGGAAGAGTATCTCTAGGGTGAGGTGTAATATCCTCTCCGTCATCTTGTCTCTATCCATATCCATCCTTGATGTTTAATTCAGAAAAATTCTAGAAAATGTTCACTGACAGGATCTGATATTGTAGAGACCTGAATGAGAAGAAGATGAGCCGATGTAACATCATAAAAATCCTGTGTAATAATAAAATTACTGGATATAATACGGGAAACATAACAGGAGATAGAATGTGTAGATGTTGTATTTTTAAAACTTGTATAGACTGGAAGAAATGATGAATTGCTAAGTTATCTTCTCCATGATCCCAACCACTAGCTAAGTTGGCCACTGCTTCGGCAACTGATTGGCTGTACAAATCACAAGTTCATTGGGACTGACCAGGAAATACAGAGACTGACGGGGAACCCAAGCACAATCGGTATTTTTATTATTTTGCAACATTCTATTTTTTTAATGACATCTACTAATAAAACCTATATATTTAGGCCACAGACAACAATCAGTTTCTTCCTCTGAGTCGGCAGCTGAATACGTTTCTCATAGACTCATCTTCCATAACGCTAATTCCCGTCTCATTTACCGACACTGGAATCAGCATTAGCAATACTGCAGGAGATATTCATTACACGGGACAGGAGAAATAACTACTTCATGATGAGGACGACATCTTCATCTTCTACTACGGCTCTAGAAACATATTTGGCCAGAGTCCGTCACTGACTCCATCCCCACCAGCCGTCTATATGAAGGTTTCCCGTCTTCCCCGCACTGTAATCTTCTATCACGTTAGATCTCAGGTCTGAGTCACACACAGAAGTTTGAGGCTTTTATAAGAGATGGTTTGTACGAACAAGACAGGAGTTATTTGATGCCAAATTCTCCATGTACAGTGTTTTTTTCCTCTGGATATGATGTATTTTAGGGGGAATTTTCCCTTCCATAGTCTTTCATATATTACGTGAAAAACACTGGCCGGAAGCTGACGTCAGCACACACTCCGACTGCGTATGACGTGATTGTCATTCGCAGGCGAGTGCGCGCTTGAACTGCATGGAGGGAACATCGGCGCAGGAGCGCGGCCAGGTGAGGAGAAAAGTTTTTTTTATTGAAAGCGACATAGTGGCACGATGGGAGACACGGGGGCAGGATGGGAGACACGGGGGCAGGATGGGAGACACGGGGGCAGGATGGGAGACACGGGGACAGGATGGGAGACACGGGGACAGGATGGGAGACACGGGGACAGGATGGGAGACACGGGGACAGGATGGCAGGATGGGAGACATGGGGAAGGATGGGAGACACGGGGGCAGGATTGGAGACAAGGAAGAAGGACTGGAAACACGGGCAGGACAGGAAACAAGGGGGAAGGATGCGAGACACGGGGGGGCAGGATGGGAGACACGGGGACAGGATGGGAGACATAGGGGCAGGATGGGAGACATAGGGGCAGGATGGGAGACATAGGGGCAGGATGGGAGACATAGGGGCAGGATGGGAGACATAGGGGCAGGATGGGAGACACGGGGGCAGGATTGGAGACACGGGGGCCGGATCGGAGACACGATGGCCGGATGGGAGACATGAGGGCAGGATGGGAGAAGCGATGGCCGGATGGGAGACACGGTGGCCGGATGGGAGACACGGTGGCCGGATGGGAGACACGGGGGCAGGATGGGAGACACGGGGGCAGGATGGGAGACACGGGGGCAGGATGGGAGACACGGGGGCAGGATGGGAGACACGGGGGCAGGATGGGAGACAAGGGGGCAGGATTGGAATCACGGGGCAGGATGCGAGACACGATGGCCGGATGGGAGACATGGGGCAGGATGTGAGACAAAGGTGGCCGGATGGGAGACAAGGGGCAGGATTGGAGACATGGAGGCAGGATGGGAGACACGGTGGCAGGATGGGAGACACGGTGGTAAGATGGAGACAGATGGGGCAGGATCATGAGGCAGGATGGACAACATGGTGCAGGATCATGGAGGAGAATAGAGGCAGATGGCGCAGGATCATGGGCATGATGGATACAATGGAAACAGATGAGGCAGGATCACAAGGCAGATGGGACAGGATCACGGGACAGATAGGGGCAGGATGGGAAATCACATGGAGCAGAATGAATACTCATAAGGGCAGGATGGGAGAACATATGGCTGGAGCCAGGAATGAGACACAGAGGGGCCAGGGTGGGGATATTACCATAGGGGCTAATTAAGGGTATTATTACTGCAGTCATGTACTTATTTTATTTTTGGAGGATACAGTTTTAAATAGGGGGCGGTCCTGTTACCGTGCAGAGCTACACTATCGTCATTTTTTCTTCATCTGGTGTAGTTTAGAAGTTGAGAAAAAATTAAGTAATGTGTTTTGCAAGCGGTGCTCTAGGTAACGGTGTTATTTTTTGCAGAGATGAGCCCTGGCTGGAAGAAGTGATGGTGGTCTGTGCCGGATGAAGGTGAAAAGCAAAGATGAAGGGCTTCACCTAGAGACGTCACTGGTGAGTCAGTGTGTTACCTGTAAAGTGACACTATACACTGTATACTACAGGGTGGGCCATTTATAAGATTAGACCTGAGTGGGCCATTTATTTATAAGGTTAGATCTGGGTGGGCCATTTATATGGATACACCTAAATTAAATGGGAATGGTTGGTGATATCAACTTCCTGTTTGTGGCACATTAGTATATGGCAGGGGGAAAACTTTTCAAGATGGGTGGTGACCATGGCTGCCATTTTAAAGTTGGCCCACCCAGGTGTATCCATATAAATGGCCCACCCTGTATATACAGCGGTCCTGTGTACAATGTTATCAGTGATCACTGTATTACCTTTACACTGGCACTACATACAGAGCTCCTGTGTATAATGTCATTGATGACTATATAACCTGTACAATATATTCAGTGCTTGTGTGTATAATGTCACTGTTGATCACTGGATTTCCTGTAAACAGACACTGCATACTAAGTACAGATCTCCTGCGTATAATGGCACTTATGGTGATATTAATAGTTTTTTTGTTTATTAATGATCAGTATTGTAGTATTCAGTCACTATGTGGTGGTAATTAGTGATGAGCGAGTATGCTCGTTACTCGAGATTTCCGAGCATGCTTGGGTGGTCTCCAAGTATTTTGGGCGTGCTCGGAAATTAAGTTTGAGTCCCCCTAGCTGCATGATTTCTGGCTGCTAGACAGTTTGAATACATGTGGAGATTGCCACATGTATTCAGGCTGTCTAGCAGCCACAAATCATGCAGTTGCAGGGACTCAAACTGAATTTCTGAGCATTGCAAAAATACTCGGAGCCCACCCAAGCATGCTCGGAAATCTTGAGTAACGAGCATACTCGCTTATCACTAGTGGTAATATGTGGTCTGGTCATGGTGTGGGGGTATTTGTTCCTTGTATTTGGTATTATTGGTCACCATGTGGTGGTAATGTGATCTGGACATGGTGAGGAGGTATTTGTCCCTTGTATGTGATATTACTGGTCATTTTAAAAATTGAAAAATAATTACAAATATACCTAAATTGAATTGGATATTTTAACAAATGATTAATAGGATAGAGAAAAGTAGAGCTCGGCCAAAAGAGTCTACCTTGTTGTGATGGTGGCTTAAAAAATCTTTTGACCAAAACAAAAGCTGCTGGCTATATGTGTGATCTGGTGATGAGAACTGTTAATGTGTGATTGGTGAGACGTGGAGTTTTTCCAAGACAGAGCGGTGGGGCTGTGGACAGTTCAAGGGGTGGAGTAATGGAGAGGTGGGCTTAGTCTCAAGAAGGCCCCTAAAATTTTGCCATTTTGGGCTCCAGAAATTCCTCGTGGCAGCACTACCCTGGGTTGAACTCTCTTACCCTGGCTGACCAATTATACACCCTGGACTGGGCTTCTTGAACCTTGAGGAGGTGCTCCTTCACAATGGGCATCACGTTGGCAATCCTCTCTTGCACCTGGATGACATGTTCTACCACACTTCTATAGGGGGTACTTTCAGCTACTCAGGATTTCTTTGCCACATCCAGGAGCCCTCGAGGGTGTCGTCCATAGAGCAGTTCAAATGGGGAGAAGCCAGTGGAAGCTTGGAGAACTTCCTGGATGGAGAACAACAGGTATGGAAACAGACAATCCCAGTCTCAGCCGTCCTTCTTCACTGCTTTCTTCAGCATAGCGTTCAAGGTTTTGTTAAACCTCTCCACAAGTCCATCAGTCTGGGGATGGTACCCTGAGGTTCTGAGCTGGGAAATTTGCAGGGTTTTGCACAACTCCCTCATGACCTTTGCCATGATGGGGGTCCCTTGGTCCGTCACTATATTCTTCGGCAGCCTGGTCCTGGAGAAGATATGGACTAGCTGCTTAGAGATACATTTAGCAGAGGTATTACTCTGGGTACCGGGTAACATAATCCAGGACCACCTTTATGTATTGATGTCGTCTTGCAGACTTTACAGGGGTCCCACCAGGTCTATCACTATCTGCTCGAATGGCACCTCGATTATGGGCAACAGTACCAGAGGACTGCGGAAGTGAGCTACTAGGGAGGTCAGTTTGCACGTGGGGCAGGAACGACAGTAGTTCAGGATTTCTCTGTAACACCCAGGCCAGTAGAATCTCTGCAGAATGCGCTCCTTGGACTTTTCTGCCCCAGGTGACCACCCAACTCAATGGAATGAGCCATGTCTAACACCCTGCGTCTATAGGGTCCTGGTACCAATAACTGCCTTTATCAAAGGCAAAAGATACACCGCACTGCTATAACACCCAAGCGTCAACAGGCAGTGAGCAAAGCTGCCAAAGCAATCACAATTTCAACAGTCACACTACCTCTTAGGATTTGTGCCTGCATTCTCCACCAGTTGTAGGAATCTGTACTCACTCGGCTGCTGTTGAGGTAGGCACAGGAAGTGGTATTGTGGAAATATCCAAGCAAGTTTAATAAAGTTGTATAAACTACTCTGGATACTCAAAACAAAGATACAACCTTTTCCGGCACAAAGTGAAAAGCAAGCAGGAACCAGTAAACAGTCCATATAACAATGCGGGTCAACCCGCTCTGGTCAGTGAGTTTAGTACACACATCTGGGAGGTCTCCACACCTCCAGCCACAGACACTGAATAAGGCCATTGGCCATGCGAAAAAAATCAGAGTGGCCTCCCTAAGCCGATTGGGCAAATGCTGAGAAAGGGCGATAGCAGAGCCCAATTCAGCTACAACATTCTGGTGGTCAAGTATGGACAAAAGGGATGTCCTTATGGTCACCGCCATACACCGTGACAACAGCTCCCTTGTCACTATTCATGGTACCACAACACAAGTCCCAAAGCCAGATTGTACCTTGGATTACAATCAGTACACGGGGTGTAGATCTCTCAGATCAGGACCTCAAACCCTACAGTGCCATGCAAAAAGCTAAAGTATGGTACAAAAAATTGGCTGTGCACATTGTGCAGATGGCACTGTACAAAGCTTTTGTGGTGTTCGGATCCGCAAGTAATAAGGGGAATTTCCTTCAGTTTTAGGAGGTAGTCATCAAGGCCCTAATGTTTGGCACTCAGGAAGGTGAGGGTCCCATTACTTCTGAAATTGTCCCAGGTCAACATTTTCCAGGACTGGTTCCCCAAACAGCGATGAAAGATCACAAAAACGGTGCAGAGTATGCCTCAAGAGTGGAATTCGAAAGGACACAATTTAGCATTGTGACACCTGCCCTGAGAAACCTGGTATTTGAATTATGGATTGCTTCAAAAGTGTGCCACACGTCCACAAATTAATAACATTTGTTTTTACCCTGTTGACACAAGAAATTTTTATAAGCTGATGTACTCCAAACATCTTACGCATTATACCACATTATAAATTCATACACCAGTAAAACCAAAAGCATTATAATCATTAATATAAAACTATGCCTCTAGATAAATTCCTTGATGGATGTAGTTTCCAAAATGGGGTCAATTGCATGGGATTTCCACTGTTTAGGCACATCAAGGGCTCTGCAAACACGACATGATGCCCGCAGACCATTCCATCAAAGTCTGAATTCCAAAATGTCACTTCTTCCATTCTGAGCCCTGACATGTGCCCAAACAGTTATTTTCCTCCACATATGGGGTATCGGCATACTTAGGAGAAACTGGACAACAGTGTTTGTGGTCCATTTTCTCCTGATAACCTTGTTAAAAAAAATTGAGACTACAAGATTATTTTTCAGAAAAAATTAGATTCTTGTTTTCATGGCTCTACGTTATAAACTCCTGTGAAGTACCTGAGGGTTCATAGTGCTCACTACACATCTAGATAAGTTCCTTTAGGGGTCTAGTTTCCAAAATGGTGTCATTTGTGGGGGGTTTCCACTCTATATTCACATCAGGTGCTCTTCAAACCGCTCTCAATTCCAGCTAAGTTTGCGTTCAAAATGTCAAACTGTGCTCATTCCTTTCCGAGACCTGCCATGCACCCAAACAGTAGTTTTCCCCCACAGATAGGGTATTGGCATACTCAGGAGAAATTGGTAAACAACTTTTGTGGTCCATTTTCTCCTGTTACCCTTGTTGAAATGAAAAAATTGGGGCTAAAAGATAATTTTTGTGACTAAAAAGTTAAATGCTCATTTTTTTCTTACATGTTGCTTCAGTTCCTGTGAAGCACTTATAGGATTGATAATCTTCTTGAATGTGGTTTTGAGCACCTTGAGGGGTGCAGTTTTTAGAATGGTGTCACTTTTGGGAACTTTGTGTCATATAGACCCCTCAAAGTCACTTCAAATGTGAGGTGGTCCCTAAAAAAAATGGTTTTGAAAATTTTGCTGTAAAAATGAGAATTCACTGGTCAACTTTTAACCCTTATAACTTCCTAACAAAAAAATCAGGTTTCCAAAATTGGGCTGATGTAAAGTAGACATGTGGGAAATGTTATTTGTCAAGTACTTTGTGAGACATGACAAATTTCACAGTTTTTGCCCAACTTCTGATTTTTTCACAAATAAATGTAAGTTATATTAAAGAAATGCTACCACTATCATAAAGTACAATATGTCACGAGAAAACTCTCTCGGAATCAGTGGGATCCATGGAAGCGTCCAGAGTTATTACCTCATAAAGGGACAGTGGTCAGAAATGAAAATATTGGCCCGGTCAGGAAGGTGAAAACAGGCTTCGGGGTGAAGGGGTTAAATACTCCCTACAGGGACACATGGAAGACACTAAGGGATACAACTTTATAATACTTAGGGGGCTGACAATCTAAGCGCTCCCTCCTATAACCACTGTCCCTGAGCGGCCTCCTGAGGACGGTGTGCCGAGCATCGCGACACTGGGTCTTCTATAAACCCGATAACGTGATGAGGCCGGACAGTCACAGTATGTCAGGAGCCAACATGGCCCCAGCATCACCGTGTATGGGGGCAATCCCCGCATGGTTACTGGCTGGGCACTCGAGCACGGCGCTCCATCACCTGCGGTAATCGAGTAACAAGCTTGTCCGCGCTCCCGATGCCTGATGGAGTAGTGGAGAGCGGCTCCCTCATCACTAGTGTCTACATTACTGTGCTGGAGCGGAGCGAGGAGAGAAAGAATCACATTGTGGGAGAAACTTCTCTGGGCTTCTGTCCTCTCATCCTGCAGTTGTCTGAATGGGTCTAATGTGGAGCCGGGAACCGGCGAAGCCGCATTCTGTCCACAGCTGTTACCTCACTGTTCACACCACACAGAGACTTCAAAAGCGTCTCCTCAGTGCTGAAGGGGTTAATGTAATGGGAAATCTCCAGCACCTACCTCCACTCGCACTCCACATATATGGCTGCTCTGTGCGCACAGGACCTGTGATGAGGTCACAGGAGGGGCGGAGTCAGGGGTCACATGATCAGGGGCCTCAGTGTATACAGGACTGTGCTGTGCTGTATTCAGCTGCTGTTGCTCCTTTAAGAACAGGTAACATTGTAAAGAGTAGAACAATTCCCCCCATTAAGTGATTGGATCCTCCCAGATCTTAGTGATATTACAGATGGGAGTTTCCATGAGCGCTAGATTCAGGGGTGATCCTAGTGCTGAATGAGCCGTGCGGCCTCCATCTAAGAGAGCGGCCACAATCCCAGACGATGCAGCGGTCGGAGTAATGTTAGTGATTGAGAGAATTTCTGCGAGCAGCAGATTAATGCAGAATGTTTTCCCAGAACCTCCTGGGGCATCAAGGGAAAACAGTCTCCCATTTCCACTGGAGTCTGAGCCATAATTGCCGAATCCTCCGATCTGTGCTCATCACCAATAGAGGCTTATATAAGGGGACACCTTCTATCATCTTCCCCAAATCACGGCTTTCCTCTCAGAATCTCTCTGCCCATAACCCCGGAGTCCGGTGGAGCTGGTGCCGGTAACCCTAATGCTATTAGAGTTTTCCTACTGATACATTCGCTCCTTTCTTCTGGAGTCAGGAGGACTTTGGTGAATATGTCGGCAGTGACATTTATGTCTCAGTCCGGATTACCTCTCTATGAATATCTTCTCTAGGACATTCTCTGTATTTGTCCCATAGAGCCCGGGGATTGGAAGGAGCACAGGTTGTAGTTATTATAGGGACCAGGCTTCGAGGGTGAGGTGGGAAGTGAATGAGGGACGCCTCCTGCAATGTCCCGGTGTGGAGCATCCTCCATCAGACCACGCTTTTGGCATGGCTCCCTGTAAGTTTTGTTGGTTCAGTTGCACAAAAGACTCTCACTTTCCACCTTGACATACATATCTGCTGTACATTTATGAAAAAGTTGCCTACATTGTTGTCTGATCATTATTTGGTAGGTGTAGAAGTCCATAGGTGATATTTGTTATTGGTTGGTTACTGGTTGGCCTCGCAGTGTTGGGATCAGTCTGCGTTAGATTATAGTGATCGCCATCTTGGCCATTCCACAATATTATAGGATATTGTAGAGGATCATATGATCTATGTGTTTCTGGAATATATTGAAGATTTTCCCTTCGTCGCTGAATAATGATATCTCGGCTTAGAAAGTCCCGTCCAACCATTACAATAGCTGCTTCACTAACACCGGGAGAATTAAATCTCCTTTTCTGCTCACCATCCGGTGTCTTGTCTGCTCTTATTACAGCCGGATATTCCGCACCTTCTAAGGCTGTTTTACAAAGGTTTACAGATTGTGTTGATGGAAAAGTCTTTGCAAATTCAATGTCTTTTTGTCTCAGGTATAGATTCACACCCTGATCAGCTTGCATGTGTCATATGCGATCATTTTGACAATGTTCATCCTTTTTGTTCAGATGTTTCCGCGTCCCTTGATTCAGTCTTTCTCATCCGTTTTTCCTGAAGACGACGTTCCCGCTGCTAGGATGTCTCCGCTCCCTTTGACTCAGCCTGTGTCATCCGTTTCCTTTCAAGCCGGGACTCACATTGTTCAGCTGTTTGAGACAATTTTGCTTTCTTAGCTTTTGTATTAACTTGCCCAATAGATGGTCGTTTTTTTGGGCGCCATTTTAAAGACCAGTTCTTAGTATTATGACCCTTAGGCCTCTTTCACACTTCAGTTTTTTTGCATCAGTCAAAATCCGTCAAAAGGGCGGATGGCGGGTCTGTGTTAGTACTGATGACAACGGATGGCACCCGTCCGTTTTTTTGATGGATCCGACAAATGAAGAATTTTAAAGGAATCACAGCCTGGAAAAGGAGAGAGAGAGAGAGAGAGAATGAGAGAGAGAATTTTTTGTCCGGCACCTAGAAAGAATTTCGGGTTAAAACAGTGTCTGGAGGATCCGCCACAGAAAAAAACGTTGCAAGCTCCATTTTGAAATCTTTGAGGATGGTAACGGACAGGAACTTTTGGCGGATCCGCAAAAAAAAACGGATGCAATGGACGGCAATCCGTCACAATCCGCCAATAATGGAAGTCAATGGGGAAAAAAACGGATCCTCAAAAGAAAATTGCGGATCCGTTTTTTTCAAAACCTGGCGGATTGTGACTGATTGTAAAAAACTGAAGTGTGAAAGAGGCCTTAGCAATCACCTCAGAGATATAACAGATGAGTCTATATATATAAAGCAGAAAATGTGTGACTGCCTCACAGTCAGACAGTTCTAGTTGTCCATAGCAGCCAATCAGCGCTCAGCTTTCACTTTACCTCAGCAGCTTCAATGCTGAAAGCTGCACTCTGGTTGCTATAGGTAACCAGAACGATCTTACTGTGAGGCAATTTTCATAAATGAGGGCGACTTATCAGATTGTCCCACCTTAGCACCTATATGGTTGCTGCCCCTTTAAGAGCGACTCTTTGGGCGCTGTCCCTCTAAATCTTTAGGATCTTTTGGGCAACAGCTGTGGTTTTGCATTCATTACACAGACACCCATTTTCTCCTTTATTTCTATAGAGTCTTAATTCTGGGGGCCAAATATCATGAAGGGGGGATATTTTGAATTTTAATGTTTGCAGTATTTTTAGTCTGGTGTTAAAGACGGGACGTGCAAAATTTCACTCAAACTGGGTGAAAAGTGTAGTTTGTATCCAACGGGCTACCATACACAGATTTTCTGTTTTATAAATGTAGATGTAAAAAAGAAAACTAAATACTGTAAAATAATAAATCTCCTCATATGTTTCCCTTATTATCTCCAGTAATTGTATTATTACACAGGATTTTTATGATGTTCCATCGTCTCATCTTCTTCTCATTCAGGTCTCTACAATATCGGATCCTCTCAGTGAAGATCTTCTATATAAGAGAATTTTTTTTTAATTACTAGTGATGGGGAGCACTAAAATGCTCGGGTCCTCGTTGTTCGGGTCAAGCAAATTGGAATACTCGGGTACTCAACAGAACCACGAGCCCAATGTAAGTCTATGGGAGACCGGAGCATTTTTGCCACGATCCCCCCCGGGGTCCTTTTAAGGTCTGAAAATGAAGGAAACACTGCTCAAATGACACAGGGACATCTTGGGGATCACCCCTGGAAGCATTCCTGACACCTAGTTCACAGCTTTAAATAATTTTTTCAGAGTTTCATGCCATTTTTACTGGTGCACCAAAAAACAGACCAAAACGGATTTTGCAGGGAAATATGTTAAGGTACATCCTTTCCAGGTTAATGACTTGTATATAAGGCAAAATAAATATCCCCAGACCAAAATGTTCCTCCACCACTTGGGCTATGTTCAGATGCAGCGTTTTTGAAGCGTTTTTCAACTTTAGCATTGCTTTCAACCAATACTAATGCATTCACTGGGAAATGTCATTGTAACATTTACCAACCCTAGCTGGCCATGTGGTGTGTGACACATAAGCAGACACATCTTGTTTCATTTATTAAGAAGGGACTCTTAAAGTCACAGAGCCTATTTTTACAGGGGCATCAGGCAGCACTAATCTGCTTAAAGGGCCATTATTAAACAGTGGGTCTTCTATGCTGTTATAGCCTATGCAGTGAGTGGATGGGCTGCCAAGAATTACGACGCACCTCAATACCCCTTTCAAGAGATGTCCATGAGGGCTTCCATAAAAAATGTTGCATTGAATGCAAGGTCTGCCCTGCTACCAAGTCATATGCACCCAAATAAGACTTTGAACCTATATACTGGATGGGCACAGGGAAATCCACTTCACATTATTAATTTTGTACTCCCAAACTGCATTCTTATGCATTGACTGCAAGGCCTGGTCTGCTATCAAGTCATATGCACCCCAATAAGCCTTTGAACCCGGGTACTGATGGCCACATGAAACAAAAGTTTCCATTATTATTTTATTTTTTATTACCATAAAGTTTGTTAATGAAGTGAATGCAAGGCCTGGCTCTAATTTTCATGCACCACAATGCCCCTTGGAAGAAATGTGGGGGAGGGTTTCATAAAAAATTCACATTACAAAGGAGCATTTCATCTATACTTGGAATGCCCATACACTAAGTGTATGGGCTGGCAAACATTTCACCCTGGGGGTACATATCAACATAGTGTGTAACTTTTTTTTAGGGGTATCATAAACACCTTGCAAGATTGTAACGTGGTTTCCTACACAGTTGCTGCTGGGAAGGTGCAGGTTTTTAGTTAAAATATGGCGGCTGAATCGTTGGATGAAATGATCAGGAAAAGGGGCATGGTGAAGACAGGAATGGGAACGTACATGATTAATAACAGCAGTGGCTATGGGAGGTATGAGATCCAGGATACAGCCTACAATGATTCATCATTTAGCCACCATCAATTACCAGAATGGGTTTCATGCCCGTCAGAAGATTGGTGTAACAGATGCGCGTGTGAGACTCGGCCTAAGAAATGCCCGTCCAAAATATGGTGCCAAATACGCACGTGTCTGTATAAAGGGCAAAGGGCAACATGTTCATGAGATGTTGAATTAGAGAAGGCAGATCAGTGTTGGAGGAAAACCAAACAAACTGAAGGATGCTCGTGAAAAAACTAAGTTTAAAGAGGAGTGCACCGTCCATAACTATAAACACATCCGTGGCACAAGCTTCTTCATCTTCACCCATACATATTACCAATAATATCCAAATGTCCCAGTTGAAAATTATTTGTCCTAGTGTGTGACGAACAGCCCACCGCTGTTCGCCCAATACGGAGACTAACGGGGGTCCCGCTGCCACCAAAACGCGACGGACAGCAGACCCTGTGTCACCACTATGTCACAATCCCACCACTGACATGGGTGTATCAGCGGACGGAGGGATGTGACACACTGCCGGCACACGGCTATCACAGGTGCAGTAGGGGCTTATCTTAGTTATCCCACCACTGGCACCATGTGACAAAAATATCCAGCAAGCTAATCTCGCTCTACAATTTGCTGCAGGGGGGTATTTTGGATGCCCCACCACTGCTATCAATCTTCTAAGTACTGCGGGGAGTTATGTACATCCCACTTTCTCAGTTCCACTTTGGAACTCGCAGCTCTCCGGCGCCCACTTACCCTCAGGTCAGTCAGGGAACTGCACCTAGGATAATTAGTCGCCGGACGGGCTGCTTGTTCTGAACCAGCAATTAGGCTTCTGCAGTCAGGGAATTATCAATGCTGTGGCCGCAGCCCCTCACTCAGCAATATAAGACCCTTCTGGACTGCCAGCAAGCCGCAATAACCGTACACAACGCGCTGCGCTGCCACCAGCTCCTGGTTTCTCCGCTTAAGTTATAGACTCAAGGGAGGGGTTCGAAGCCAACTCGACAATTTAGTAGCGATTATCTAACAAAGGCGTATAGTTCGATTCTTAGAGCATGGAGACAGAACTAAATATTAAATCATTTATTCCCCGAAAGAGGGCAGTGATTATACAGATAAAAGTTGCTATAAAATTGAGACATTACATATGTACAGTTACAAATATAAAATAAAAGATGGATGTACATAGAAAGTAACACTCACGGTTGTTCATGACTCTTTAGGCAAAACCAAGTGGCTGAGTGGGGGAAGGAGAAGGCGGAGCCACACATCTCCACTCATCTGGGTTCTGCTCAGCACGGACTCTGCAGCTGTTCTCAGCTGGTTTTGCCAAGGGAATGCCTTATAGACTCTGCTATGTGACATCACGGAGAGATGCATTCTGGGGTAGTCCCACCTCTCTCTTTCCAAGGTAGAAATCTTACCAAACTTTATAATCGTCATAACTTAGCGAGGGAAGCCCGCACAGACATATATATGGCATCATTGGTTGTAATTTGTCGAGTAAATCATTTAAGCCCAAATATGCAGTATTTCTGATACACCGTTTACCAGGAGCCCATATATCAGGTTCTGATGATCCGAGAGTTTTGCAACAGGCACCACAGCGAAGCTGGGTCCACTCGGATCAAAGAAATATGATCATTGTTTCTCTGTCATGTATGGTTTGCGAGCCAGGCTTCTTTTTAATATCTCCTATATTGATCCCAGCACACTTTCAGAGAACAAAGGGATCTTTTCCCCCTAGCTAATTAACATTCCTGCTCTTCCAGAGGGAGTGGCAGGGTTGATAACACTTGGGGGGAAGGGATTCCTACTACCTACAGTTTACAGTGTCATAGAATGGAGGATCTCTAGCACATTCCAACAGAAAACATATTTTGCAGACATTGTATATCACACCTCCCACCTTAAGAGGGCGCTAAGGAGGCATTACCTCTCGGTAATCGGCCATGCGCACCTCAGCGGGTTCGCCCCGGCAGGACAACCCATCGGCATTGCCGTTTTCCCTGCCCTTCCAATGTTTTACAGTAAAGTCGTACTGTTGAAGGGCAAGGCTCCAGCGGAGCAACCTTCCATTGGTTCCGGACACTGTGTGCAACCAGCTCAGAGGGTTGTGGTCATTTACCACCGTGAAGGCGCGCCCGTACAGGTAGGGCTGCAAACGTTGCAGTGCCCACACCATGGCCAGACACTCCTTCTCGATGGTCGAGTATGCCACTTCCCTCGGCAGAAGTTTCCGGCTCAGGTACAAAACGGGGTGCTCCTGGTCCCCCGAGTCGACCTGGCTGAGCACAGCACCGAGGCCAAACTCGCTGGCGTCGGTCTGTACCAGAAACGGGCGACTGCTGTCGACTGCTCTCAACACTGGAGAGCTGCACAGGGCTGCTTTCAAAGCTTGGAAAGCCCCCTCACAGTCATCTGTCCAGTTGACTGTTTGGGGTGGCCTCTGCTTGGTGAGGTCAGTCAAGGGTTTTGCAAGGGCGCTATAGTCCTGTACGAACCGCCTATAGTACCCTGCAGTGCCCAAGAAGGACTTCACCTGTTTCTTGGTCCTGGGGGTGGGCCAGGACACGATTGCGTCCACCTTTCCTGGCTCCGGACTCATGAAACCCCCGCCTACCCAGTGCCCCAGGTAGTGGAGCTTGTGCATGCCTATCTGGCACTTTCCTGGCTTGATAGTCAAACCTGCCTGGTGAAGACGCTTGAGCACCTCCTGGAGGTGCTGAAGGTGTTCCTCCCAGGTGGAACTGAAGATGGCAATATCGTCTAAGTACGCCACCGCGTACTCCTCCAGTCCCCGAAGCAGGTGGTTGACCATCCGCTGGAAAGTGGCAGGGGCATTTTTCATGCTGAAGGGCATGACTATGGACTCGTACAGTCCAAAGGGGGTGATAAAGGCGGATTTCTCCTGCGCCTCAGGGCTCAGGGGAATCTGCCAGTATCCCCGACTCAAATCCATGATGGATATGTACTCGGCTTTCGCCAACCGCTCAAGCACATCCTCGATGCGCGGCATTGGGTGGGCATCAGAGGTTGTGATGGCGTTGAGCCCCCTGTGGTCCACGCAGAACCGGGTGGTTCGATCCTTTTTAGGCACGAGGACTACAGGTGAAGCCCACGCGCTTTTTGACCGTCGAATCACCCCTAGCCTTAACATCTTATCGATCTCTTGGCGCATGACTTGTTGCACCACCTCAGAGATCCAATAAGGTGTTCGCCGTAATGGGGCGTGATTCCCGGTGTCCACCTCATGAATCGCTAACTCTGTCCTCCCAGGTTGGTTGGTGAACACGGCCCGGAAGGGTTCCAGAATGGCCATCAACTGCCACCGCTGGGATACGGTTAGCAAACCACTTATCTCCATGTCCTCCATGGACCCATCAGCCTTGGCTTGGGCCAGCATGTCCAGGAGGGGATCTTCCTCCCCATCCTCTGGCAGATTGCAGACCGGTAGGACACAAGCTTCACGTTGGTAGTGCGCCTTCAGCATGTTGACGTGAAAGGCCTTGCGCCTACCCCGAGCATGGTCAAGCGTGACCACGTAGGTGACCGGGTTGAGCTGTTGGTGGACGACATATGGGCCTTCCCAGGCTGCCTGAAGCTTATCCGTTGGTACAGGGACCAGCACCCACACCTTTTGACCCACCTGGTAGGTCCGCTCCCGGGCGTTCTGGTCGTACCAGTGCTACTGGTCAGCCTGAGCCTGCGTCATGTTGTCATGCACAAACTGCGTCAAGGTCTGCATCTTGTCACAGAAGCGCATGACATAATCCACGATGGACAATTCTGTGGGGTTTGGCTCATCTTCCCAGGATTCTCTTATCAACCCAAGGGGTCCCCGGACTCGCCTGCCATACAGGAGCTCGAAGGGGGAGAACCCGGTTGAGGCCTGCGGAAATTCTCTGTAAGCGAACAGCAGGTGTGGGAGGTACCGCTCCCAGTCGCGCCCTTGGGTCTCAACCAGTATGCGGAGCATCTGTTTGAGGGTACCGTTGAAGCGTTCACACAAACCATTAGTCTGTGGGTGATACGCACTCGATACCAGGTGCTTCACCTGCATTTTCTCACAGAGAGCCTCCATTAGGCGAGACATGAATTGGGTCCCTTGATCAGTAAGCATCTCCCTGGGAAATCCTACCCTTGAAAAGATGGTCACCAGTGCGTCAGCCACCTTATCTGCCCTGGTTGAAGACAGAGCTACTGCCTCTGGGTATCGGGTAGCGTAGTCTACCACGGTGAGAATGTATCGCTTTCCAGAGCTGCTGGGGATGGCCAGCAGGCCTACAATGTCCACCGCGATTCTCTGGAAAGGCTCCTCTATCACCGGCAAAGGAATAAGGGGAGCCTTAAGAGCAGGCCCCGCCTTACCCACTTTTTGACAGGTGGCACAGGAGTGGCAGTAGTGTGTTACATCTGTCCCCATCTTGGGCCAATAGAAGTGTTGAGACAGCTGTGCCTTTGTTTTGGTGATCCCCAAGTGTCCAGCGAGTGGAATCTCATGGGCAATCCGCAACAACTCAGTTCTGAACTGTAGGGGAACGACTAGCTGTCTCTCCCTCAACCACTCCTTTTTGGGATCTCCGGGTACTGTCTCCCGGTACAATCTTCCTCGTTCCCAGAACACCCTCTCCTTATCAGACTCGGAGGTGGGCGTCTTGGCGAGACCTCTCAATTTCTCCAGACTCTCATCTGAGTGCAGAGCAGCCTGGAACTCCTTGCTGGAGGCAGCCAGAAGTGACGTCAGGGTACCTAACTTACTGGGACCCTCTGGAACCGGCTCTGGGTTCACCTCTGGTTCAGTCTCTCCTGTAGCAGCAGAGGGTCCAGAAGACAGTGCGTTACCTGCGATCTGGGCACTCTGACTGCATGTGACAGCTGCTATGTATGCTGCCTCCCTGGGGATTTCTACAGACCCACCAGCCGGTGCTGCCCTGGGCTCTACCTCCCCATCCACCCCCAACACTTCAGGAGCAGTGCTACTTATGGGCCAGTTACCTTCCTCGGTGGCACTGGTCAGTTGCATGGCATTACCTTCCTCATGGTCCCCATGCACCTCCCCATTTCCTTGAGCACCATTGCTTGCTCCAGCCAGGGGTTCCTCAGCCGTCTCACTCCGCAGAGTGACGGGGCTGAGCACTTTGGTACCGGTGGACACATCTACCGTTTCAAAGAAAGGGTTAATGGGTTCAGTCGGCACAGATACATCAACATCATTATCACCATTCCTAGGACAAAAATGGTTATCAGATTGCTTTGGTACATTCACATCACCATCAGCATCATACCTTGGGAAAAAATGGTGGTTAGTTGCATCATTACTCATCAAGGCATTAGCAGGTAACCCATTCAGCTTCCCATCATCATCATCAACATCAGGGTTAACGTTACCCTTATTATCAGATTGGGGAAGGGTGTCAGGGACATAGTATGCAACCATCCGCCCCAAGTCAGTCCCCAATAAAACATCAGTGGGCAGGTTTTAAGACACTCCCACCTCCCTCAACCCGCTCCCAGCACCCCAATCAAGAAAAACATGGGCCACTGGCAAGGGACAACGGGTGCCTCCAATCCCGGTGACAGTCAGGGTTTTCCCCTCAACAAACTCATCAGAGGCCGCCAGTCCAGGACGGATGAGGGTTCGTTCAGCCCCGGTGTCCTTGAGGCCTGTAGCAAGATGGGCCCCCACCTGAACAGGTTGAACGTTGTCGTCAGCCCTCCCAACCACACCTCCCACCAAAAGAACAGAGGCGTTGGGCCCGGGGGCCTTGGCTGGGGGGTTCTTCGGCCTATTCGGACAGGCGTAAAAGAAGTGACCAGACCGCTGGCAGTGGTGACACAGGCGACAGTCAGTAGCTGGCCTGCTGTTGGCAACAGGGACAGGGCCTCTGGAGGGACGGCTAGCTGGGGCATTGGGGTTGGTTGCAGGCTTACCCCCTCTCCAGCTGGTGGTGACTGGCCTCCGCGTCTCTGGCTTCCTGTTGTCCTCATAGTTGTCGGCGATCTGCGCCGCTTTGTCCGCATTCGGTGGTTCGCGGTCCAGGATGAACTGTCGGACCTCAGCTGGGCAGAGATGCAGGAACTGGTCTTTGATCATCAGGTCCCGTAGCTGCTCAAAGGAATCAACGGACAGTCCATGGATCCACTGGTCAAAGTGGGTCCTGAGTCCTTGCACCACATCACTGTAGCTATCATGTGGGCCACGTTGGAGGTGTCGGAACTTCTTTCGGTATACCTCAGGTGTCAGCCGGTATTTGGCGATCAGCGCCTGCTTTATGGCGTCATAGTCGTCATCGGCTTCTGGCGGAAGAGAAGCAAATGCCTCCAGGGCTTTGCCTTTTAGCCCTGGGGTCAAGTACCTTGCCCATTGGTCTCTAGGCAGCTGGTACTGTCTGCAGGCTTTCTCAAAGGCTCGCAGAAACATGTCCAAGTCCCAGTCCTTTTCCATCACAGGAGTCTGGACGCTGCTGGGCTCCTTGCTTCGGGCTGTGGGGGCATTCCACCCCCGCTGGAGCATCTCCAGCTCATGGGCTCTCTGAGCTTGGCGCTCGGCTTGGGCCTCCTGCCGGTATAGCTGGATCATCTGCAGACGTCCCACATGGTCTTCGGCAGGGAGTTGCTGCAGGGCCATTTGCAGATAGGGGTCTAGGACTTCCTGGCTTCCGGACTGCACCAGATGGACCCCTGCGGCTGCACCATCGGCACTGGTGCTGCCTTCTGCGCCCTGGCTCTCTTCCCATTGCACTAGAGCCGTGACCAACTGGGCTTTGGTCTTGTCGGTGACATCAGTCTGCCTTGACGTGCACAGGGACCTCAGGGTGTCCTTATTAAGCTGCTTATAATAAGATTCTCCCCGCGTAGCCATGGTTGCCAAATAAAAGATAGGAAAGAAAAACGAAGAAACGGGAGGGGATACTTGCACGTACACAAAAATGTCTCAGGACTAATAACCACTGAGTCTGTTCTCCAAAACCTATGATGCAGGATTCGTGCAGGAACCGTGCAGGTTTTTAGTGAGGAATGATTGCTCAATCCAAATCACTAATGCTCTAGGATTATCCCACCGCTCTGCCACCAATATGTGACGAACAGCCCACCGCTGTTCGCCCAATACGGAGACTAACGGGGGTCCCGCTGCCACCAAAACGCGACGGACAGCGGACCCTGTGTCACCACTATGTCACAATCCCACCACTGACACGGGTGTATCAGCGGACGGAGGGACGTGACACACTGCCGGCACACGGCTATCACAGGTGCAGTGGGCGCTTATCTTAGTTATCCCACCACTGGCACCATGTGACAAAAATATCCAGCAAGCTAATCTCACTCTACAATTTGCTGCAGGGGGGTATTTTGGATGCCCCACCACTGCTATCAATCTTCTAAGTACTGTGGGGAGTTATGTACATCCCACTTTCTCAGTTCCACTTTGGAACTCGCAGCTCTCCGGCACCCCCTTACCCTCAGGTCAGTCAGGGAACTGCACCTAGGATAATTAGTCGCCGGATGGGCTGCTTGTTGTGAACCAGCAATTAGGCTTCTGCAGACAGGGAATTATCAATGCTGTGGCCGCAGCCCCTCACTCAGCAATATAAGACCCTTCTGGACTGCCAGCAAGCCGCAATAACCGTACACAACGCGCTGCGCTGCCACCAGCTCCTGGTTTCTCCGCTTAAGTTATAGACTCAGGGGAGGGGTTCGAAGCCAACCCGACAATTTAGTAGTGATTATCTAACAAAGGCGTATAGTTCGATTCTTAGAGCATGGAGACAGAACTAAATATTAAATAATTTATTCCCCGAAAGAGGGCAGTGATTATACAGATAAAAGTTGCTATAAAATTGAGACATTACATATGTACAGTTACAAATAAAAGATGGATGAACATAGAAAGTAACACTCACGGTTGTTCATGACTCTTTAGGCAAAACCAAGTGGCTGAGTGGGGGAAGGAGAAGGCGGAGCCACACGTCTCCACTCATCTGGGTTCTGCTCAGCACGGACTCTGCAGCTGTTCTCAGCTGGTTTTGCCAAGGGAATGCCTTATAGAGTCTGCTATGTGACATTACGGAGAGATGCATTCTGGGGTAGTCCCACCTCTCTCTTTCCAAGGTAGAAATCTTACCAAAACTTTATAATCATCATAACTTAGCGAGGGAAGCTCGCACAGACACATATATGGCATAATTGGTTGTAATTTGTCGAGTACAATCATTTTAACCCAAATATGCAGTATTTCTGATACACCGTTTACCAGGAACCCATATCTCAGGTTCTGATGATCCGAGAGTTTTGCAACAGGCACCACAGCGAAGCTGGGTCCACTCGGATCAAAGAAATATGATCGTTGTTTCTCTGTCATGTATGGTTTGCGAGCCAAGCTTCTTTTTAATATCTCCTATATTGATCCCAGCACACTTTCAGAGAACAAAGGGATCTTTTCCCCCTAGCTAATTAACATTCCTGCTCTTCCAGAGGGAGTGGCAGGGTTGATAACACTTGGGGGGAAGGGATTCCTACTACCTACAGTTTACAGTGTCATAGAATGGAGGATCTCTAGCACATTCCAACAGAAAACATATTTTGCAGACATTGTATATCACATAGTGTAATGAACACTGTTAAAGGAATACAACTAAACGTACATAACCACGACCCTTGGAAACACCAGATTTCCTCTTTACAAGATATGGACGATGATGGTACTGATGCCGACTTGAAATTTACCACATCCACACCAAGAAGATGAAGATCACAGCTGCAAAAAAGGCCGTGAATTTCTGGAAAATCATTTTTTCTTGGGCAAAGTTTCCCTCTTACTAAAGTGGTACCGAATGATGCATACACAGCTTTCATGTCTACTCAGCGTGAGATGATTGAAACATGATGTATTCTGATATGTCCATGTCCACTTTTTGAAAGCGAGCAGAAAAGAAGGATGATATAGCGGGAAGACGTGTGATTTTTGGTCTGTTAGGAGGTGATGTCAGGTACAGATAGGTAGAGCTACATGTCATCGGCGTAGTGATGATATTGCAAATCATGCCATTACATCAGCTGTCACAGGCCGAAGGTGTAGATGGAGAAAAGAAGGGGTCCTAGAACTGAGCCATGGGGAACACCAAAAGACAGGTGTCGAGGTGAGGAGGTGGTGTGGGAGAGGGAGACAATGAATGTCCACCTAACAGTCTTGTTGTTTTTTAAAACTCGGCCAATAACCTCAAAAAGGCCATTTGCAACACCGGCCATGCGCGCATCAGCAGGGGTAGCAAAACTACCAGCCTTACCACCACCAGCATGATTAGGCACATGGCAGCAAAGCACCCGACTTTGTTGGTTAACCACCATGCTCCATGAACAGTGTCTGCGGGTGATACCACTGATTCTTCCACTGTTGTGCATGCAAGCCAATCCCCTGTCCATGGTGCATGCAAAGATGTCTCCTGCCCTGCATCTGTAGATGCACACAAACTCAACTAGCACCATTAACAAGCACGTCCACGTCCTTGTCCCAATGCAGCGTTCAGTTGTCCATACCCCAGTACTTGTAACGCAAGTGGAAATACGCAGCCAACACCACAGTACTAAATTCACACCTTTCTCGTCTGCTTGTGCTCAAAATGTTGCATTTTAGGCTCATGGTAGACGGAACCTTTCCGCAACATGAAGGCGGTGACCGTCACAAGGTACTTGGTCCCCACCCGCCACAATTTCTCCATGTCTGCCGTCACGACATTACACAAGCAGGCACATGTCTCACATTACCTGGGCCTTCAACAGTGCTGTTACAGGGAAAGTGCACCTAACCACAGACACGTGGACAAGTCCTTGTGGGCAGGGATGGTATATCTCACTGACGGCACATTGGGTTAGTGTAGAAGAAGTCATGACCCAGTTGGACATTGGGAGACCATGTCACAGATGTATGGAGGATACAAGTTGTGGAAGGCTTTGTCATAGTTGAACTGTAGCCTATGGGCAATAGGAAGGCAGTGAAGGGCCTGGCAGAGAGGAGAGGCTGGGGAATAATGGAGGGACAGTTGGATTACTCTGGCAGCAGAGTTTAGGATAGATTTGAGTGGTGCAAGAATGCTAGAGGGAAGGCCAGAGAGTAGAAGGTTGCAATAGTCGAGGCGGGAGATCATGAGGTCGTGCACAAACATTTTTGAGTTGTAGTGGACAGGAGGAGGCAAGGGCTTGGATATGTAGCTTGAACGAGAGGGAAGAGTCAAGGATCACCCCGAGGCCACGAACATACGGGACTATTAGTCCCGGTGTGCAATCTCGGCATTACACAAGCACGTGTCCTACAACATTACCCATGTTCTCCACAATGCTGTTACTTGGAAAGTCCACCTAACCACAAACATGTGGACAAGTGCATGAGGTCAGGGATGGTACATCTCACTGAGGGCACACTGGGTTAACATAGTGGAAGCCGGGACCCACTTCGACCGTGGTATGGTGCACGTCCTCCCAACTCCGTGTATTGCGGCCCTACGTCAATCTGGGTTGCCCCCCAGTCTACAGCTCCTGCACCTCCTCCTCCTTCGCCTCCATCTCCAAAAGTAGTACATCAGTCACAAGCTGGAAGCACTGCCTCATCAAAGCGGCAACAGGCTGTGCTGAAGCTAATATGCTTAGGTGACAAACCGCTCAATGATGAAGAGTTGTGGACAGCTCTGAAAGAGCAGGCAGATCTGTGGCTGACACCACTGAACCCACAGCCAGGCATGGTTGTGTGTGACAATGGCTGGAACCTGTTGGCTGCTCTGTGGCAAGGCGAGCTCACACACGTGCCATGCCTGGCTCATGTGCTTAACTGAATTGGTCAATGTTTTTTGAAAAGGGACATGGAGCTGGCAGATCTGCTGGTATAAATACAATGCTCTAAGTTTCTATTTTAGAAAGTAAGCTACATCTTCATCCGCCCTTGCCGTGATTCAGCAGTGCTTGCTGCTTCTGGCTCACCGTCTTGTGTGTGATGCTCCCAGGCCTTGGAACTCTACACTGCAGATGTAGGAAAGGATTTCTGAGCAGGAGAGGGCAGTTGGTGACTAATCTACCAGCATCAACAAGGTTGTCGGTATTCAGTTCTGTCTTCACACATAACATCTGAGGTGTGGACATGAATGTCTGACGTGTACCATCCTTCAAAACTTTGAGGAATCCACCAAAAGGGTGCGCGTCAATGACACCATAATTAATGTCTCCATCCTGCTTATCTGTGTTCTAATTTGAATATTGAAAGTTATTATAGAGCGAAAACATATTTATATTTTAACAGTTTCAAACACAACAGTCCTAAATAACAACGATAACAATACTCCTATAATGAAACCCAAATAATCTGATCCTGCTCGTGACAGCTTACAATCTACACTAAGTAACAACGATAACATTAATTTAACCCAAACAAAACAATCCTGCTCGTGACAACTTACAATCTAAAATGAGGTGGGGGAGCTTAAAAATACAGGGGTGTATTTACAAGAAGGTATTTGCAATGATGTTTGTACGATGATCTTACTGAGGTTCGTTGTAAGTGTTGTAGGCCTGAGGACAAGGAGGAGGAGGACAGCATGGTCAGTGTTGCCTGTTAGCAGTCTGGGACGCTGCGTTTCCCGTGACCCTCGCATTATCAAAATTTTTGGTGACACTCATTACTGGTTGGTGACAGTTCTACACCCACACTACAAGGAGAACTTTCAATCTCTTCCAGAGGCAGAGAGGTGTACAAAAATGTTGCTGTACCAGAGGGCCCTTGTAGCGGAATTACTGAAAAAATTCCCATGTGAGAACGCTGGCAGCAGACATCAGAGTTTGTTGTACAACCAAGGAGTCCAAGCGAGAGAGACAGAAGTACAATCCAGCTCAGGCAGTGGAACAATGTCAAAGTAAAGGGACAGTTTTCTCAGACCCTCCCATCATGCCGGCAAAGAGGCAAGGGGTGCTGGCACAAGGAGTGCAATGTTTGGGAAGATGCTGAGGGAGTACCTTGCAGATCGTACAAACGTTCTCCGGGATACCTCTGTGCCTTTTAATTATTGGGTATCCAAGCTGGACACGTGGCATGAACTGGCTCTCTACGCCTTGGAGGTCCTGGCCTGCTGCTAGCGTTCTGTCAGAGCGGGTTTTTAGTGCCGCTGGTGGAATTATAACAGATAAGTGCATCCGCCTGTCAACTGAAAATGCTAACAGGCTGACTCATAAAAATAAACAAGGGCTGGATTGGGCAAGACTTCTGTACACCACCAAATGAAAAGAGCTAAACATAACCTCAAATACATTGTCTTTTTTGTGGCGGTGTATTCTCATGCACCTCTTCACAACCACACATGGGTATTCGCTTCCTGATTTGGACTGTCCTCATCCTCATCATCCACAACTAGTAGAACACTAGGGTGAGCGTATTCCGTGATGCAAAAGTCACTCAATTTTTGTGCAAGAGTATTTTTATGATGCCCGTTATGAATTTGAAACCAAAACAAATGTTCCTCCCCCAGAAGGAACTGTGATTTTCTTCCCATTTATGGTTATATTTTCCAGTTTTACTATCTCTGGACCATCCTCTTAGGACCTAGTGTATACCTCTGTTAAGGGGAGAATATATGGCATATGAATATATACAAGAATCAAAAATTATACCACTATTATACTATATTGGCACTTTGCTGAACATTGGAATCATGTAGCTTTAAGATATTCTTGATTTTCTAAGACTTATTTCTGTATTGTATAACCCACCCAGCTTCATCGAAACTGGGTGGATTAGGGTGGACTAGGCTAGAAACAATAATTATATGCATAATGATTATATAGTAGATATAGGACACATGAGATCATATGAGATCAATACTAATTTGTTATTTGGGGTAAACAGTAATTTGGAAAAGAACCCATGATGTAACACAAATAGACAGCTCGATTTCTGTTATAAAAACTGTACATCACTGATTAAAAGTAGGGAAGAATCATTTGACATGATATACCTTGTTGTTGTGAGTTCATTTTCCCCTCCTTCACTGAGGCCTGGTGAACTCCCTGTTCTAGTGAAGGAAGGTAGTGAGCCTGATTATCAGGCACCTGGGACTAATGAAGACGATTGGCTGAGTGGAGTCACTGACTGGATTTAAGGCAGCCTACGCCCTTTCTGCCCTGCGGGTGATTTCTCTGTGGACTCTTGGACACCAGTCTGATTCCTGCTCTCCTAAAGCTAAGTTTTCTGTTTTGCCTTTTTGTTTTTGTTTTTCTTGCTTTTTGGATTCTGCCACTCCCTGCTGGAGTGTGCAGTGTTCCGTTAGCTCTGTCTTCTGAAAGTACCTGAGTGCTGATTTAGTTTTTGAAGCTTAGTTGCTTCAGGGCCATTTTTATATCAGCTTGTTGGCTTTTGTCTCTGATAGGGTTTTGGCAGATTGCAGACAGCAGCCTTCCTATCCGTTCCTATCTAGGTAGTTTTTGGGCCCCGTCTTTGCTCAGCCTGTCTTTCTGTCTGTGTAAGTGTTTTCATCTTGCTTCACCGTCATTATATGTGGGGGGCTGCCTATTGCTTTGGGGTCTGCTCTGGGGCAGTTAGATTTCCCCTTTTCCTTCTTTAGGCCTATGTATCTCTCCGGCTGTGATCGAGGGGTCTAGGTCATCGTAGGAACCCCCCACGGCTACTGCTAGTTGTGTTGATAGGTTCAGGGGTCTGCAATCTGAAAGTTGCCAACTTCTCTGGTTTTCTGGACTAAGCTAGCATTTCTGTTTTTGCCTCCTACGGTGACTCAATCATAACAGAATCACCCGCCCAACCGCAGATCCTGGGGTACTCAATAGCAGGAAAGAATTGTGTTTAAAAAAAAAAAAAAAAAGTGTGTATATTCTTTCCTCTATATCTCTGAGGCCATAGGGGGAATTTTTTTTCTCTCAATGGACATAAAGCAAGTGTCTGATCGTGTGGAGCAGCTCGCTGCTGAAGTGCGAGGAATTTCCGCCTATCTTGCTCGTTCACATTCTGTTGAACCAAAGATCCCCACACCTGATGTATTTTTTGGGGATCGATCTAAATTTTTGAGTTTCAAAAATAATTGTAAATTATTTTTTGCTTTGAAGCCTAACTCGTCAGGGAGCCCCGTGCAGCAGGTTAAAATTGTCATCTCTTTGCTGCGCGGCGATCCCCAGGATTGGGCGTTTTCTTTGAAACCAGATGACCCTATTCTGACTAATGTGAACGCATTTTTTCAAGCCTTGGGGTTGCTGTACGACGAACCTAATGCTATTGATCAGGCTGAAAAGACCCTGTTAGCATTGAACCAGGGTCGAGAATCTGCAGAGTTGTACTGTCAAAAGTTCCGAAAGTGGGCGGTCCTTACTACCTGGAATGATAGTGCCTTGGCTGCTCTCTTTCGGAAGGGTTTGTCAGAAGCCGTAAAAGATACTATGGTGGGATGTCCTGTTCCCTCTGGTCTGGATGATTCTATGTCTTTAGCCATTCAGGTTGATCGGCGTTTACGTGAACGCAGGATTACACGAGAGGTGTTGCCACCGGTTGAACAGACGTCTGAACCTATGCAATGTGATAGAGTTTTGTCTAAGGCGCAACGTCAGGAATTCAGAAGGCGCAATAAGCTGTGTTTTTTCTGTGGAGATGCCTCGCATATTATTTCTGTTTGTCCTAAACGTGAGAAACGCTTTGCACACACGTTTTCTGTTGGTGGGGTTCAGCCTAAGTTTCTTTTGGCTATTACTCTGATCTGTTCCCTGTCCACATTTTCTGCCAAGGCTTTTGTGGATTCGGGAGCAGCGCTAAACCTAATGGACTTGGATTTTGCTAAACGTTGTGGATTTCCGTTGACACCTCTGCAGACGCCTATCCCTTTGAGGGGGATTGATGCTACCCCTCTGGCTAAAAATAAACCCCAGTTTTGGACCCAGTTGGTCATGCGGGTCGCCCCAGACCACCAAGAAAATTGCAGATTTTTGGTGTTGCATGGTCTGCATGATGCCATTGTTCTGGGGTTTCCCTGGGTGCAGATTCATAATCCAGTTTTGGATTGGAAGTCAGTGTCTGTGGTGAGTTGGGGTTGCCGGTGTACCTTTAGTGAGGCTCCGGTTTTTTCCACCTCTCCTCAGTCGCATGAGGTTCCTGACTATTTGGCGGACTTCTATGATGTATTTAGTGAGAATGAGTCTGCGTCTTTGCCTCCTCATAGGAGTTATGACTGTGCAATTGAACTAAGCCCGGGGTGTAAATTTCCCAAGGGTCGGCTCTTCAATTTGTCTGTACCCGAGCACGAGGCTATGCGGTCCTATATTAAGGAGGCGTTGGAGAAGGGTCATATTAGACCATCCTCTTCACCCTTAGGTGCCGTTTTTTTTTTTGTGGCCAAGAAGGATGGTTCTTTAAGGCCTTGTATTGATTATCGTGCCCTCAATAAAATTACTATTAAATATCAGTATCCGTTACCCCTGATTTCGGATCTATTCTCTAGAGTCAGAGGTGCTTGCTGGTTTACCAAGCTTGACCTCAGGGGGGCGTATAATCTTATCCGCATTAAGCAGGGGGATGAATGGAAGACGGCGTTTAATACTCCGGAGGGACATTTTGAGTACCTGGTGATGCCTTTTGGGCTCACTAATGCCCCTTCTGTCTTCCAGTGCTTCATGAACGATATTTTCCGAGACTTTGTCCATAAATTTTTGATTATCTATCTGGACAATATTTTGATCTTCTCCAAGGATTGGGATGCTCATGTGGAACATATTCGGACTGTGTTCCGGATCTTGAGAGAGAATTCTCTGTATGTCAAAGGATCAAAATGCCTTTTTGGAGTACAGAGGATTTCTTTTTTGGGATTTATTTTGTCTCCGTCAACTATTGAAATGGACCCGGCCAAGGTACAGGCCATTTATGATTGGGTTCAGCCCACTTCTTTGAAGGCCCTCCAGAAGTTTTCTGGTTTTGCTAATTTTTATCGGAAATTTATAGCAAAATTTTCTAGTATTGCCAAACCATTGACTGACCTGACCAGGAAGGGTGCGGATGTGTTGAATTGGTCTCCGGAGGCGGTTGCTTCCTTTCAGGAGCTGAAGCGTAGATTTACCTCCGCCCCGATTCTGCGGCAACCTGATGTCTCACTCCCGTTTCAGGTAGAGGTGGATGCTTCTGAGATTGGTGCAGGAGCAGTGTTGTCCCAAAAGGATCCGGTAACATCTAAAATGAATCCCTGTGCTTTCTTTTCCCGAAAGTTCTCTTCATCTGAACGTAACTATTATGTGGGGAATCGGGAACTGTTGGCCATGAAATGGGCATTTGAGGAGTGGAGACATTGGTTGGAGGGAGCCAAACATCAAGTTGTGGTCCTCACTGACCACAAAAATTTGATTTACCTAGAGACGGCTAAACGCTTGAACCCCAGACAGGCTAGGTGGGCCTTGATTTTTACACGTTTTGATTTTGTGGTCTCTTTCCTTCCTGGAACTAAGAATGTTAAGGCAGACGCCCTCTCTAGGAGTTTCTTTGCTGATTCTCCTGTGGTGACCAAGCCTGCTACCATCTTAGGCGAAGGGGTAGTTCTTTCTGCCATCTCGCCCGATTTGAGACGTGCTCTGCAAGAGTTCCAGGAGGATAAACCTGAGCGTTGTCCCAGTGGAAAGTTGTATGTTCCTGACCAGTGGAAGAAGAGAGTGATGTCTGAAGTTCATTGCTCTGCATTGGCTGGTCATCCGGGTATTTTTGGTACTAGAGATCTGGTGAGTCGTTCTTTTTGGTGGCCCACCTTGTCTCATGATGTCAGGAATTTTGTGCAGTCCTGTGGGACTTGCTCCCGGTCTAAATCTTGTTCTCGCTCTAGTGGGTTGTTGATGCCTTTGCCGGTCCCCAGGAGGCCATGGACCCATATTTCAATGGATTTCATCTCTGATATGCCGGTCTCTCAAAGAATGACTGTTATTTGGGTGATTTGTGATAGGTTCTCTAAGATGGTTCATCTTGTACCACTCCCTAAGTTGCCATCTTCCTCTGAGTTGGTGCCCCTGTTTTTGCAACAGGTGGTTCGCTTGCACGGGATTCCTGAGAACATTGTATCTGACAGAGGAGTTCAATTTGTGTCTAAATTTTGGAGGACGTTCTGTTCCAAGTTGGGAATTCAGTTGTCCTTCTCTGCTTTTCACCCTCAGACCAATGGGCAGACAGAGAGAACAAACCAGACCTTGGAGTCGTATTTGAGATGTTTTATTTCCGCTGATCAGGATGATTGGGTTTCATTTTTGCCCTTGGCCGAATTTGCTTTAAATAATAGAGCTAGTTCTGCCACTTTGATGTCACCTTTTTTTTGTAACTTTGGGTTTCATCCTCGATTTTCTTCAGGGCAGGTGGAGCCCTCTGCCTGCCCAGGTGTTGACACTGTGGTGGAGAGAATGCACCAGATCTGGGACCAAGTGGTGGATAAGTTATCTCTCTCCCAGGAAAAGGCCCAGCGGTTTTCCAATCGACATAGGACCATTGGTCCCCAGTTTAAGATTGGTGATATGGTGTGGTTATCATCAAAAAATATTGCTATGAAGGTGGCTTCTCCTAAGTTTAAGCCTAGATTTATTGGACCTTACAAGATTTTGGAGATTATTAATCCGGTCTCTTTTCGTTTGGCTCTTCCTGTCACATTTAAGATCCATAATGTGTTCCATAAGTCCTTGTTGAAGAGGTTTGTTGAGCCAGTTGTGCCTGAGGTGGCACCTCCGGACCCTGTATTGGTTGAAGGTAACTTGGAATATGAGGTAGAGAAAATTCTGGATTCCCGTCTGGCTAGACGGAGACTCCAGTATTTGGTTAAGTGGAAGGGTTATGGTCAGGAGGATAATTCCTGGGTCTCTGCCTCTGATATTCATGCCGAGAGATTGGTGCGTGCCTTTCATCGGGCTCACCCTGATCGCCCTGGTAGCGTTGTTGAGGGTTCGGTGACCCCTCCTCAAGGTGGGGGTACTGTTGTGAGTTCATTTTCCCCTCCGTCACTGAGGCCTGGTGAACTCCCTGTTCTAGTGAAGGAAGGTAGTGAGCCTGATTATCAGGCACCTGAGACTAATGAAGACGATTGGCTGAGTGGAGTCACTGACTGGATTTAAGGCAGCCTACGCCCTTTCTGCCCTGCGGGTGATTTCTCTGTGGACTCTTGGACACCAGTCTGATTCCTGCTCTCCTAAAGCTAAGTTTTCTGTTTTGCCTTTTTGCATTTAAGATTTGTTTTTGTTTTTCTTGCTTTTTGGATTCTGCCACTCCCTGCTGGAGTGTGCAGTGTTCCGTTAGCTCTGTCTTCTGAAAGTACCTGAGTGCTGATTTAGTTTTTGAAGCTTAGTTGCTTCAGGGCCATTTTTATATCAGCTTGTTGGCTTTTGTCTCTGATAGGGTTTTGGCAGATTGCAGACAGCAGCCTTCCTATCCGTTCCTATCTAGGTAGTTTTTGGGCCCCGTCTTTGCTCAGCCTGTCTTTCTGTCTGTGTAAGTGTTTTCATCTTGCTTCACCGTCATTATATGTGGGGGCTGCCTATTGCTTTGGGGTCTGCTCTGGGGCAGTTAGATTTCCCCTTTTCCTTCTTTAGGCCTATGTATCTCTCCGGCTGTGATCGAGGGGTCTAGGTCATCGTAGGAACCCCCCACGGCTACTGCTAGTTGTGTTGATAGGTTCAGGGGTCTGCAATCTGATAGTTGCCAACTTCTCTGGTTTTCTGGACTTAGCTAGCATTTCTGTTTTTGCCTCCTACGGTGACTCAATCATAACACCTTGTCTTGTGTATTCTTTTCTCCATGCATGTATAATCTCTGCCAGAGATCCAATTCGGGCCACAGACAATTAAGATGACGACACACGTATTTTGTGTGCCATATCATTTGGCGTCCAAACGAGGGGCTAGGACGAAAGTTCAAACCTGACCAGCCGCAAAGAAGACCTCCAGACTTGGACCGGACCACTCGAGGGTGGAGATGTGCACCTTCTACTAGGTAAGAAAATTATTCATCTTACCTATAACCCTCCATTGTTTCCATGCTGAGATAAAGGTCAGTTGGCTGTCAGACTCGGACATAGTGACCAATCTGACAAGTCCTAGTACCAAAAACCCACCCTGGTCACGATTTCCTTAATTGTCTGCCTTATCTGCTTTGCCTCTCTGCTTTGCTGGTTTGGTTGTTTGCATACGTGATTGTTACCTCAGCCAGCCTGAAAAGAAAAATATAGATAGGGAGACGTATTGAACAAATTCACTGTCACTCTGGTTCCGGTCCTGCTCTCGGCTTGACCGATGATCGCAGAAGTCTGAACTGTGACTCTCCCAGTGGGCAAGTGGGAGTAGGGGCTTGATTACTCTGAGTGATTTTCCAACCTCTAAGTGGTTGGTGACTTCTTGCAGGTTTCCCACCGGACATCATCTGGCTAAGGTGATGTTGTTTTAGCTGCAGCATAGGTTTATAGGTTTTATTCTAAACGGGTGGAAGAGTAATTTCAATTACCGTGTTGATGTGACTGAGTGATTCCTCTCTCCCTGAAAAGTATGGTTTGCCCAGGTGTAGATTTTTCATCTCTACAAATCAGGCTGGCATATGGATAGGTAAATTATGAAGTGTTTTGGTATCAAGGATTCGCAGTATTTGATGTCAGTACCAGTTTTAAATTCATTTTGTCTTTTGTAGTGTGTATGATTTGCCGGCAGGAGGCGTACTAGCATGTGGTTAAAATTTTTGAATGCATTCTATGTGTATATATATATATATATATATATATATATATATATATATATATATATATATATATATATATATAGTGAAATTAGAGAATTGATTAAACCGGTTTTCTTTTGTATTTTATACTTTATAATTATAAGGTTAGTTGTTAAAACTTGTACAGGTAGAGAAAGAATTCCTTGAATGGTAATTGCTTTGATTTGTACAGATATCTCTGTGAGATCCGAGGTCTATTGTTACTTTTTAGTTATTGTTTTACTAATGTCACTACATTTCTCTGAGATGGTTTTTTTTAAATGTTTTAAAGCGAAAGTGTTGAGGAAACAGAAATTTTAACAATTTATTAGGTATTTTTAGACTACGCAATTTCTGGATACACAAGATTTGTGAAATACTCTGATGTTAGTTGTTGGTTAATTCCCTATATTACTGTGTTCAAGATAGGTAGACATCACTATGTTCACTGAAGACCCCTTTACTCAGACATAAGGAGTACATACGGCCTTTACAGTCACATATCCAACTGTTTATAATCCCGTGAGAATTTGTCTCAAGACGCACACACATGTCCCTCAGACGCGCTCAGAATTCAGATGATAGAATGGGTGGGAGTAGTCAGTTGATATCTATAAGATAGATATGACCCATAGTGGAGTGAGGAAAGAAAATGTATGTTAAGAAACCCTCCTATCCCGAGGGGAAGAGGATTGGATAAGAAGGCATGGAAGAATGTGTTAATGAGTAGAGAGCAGTGTCCCAGCCTCAGGTATTATGAGGTGTTACAGGACCCTGAAGCATTTTATAAGATGGCAGAGGAAGTTAGGAAAAAAAGGCATGAGGAGAGGAATATAACAAGATTACTGAATTTTATGCAAAACAAGTATTTACACAGGAAGATGTGTCAGTTGCAATATCATTTATACTTCTATATACATTCCCGATGACTGGACGTGTGCCAGCTGTCAAACACAGAATATCATGAGACTTGTTCTGACTGTCAGATGACCATTCCAAGTAGTCTTACCCTCTGTCCAACTATTTCTATAGACGGCACGCCTTATGCTACATCCTGTCCAGCATCCATTATAGTTTTATTAATTAAATGTAGTTTATGAAAAGAATAATGAAAAAAAGATGAATATGACATGGAGGTATATAATTAAACAGAACAGGAGAAGACGGGAAATAAATAGCTCAGACTGATAATCTACAGTATTTATCGTTATATGGTGGGGGGACATAATTATCGTCATCATCTTTTAAGCCTCAAAGCTCATACTTTTGTACACAATCTACTCCATGCAAGGACTCCTGGAAATACCAGGAGACAGATACCCTAGTAAGCAGCTTGCCAGACCCCAATTCTCCAGGATGTCATGCAGGGAAAGGAGAACCTGTGGATAATTTCTTCCACCAATGTAACAAAAAGTTTCTGGATCTCAGATTTGAAATGCAAATTAGAACCCAGTTGGAAGAAGCTTGACACCCACCAACATCGAGCTCCAGATTTTAGTAGGGTATTGGCATACTGATTCCACAATCCATGAAAGTACGTATACTCTTACAGCCCCCCCCCACAAAAATACAATAGAGAAACAACATCTCTCACCCAGACAGAGGTTGGGGATACTCCGCTCAAATTCCTGGTGGGCCCCGATGCAATCAGAAGTGTAATCAGGGATATTGATCTATTTGCTGCAGAAGTATGCAGTCTTTCCTTTTTTTTCAGGACACACCTATAGATCATGTGGGCATTGAACTAATGACACTGATCCCAGACTCAATATTGGCAGGCTGAAAATCCAGTTTGTGAAGGTGGGGCTGAAGCCAGGAGTTCTGCTATTAGGGAAATTGATTCAGTAACTGAATTTTTTGGAGGATTTTTTTTTCCTCTTTTGGAGGTTTTTATGTTAGAGTAGGGACTGACAAGTGTAAGGAACTTTGACGCAGTTTGTCAGCTTCTGTATTAAGGCCTTAATATCAACCATTACCTTACATATATTGATATGTTTTTTGTGCACTTCTTATATTTTTTCCAGGGTGCAGTTGGGCCCAAATGGTTCTGCAAACTTGTGGCCTCTGTTCACACGGGATGCATTCTAGTTTTCACTGGGCAGCCCCCCTATATGGTGTTACTGAGAGGTTGTGAGCCAAAAGCCCTGCATTCCCTGTGTGAACACTGCCACATGCGGATTATTTTTTCTGCACTGGTGTACCACACGGCCAATCCCTGATTGTAGGCTGGCTGTTTCATTTGGTATTTATGCACCTGTGCAGCTGCCATTTTACTTGGGTCCGCTGCACCCTGGATTAGTGCAGATACATTTAGGCCTGTCTGGTTTGTATCTGAATTTTTTGGAGGATTTTTTTTTTTTCCTCTTTTGGAGGTTTTTATGTTAGAGTTAGAGTAGGGACTGACAAGTGTAAGGAAGTTTGACGCAGTTTGTCAGCTTCCGTATTAAGGCCTTAATATCAACCAATACCTTACATATATTGATATGTTTTTTGTGCATTTTTTATATTTTTTCCAGGGTGCAGTTGGGCCCAAATGGTTCTGCAAACTTGTGGCCTCTGTTCACACGGGATGCATTCTAGTTGGCACTGGGCAGCCCCCCTATATGGTGTTACTGAGAGGTTGTGAGCCAGAAGCCCTGCATTCCCTGTGTGAACACTGCCACATGCGGATTATTTTTTCTGCACTGGTGTACCACACGGCCAATCCCTGATTGTAGGCTGGCTGTTTCATTTGGTATTTATGCACCTGTGCAGCTGCCATTTTACTTGGGTCCGCTGCACCCTGGATTAGTGCAGATGCATTTGGGCCTGTCTGGTTTGTAACTGAATTTTTTGGAGGATTTTTTTTTTTTTTCCTCTTTTGGAGGTTTTTACAGTTTTCTATTCCACACTGATGGGGTGCGGAGTTTCCTGAATACCTTGAGTGCTGTCTCTTGGCCTTCCGGCATCGCCACTTCGGTGGCTTAAGCCGGTCGCTGCTTTTGGGAGATAGCCTGGAGGTTTCGGGGAGGAGACTCTTGGAGTTGTCGACGATGGGAGTCCGACTTCAATTCTCTGGGATCGGTGATAGCCGGGTCAAAAATGGATTCAGGATTGACATCACTGAAGATAAGAAGTTGCATTTTTCCCTGGGATATTTGGTCAACATGGTGTTTTATGACATCCTGAAGATTCGGAAGTCTGATATAATATGCCTGCAGGAGTTTAGGATGGAAGGCAGGTATGTACTGGGGCTATCTTCTATGGCAGCTTGCCAGAATTTGTTTACTGCCCTGAAAAATGGAGTGGCAAATCCTTTGCTGGAAGGTCTTACCTTTACTGTGCTGTACTCTAAGGGAGATATCCCACTTGTAGTTTTCATGCACAACCCTTTTGTTTCCCTGGAGGACATTGCTTTATTTTTTAAAAGACATTGCATTTATGTTCAGTACTCCCACAGGGTCCTGAATGGAGAAGGGCTCTGGACCGGGAAGTACAAATTTTTTGTGAGATTTGGGATGGATCCCCAAGGCCCGGGAGGCATCCATTACCCCCTTTAATTTTTCAATTGGAAAAAATACTGTTTTTTTGTTCTTTCCAGATGCCCCGATGTATTGCAGGAGGTGTAAAAATTTCGGGCATACCCAGGATAGTTGCAAGGAGATGCCAACTTGCTGGAATTGCAATGCTTCTGGCCATATGGCAAAAGACTGCACAAATCCTGTTATGTGTAATGCTTGTGGTGAGGAGGGCCATAAGTATCGGGACTGTAAGGCCAGGATCAGTCCTAGGTCTTACGCTGAGGTCTCAGGTGGGGCAGCTGCACCCCCTGCTGCTGTTGTTGACATTCCACAGGTTTCAGACCTGGAACTTATTGAGGAACCTGAAATCATGGATGCACATGAGGAGGCCCTGCCCCAAACAGAGTCTCCCAGCCCAGAGGTGGCAGTTTTGGAAGCTACTGATGTTGAATGTGAGCTCCCTCATCACTCTGATGTCTGTGGGGAGGGGGGAGTTGGATAGTACTCTTGGCAATACCCCCAGTGTATCTTGGTTTGCTACTGAGGAGGAGTTGGCCAGTTGTGGAGATCAAGGTGACTTCACTCTTGCGAGGTCCTCTGAGGATGAGGAGCCTGGAAATTCCTGTAAGAAGCCCAGAACAGATTGGGCAGACCCCGGTGAAGTTGGCTAAGTCTGGTGAGTGAACGTAGTTACCCTCAGAATGTCTTCTCTCCTGATACCAATGCTTTTTTAGGCATTCCCGCAGACGTAAACAGATTCAAGGAGTTGCAGTTCCAGATGGAAGACGAAAACGGCTGAAGAGGAAATGGCGTGTTTGTCGTCATGTAAATAACACAGTCATGTTATAGCTCCCCAAGCTGGTTGGGGCATTGCGTCCCTGAATGTCAGGCAAATTAGATCCAAATTCAGGAGGGCAATCGTTCTAGATTATATTAAACAGATGAATGCTCACATCTTTTGTCTTCAGGAATGTGGGATTGTGGACGCTCCAAGCGATAAGGACTGGCCTTACGGACAGCATGTATGGTCTGGCTCATGTGTTAATAGGAATGATGGTGTAGGGATATTAATGGGTAACAGGGAGATTAGTTTAGATAGCTACACGGTGGTAGAGGTGGGTAGATGTATAATTGCACATGTTAGCTATAGAGGGTGGCGAGCTAGAATTATTAATGTGTACTGTCCATCAGGACACGACTGGAAAAAGGCGCGTCTGGCTCTTTTGGAAAAATTAAGTTTGTTTCTTCCGGCCAAAATGCCTACAGTTTAAGTTGGAGACTTTAATTGCACCACAGAAGGGAATTGTGACATAACTGGTAAAAAGTTATCCAATCTTATTTCTGATTTTTCCCTTCTAGATGCTGCTGCTCTGAAATTTGGCATCCCACCACCGCCAACGTACCATGCTGATAGGGGTGGTATTGCATCCAGGATAGATAAAATGTTGTTTTCCAAAAATATGTTGTGTATGAATTTTGAACAAAATGCTGTACCTTTTTCTGATCATTAGTGTTTGAGAGGTGTGTTTAGTGCGATTGATGACCGTGTGTATGGGGGTGGGGTTTGGAAGCTGAATGTAAGATTGTTAGAAGATGAGGATGTGATGAATGAATTAAAAATAAAGTATAAAGAGTGGAGAGTATGTAAGAGGGATTTTGCGTGTGTACTGGAATGGTGGGACTGGGTTAAGGTGTGTTGCAAAAAATTCAAAAAGTGGGGCTGTAAAAAAAGCTGCTATTTATCGGAGTAGATTTAATGATTTAAACAGGTGCTTAGACTGGTTAAGGAAGTGTGGAGAAAGTGGCATGGATGTGTCTGATCTGCTGGCTGAGACAAAGAGTGAATTAAAGAGTGTTATGGATGAAAAAGGGAAAGAAATCATCTATAGCACCAAAATAGAACATCTTGAGAAAGATGAAAAGTGCACGAGGTTCTTTTTTTAAGAAAATGAATAGGAGAAAGGTTGATATGGATAAAATCCTGGATAGGAACGGTTTGTGTGTCAGGTGAGAATGTGATAAAGGAGGTGAATAGGTTCTATAGAAAGTTATATGATAAAAAATGGATTGATTCTGGTCTTGTTTCAGAAGTGCTGAATGGGTTAGGGAACAAGTTGGATAGTGGAGAATGTGATATTTTGAATGAGGATGTAATTATGGAAGAAGTAGAAAATGTGATGAAGAGTGCTAAAAAGAATAAGACTCCAGGTAAAGACGGATTGCCGGTAGAATTCTATATGAAGCCGTGGGATTTTCTGGGTGCTGATTTGACTGAGATATGTAAGTATATGTGGGAGAGTGGTAAGTTGTGTGAATCAATGAAAGAGGGGGTGGTTGTGCTTGTGCATAAGAAAGGTGAGAGAAAGTGTTTAGAGAATTGGAGACCTATAACATTGTTGAATGCAGATTACAAAATCTATAGCAAATTGTTGGCGAATCGTATGCGTGAGGTGATTGGTAGTGTTGTGGATGAAGATCAAGTGTGTGCTGTGCCTGGAAGGAGTATGAGTGATAACTTATTGTTATTAAGGGATTTGATTGGAGACTGCATGGGAAGGAAACGGAAGTGTATGGTTCTGTCAATTGATTTTGAGAAAGCATTTGATAGGGTCTCGCATGTGTTTTTGTTTAAGGTTCTGGATAGAATGGGATTTCATCAAAAATTTGTGAATGGGATAATGTCTTTGTATGATTGTGTGTCAAGTGAGTTTCTTGTTATTGGGTGGTTGAGTGAGAAAGTGAATATTAAGTCTGGTGTAAGGCAGGGGTGTCCCATGTCCCCTGTCTTGTTTGTATGTGTGATTGAACCTCTGTTGTGCTTGGTGAGACGTGATAAAATGATGCGAGGTTTGTTGGTACCTGGGAGTGGTGGGAAGCATGTGAAAGTTCTTGGATATATGGATGATGTTGTGGCTGTGAGTGAAAGTGTTGCGTCTATGAGTAGGGTTAAGTTGCTTCTGGAGTTTTTCTGTGGTGCATCTGGCTTTAGAGTGAATTGGAATAAATGTAGTTTTAAATGTTTTGATGATGACAGGGTTAAAATGGAGGGGGTAAAGTGTGAGGAGGGTGCTATCAAATTGCTGGGAGTATTATTTAATAAGGACTTGGAAGGTAAGGAGAGCTGGGAGGAGTGTGGTTTGCGCATAGAGCGTAAGTTAAATTTTTGGCGACTGAGAGACTTGACCTTGAGTGGTAAGATTTTGGTCATAAAAGCGGTGATTCTTCCGATTTTGCTTTTTATTGCAACAGTTTTTCCACCGTCGTGTAGGAAAATAAAAAGAGTGGAAAAGTTAGTTTTTACTTTTTTCTGGAGCAATAAAATAGAGAAACTTAAGAGAGAGAGTCTTTTCAAGGCGTGTCACCATGGTGGCATGGCCTTTCCAAACATTGAGATTTTTCTGGGGCTTCAGTATATCAAAACTGTTGTTATTTTGCTGAATAAAGGAAACAAGGGAGCGTATATGGCAAGTTATTCTGCTGGTTGGATGTTATATGGCTTTTGTTGGCGAAAGAGGGATGCTAGAGTGCCTGTTGCTTTCAAGTGTCCGGTCTGGTATGAGGTGATTGAGAAGTTTGTGAGGAAGCATGATTTGCTGAGTGTACCGATGAATGATTTTAGAATGGCTAAGAATGTGATGAAAATAATATGTAAGAATGATGTGGAATGTAATATTGTGGGGTTGAGAGGGAATGAAGTTTCGGTTGCATGGAAGAGTTTGGGAACGCACGGGATGTCTAATAGAGAAAGGGATATTGTATGGATGTCCTTGCACAATATTTTACCTGTGCGACAGGTTCAGAAGAGACGAGGTCTGACCAGAACTGATGTGTGCCCAAGGGAAGGATGTGGTGGATGTGAGACTGTGTGGCATACTTTGTGGGACTGTGATTACGCGTGCAGTGTGTGGAAGTGTGTAGGTGGGTTGTGTAAGGAGTTAGCAGGTGTGAGTTTTATTGACTGGCGTGTTGCGATGTTTGGAATTGGTGCATGTGGTCGTGTGAAAAATAGAATCCTATGGTTAATTATGACTTGTGTGATGCAGAGTTTGTGGGATGTGAGGAATTTAAGAATTTTCAAAGAGAAGCATGTATCTGTGAATAAGTGTGTCGGGCTGATCTTTTCTAGATTATACTTGATTTATAAATTTGACAGTGAAGGCGGTGGTGGTTCTGATGCAGAGGGTGTCTGGAAATGTAAAAAATGGCAGCACCTGATCAAATATCAGTGAATTTTAGTGATGTTTATTGATGTTCAGGATGTCTTTTGTGTATACCCTTGGTTTGTTATACAAAAATAAATATGAACCATGATGATGAGAGTTGAAACAACGATGTTTAAGTTGATGACCTTATATTGAGTTGTTTATAACTAACCTGAATGGTTTAAAAAAAACAAAAAACAGCTGTCTGTGGATGGATACCATGTTTTGGCATAGGTGGTTTCCTTCATTGGAGACTGCCCTTCCCGTGGTTGTTCCTTCCCGGGGAAAGACCTGGCTAGTCATTGCTTGCGTTGAGAAACATGTGATGGTGTCTCCGCGGCTTGTGTTTTGCATATTTTACATATTTCCAATAAGGGATGGGAGCATTGCTCTAGAATCACTGCGTTAAGAAACATGTGATGGTGTCTCCGCAGTGTTGGATGTTGATCTACATGAGTTCATTCATCCTCATTTTTCGCAGTTCAGACAGAGACAGGTACAAATACAAAAAGGGTGGGGGAACAAGAGGTGCAATAGTGCCCTATCACTAGTGACACTACGATGTGAGTGGTGTAATGCAGTTCCACTCACCTATTCCGGTTGTGTGACCCACAACTGGCTTGAAGACATAACACAGTATCAGCTGCTGCAGGACCTCCACCGACCACTCCAAAGTGGAAAAACTGCCAGAGAATATGGGAAGCAAGATGTGCCACAGTCCGCGCTGCTGAATCCACAAAATCACCTGGGATGCAAGATGTAGTAACAAAGTACTGCTTTATTCCTTCCTACGCGTTTCGGCGCCCTTCCTGGCACCTTCCTCAGGGATATTACACCAGCCATAGGAGCAGGGAATTTATAGCCCCTTCCATTAGCAATTATGGGTGTGTTCTGTTTACATATGATGTCATAATGGTCATCACTGGGGGAGGGGCCAGCATTTTTGGCACAATTTCACACAAATAACATAATAAAACAAGAAAATCCTTCAAAATACTTGCTAAAATGTACATAAAAATCCTACCAGTAAAATGATATAAAGACCTTCATAAAAATTGCAGCGGAAACATTGCCAAAGTATCCAGACTGTCAATGCAAAAACAAAAAAAATTTTTTTAAAAAAAAATATTATCTCCCGACTTTCAGGGTAGTAGAACCCATGTGTTTACTGGTTTCATTTTTTTCTCTTGTGACTTATGTTGAGCGCCACCGTTCTGCTGGTATCAGTGCCTTTGGAACATAGGTTCTATGAACTATTTTTTCACAAAACTATCCTGTTAAATATGTGATACTATGGTTTGTTAAAAAATTATTATAAAAAATTGCAATGAACAATTTTCTTTATTTTTGTTTTGTAGGAGGGAATCAAGGAGCGATGCCACTATTAAATAAAATGGATTATTTCTAAAATTAACTGCTTTTAAAAAACTTATTTTTATTTTCATTTTTATTTTTATTATTTATTATCAATAAAGAATTATCTAAAAATTACTATTATATAATCGTATTATTAAAAATGGCCTGAAGAAAGTATCTATCATCTTCCATATAGTTATGGTCACTATTTTATATATTAATTGTGGTGGTGTCACCCATGAAACGTGTGTCTTTTGGTCTAGCACACCTGGGTTCAAGTCACAGGTCTCCATGCAGGCATAAATGACATTGTCTTTTGTAATATCAGGAAAAATTATAAATTGTTATGAGCTTATGCATATTAAATTAGGGAATTGTGAAATTCTAGATAGGATACCAACTTTGATATATATTTAAACAAAATAAATGTGTCATTAGGTGTATGTGAGACATTAAGTGTTTAGATATACCCGTGCGATCAAAAAAGTAGTCAGATGAAAAAATAAATAAAATGAAAAAAGATAGAATGAAAAAATAAAGTGAGGTTTGCTTAAGTGTGTGACATAAGGATGCAGGAATTCCTCCTACTATGGTGCGCCTTTCTTACCCACTCAAGATGTGACCAAGAGAGGGTGGGGAGTTGGGGGATTATAATTTATATTAGTTCTGAAATTATGTTTAACCCTCTCGGTTTTAATGTGTCCAGTTTAAACATCCAATATTTTTCACGTTTTTTGAGCAGCTCGAATCTGTTGGGTATATTCACTGCTATATGATCGATCGGGGTTATCTTGATTGCTGTTGCATCTCTGTTATGATACGTGTCATAATGGAATGACACTCCATGTGCTCTATACCCACTCTTTATATTTGAACGATGTTTGTTTAGCCGCTCATGAAGTGGTCTGATAGTTCTGCCAACATACTGCATGCCACATGGACACTCAAGCAGGTAAATTACAAACTCTGTAGAGCAATTCATGTCATGTTTAATGGTAAAGGATTCATTCATTGATGCGGATTTAAAGCTGCTTGTCTGTTGGATGCTCCGACAACAAAGGCATCTATTTTTTCTACATTTTGATGTCTTTTTCTGCAGTACTTTGGCATAATTCGTGGTTGTCTTCTGTTTGAGCCTACTAGGAGCTATTATCCCTTTAATGTTTGGCGCCCTGCGGAAAGTAATTCCTGGTCTATCAGGTACAATGGATTTTAATATTGGATCACTTAGAAGTAAGTGCCAGTGTCTATGAAGGCATTTTTTGATTGACTTGTGACAATTATTATAAGTCGTTATAAAATTAAATGCTTTATTCTTCTCTGTCCCTTTTCTGTCTTTCTGTATAAGGAGGGTTTCTTGCGGGATTTCTCCACTGTGCTTTTGTGTGCTGGATATCAATTTTTTTGGGTATCCTTTCTCTAGGAATCTTTTTCTGAGTATTTCAGATTGAGAAGCGTAGTCATCCTTGGAAGTGCAATTCTTCTTAATCCTTCTAAATTGATTGGCCGGTATATTACGCAGCCATTTTGTGTAATGTCCACTCCTGAAGTCAATATATGAATTCCTGTCCGTAGGCTTAAAGTATGTTTTTGTATGTATCCTTGTGCCATCAGAGAAAATTGTTAGGTCCAGGAAATTGATGCTTTCTTCATGTATTGTTCGTTCAAAATTTATCCCCCAGTGGTTATTAATGATGTCACTGAAAAACTCCTCCATGTCACCAACTTCCGTGTCCCAGATCAGGAATAAGTCATCAATAAACCTTTTATATAAAACCAAGCCATTCTTGTATTTGTTTCCATATATATGTATGTCTTCAAAAAGACCCATAAAAAGATTAGCGTACGAACAAGCTGTTTTCGAACCCATAGCTGTACCATACTTTTGATGGTACATGTCACCATCAAAGGTGGAAAAGTTATTGTTTAATATGAAATTTAGGCCATCCAGAATGAAGTTGATGTTCCTTATATCCAATTGTATGTCTCTTTTTAGGTAGTATTCAATACAGAGTAATCCTATTTCATGAAATTGGTTTTATATAAAAGGTTTATTGATGACTTATTCCTGATCTGGGACACGGAAGTTGGTGACATGGAGGAGTTTTTCAGTGACATCATTAATAACCACTGGGGGATAAATTTTGAACGAACAATACATGAAGAAAGCATCAATTTCCTGGACCTAACAATTTTCTCTGATGGCACAAGGATACATACAAAAACATACTTTAAGCCTACGGACAGGAATTCATATATTGACTTCAGGAGTGGACATTACACAAAATGGCTGCGTAATATACCGGCCAATCAATTTAGAAGGATTAAGAAGAATTGCACTTCCAAGGATGACTACGCTTCTCAATCTGAAATACTCAGAAAAAGATTCCTAGAGAAAGGATACCCAAAAAAATTGATATCCAGCACACAAAAGCACAGTGGAGAAATCCCGCAAGAAACCCTCCTTATACAGAAAGACAGAAAAGGGACAGAGAAGAATAAAGCATTTAATTTTATAACGACTTATAATAATTGTCACAAGTCAATCAAAAAATGCCTTCATAGACACTGGCACTTACTTCTAAGTGATCCAATATTAAAATCCATTGTACCTGATAGACCAGGAATTACTTTCCGCAGGGCGCCAAACATTAAAGGGATAATAGCTCCTAGTAGGCTCAAACAGAAGACAACCACGAATTATGCCAAAGTACTGCAGAAAAAGACATCAAAATGTAGAAAAAATAGATGCCTTTGTTGTCGGAGCATCCAACAGACAAGCAGCTTTAAATCCGCATCAATGAATGAATCCTTTACCATTAAACATGACATGAATTGCTCTACAGAGTTTGTAATTTACCTGCTTGAGTGTCCATGTGGCATGCAGTATGTTGGCAGAACTATCAGACCACTTCATGAGCGGCTAAACAAACATCGTTCAAATATAAAGAGTGGGTATAGAGCACATGGAGTGTCATTCCATTATGACACGTATCATAACAGAGATGCAACAGCAATCAAGATAACCCCGATCGATCATATAGCAGTGAATATACCCAACAGATTCGAGCTGCTCAAAAAACGTGAAAAATATTGGATGTTTAAACTGGACACATTAAAACCGAGAGGGTTAAACATAATTTCAGAACTAATATAAATTATAATCCCCCAACTCCCCACCCTCTCTTGGTCACATCTTGAGTGGGTAAGAAAGGCGCACCATAGTAGGAGGAATTCCTGCATCCTTATGTCACACACTTAAGCAAACCTCACTTTATTTTTTCATTCTATCTTTTTTCATTTTATTTATTTTTTCATCTGACTACTTTTTTGATCGCACGGGTATATCTAAACACTTAATGTCTCACATACACCTAATGACACATTTATTTTGTTTAAATATATATCAAAGTTGGTATCCTATCTAGAATTTCACAATTCCCTAATTTAATATGCATAAGCTCATAACAATTTATAATTTTTCCTGATATTACAAAAGACAATGTCATTTATGCCTGCATGGAGACCTGTGACTTGAACCCAGGTGTGCTAGACCAAAAGACACACGTTTCATGGGTGACACCACCACAATTAATATATAAAATAGTGACCATAACTATACGGAAGATGATAGATACTTTCTTCAGGCCATTTTTAATAATACGATTATATAATAGTAATTTTTAGATAATTCTTTATTGATAATAAATAATAAAAATAAAAATGAAAATAAAAATAAGTTTTTTAAAAGCAGTTAATTTTAGAAATAATCCATTTTATTTAATAGTGGCATCGCTCCTTGATTCCCTCCTACAAAACAAAAATAAAGAAAATTGTTCATTGCAATTTTTTATAATTTTTTAACAAACCATAGTATCACATATTTAACAGGATAGTTTTGTGAAAAAATAGTTCATAGAACCTATGTTCCAAAGGCACTGATACCAGCAGAACGGTGGCGCTCAACATAAGTCACAAGAGAAAAAAATGAAACCAGTAAACACATGGGTTCTACTACCCTGAAAGTCGGGAGATAATATTTTTTAAAAAAAAAATTTTTTTGTTTTTGCATTGACAGTCTGGATACTTTGGCAATGTTTCCGCTGCAATTTTTATGAAGGTCTTTATATAATTTTACTGGTAGGATTTTTATGTACATTTTAGCAAGTATTTTGAAGGATTTTCTTGTTTTATTATGTTATTTGTGTGAAATTGTGCCAAAAATGCTGGCCCCTCCCCCAGTGATGACCATTATGACATCATATGTAAACAGAACACACCCATAATTGCTAATGGAAGGGGCTATAAATTCCCTGCTCCTATGGCTGGTGTAATATCCCTGAGGAAGGTGCCAGGAAGGGCGCCGAAACGCGTAGGAAGGAATAAAGCAGTACTTTGTTACTACATCTTGCATCCCAGGTGATTTTGTGGATTCAGCAGCGCGGACTGTGGCACATCTTGCTTCCCATATTCTCTGGCAGAGACAGGTACAGGAATAGATCCAGGATCAAGGACTGAGGAAACAAGACACAACAGGAACGGGACTGGATATGCAGTCCCTAGGAAAAGCGATGTGGGTATTCTGCCCCCAGAGCAGGTGGAAAAACAAGACAGGACAAAGGGCATCAGCTCTCCTAGAACTGATCATCAGAGCAGGAGCTGAACACACAAACACACATGGCTAGGTTTAGGAACTCAATGTGAAGCTCTGGCAATGCCCCACAGGGCAGGGAAATTTAATATAGGAGCTGCCTCACAGCGATAGGCTGGAGCAGCAATTCTAGCACACACCTATTCCTCATAAAAGCAGGGGAGGTGTGGCTGCGTGCACCCTAAGCACAGCCAGACACAAATCAGCATTGCAAAGGACACCTGGCAGGAGCTGCAAGCCTGAACACACATGGTAAGTCATGCACAGTGCAGAGGACCTTGCAAACCGTGGATAGCTTTCCACAGCGGCAGCCAGGGACCGCACAAGCAGGTGGTCATGCAGCGCAGCTGAACCACACACGCATGTACAGCTACGCAGCGGAGCCGGGAACTGAGCAACATCCACACAGATAACTGACAACAGCATTACAGCTCATTAGGGGGAGAGGAGCAAAGGGTTAAAGCAGAGACATGCAGAGTAACATCGGATAAACAAGGTACAATCACACCGGCGTTACACCATTATTGGTTCAAATTAAAATGAAATTAAATAAATACAATATATCGGTGGCAAGAAAATCACACACAACCAGTGTCTGTCAGTGTACATTGTCTGGTTCTCAGATGCCTAGTCACAAGTCTCTATTACATAGATAGCTTAAGTGGGAATTACTTCTTACATTTAAGTTGGGAACATCAAAATTGTAAATTATGGATTCTGTCAAAATTCCTCTCTCACTTGTCCTAACCATCTTACTAAACTTTCAGAAACAAAGAGGAATGTGTTATGATTGGGTCACCGAGGAGGATAGCCGGAGAATAAGCTAGGCAACCAGATGACTAGAAAGGTTGGTAACTCAGTGGATTGCAGACCCCTAAAACTAACAACACAATTAGAATTAGCCGTGGGACGTACCTACGATGCCCTAGACGTCTTGACACAGCCAAAGAATTAACTAAGCCTAAAGCAAGAAAGGGGAAAGTTAAACTGCCCCGAAGAAGAACCCCAAAGGAATAGATAGCCCCCAAACATATATCGCCGGTGAGACAAGATGAGGCACAAACACAGGCAGAAAATAGAGTAAGCAAATGATGGGGCCCAAACTGTCTAGATAGAACAGGACAGGAGAGATACTGTCTGCAATCATGCAAAAAACCCTAAGAAAAATCCAACACGTCTGATATGCAAAAATACTGAGGCCACACGACCTCTCCCCCACAAGATCAGCATTCTGGTGTGAACTGGAAGCAAAACAAAAGATACTGATATAACAGGGGACTAGCAATACTGAACAGACTGACATGAGCTGTGGCATATGGAACGGGGTCCAGCAGAAAGCAGAGAAAGGCAAAAACTGGATCAAATGCAAAAAGATTCCAGCAAACAAATAACTTATCTGAATGATGCAGGACCAAGCAGGGGGAAAGCGGACTTCAAAATGCACAGGAAGAAAACCAAATCACCAGCAACAACTGAGGGAAGCTTGCTCACTTAAATCTTCCCAGTCTGTAACACCTGACCTCCAATCATCCTCTTCAGGTGCTGACTTCTGTCAACTCGACCAGCTCCATTACCCGCAGCAACCACTAGAGGAAGCCCAAACTCTGAAGTCAGGCCAAAAGTGTTCACAAAAGTACCCCCCCTTGAGGAGGGGGTCACCGAACCCTCATCCAAGCCACCAGACCGATCAGGATGTGCCGGGTGGAAGGCGCGAACCAATCTCTCGGGATGAATGTCAGAAGCAAACACCCAAGAATTATCCTCCTGACCATAACCTTTCCACTTGACCAAGTACTGGAGTCTCCGTATAGCCAGACGAGAATCCAATACCTTCTCTAACTCATATTCCAGATTACCCTTAACCAATACAGGATCAGGGGGTGCAGCCATGGCAACTACTGGCTCCACAAATATTTTCAACAAAGATTTATGATAAACGTTGTGAATCTTAAACATTCCTGGAAGAGCCAAACGGAAAGAAATGGGATTAAGGATTTCCAAAATCTTATAAGGTCCAATGAACCTTGGCTTGAATTTTGGAGATGCAACTTTCATAGGAATATTTTTTGAGGATAACCAAACCATGTCACCCACTTTAAACCAGGGACCAATGGTCCTATTCCGGTTGGCAAACCGTTGGGCCTTCTCCTGAGAGTGAGACAACTTATTCACTACTTGATCCCAAATCTGCTGCATTCTCTCTACCACAGAATTCACACCTGGACAGGCCAAAGCCTCCACCTGCCCTGAAGAAAATCGAGGATGAAACCCAAAGTTGCAGAAAAAAGGAGACATCAAAGTGGCAGAACTAGCTCTATTATTTAGAGCAAATTCAGCCAAGGGCAAAATTGCTGAGGCCACACGACCACTAGATCAGCATTCTGGTGTGAACTGGAAGCAAAACAAGATACTGATATAACAGGAGACTAGCAATACTGAACAGACTGACATGAGCTCTGGCATATGGAACGGGGTCCAGCACAGGTCCCAGCAGGGAACAATGCTGAACCCATACAGCAAAGCAGAAAGCAGAGAAAGGCAAAAACTGGATCAAATGCAAAAAGATTCCAGCAAACAACTTATCTGAATGATGCAGGACCAAGCAGGGGGCAAACGTACTTCAAAATGCACAGGAAGAAAACCAAATCACCAGCAACAACTGAGGGGAGCTTGCTCACTTAAATCTTCCCAGTCTGTAACACCTGACTTCCAATCATACTCTTCAGGTGATTGACTTCTGTCAACTCGACCAGCTCCATTACTAAACTCAGAAGTCAGGTCAAAAGTGTTCACAACAGAGATGTTTAAGACTCCTCTATATCAGAGACAACTCCCTGTGTTATTGCTTTTTTATGAATAACACTTATAAAGCTAATACTAAAATACAGAATTATCAGAGATATATAGGTAGATTTAATTGTCTAAAATAATAATGAAACCAAAGTATAAACATTCACCATAACAATTCCTCCTTTTTATTTTTACAGACAATTTATCAATCAGCTACTTCCCCGTGCTATGATAAATTTATAAATCTCGTCAAACATGACTACTGCAGTAGCTATGTGATATTCTGCAGATGTGATAACTGACGGTCTATGATGTCTGATCTTGCTCTCTTTATATAGTGTTGTCATAAGAAATATACCAGTTCTAGCGGTTACATACACTAGTAATACCAACATTTATGCAAGGAAAGGGTAAATTAACTTACTCTTATTCCCTATCCCATTTCCATTATATGAGATCTACCATTCGGTCTGGGGCGATTGTCTGCAGCTTGTTTATACTGGGAATGTTTGGGGAGAGCATTTACATCTAGGTCACCATGCGGAAGTATGAAGGTAGCAGGCTTCACTTGGTTCTTTTAATGGAATCTCACCCACTGTAAACTTTTGAGTCATGTGTGTTATACATTTACCTTGTTCTAGGTCCAGCTTATACTGACGTTTTAAGCTACCTGTAAGACTTATCTGTAACCATGGACTGTCCACCCACCCCACAATCTGGACCAGAACCACATGGCTACTGGTGAGGTTTCCTCCGTCACAATGGTTGGAATCAAAAGCTTCTTCGTGGAAACAGCTCATATGGGGATAGGGGAACTGCGAGATATGGCATAGTATTAGAGGATATTGGGGTATGGGTGCATATCCAGCAGTTCTTAGGAATGTCTTTAGAAACTATGTGTCACAGAAGGACTTGGTGATACTTATCAGTTTTTCACCCCAGTCCTCCTTTAGTACTTAATTGAGGGCTAGGGCAATGGAAGTAACCACCATCAGCATGGTCCAAAGGAGCAGGGTCATCATCTTTGCTGCTGCCAGGGTTCAGGACCTTTTTCAGTGGCCAGCATGAATCCAAATGTCTTTGCCTTGGAGCTTGACAGAAGTGGCAGTGGTCAGTAGTACTTGAAAAGGCTCACTGTATCTGGCTTCCTGTGGTCTCTTCATGTGTCTTTTGACTACTACCCAGTCTCCTGGTACCAATGTGTGTATGCCGCTTATACAGTTGTGGTCTGGGATGGAGGAAAGAATTTGGTTATGAGTAAAAGTCAGATGTTTGTGCAACTCCAAGACATATTCAGCGAGGGAACTGTAGGAGGCCAGCAGCTGCTGTCAGAAATACAACCCTGTTTTGGGGACACTACTAAACAGTATTTCATATGGGGGCAGCATCTCCCTACCACTTGGGGTGGTCATAACTGAATGCAATAGAATGCAATCTACTCAGAACCAGTGTGTTTCTTCCATGCCCTTCTGGATTTTTATTTCAGAGTACCATTAAGGCGTTCTACCCTCCCACTACTTTGTGGTTCTAGGAAACATGGTAAACCTGCTCTATCCCAAAAGTGACCATGATGTGTTTCATTAAATCTCCAGTGAAGTGTGTCTCTGTCACCCTCTATGGTTTGGGCACCCCATATCTACAAATTACCTCACTGATCATTTTTTTTCCTTTTTTGCTTCAGATAATCTTGGGAAGAGATCAATGCATACTAGGACATATTCATAAGTACCCACCTTACATAGCTGTATGTAGTCCACCTGCAGTCTCTGAAACGGGTAATCTGGTTTTGGTGTGCATTTCTGTGGGACTCAAATAATTATGCCGGGTTATGTTTTGCACAAACAAGACATACTTTGTAGCCACATTCGGGAACCCTGTGGTGCACCACTTTTGTAGCACCACTGAACACATAACACCCTGAGTTGTGCACTGGGGAAATGTGCTAGTGCAGCCACCATGGGCAACAGTTAACATGGGAGGCAAATCTGGGTGTTTACCTGCCATACCCCTGACAATGACCGCATGGCACTCATTTAGACCCATGTGTCCTGACCGTATGGGGGGCCTGGGTATGGAAGGCCTGCAGTAGATTGTGATCAATGGCCACTGGGAACGGTGCGGTGACAGTCTCCTCTGTCAAAAAAATTGCTGTAAAAGAGAAGTAGTGCAATAGTGCATTATCCAGCGTGCAGATAACAATTGCAAGTAATACACTCACTAAATGGAGTTTTGTAACAGGCAATGGAGTATTCGCTGCTGCAGAACCACAGATCCACGAGGGACCAACATAGAAGATTCAGAACAGGAAAAATGTGGTCAGACAAGGTGGTTTTTTCTGTGAGATTCTGAAACACGTAGAATAAAGACCACTGTATTAATAATCCGAGTTTTTAGTGATTCGCAGCGCTAATTGTCTGACCACATTTTTCCTGTTCTGAATCCTCTGTCAAAAGGGGACTTCCTGTACTTTCGGTTACCGAGTCCCCTAGCGGGGCCTTGTCTGCTATGGCCAGTATTCCAGTCAGAGGTAGTCGCGCTGCTTCCTTAGTCACCTGATCGGCCAAGGGATTCTGTATTGCAAGGGGAATTTGTTCCCATGTGTGCCGATACTTTGACTATGGCTGCACTTCGGGGAAGGGTGAGTGCTGTGAGTAGCTGCACTAACGTCTCACAGGTATGCTAGCAGAGTCCAGAAAATTACAGCTCCAAATGGCACCAAAGTTTGTGCGACACTTTAAAACTTATCTTGAGCCTGACAATATATGAATCTCATTATCTTTTCCCAGATTGCACACTGCAGCGAGAGCCTTCAGCTCAACCGTTGGCGCAGAGCAGCTGGAGGAGAGTGGTTCATGTGTATTACTGCCTTACCATTGTGGACTATTGCATACCCGGTGAGGAACCGTCCTTGATCATTGTTCCAAGCTCAGCAACCACCTACAAAATATTCAGCAGAGGAGTAAGTGAGGGGACATCAGTGATACCTAACAAGCCCTGTTTCTGCCTCCATCAATGCCTGACAGTCATGTCCATGTGTCAAAATTAAACCCTGCTTCCTCATCTCCTAGTTTACAGGGGCAGGTTTTGGCTCACAGTTCCATCCTTCCTATCCATCCTGATATTCTCCTCACTTTTCTAAATCCACTGATAGTAGTGTAGCTGGATTTAGAAGATTACAGAGTTTGATAGTTACTGTATATGGGGGTGGTTAAACGGGGAGTTTATAGGAACAAAAAGACCTCCTGTCTGGAGGCCTGAAATGTTATTAAGTATCACCACATTCTGGAGAGTACTTATTGGGTCCTGCTTTATACAGGGGGTTTAAGACCTGTATTAAGGTTTACTGTCACCAGGGAATGGGTAGTGGTCCCCAATAAAGTTTGTGACGTGCCCACAGCTGGCTTGTAATGTTCTCGAATCAAGTCGGTAGGGAATCAGGTTCAGAGCATGTACTGTCCAAGTCTGTGGGAACTGTCAGGGACAGAAGACTACACAGGTGGCCTTCGCCTATGGGGATGTCATCTTGGGGCCATTTGGAGTGAATTCTATGCAGGCTCCAATTTTCTGCAACACATCTATCCCTACAAATTCAAAAATACATCATGGGAAACTAAAACATGGGTCACAATTGAATGAATCAAGAAAATTCAGTCTAAAGTGCTGAGTCACTTGTAATTTAGTAGGTCGCCCCTCTATCCCTTCACAAGTTACATATTCAGGGGACAGTATGTCCTCTGAGATGTGGTCTTACATTAATACTGTACAGGCTACTCAAGAGTCTATCATGAATGAAACAGTTTGTGTCTCCCCAGGAAAATGTCGACAATGAGTGTGGGTCCAAGGTGGGTGACAACGGAGCACAGGGAGACATCTGGATGGCCAGCTTCCTATGGAGGATTCAGGATAGTAGCTATTGATTTTGTAGAACATTTGGAAGAAAAGTTTCCTTTTTGCCCACAATACCAACATTTACTTTCCTGCAGTCTCCATTTCTTCTTTGCTAGTTACTTCCGCCTCTCCCTCTTTCCTTTCTTGACTGCACAGGTACTAATTAACTCTTTGACATGCTTTCTTGTTCAGCTCCCTGGGCTATTTCCTTCAGAACAAACCATTGCATATTAAACCACTTCAGGTGAATAGTACATACTGCGGTCTGGACTAAAGGTCTAAAACCATTCATGAAACACTGCAGCAATAGTAAGGGGACACTATAAAATGACTGAGACTAGATCATCGTATGTGGCCCGATTTGTCTTCTCAGCACCCTGGAGACGTATTCTGTTAGTGATCCGGGAGATGGTTAACGAGAGATAAGCTCACTGGGGGACCAGGGCCAATGTTATGCTTTTGGTTATACCTGTGGCTGATCATGTACCAGCAGGTTATTTTCTATCCCGGAAGGTAGAAAGTGTACATTGCTCGTGGTCTTCATGGGGAGTGGAGGCACCTTATGCATCCATGGCATGGGGATCCAAAAGACACAGTAATTAACAGGGCCGGACTGGGACTAAAATTCAGCCCTGGCATTTGAAGTTACACAGGCCCACTAGTCACATGATGACTATATAATATCTTTGTACACTTGTAGTTTACAAGAAGTGAGGAGATTAACACGACTATATAACATGTAGTCATAGCTGTGCTCAGTATTTCAGCTCAGTCCTATTTATTGCTTTTAGGTACAGTACTCCTCCCAAAGCTCTGTCCCCTTTTGTATGCATGATTCCAGAATTCCTGGCAGAACTGCTCTCTATTGGGCAACCAGACCCCCTGGTCATAGCTGCCCCTATCATACCTCCCAACTTTTTGGCCACGCCCAGTCACACCCATTTCACAACTAGTCACACCCATGTCCACACCTAATCGCACCCATTTAGCACTGCTGATCACACTGACTGGTACTGAGAGCACAGTGGCTGGCATTATGGGCACACTGACTGGCACTAAGGAAGAGAGAAAACAGAGAGAGAAAGAAGGGAAAGAATGAAAGAACAGAGAGAGAAAGAAAGAACAGTGAGAGAAAGAAAGATTAGAGAAAGAAAGAACAGAGAGAGAAAGAAATAAAGATAGATTCTATAAAGATACTATAGCAGCCCGGCTCCCATTGTAGTGCCCACCTGAGCATCCCGGTGCAGGACCTATCATGATCCGCTCACATGGCCGACATCCCCGATTCCAAGGCGATCCTGCTGTCTGCGCTGTCGGAGGACGACAGGGTGATGGATCTGAAGCATTCCTGGTTCCGTCACAATCTCCTCAAGAAATTATCTCATTTCCGGTCAGCTTCCAGCACATCACTTCAGGTGGAACGTCATGTGTGTGTTTTAAAATGCTCCTCGGGGCTCCGCCGTGTACTCCTGTGTCCGTGGGAAAAGCCCGCTTTGTATGCTTTGTACACACTTGGCTCCTCTCCGTACATCCCGTACACATATGGCTCCACTCCATACACACACGGCTCCACTCCGTCCACCTCGTACACACGGCTCCGCTCCGTCCACCTCGTACACACGGCTCCGCTCCGTACACCTCGTACACACGCGGCTCCGCTCCGTACACCTCGTACACACGCGGCTCCGCTCCGTACACCTCGTACACCTACGGCTCCGCTCCGTACACCTCGTACACGCGGCTCCTCTCCGTACACCTCGTACACGCGGCTCCTCTCCGTACACCTCGTACATGCGCGGCTCCTCTCCGTACACCTCGTACACGCGCAGCTCCTCTCCGTACACCTCGTACACGCGGCTCCGCTCCGTACACCTCGTACACGCGCAGCTCCTCTCCGTACACCTCGTACACACGGCTCCGCACACCTCGTACACACGGCTCCACTCCGTACACCTCGTACACGCGCAGCTCCTCTCCGTACACCTCGTACACGCGCAGCTCCTCTCCGTACACCTCGTACACGCGCAGCTCCTCTCCGTACACCTCGTACACACGGCTCCGCTCCGTACACCTCGTACACACGCGGCTCCGCTCCGTACACCTCGTACACACGCGGCTCCGCTCCGTACACCTCGTACACACGCGGCTCCGCTCCGTACACCTCGTACACCTACGGCTCCGCTCCGTACACCTCGTACACACGGCTCCGCGCCGTACACCTCGTACACACACGGCTCCGCTCCGTACACCTCGTACACACGGCTCCGCTCCGTACACCTCGTGCACACACGGCTCCGCTCCGTACACCTCGTACACACACGGCTCCTCTCCATACACCTCGTACACACAAGGCTCCGCTCCGTACACCTCGTACACACGGCTCCTCTCCGTACACCTCGTACACACGGCTCCGCTCCGTACACCTCGTACACACGGCTCCGCTCCGTACACCTCTTACACACACGGCTCCGCTCCGTACACCTCTTACACACACGGCTCCGCTCCGTACACCTCTTACACACACGGCTCCGCTCTGTACACCTCGTACACACGGCTCCGCTCTGTACACCTCGTACACACGGCTCCGCTCCGTACACCTCGTACACACGGCTCCGCTCCGTACACCTCATACACACAGCTCTGCTACATCCACACTGTAAATCCTGACCCCACACATACTTACCTCAACCAGCACCATGACAACAGCAAAGCAGAGTCTTGCAGACGGTAGAGGCAAGGCTGAGCGCGCAGGACCTGTGATGAGGTCACAGGAGGGGCGGAGTCAGGGGTGACATGATTGGGGGTCTGGACAAAGGCTCCTGATCATGTGACCCCCTGACTCCTCCCCTCCTGTGACCTCATCACAGGTCCTGCGAACAGAGCGAGCAGGCAAGCGAGTGCGACACTGTGAGTGGCTGCGGGGGGGAGGGGGTCTCATCTCATGCTAGGGCGTGGCGGCTTATCTGCCTGCAGTGCGGGAGGAACTTGAAACTATCACTGCCATGCCCGCAGAGGGCCGGCGGCAGGAGCAACAGTGGCCGCAGCAGCTGGCAAGCGGCCCACGTGACAGCGGCCCAGCGGGAAAATGCCCGGTTGGTTATATTGCCAATCCGGGCCTGGTAATTAACCCCACAGAGATTGTGTCACAATATCTGCAGTCTCATCATATCATTCCTGCATAAGGCAGAGGTGTCAAAAAGGATGAAAGTTTTACATCAAGTAAAGAGACTACAGGGGTCTCTGTGTTTTCATACCATCATAGATTACATACACAGTTATATGTCTATTTCCTCTGATTTATCTTCACTCATTGAGATACAGGAAAGATCTTTGAACAGTGTTAGCAAGCAGATAAAAAAATATTTAGAATTGAGAGTCCTCAGTTGTTGATACCTTTAACTAAAAATATAGTAACAAATTGCAAGTTTTCAAGACTACTTAAGTCTCTTTGTGAGGTATAGAATAATACAAAATCTGAAGAGTCACATATTTATACACAACAGGGTACAGAAATAATGCAATAGATAAGACAAGTGACGTGAAGCAGAAGTATCATTATGGAAGAGGCATAAACAGTTGTGGCCGTAAATAATGGCCCAGTTCATAGATAAGGAGCATGAAAGTTTTATTGTCCTTTGATTGGGGTCTGGTTCTGTCTTGTGATGCCTCCACAATGTCTGAGCAAATTCCTTAATTGATGTAAAAAGACATAAATCCAAGTGATACATTAATTCGTGCACTGAGTGTGTCAAAGGTTGTCATGAGTTTATACTCCCAGACCCTTCTGTCTCTCCGAGATTTGAAGTTACATTTTTTTCTTGTTAAACTTCTTTTTTATTGAATTTATAACGAATACAACATAAAGACCATTGTATAAAGTGCAATAGCTACAAGCGTAATTTATACATACAAAACGTACATAAGGTTGCGTCAAACAAATTGAAATTACCCAAGCAAAAATAACCTATCACCATATGTCCATAACTCTACCTGTCACACATTGATCAACCAATATCCTGTCTGTAAACTTTCTGATGTGATTACTTAATGACATTTAAGTCTACCCAAATTACTGCTTAAGTCTTCTAATAGATACCAATCTGAGTTAGTGAAAGACACCGTTACATTTTAATACAATTAACTTTATGTCCAGGCATCTCCCCTGTGTGTGTTATTTGATGTGTAAAAAGAACTGATTTATATCTAAAATATTTCCCACATTCTGAGCATGAAAAAGGCTGCTCCCCTGTGTGGGTTTTCATGTGCCTATCAAGGCCCACTTTATAGCTAAAACATTTCCTACATTCTGAACATGAAAAAGGCTTCTCCCCTGTGTGAGTTCTCCAGTGGCAATCAAGATGCGCTTTCCTGTTAAAACATTTCCCACATTCTGAACATAAAAAAGGCTTCTCCCCTGTGTGAGTTCTCTGATGCTTAAAAAGAGCTGATTTATCGCGGAAACATTTCTTACATTCTGAACATGAAAAAGGCTTCTCCCCTGTGTGGGTTCTCACGTGCCTATCAAGGTCAATTTTTAAGCTAAAACATTTCCCACATTCTGAACATAAAAAAGGCTTCTCCCCTGTGTGAGTTCTCTGATGTTTAAAAAGAGTTGATTTATCTCGAAAATATTTTCCACATTCTGAACATGAAAAAGGCTTCTCCCCTGTGTGAGTTCTCCAGTGGCTAACAAGTAGCACTTTCCTGTTATAACATTTCCCACATTCTGAACATGAAAAAGGCTTCTCCCCTGTGTGAGTTCTCCAGTGGCTATTAAGTAGCGCTTTCGTGTTAAAACATTTCCCACATTCTGAACATGAAAAAGGCTTCGCCCCTGTGTGTAGTATTTGGTGCCTAACAAATTCTGATTTCTGGCTAAAACATTTACAACATTCTGAACATGAAAAAGACTTGTCCATTGTATGGGTTCTCTGGTGGCTATCAAGATGCGCTTTCTGGTTAAACCATTTACCACACTTGGAGCAAGAAAAGCTATTCTTCGCTGTGTGAATTTTTTGATGTTTAAGAAAAGACTTTTCAACGGGAAAACTATTTCCACATTCTGAAACTGAAAATGTTTTCTTTGCTTTAGGAGCAGTCCGTTTTTGAATTCCTATTTTGTGACTTTGAGTTTCCTGAGTAGTCGGTAATGAATCCAAAGACAGAACCTGTTTCAAAGGATCAGATGACAGATCTTTGCTGTGAAGGGATGATGATATATCTGGAGTAATGGCATTCACTTCAATTGTATCCTGTGGGATCTCAAGATCATCTGATTTAAAAATTGAACATGTCAGAAGTCCCTCTGATCTCCTGATGCAGTCATCTGCCAAGAATAAAACCAATATTTATTTTTGAATAAAAAATCCTTAAATTTTATATTTTTGAACATTTCTACTTAAACGGTCAGTAAAAATAGCAAGTTATGCAAAAATATTGAATTATTCACCAAGACAATGACAGTTTACAGTCTAATAGAAAACTTAATAGGATGAACCAGTAGAGCATGATGTTCATCTGTTTGTTCATTCTGCCTCCCAAATATGGAATTAAAAACCACCAAACAATGTTATGTCGGCGAAAATAATACCAATAAAAACCTTCAACTCAGCTCACAAAGAACAAGTCACCCACTCAGGTCCATCATCTGTCAGTGGAAAAAAGGAGGTTTCTACAATATTAGTGGCTCAAAGGCTCTTGAAAAGCAACATGGCTTCCATAAACCAATCCAGGAATATCCGCTCTTCCAAAGTCAAATCTTCCCCTGCTTCTGAGCCTTGAATTGCGCCCAAACCACATTTAGCATCCATGAATTTAGCATTAGTATAGTGAGAAGAACCCTCTTAATTTATGGTATGTGTGTCTCCCGAGGCACAATCTGGGCACAATGTGTTGGGTAATAAAATGGCAGTGTGCAATTTTCACTCTCCAACATCCACTGAATGCTAATATCTGTAAAGTGTCTTTGGAGTCAAAATATTCCCTACTTCTAAAGATTAATTAATTCACAGTTATAATCCCCAAAATGGCATCACTTTATGGGAATTTCTACTGCTCTAGTTTTCTGCCCTTTTGTCACATTAAGTCTTCTGCACATAGTGTGTCCCATCTTCTCTGTGATCTTCTCCTGCGACATCTGCTTCGGTCACCAGGCGCAACCTTATTTATTCTGCAGGCAATGCTGGTAATGGAGGAGACATGGGAACACATTTACAAAAATTAGTGGCAGACACCAACAAAGTGGCATCAATTGCAAAAGAGTAGAACTAGTATAGCAGGGACCAACAACTCTTCCACTACAGCCAACCCAGCAGATGTACACTGTAACAGGCAAGGTGGTGGAAGCACTGTGCCGTTTCCCTCTGAAAGCCTGGAGGGGCATAACTAAGTGGCCTACCAAATCCCAACTTGGATAAGTGGCAGCAGGCGAAAACTGAGACCCAAGAATGGACAAGGAGGTGGCACCAGGTGCTACTCCATGGCTGACCTACAAAAGGTGGCAGTTGACCCCCTACAGCGGGTAGTCTGCTACGGCCTGAAGGAGGGATGACGAATGCAGGCAGGCACTGTAGGGACACTGGAACCACGGGTGCAGATGGTACCGGCTGAGGAACAGAAAAGCACTGGCAGATGCAGGCTGGACCAGCTGATGGACATAAGAGAACAAACAGGTACGAGCAGATGGGCACAAGCAGATGGGTGGACTTGGGAAAAATGACAACTAGCAAGCATGCAAGGCAAACTAACAACGTAGCTCAGGCATCTCCATATTGCAGGAGAAGCCTTAAATAGAAGGTGTCATCCAGCTATAGGCTGGGAAAACCTTAGGTTGACGTGGGTGGTTGGTCCCTTTAAGAGGCAGGGTGCACCCTAAGCATAGTGCCTGGTTCTACAACTGAACCTTGTTGGACTCTATTACATAGGGGGCGAGTTGAGGAGGTGGCGTGTGTGTGGGAGACACTGAATGTCCTATCTGTTAGGCATCAAGAGATCCAAAAAAGGCCTATGTCTGTAATATCAACAGATCACAAAATCTGTAGTAAGAGAGAATGGTTCACTGTGTCAAAGACAGATGCCAGGTCCAGAAGAAGAAAAAACTTGTGTCGCTTTCACTTGGCATCAGTAGGTCGTTGGTAACTTTAGTCAGGGCAGTTTCAGTGGAATGGGGCAGTCTGAAGTCAGATTGTAAGCAGTTGAAGAGGGAGCAAGAGGAGAGGTGGAAGGACAGTTCAAAATGAACGTGTCATTCCAGTAGTTTGGAGGCATAGGGAAGAAATGATATGGGGCAACAGCTAGACAGAGGATGGGTTAAGGGTGGGCTTTTTGAGGATGGGTGTGATCAAGGTATGTTTCAATACGGAGGGAAGACATCATTTGTTAGTAGCAGGTTGAAGAGCTGGGTTAGGCTTGAGATGAAGACTGTGATAAGGTTTGGAATGACGTGGGATGTTATTGTGTCAAGTTCAAAGGTGGTGAGACTAAGGCCTGTTTCACATTTGTTATTTTGACAGGAGGCAAATCCGCCAGAGCGGTTAAAAACGGATCCGCCTCCATCATAGGCTAAACGGATGCTACAGGATCCGTGTTGTGTACGGATCCGCTGGAGGGGAAATTTAAAGGAACCACGGCCTGGAAAGGAGAGAGAATTTTTTTTTCTTTGCACGGCTGTTCCGGAATGCCATTCAGGGGTTAAAAGCCCTGCTCCAGCGAATCTGCCGGGCATGCGCAATAGAAATTAGCGGACCGTCACTCGGAAAAAATGTTGCAGAGTCCATCCCATCCACCCGGGAGACACTAAAATTTTGATGGATCCGCCAAAAACAGGTGGGACGGACGACCGTCAGTCAAGATCCGCCGCTAATGTAAGTCTATGGGGAAAAAACGGATCCGCCCCTTTTTTGGCAGATCTGTTTTTTCGAAAATTGGCGGATTTTGACTGACGTCAAAAAACGGAGGTGTGAAACAGGCCTAAGTCTTCAGCTGAGATGAGAGGACAGGGAGAGGGAGCTGGTGGACGGAGAAGAGAACTGAAAGTGCTGAATAGCTGTTTAGGGTTTTGAGACAGGTATGATATGAGGGAAGAAAAATCGGTTTGTTTTGCTGCAGTGAGCATTTGTGCAGCATTTTTGCAACTTCTATTACTGGATGGGCTACTCCACTCCCTTCCTTTAGCAGCTGTACAGTGATACGCTTTGTAGATGAAGGCCATAAAGAACATGTGCTCCAACAGATGGCAAGTGTTGCATCAAGTGGCCTCTGCTCCTTTTCCTTCACCTTAACATCACACAGTACAGTCCTCAGAGGTGGCATCCCAATTACTCTTGTTTTCCCCCACGTCACAACTCTACAACCGCCCAACTGACTGTTGGGAACCACAGATGGCTGAGTCTGCAGATCTGTTCATATATTGAATGCCATGGGCTTTTGAAGTGTACTCCAAAGATTCACAAAGTCAAGAGGAAGAAATCATCTGCACTGATGGCCAAATTATTCTCACTTTGATCCAAAGCCAGACGAAGTTGAGTCTGAGCAGAATCCAAAGCCTTGTCAACAGAGGTTTACCCCATTAAGTGAAGGTGATCCATTTGTGAAGAGACTCAGAAACTTGAGGCACCCAAGGACTGTACTGTGCTGTCAGGGCAGGAATAGGAAGAGGGTGACTCTCAGGGCGAGGAGTGGGAGAACAGAGAGGATGACAATGAAGTTGTAGATCACGCTTGGTGTAAACCCAGAGGAATGCAGCTGAGTAGCTCAGCAGAGGAGGAGGAAGACGAGGAGGTTAGGTAAACACAGAGTTATGCAACCACGACAACGAATGCATCCTGAGCCCCAACTCAGGAAGTGGACAGCAGCGTTCGCGGTTCTGCAGTTGCCTACCTTGGGTGATTTTTTTCAGGCCGACAACAATCTAAAAAAAATCATGTTATCTGTCAACTTTTTTAAAAACTACAGAGTTTAAAAATAGTGAAATAATTTGAGTACTACATTCATGAACTGGCACATGTGCGATCAACATGCGTTAATCTGGGAATGTCACTGTGCTAAAATGCAGACTAGCGGGCCTTGTCAATTATCGTCCACCCCATCAGCCGCATCTTCCGATTCTTCCTCCTCCCTCACCATGGCAAGTGTTGTCACACAGGTCTCTTGCTACAGAACCTCCACTTGTTTACCTCCTACATTTGGGGGTGACTGAAAGCCTGTCAGCAGATACGGAAGTGGGCATGTCTGCTGTTTTTGACTGATCTTAGATACCATGCACACCCCTTCTTGCTCATTTCACCGTAACATCTCCGCCTGCACCTCTTTCACAGTCCAGCTTTCACAGACCAGCAGCTTGTTGTGTTCACCCTACTCCACCCTGTGTCAGCACAGCAGCGAACCCTCGTTTGAGCAGTTGTGCTCACATAAAATATTATTTCCTCCTACACATGGCAAAGTTAAGAGCTTAAATTTCACCATCTTCAATCTACTAATAACAACAACCTTTATTTATATAATCGCAAACATTCCGCATAGCTTTACAAGTCAGTAGTTCATATAAAACAGTCAAAAGTTACCAAGTTTAATATAATCAAACAATTTAAGCAAAAATACACCGTGTGCAGAATTATTAGGCAAGTTGTATTTGAGAGGATTCTTTTTATTATTGAATAACAACTATGTTCTCAATCAACCCAAAAGACTCAGATATCAAAGCTTAATATTTTTGGAAGTTGGAGTGGTTTTTTTTTTTTGGCTATCTTAGGAGGATATCTGTTTGTGCAGGTAATTATTACAGTGCAGAATTATTAGGCAACTTAATAAAAATCAAACGGCTGGATATACACATATTCCATGTGTTCTAATCTGGAGGTGGATAAGTCGTACACTCACTATTACTTTTCAGAGAACTATTGTCACAAAGGAGGAAGAAAAAGACAGGGTTTTTCAATGTATCCGCGCTGACCACACAAGGACAGAAATATTCTTCATAGCTTTATTGTGCCGACGCATTTGTGGCAGATCTGCCACTTCCTCAGGGCAAAAGAATTCTTTGGCCCTGAGGAAGTGGCAGATCTGCCACGAAATGCGTCGGCACAATAAAGCTATGAAGAATATTTCTGTCCTTGTGTGGTCAGCGCGGATACATTGAAAAACCCGGTCTTTTTCTTCCTCCTTTGTGACATTGGTATCTACGGGAGTCTGCAGCGACCACTGGTTCCTTTCACGTTCTGCAAGGGGTTGTGACTGTTCACAACCTGTAAAGGTGAGTGCACTAACCGTGTATGGTCACCCCCCAAAAAAAAATCACTTATCGCCCTATGTGCGCTCTCTTTCCTTAATTTCAGATTTTTCAGAGAACTAATTACTGTGAACAGCCTGCGGCCTCCTTGGATGATTTGTTTCTAAATCACATCATTGTTTGGAAGATAGGGATCAGCTGAGAGTTACTCTCTACAAAGATCACAGCGCTTGTTTCTGCATGACTCACGGCCTGTGATTTCTGTGATTATTGCATGGCCACTCCAGTCTGTTGGCCACGGAAATGCAGCCTCTCCGCCTTGTGGATACAGATTGTTTCCAAAAGCTGATGGCCATCGCTGTCCCCCAGTACTAGCTGCCCAGTCACCATTACTTCTCTAAGAAAGATGTGCCTGCGCTTACAGCAGCAAGTCGCAGACAACATGACCCACTCCCTGAAAAATTCGATGTCTTCCAGGGTGCATTTCAACAGTGACACCTGGACCAGCAAGCATGGACAGGGGAGTTACATCTCAATGACAGAAGAAAACTAGGAGGAAAAAGACAGTGCAATAGGGTTTTATCCAAGGGATATAAAGGTGTTTAAATAAGGTTATACTATCCTGATTGAAATGTGTATACACAACCCAATCACTTATACATCCAGCTGCTGCAGGTCCAAGGGGGGGGGGTCTTCAAACCCGGAAAACACAAATAAGGAGGGTTTGTGGATAATCTGTGCTGCTGGTATCCCATATAATAAATCCAAATATAGACAGAAAGTACATGCGGTTATTCTTCATTTAGTCTACGCGTTTCAAAGTGCTACAGACTTCATCAGGACAGGAAAAGCCTTTTTCTTGTCCTGATGTAGAAGTCTGTTGTATTTCAAAACGCGTAGACTAAAGAATAATCTCATGTACTTTTTCTGGATTTGGATTTATTATATGGGATACCAGCAGTGCAGATTATCCACAAACCCTCCTTATCTGTGTTCTCTCGATGACTGGGCACTGGGCGACTATGGTGGCTATCGGGGAAGGGGCTGCTACACAAGTCTTGCAGTTCCCAAGTCTTGCAGGGAGCTTGGGGATGGAGAAATAAACGACTACACACCATAAGGTGGATAACTAAACTACTAGACAACGGGATGGAGAACTAAAGTACTAAACTGCTTGGTGTGGATAACTAAACTAGTACACATCATTGAATGAAGAACTAAAGCAGTAGACACCAAGTCTTGGACACCTAGGTTTTTGTCCTGATGAAGAGCTCCTGTATGACCTCGAAACAAGTTTAAAAACCTTCACAATAAATCTTTCCAAGTACTTTCTGTTTGGATCCTTCATCAGCAGAGCTTTGTATGACAACTCATTTCCATCTTCAACATCCAGTAAAATAGGTTGTCAGTGTCTTTGGATAGGATATCACATTGTTGGTTCACTAGTGCTTTCAGAAACATTAACACCTACCCCACATACACTTCGAACATCAAGACTATTCCCCCTTCCACCATGGTCTCATTTTTTCCCCAGACATGTTGCTTCAATAGTGTGTTAGGAGCACACTATTAGCAACTAAAAATTAGATTTTTAACTCTTCACAACCTCTGCACACAGCTGGATTTCAGCGACACAAAATGAGAAGGTGAAATATGGTGTGATGAATCACTTTACTCACAGAAGAAAGAATTGTTTCATTGTGGATGAGGCCTGTATGACAAAGAAGATCTGCTCCAAAAATTTCAAAGTGAGATGACCCCTACTGTATGACATCAGTAACCGACAATTTTTTGGGGCCTGCCTATGAGGCCTGTATAACACTGACTAGATGTTCAAAAACCATTTCAAACTGAGATCACCCCTTCTGTATCACGTTAGTAACGTACAAAAAAAGTATTTTTAGTGCGGATGAGGCCTGTATAATCTAGAGCAGGGGTGGGCAATTTATTTTTCAAAGGGGCCACATAAGAAACTGGGACTGCTGGGGGGGGGGGGGGCGCGAGCCAATTGGATGATCATAAATCTCCTTAAGGCTATGTTCACGCGCAACGTTTTGTTTCTGAAGTCAAAACCTGCTCTCTTGGCAGTAATACTACTGTGTTCAAAACGCGTGTTTTGCTGCCTTCATTTGCTTCATTTTATTGGGTGTGGATTATACGTGTGCTTTGTCTACATAACTTGTTTAATAAAGTTGTTTTTATTTCCCAAAAATTCTTAAAAAATGCTGCAAAAACAGTTATTGCATAGTTTGCAGCACTTTTGCACTTTCTCATAACTTTCTATGGGGCGAAACAGTGAAAAACGCTGAAAGAAGTGACATGCTGCAGACTAAACAACGCTGCCGTTCTCAAATTTGGTCAGAAAAAAACCAAGTGTTTGCGTGAGATTTCTGTAACCTCATCGCTTCGGCTCGTACTGTAGAACACAGCTTTTAAAAACTCCCACTGCATATAAACACTGATTATATCAGTTTATAAGAAGTAGTAAGTTATAGATTTTTAATTTGCTGCTAAGACCCACAGTAACTTGTATTTGCAGTTACCGTAATTAACCCCTTTACCCCCGAGGGTGGTTTGCATGTTAATGACCGGGCCAATTTTTACAATTCTGACCACTGTCCCTTTATGAGGTAATAACTCTGGAACGCTTCCATGGATCCCAGTGATTCTGACTTTGTTTTTTTTTGTGACATATAGTACTTCATGATAGCGCTAAAATATCTTTGCTATGACTTGTGTTTATTTGTGAAAAATGGAAATTTGGCAAAAATTTTGAAAATTTTTCAATTTTCCAACCTTGAATTTTCATGCCCTTATATCACAGAGATATGTCATACAAAATACTTAATTAACATTTCCCACATGTTTACTTTACATCAGCACAATTTTGGAACCAAATTTTTCTTTTGTTAGGAAGTTATAAGGGTTAAAAGTTAAACACCGATTTCTCATTTTTACAACATCATTTTATTTTTTAGGGACCACATCACATTTGAAGTCACTTTGAGGGGTCTATATGATAGAAAATACCCCAAAGTGACACCATTCTAAAAACTGCACCCATGAAGGTGCTCAGAACCACATTCAAGAAGTTTATTCATCCGTCAGGTGCTTTGCAGGAATATTTGTAATGTAAAAAGAAAAAATGAACATTTAAGTTTTTTCCACAAAAAAATTACTTCAGAACCATTTTTTTTTTTATTTTACCAAGGGTAACAGGAGAAATTTGACCCCTAAAGTTGTTGTGCAATATGTCCTTAGTAGGCTGATTACCCATATGTGCAGGTAAACCACTGTTTGGGCGCATGGCAGAGCTCGGAAGTGAAGGAACGCCGTTTGACTTTTCAATGCAAAATTGGCTGGAATTAAGATTGGACGCCATGATGTGTTTGGAGAGCCCCTGATGTGTCTAAGCAGTGGAACCCCCCACAAGTGACACCATTTTGGAAACTAACCCGCCCCAAGGAACTTATCTAGATGTGTGGTGAGCACTTTGAAACCCCAAGTGCTTCACAGAAGTTTATAACGTAGAGCTGTAAAAATAAAAAAAATCATATTTTTTCCACAAAAATTATCTTTTCACCCCAAATTTTTTATTTTCCCAAGGGTAACAGAAGAAATTGGACCCAAAAAGATATTGTGCAATTTGTCCTGAGTACGCGGATACCCCATATGTGGGAGTAAACCAGTGTTTGGGCGCATGGCAGAGCTCAAAAGGGAAGGAACGCCAGATTTTACTGTTATGATTTGCAGGTGCCATGACCCACTGGGAGAGCCCATGAGGTGCCAAAATAGCAGAATCCCCCATAAGTGACCCCATTTTACGAACTACACCTCTCAATGAATTCATCTAGGGGTGCAGTGATCATACTGATGTAAGCGGCAGCCAGGGCCGTAGTAGTGGCCCACAATGGTTTTTGCTTTAGCGCGCACTGGCTACTCACACCACATATACACAGTCCCACTGTCTCACTTGCCTGGTTGTCAGAGGCCTCCCTTAGTCACAGAGAAACTTCTTTCATTTTAGAATATAAGGAGACAGAGTCCAGTTCCAACTATAACCCCTTTACCCCCAAGGGTGGTTTGCATGCTAATGACCAGAATTCAGTATAAACTTATTACCCTCACCCACAAAGCCCTCCATGGCTCAGCACCACCCTACATCTCCTCCCTTGATTCAGTATACCACCCTACCCGCGCCCTCCGTTCTGCTGATGACCTGAGGTTAGCATCCTCAGTTATCAGAACCTGCCACTCCCGTCTCCAAGACTTTACACGTGCTGCGCCAATTCTTTGGAATGCACTTCCCAGGTCAATACGATTAGTCCCCAATCCCCACAATTTTAAGCGTGCCCTGAAAACGCATTTATTCAGACTGGCCTATCGCCTCAACACATTAACCTAATCTATCCCTGTGTGGCACAGCCAAAAGTTTTACCATAACCATGTTCCCCGCATCATGTTCCCACATGCTTTATGCATCTATTAGCCCTTTGTGTCTGTACTGTTACACACTTAACATTATGGCTGGTCCATACAATCAGGGCAACTGTTACCACCCACCTTTCGTGTCTACCTCTTTCCTCATAGATTGTAAGCTTGCGAGCAGGGCCCTCATTCCTCTTGGTATCGGTTATGATCTATGTGATTATTGTTATGCTGTACTGTCTGTACAAATCCCCTCTGAAATGTAAAGTGCTGCGGAATATGTCGGCGCTATATAAATAAAATTTATTATTATTATTATTATTATTATTATTAATGACCAGGCCAATTTTTACAATTACATTGTCCCTTTATAAGGTAATAACTCTGAAATGCTTCCATGGATCCCGGTTATTCTGACATTGTTTTTCTTGTGACATATTGTACTTTATGTTAGTGGTAAAATTTAACTAATATAACTTGCATTTATTTATGAAAAAAACGGAAATTTGGCGAAAATTTGGAAAACTTCGCAATTTTCCAACTTTGATTTAAGGGCATAAAAATTCACAGAGATATGGCACACAAAAACTTAAGTAACATTTCCCACATTTTTACTTTACATCAGCACAATATTGGAACCAAAATTTTTTTTGTTTAGGAGGTTATAAGGGTTAAAATTTGACCAGCAATTTCTCATTTTTACAACACCATTTTTTTTTTTAGGGACCACATCACATTTGAAGTCACTTTGAGGGGTCTATAGGGTAGAAAATACCCAAAAGTGACACCATTCCAAAAACTGCACCCTGACGGTACTCAAAACCAAATTTAAGAAGTTCATTAACCCTTCAGTCGCTTCATAGGAATTTTTTGAATGTTTAAAACAAAATAAACATTTAACTTTTTTTTTTTCACAAAAAAATTAATTCAGGTCCAATTTTTTTTATTTTACCAAGGGTAACAGGAGAAATTCGACTGCAAAAGTTATTGTGCAATTTGTCCTGAGTACGCTGATACTTGATATGTGGGGAGTAACCATTGTTTCGACGCATGGCAGAGCTCGAAAGGGAAGGAGCGCCGTTTGACTTTTTCAACACAAAATTGTCTGGAATTGAGATCGGATGCCATGTCACTTTTGGAGAGCCCCTGATGTGCTTAAACAGTGGAAACCCCCCACAAATGACCCCATTTTGGAAACTAGACCCCCCCAAGGAACTTATCTAGATGTGTGGTGAGAACTTTGAACCCCCAAGTGCTTCACAGAAGTTTATAATGCCCGGGCATGAAAATAAAAAAGTCAAATTTTTTCCACAAACATGATCTTTTAGTCCCCAATTTTTTTTGTTTTCCCAAGGGTTACAGGAAAAATTGGATCCCAAAAGTTGTTGTCCAATTTGTCCTGAGTACGCTGATACCACATATGTGGGAGACAACTACTGTATGGGCACACATCGGGGCTTGGAAGGGAAGTGGTGACGTTTTGGAATGCAGACTTTGATGGAATGGTCTGCGGGTGTCATGTCATGTTTGGAGAGCCCCTGATGTGCCTAAACTGAGGAAATCCTCCCATAAGTGACCCCATTTTGAAAACTAGACACCCTCAAGGAACTTATCTAGATGTGTGGTGAGCACTTTGAACCAAGTGCTTCACAGAGGTTTATAAGGTGGAGCCATAAAAATAATTATATTTTTTTCCACAAAAATAATATATTATTTTTGCCCCAATTTTTTATTTTCCCAAGGGAAACAGGAGAAATTGGACCCCAAAAGTTGTTGTGCAATTTGTCCTGAGTAGGCTGATACCCCATATGTGCGGGTAAACCACTATTTGGGTGCATGCCAGAGATTGGAAGGGAAGGAGCACTGTTTGACTTTTTCAAAGCAGAATTAGCTGGAATTGAGATCAGACACCATGTTGCGTTTGGAGAGGCCCTGATGTGCCTAAACAGTGGAAACTCCCCAATTCTAACTCAACCCTAATCTCTGCCCTAACCCTAGCCCTAACAGGAAAATGGAAATAAATACATTTTTTTAATTTTATTATTTTTCCCTAAGGAGGTGATAAAGGGGGATTTGATTTACTATTTATAGTGGGTTTTTATGTTTGGCAGCTGTCACACGCTAAAAGACGCTTTTTATTGTAAAAACAGTTTTTGCATCACCACATTTTGAGAGCTATAATTTTTACGTATTTTGACCCACAGAGTCATGTGAGGTCTTATTTTTTGCAGGATGAGTTGACGTTTTTATAGGTACCATTTTCAGGCACGTGACTTTTTTGATCGCTTTTTATTCCGATTTTTGGGACGCAAAATGAACAAAAACCAGCATTTCATGAATTTCTTTTGGGGGGGGGCGTTTACACCATTCTGCGTGTGGTAAAATTGATAAAGTGGTTTTATTCTTTGGGTCAGTACGAATACAGCGATACCTCATGTATATCTATTTTTATGTTTTGGCGCTTTTATACAATAAAAACAATTTTATATAAAAAATAATTATTTTTGCATCGCTATATTCTGTGAGCTATAACTTGTATTTTTTTGAGGACGTTGTATGGCGGCTCATTTTTTGCAGGACAAGATGACGTTTCAGCGGTACCATGGTTATTTATATATGTCTTTTTGATCGCGCGTTATTGCACTTTTTGTTCGGCGGTATGATGATAAAGCATTGTTGTTTTGTTTAAAGGGGTTCACTAAAGGGGTTAACTAGTGGGACAGTTTTATAGGGCGTGTCATTACGGATGAGGCAATATTAAATATGTGTACTTTTATCGTTTTCTTTTAAATTTACAAATAAAAGAATTAGGGAATTTTTTTTTTATTTACTTAGGAATTACCTTTACACTTGATTTTTTTTTTACAGTAATTTATTGTCCCAGGTGGGGACATTACTATAAAGTGTCAGATCGCTGAACTTACACTTTGCAGTGCTCTGCGTCAGATCAGCAATCTAACAGGCATTACTGGAGGCAGGCACTGAGAAAGCGCCTCCCTGCAGGACCCCGAAGGCCCCCGCGGCCATATTGGATCCGGGGGCCTGCAGGGAGGAGACCCTCGGAACAGCACGATCACATCACGCTGTTCAGAGGGTCTCAGGGAAGCACGCAGGGAGCGATTATACCCGGCTGTGCCCCCGCTACACTGCGATCATGTTTGATCGTAGTGTGCCAGGGGTTAATGTGCCGGGGGCAGTCAATTACCGCCGCTGGCACATGGTGCCCAGTGTCAGCTGTGATAATCAGCTGACAACCGGCCGCGATCAGCAGAGCTCCCCCCGTGAGCGCCACTGAACGCGGTGACGTACTATCCCTTCCCCGGTCATACGGGTCCGGGTACCGTGGATGGGATAGTACGTCAGATGTCAGAAAGGGGTTAAACGATCAACTTTACTTGTATCCATACACAGCACGTCCACATCAATTACAGCATTGACATGGGTTTCCACACAGCTTACATCCTTCACTTTCCATGTGCTCCTGCTCACGTCTCCAGGTATGCTCCCTGGTCGGACCGTCTCGCTCAGTACCGCAGCATCCTCCCTGTCCGGCTTAACTACTTTTAGGACTTCCCCTGTTTGTTTCACTCCAGACATAAGGGCATCTGCCCACATAATAAGCTGCACATTTTGGAGCGACCTGCGTTCTAATTCTGCTGTGACTTCTGCTGCAGTTATGCCTGTAGCTTCTGACCACTCTAGATCCTAGACGTCTGGGCCATTCTCTGTTAACGTTATGGGGTCTTTGTCCTGTCCCAGGCTCTAAAGCCCGACCGGACTGTATGGGCTCTCTTTCCGTACTACTCACAATAAGGAAATGTTCCTAGCTTACCCACAGTGGCCCCTCCTATTTTAACTATGTACACCAGGGGTCCCCAACCTGTAGCTCGGGAGCCATATGTGGATCGTGGTCCCATGAATTGTGGCTCGCCACTGCCTGCCAGCTTCGTGCATTAGCTCCAGGTCTAGCAAACCGGTATGAAGAGTACATCTCAAAATGGTGAATTTTGTGAGTAGCCCTGCACAGAAGTGCAAATCTGGTTGCACATTTACTGGTCTTAGGGGTTTAGAGATGTTTTAGGTATGGTATGCTGGAGGATGGAACTACCTGTTAGAGGAAGTGCTCAAAGCTGGATGTGACCGTGTATTGGGAGTCCTTGATGGAGAATACTGAATGGGGGTATTGTGGGAACCCTTGGATCTCAGTGTACTGCTTTGGAGTGATTTCTGTGGAAAAGCTTTGGTTATCATTATACCTGTAATGGGGGCTTTGCTTGACACTACTTTGAGGGGGGGTGGGAGCTGAATGTTGCTCGCGACCCTCAGTGCTGAATGTCGCTCTCAAGGTCAGAAAGGTTGGGGACCACTGATGTACACTATCATACCCCATCTAGTGTCCTAATTAAGGTACTGCACTTCCCCTAAGCAACAGTATACATTCAACAGCACATGAATACAAAACATTATATATAGAGTAACACATTAGAACTGGGACGAGTGTAGAGAATAATAACGTCCCCTGTAACCCCTTTACATTGACACCATGGGTGTGTCACAGAATGTTATATCATTGGGCAGTGAGGACAAAATAATTACATTTTTACCACCAAAATTTTGTTTTAGCCAAAGATTTTACATTTTCACAGAAGAAGTTTGTCCCACAATTTCTACTGAACGTGGTAATACCCCATATGTGGCTGTACAGTACTACTTAACCATGCGGAGAGACTTGGGAGGAACAGAGCGCTCTTTGCCTATTCAAGTGAATGGGTCTGTGAACGTCAGTGAGTTTCCACGGACCGTGTGTCCGTTTTTTAATGTCAGCACAGGTCACAAAACATCCAGCACACGTGCATACACATAACACACATGGATGTCATCTGTGTGACATGCACTGGCGCCGGGGAAGAAGAGTTACAGTAAGTGCTGTTCCCGGCTCTCATCATACTCCCCTGCTTGTGCCGATCGCCGGCAGAGTAGGGGAGAATGATGAGAGCCGTGTTCAGCGCCGGGGAACAGCGCTTACTGTAAAGCTTCTTCCCTTGCGACCGTTCTTGTGCTACTTAATGAGTACACGCTTGCCACACATGTGCCGCAAGTATTACACCCACGGACACTGACATCTCCGGTACCGGAAATATCAGGACGTGTGAAAGAGGCATTATAGCGGGCTTTTATGTTTGGCAGCTGTCACACGATACAAGATGATTTTTATTGCAACAGTTTTTGCATCACTATATTTTGAGAGCTATAATTTGTTCCATATTTTGATCCACCGAGTCATGTGAGGTCTTATTTTTTGCGGGACGAGTTGACATTTTTATTGGTACCATTTTTGGGCACGTGATATTTTTTGATCGTTTTATATTTTGATTTTTGGGAGGCAGAATGAACAAAAACCAGGAATTCATGAATTTCTTTTGGGTGGGGCGTTTATACCATTCCATGTGTGGTAAAATTGATAAAGCGGTTTTATTCTTCGGGTTAGTACGATGACAGCGATACCTCATTTATGTCGTTTTTTTATGTTTTGGCGCTTTTATACAATAAAAACCATTTTATATAAAAAATTATTATTTTGCATCGCTTTATTCTGAAAGCTATAATTTTATTAATTTGCTGGTGATGGAGCTGTGTGGCAGCTTGTTTTTTGTGGGACAAGATGCCGTTTTCAGCGGTACCATGTTTATTTATATCCGTCTTTTTGATCACGTTATTCCACTTTGTGTTTGGCGGTATGATGATAAAGCATTGTTTTTTTGCCTTTTTTTATAGTGTTCACTAAAAGAGTTAACTAGTAGAACATTTTTATAGGTTAGGTAGTTACGGATGCGGTGATACCAAATAGGAGTACTTCTATTGTTAAAATTTCTTTTTTCATTCAAATATTTATTTAGTGATAATAACAAAAAATCAATATATATTCTTTTTTAAAAATATTTTTACAATTATTTACTTTTTTTACTTCATTCTATCTTTTACAGGACAATCATTTTTTGCAGGCTGATCGCTTCTATAGCATACAGATGAAGCAGCATCTGCATGCTATAGAAGCTGTCAGCGCTGCACTTACTGCACTGACCTGAGAGACTTAATGATCATGCCCTGCGCATGACCAGGAAGTATCTCAGCTCTGGTAATCCAGATGTCGTCATGACGACATCAGGTTACCATGGCAGTGATCGGGACCACGCATCACGCCACGGGGTCTCCGATCCAAAGGCAGAGGGGCTGTCTGCCCTCTGCCTGCTCCCGAAATGCTGCGATCGTGTTCGATTGCAGCATTTCAGGGGTTTAGAGCCGAGTGTCAACTGTGAGAATCAGCTGACACCTGGCCACACATCACCTGTGTGTGTGTGTCTGATCGCTGAGACGTACTATCCCATCCATGGTCAAATAGGCCTAGGGCACATGGACGGAATAGTACGTCAGATGTCAGAGAGGGGTTAAAGGGATTTTCCAATTTCAGAAAACTCTTCTCATTAGCTGAAATTATAAAAAAAAAAAAAAAGTTTTTTCTCACCCTCCCAGGGCCAGTGCTGAGTCTTCGTGACAGTTCCTGGTGCCTGTCTTTGTCTGCAGTGGTCACGTCATGTCTGCAGCCAGTCAGTGAGCTCATTGGCTATGGGTGTGAAAAATAAGGATGAATGAACTCATGGAGATCAACATCCAACACTGCGGAGACACCATCACATGTTTCTCAATGCAGTGACTCTAGAGCAATGCCCCCATCCCTTATGGGAAATATGTAAAAACATACAGAACACAAGCAGCGGAGACACCATCACATGTTTCTCAACGCAAGCAATGACTAGCCAGGTCTTTCCCCGGGAAGGAACAACCACGAGAAGGGCAGTCTCCAATGAAGGAAACCACCTATGTCAAAACATGGTATCCATCCACAGACAGCTGTTTCGGGGTATTGCCCCTCATCAGTGTGGAGTAGGAAACTGGCCAGTAGGAGCAATGGCTATGGGTGACTCATGGTGTCAGCCCACATGAAGCTGCCGATATCAGTTATTGGATCCAGTAGTGTCGACATGACGTCAGTTCTGCAGACAATAACCGGCACTGGAATCAGCGGCTGAACCTGGGAAGGGCGAGTAAGAGCTAATTCAGATATACATTTTTCATGTATCACAAAAACAATCCTTGTTTCATCAGTGATTCTGTTCAGGGTTTCACCAGATCTTCCACAGTGTCAACATTTCATCTGAGTTTGGTCTGAGTTTCATTAGTTATTTTTTTTTCACATTGGGGAAAAAAAGTTTCTCCACCTTTTCCCATCTGTGCGCTATCCGGTTTCTTTTCACAGACTTGCATTGCTGATTTTGATAAGACACACAGATCAATAACAGATGTGTGTCTGTGATTTTGCAAAGACCACTCAGTATGCAAAAATAATAAAAGTTGGACATGTGAACAGCCCCCCCACAGACGATACTAGGTATGAGTGCTGTCTGTGAAAACAAGGATAGAACTACGTGAAAAACTGATACATGATTAAGTTCTGAGTTTTCTGAATCTGGAAAGACCCTTTAAGAAACAAAAAATTGAGGGCACTTGAAAAGTTAATTGCTCACAACTCCTATGTGGGGAGAAAGTGAAAATCGGTAAGAAGTCTTCCTTTCAATCCATGGAGTGGAGAAGAGACACACACACACACTCACACAGACCAGCCACCAGAGTACATGGGTCACACACGGGCACACACACACACAGACCAGCCACCAGAGTACATAGGGCACACACGGGCACACACACACAGACACACAGACCAGCCACCAGAGTACATGGGGCACACACGGGCACACACCCACAGACACACAGACCAGCCACCAGAGTACATGGGAGACACACACACAGACGTACACAAACACCAGCTACCAGAGTACATGGGGCACACATACACACATACATGCGTATGTGCATACACAGACCAGCCACCAGAGTACATGGGGCACACACGGGCACACACACACACACAGACCAGTCACCAGAATACATGGGGCACACACGGGCACACACACACACACTCACACAGACCAGCCACCAGAGCACATGGGTCACACACAAACACACACACCAGCAACGAGAGTACATGGGAGACACACACACAGACGTACACAAACACCAGCTACCAGAGTACATGGGGCACACATACACAGACCAGTCACCAGAGTACATGGGGCACACACACACACACAGACCAGCCACCAGAGCACATGGGGCACACACACACAGACCAGTCACCAGAGTACATGGGGCACACACGGGCACACACACACACAGACCAGTCACCAGAGTACATGGGGCACACACACACACACAGACCAGCCACCAGAGCACATGGGGCACACACACACAGACCAGTCACCAGAGTACATGGGGCACACACGGGCACACACACACACAGACCAGTCACCAGAGTACATGGGACACACACGGGCACACACACACACACACAGACCAGCCACCAGAGTACATGGGACACACACGGGCACACACACACACACAGACCAGCCACCAGAGCACATGGGGCACACACACACACAGACCAGTCACCAGAGTACATGGGGCACACACGGGCACACACACACACACACAGACCAGCCACCAGAGTACATGGGACACACACGGGCACACACACACACACACACACACACACACCAGCCACCAGAGTACATGGGACACACACGGGCACACACAGACAGACCAGCCACCAGAGTACATGGGACACACACGGGCACACACACACACACACACAGACCAGCCACCAGAGTACATGGGACACACACGGGCACACACACACACACCAGCCACCAGAGTACATGGGGCACACACGGGCACACACACACACAGACCAGCCACCAGAGTACATGGGGCACACACGGGCACACACACACACAGACCAGCCACCAGAGTACATGGGGCACACACGGGCACACACACACACACAGACCAGCCACCAGAGTACATGGGGCACACACACACACAGACCAGCCACCAGAGTACATGGGACACACACGGGCACACACACACACACACACGCAGACCAGCCACCAGAGCACATGGGGCACACACACACACAGACCAGTCACCAGAGTACATGGGGCACACACGGGCACACACACACACAGAACAGCCACCAGAGCACATGGGGCACACACACACACACAGACCAGTCACCAGAGTACATGGGGCACACACGGGCACACACACACACACAGACCAGCCACCAGAGTACATGGGACACACACGGGCACACACACACACACACACACAGACCAGCCACCAGAGTACATGGGACACACACGGGCACACAAACACACACACAGACCAGCCACCAGAGTACATGGGACACACACGGGCACACACACCAGCCACCAGAGTACATGGGGCACACACGGGCACACACACCAGCCACCAGAGTACATGGGGCACACACGGGCACAAACACACACAGACCAGCCACCAGAGTACATGGGGCACACACACACACAGACCAGCCACCAGAGTACATGGGGCACACACGGGCACACACACACACACACACACAGACCAGCCACCAGAGTACATGGGACACACACGGACACACACACACACAAAGACCAGCCACCAGAGTACATGGGGCACACACACACACACACACACACACACAGACCAGCCACCAGAGTACATGGGGCACACACGGGCACACACACAGACCAGCCACCAGAGTACATGGGGCACACACGGGCACACACACACACACACACACACACACACAGACCAGCCACCAGAGTACATGGGACACACACGGGCACACACACACACACACAGACCAGCCACCAGAGTACATGGGACACACACGGGCACACACACACACACCAGCCACCAGAGTACATGGGGCACACACGGGCACACACACACCAGCCACCAGAGTACATGGGGCACACACGGGCACACACACACACACAGACCAGCCACCAGAGTACATGGGGCACACACGGGCACACACACACACACACACACACAGACCAGCCACCAGAGTACATGGGGCACACACGGGCACACACACACACACAGACCAGCCACCAGAGAACATGGGGCACACACGGGCACACACACACAGAGCAGCCACCAGAGTACATGGGACACACACGGACACACACACACAGACCAGCCACCAGAGTACATGGGGCACACACACACACAGACCAGCCACCAGAGTACATGGGGCACACACGGACACACACACACACACAGACCAGCCACCAGAGTACATGGGACACACACGGGCACACACACACAGACCAGCCACCAGAGTACTTGGGACACACACGGGTACACACACACACACCAGCCACCAGAGTACATGGGGCACACACGGGCACACACACACCAGCCACCAGAGTACATGGGGCACACACGGGCACACACACACACAGACCAGCCACCAGAGTACATGGGGCACACACACACACAGACCAGCCACAAGAGTACATGGGGCACACACGGGCACACACACACACACACAGACCAGCCACCAGAGTACATGGGACAAACACGGACACACACAGACCAGCCACCAGAGTACATGGGGCACACACGGGCACACACAGACCAGCCACCAGAGTACATGGGGCACACACGGGCACACACACAGACCAGCCACCAGAGTGCATGGGGCACACACGGGCACACACACACAAACCAGCCACCAGAGTACATGGGACACACACGGACACACACACACACACAGACCAGCCACCAGAGTACATGGGACACACACGGGCATACACACACAGACCAGCCACCAGAGAACATGGGGCACACACACAGACCAGCCACCAGAGTACATGGGGCACACACACAGACCAGCCACCAGAGTACATGGGAGACACACACACACACACACACAAACACCAGCTACCAGAGTACATGGGGCACACAGACACATACATGCGTATGTGCATACACACACAGAAACAAGCCACAAGAGTACATGGGGCACACACGGACACACACACAGACCAGCCACCAGAGTACATGGGACACACACGGGCACACACACACACAGACCAGCCACCAGAGTACATGGGACACACACGGGCACACACACACACACAGACCAGCCACCAGAGCACATGGGGCACACACACACACAGACCAGTCACCAGAGTACATGGGGCACACACGGGCACACACACACACACAGACCAGCCACCAGAGTACATGGGACACACACGGGCACACACACACACACACACACAGACCAGCCACCAGAGTACATGGGACACACACGGGCACACACACAGACCAGCCACCAGAGTACATGGGACACACACGGGCACACACACACACACACACACACACACACAGACCAGCCACCAGAGTACATGGGACACACACGGGCACACACACACACACACACCAGCCACCAGAGTACATGGGGCACACACGGGCACACACACACCAGCCACCAGAGTACATGGGGCACACACGGGTACACACACACAGACCAGCCACCAGAGTACATGGGGCACACACGGGCACACACACACACACAGACCAGCCACCAGAGCACATGGGGCACACACACACACAGACCAGTCACCAGAGTACATGGGGCACACACGGGCACACACACACACACAGACCAGCCACCAGAGCACATGGGGCACACACACACACAGACCAGTCACCAGAGTACATGGGGCACACACGGGCACACACACACACACACACACACACAGACCAGCCACCAGAGTACATGGGACACACACGGGCACACACACACACACACACACAGACCAGCCACCAGAGTACATGGGACACACACGGGCACACACACACACACACACAGACCAGCCACCAGAGTACATAGGACACACACGGACACACACACACACAGACCAGCCACCAGAGTACATGGGGCACACACACACACACAGACCAGCCACCAGAGTACATGGGGCACACACGGGCACACACACAGACCAGCCACCAGAGTACATGGGGCACACACGGGCACACACACACAAACACACACACACAGACCAGCCACCAGAGTACATGGGACACACGGGCACACACACACACACACACACACACCAGCCACCAGAGTACATGGGGCACACACACACCAGCCACCAGAGTACATGGGGCACACACGGGCACACACACACAGACCAGCCACCAGAGTACATGGGGCACACACGGGCACACACACACACACACACAGACCAGCCACCAGAGTACATGGGGCACACACGGGCACACACACACAGACCAGCCACCAGAGTACATGGGACACACACGGACACACACACAGACCAGCCACCAGAGTACATGGGGCACACACGGGCACACACACAGACCAGCCACCAGAGTACATGGGGCACACACGGGCACACACACACACAGACCAGCCACCAGAGTACATGGGACACACACGGGCACGCACACACACACACACACACAGACCAGCCACCAGAGTACATGGGACACACACGGGCACACACACACACACCAGCCACCAGAGTACATGGGGCACACACACACCAGCCAACAGAGTACATGGGGCACACACGGGCACACACACACACAGACCAGCCACCAGAGTACATGGGGCACACACACAGACCAGCCACAAGAGTACATGGGGTACACACGGGCACACACACACACAGACCAGCCACCAGAGTACATGGGACACACACGGACACACACACACACAGACCAGCCACCAGAGTACATGGGGCACACACGGGCACACACACAGACCAGCCACCAGAGTACATGGGGCACACACGGGCACACACACAGACCAGCCACCAGAGTGCATGGGGCACACACGGGCACACACACACACCAGCCACCAGAGTACATGGGACACACACGGACACACACACACACACAGACCAGCCACCAGAGTACATGGGACACACACGGGCATACACACACAGACCAGCCACCAGAGAACATGGGGCACACACACAGACCAGCCACCAGAGTACATGGGGCACACACACAGACCAGCCACCAGAGTACATGGGAGACACACACACACAAACACCAGCTACCAGAGTACATGGGGCACACAGACACATACATGCGTATGTGCATACACACACAGAAACAAGCCACAAGAGTACATGGGGCACACACGGACACACACACAGACCAGCCACCAGAGTACATGGGACACACACGGGCACACACACACACAGACCAGCCACCAGAGTACATGGGACACACACGGGCACACACACAGACCAGCCACCAGAGCACATGGGGCACACACAGACCAGTCACCAGAGTACATGGGACACACACGGGCACACACACACACACACACAGACCAGCCACCAGAGTACATGGGACTCACACGGGCACACACACACACACACAGACCAGCCACCAGAGTACATGGGACACACACGGGCACACACAGACCAGCCACCAGAGTACATGGGACACACACGGGCACACACACACACACACACCAGCCACCAGAGTACATGGGGCACACACGGGCACACACACACACAGACCAGCCACCAGAGTACATGGGGCACACACGGGCACACACACACACAGACCAGCCACCAGAGTACATGGGGCACACACGGGCGCACACACACACACACACACACACACACACACACAGACCAGCCACCAGAGTACATGGGACACACACACACACACAGACCAGCCACCAGAGTACATGGGACACACACAGACCAGCCACCAGAGTACATGGGGCACACGGGCACACACACAGACCAGCCACCAGAGTACATGGGGCACACACGGGCACACACACACACACTCACACACAGACCAGCCACCAGAGTACATGGGACACACACGGGCACACACACACACAGACCAGCCACCAGAGTACATGGGACACACACGGGCACACACACACACCAGCCACCAGAGTACATGGGGCACACACACACACAGACCAGCCACCAGAGTACATGGGGCACACACGGGCACACACACACACACAGACCAGCCACCAGAGTACATGGGACACACACGGACACACACACAGACCAGCCACCAGAGTACATGGGGCACACACGGGCACACACACAGAGCAGCCACCAGAGTACATGGGGCACACACGGGCACACACACACACACCAGCCACCAGAGTACATGGGACACACACGGACACACAAACACACAGACCAGCCACCAGATTACATGGGACACACACGGGCATACACACACAGACCAGCCACCAGAGAACATGGGGCACACACACAGACCAGCCACCAGAGTACATGGGGCACACACGGGCACACACACAGACCAGCCACCAGAGTACATGGGAGACACACACACACACAAACACCAGCTACCAGAGTACATGGGGCACACAGACACATACATGCGTATGTGCATACACACACAGAAACAAGCCACAAGAGTACATGGGGCACACACGGACACACACACAGACCAGCCACCAGAGTACATGGGACACACACGGGCACACACACACACAGACCAGCCACCAGAGTACATGGGACACACACGGGCACACACACACACACAGACCAGCCACCAGAGCACATGGGGCACACACACACACAGACCAGTCACCAGAGTACATGGGACACACACGGGCACACACACACACACAGACCAGCCACCAGAGTACATGGGACACACACGGACCAGCCACCAGAGTACATGGGGCACACACGGGCACACACACAGACCAGCCACCAGAGTACATGGGGCACACACGGGCACACACACAGACCAGTCACCAGAGTACATGGGGCACACACGGGCATACACACACAGACCAGCCACCAGAGTACATGGGACACACACGGGCATACACACACAGACCAGCCACCAGAGTACATGGGACACACATGGGCACACACACAGACCAGCCACCAGAGTACATGGGGCACACACGGGCACACACACACACACATACCAGCCACCAGAGTACATGGGAGACACACACACACAAACACCAGCTACCAGAGTACATGGGGCACACAGACACACATACATGCGTATGTGCATACACACACACAAACCAGCCACCAGAGTACATGGGACACACACGGGCACACACACACACACAGACCAGCCACCAGAGTACATGGGGCACACACGGGCTACACACACACACAGACCAGCCACCAGAGTACATGGGGAACACACACAAACCAGCCACCAGAGTACATGGGGTACACACGGGCACACACACACACACACAGACCAACCACCAGAGTACATGGGGCACAAACGGGCACACACATACACAGACCAGCCACCAGAGTACATGGGGCACACACACACACAGACCAGCCACCAGAGTACATGGGGCACACACGGGCACACACACACACAGACCAGCCACCAGAGTACATGGGGCACACACGGGCACACACACACAAACACACACACACAGACCAGCCACCAGAGTACATGGGACACACGGGCACACACACACACACACACACCAGCCACCAGAGTACATGGGGCACACACACACCAGCCACCAGAGTACATGGGGCACACACGGGCACACACACACAGACCAGCCACCAGAGTACATGGGGCACACACGGGCACACACACACACACACACAGACCAGCCACCAGAGTACATGGGGCACACACGGGCACACACACACAGACCAGCCACCAGAGTACATGGGACACACACGGACACACACACAGACCAGCCACCAGAGTACATGGGGCACACACGGGCACACACACAGACCAGCCACCAGAGTACATGGGGCACACACGGGCACACACACACACAGACCAGCCACCAGAGTACATGGGACACACACGGGCACGCACACACACACACACACACACAGACCAGCCACCAGAGTACATGGGACACACACGGGCACACACACACACACCAGCCACCAGAGTACATGGGGCACACACACACCAGCCAACAGAGTACATGGGGCACACACGGGCACACACACACACAGACCAGCCACCAGAGTACATGGGGCACACACACAGACCAGCCACAAGAGTACATGGGGTACACACGGGCACACACACACACAGACCAGCCACCAGAGTACATGGGACACACACGGACACACACACACACAGACCAGCCACCAGAGTACATGGGGCACACACGGGCACACACACAGACCAGCCACCAGAGTACATGGGGCACACACGGGCACACACACAGACCAGCCACCAGAGTGCATGGGGCACACACGGGCACACACACACACCAGCCACCAGAGTACATGGGACACACACGGACACACACACACACACAGACCAGCCACCAGAGTACATGGGACACACACGGGCATACACACACAGACCAGCCACCAGAGAACATGGGGCACACACACAGACCAGCCACCAGAGTACATGGGGCACACACACAGACCAGCCACCAGAGTACATGGGAGACACACACACACAAACACCAGCTACCAGAGTACATGGGGCACACAGACACATACATGCGTATGTGCATACACACACAGAAACAAGCCACAAGAGTACATGGGGCACACACGGACACACACACAGACCAGCCACCAGAGTACATGGGACACACACGGGCACACACACACACAGACCAGCCACCAGAGTACATGGGACACACACGGGCACACACACAGACCAGCCACCAGAGCACATGGGGCACACACAGACCAGTCACCAGAGTACATGGGACACACACGGGCACACACACACACACACACAGACCAGCCACCAGAGTACATGGGACTCACACGGGCACACACACACACACACAGACCAGCCACCAGAGTACATGGGACACACACGGGCACACACAGACCAGCCACCAGAGTACATGGGACACACACGGGCACACACACACACACACACCAGCCACCAGAGTACATGGGGCACACACGGGCACACACACACACAGACCAGCCACCAGAGTACATGGGGCACACACGGGCACACACACACACAGACCAGCCACCAGAGTACATGGGGCACACACGGGCGCACACACACACACACACACACACACACACACAGACCAGCCACCAGAGTACATGGGACACACACACACACACAGACCAGCCACCAGAGTACATGGGACACACACAGACCAGCCACCAGAGTACATGGGGCACACGGGCACACACACAGACCAGCCACCAGAGTACATGGGGCACACACGGGCACACACACACACACTCACACACAGACCAGCCACCAGAGTACATGGGACACACACGGGCACACACACACACAGACCAGCCACCAGAGTACATGGGACACACACGGGCACACACACACACCAGCCACCAGAGTACATGGGGCACACACACACACAGACCAGCCACCAGAGTACATGGGGCACACACGGGCACACACACACACACAGACCAGCCACCAGAGTACATGGGACACACACGGACACACACACAGACCAGCCACCAGAGTACATGGGGCACACACGGGCACACACACAGAGCAGCCACCAGAGTACATGGGGCACACACGGGCACACACACACACACCAGCCACCAGAGTACATGGGACACACACGGACACACAAACACACAGACCAGCCACCAGATTACATGGGACACACACGGGCATACACACACAGACCAGCCACCAGAGAACATGGGGCACACACACAGACCAGCCACCAGAGTACATGGGGCACACACGGGCACACACACAGACCAGCCACCAGAGTACATGGGAGACACACACACACACAAACACCAGCTACCAGAGTACATGGGGCACACAGACACATACATGCGTATGTGCATACACACACAGAAACAAGCCACAAGAGTACATGGGGCACACACGGACACACACACAGACCAGCCACCAGAGTACATGGGACACACACGGGCACACACACACACAGACCAGCCACCAGAGTACATGGGACACACACGGGCACACACACACACACAGACCAGCCACCAGAGCACATGGGGCACACACACACACAGACCAGTCACCAGAGTACATGGGACACACACGGGCACACACACACACACAGACCAGCCACCAGAGTACATGGGACACACACGGACCAGCCACCAGAGTACATGGGGCACACACGGGCACACACACAGACCAGCCACCAGAGTACATGGGGCACACACGGGCACACACACAGACCAGTCACCAGAGTACATGGGGCACACACGGGCATACACACACAGACCAGCCACCAGAGTACATGGGACACACACGGGCATACACACACAGACCAGCCACCAGAGTACATGGGACACACATGGGCACACACACAGACCAGCCACCAGAGTACATGGGGCACACACGGGCACACACACACACACATACCAGCCACCAGAGTACATGGGAGACACACACACACAAACACCAGCTACCAGAGTACATGGGGCACACAGACACACATACATGCGTATGTGCATACACACACACAAACCAGCCACCAGAGTACATGGGACACACACGGGCACACACACACACACAGACCAGCCACCAGAGTACATGGGGCACACACGGGCTACACACACACACAGACCAGCCACCAGAGTACATGGGGAACACACACAAACCAGCCACCAGAGTACATGGGGTACACACGGGCACACACACACACACACAGACCAACCACCAGAGTACATGGGGCACAAACGGGCACACACATACACAGACCAGCCACCAGAGTACATGGGGCACACACACACACAGACCAGCCACCAGAGTACATGGGGCACACACGGGCACACACACACACAGACCAGCCACCAGAGTACATCGGGCACACACGGGCACACACACACAGACCAGCCACCAGAGTACATGGGGCACACACGGGTACACACACACAGACCAGCCAGCAGAGTACATGGGGCACACACACACAGACCAGCCACCAGAGTACATGGGGCACAAACGGGCACACACAGACCAGCCACCAGAGTACATGGGACACACACGGGCACACACAGACCAGCCACCAAAGTACATGGGACACACACACACAGACCAGCCACCAGAGTACATGGGGCACACACACACACACACACACACAGACCAGCCACCAGAGTACATGGGGCACACACGGGCACACACACACACAGACCAGCCACCAGAGTACATGGGGCACACACGGGCTACACACACACACAGACCAGCCACCAGAGTACATGGGGCACACACACAAACCAGCCACCAGAGTACATGGGGTACACACGGGCACACACACACACAGACCAGCCACCAGAGTACATGGGGCACAAACGGGCACACACACACACAGACCAGCCACCAGAGTACATGGGGCACACACACACACAGACCAGCCACCAGAGTACATGGGGCACACACGGGCACACACACACACAGACCAGCCACCAGAGTACATCGGGCACACACCGGCACACACACACAGACCAGCCACCAGAGTACATGGGGCACACACGGGTACACACACACAGACCAGCCAGCAGAGTATATGGGGCACACACACACAGACCAGCCACCAGAGTACATGGGGCACACACGGGCACACACAGTCCAGCCACCAGAGTACATGGGACACACACGGGCACACACAGACCAGCCACCAAAGTACATGGGACACACACACACAGACCAGCCACCAGAGTACATGGGGCACACACACACACACACACACACACACAGACCAGCCACCAGAGTACATGGGGCACACACGGGCACACACACACACAGACCAGCCACCAGAGTACATGGGGCACACACAGGCACACACACAGACCAGCCACCAGAGTACATGGGGCACACACGGGCTCACACAGACCAGCCACCAGAGTACATGGGGCACACACGGGCACACACACACAGACCAGCCACCAGAGTACATGGGGCACACACGGGCACACACACAGACCAGCCACCAGATTACATGGGGCACACACACACACAGACCAGCCACCAGAGTACATGGGACACACACGGGCACACACAGACCAGCCACCAAAGTACATGGGACACACACACACAGACCAGCCACCAGAGTACATGGGGCACACACACACACACACACACACACACACACACAGACCAGCCACCAGAGTACATGGGGCACACACAGGCACACACACACACAGACCAGCCACCAGAGTACATGAGGCACACACGGGCTACACACACACACAGACCAGCCACCAGAGTACATGGGGCACACACACAAACCAGCCACCAGAGTACATGGGGTACACACGGGCACACACACACACAGACCAACCACCAGAGTACATGGGGCACAAACGGGCACACACACACACAGACCAGCCACCAGAGTACATGGGGCACACACACACACAGACCAGCCACCAGAGTACATGGGGCACACACGGGCACACACACACACATACCAGCCACCAGAGTACATCGGGCACACACCGGCACACACACACAGACCAGCCACCAGAGTACATGGGGCACACACGGGTACACACACACAGACCAGCCAGCAGAGTACATGGGGCACACACACACAGACCAGCCACCAGAGTACATGGGGCACACACGGGCACACACAGTCCAGCCACCAGAGTACATGGGACACACACGGGCACACACAGACCAGCCACCAAAGTACATGGGACACACACACACAGACCAGCCACCAGAGTACATGGGGCACACACACACACACACACACACACAGACCAGCCACCAGAGTACATGGGGCACACACGGGCACACACACACACAGACCAGCCACCAGAGTACATGGGGCACACACAGGCACACACACACAGACCAGCCACCAGAGTACATGGGGCACACACGGGCTCACACAGACCAGCCACCAGAGTACATGGGGCACACACGGGCACACACACACAGACCAGCCACCAGAGTACATGGGGCACACACGGGCACACACACAGACCAGCCACCAGATTACATGGGGCACACACACACACAGACCAGCCACCAGAGTACATGGGACACACACGGGCACACACACACACAGACCAGCAACCAGAGTACATGGGGCACACACGGGCACACACACACACACACACAGACCAGCCACCAGAGTACATGGGGCACACACACACACAGACCAGCCACCAGAGTACATGGGGCACACACACACACCAGCCACCAGAGTACATGGGGCACACACGGGCACACACACACACACAGACCAGCCACCAGGGTACATGGGGCACACACGGGCTACACACACACAGACCAGTCACCAGAGTACATGGGGCACACACACACACAGACCAACCACCAGAGTACATGGGGCACACACGGGCACAGACCATTCACCAGAGTACATGGGGCACACACGGGCACAGACCAGCCACCAGAGTACATGGGGCACACACGGGCACACACACACACAGACCAGCCACCAGAGTACATGGGGCACACACGGGCACACACACACACAGACCAGCCACCAGAGTACATGGGGCACACACACACAGACCAGCCACCAGAGTACATGGGGCACACACGGGCACACACACACACACACGGACCAGCCACCAGAGTACATGGGGCACACACGGGCACACACACACACACACAGACCAGCCACCAGAGTACATGGGGCACACACGGGCACACACACACACACACACACAGACCAGCCACCAGAGTACATGGGGCACACACGGGCACACACACACACAGACCAGCCACCAGAGTACATGGGGCACACACAGGCACACACACACAGACCAGCCACCAGAGTACATGGGGCACACACAGGCACACACACACAGACCAGCCACCAGAGTACATGGGGCACACACACACACAGACCAGCCACCAGAGTACACGGGGCACACACGCACACACACAGACCAGCCACCAGAGTACATGGGGCACACACACACACAGACCAGCCACCAGAGTACATGGGGCACACACGGGCACACACACACAGACCAGCCACCAGAGTACATGGGGCACACACGGGCACACACACACAGACCAGCCACCAGAGTACATGGGGCACACACGGGCACACACACACACAGACCAGCCAGCAGAGTACATGGGGCACACACACACAGACCAGCCACCAGAGTACATGGGGCACACACACACACAGACCAGCCACCAGAGTACATGGGGCACACACGGGCACACACACACACAGACCAGCCACCAGAGTACATGGGACACACACGGGCACACACACACACAGACTAGCCACCAGAGTACATGGGACACACACGGGCACACACACACAGACCAGCCACCAGAGCACATGGGGCACACACACACACAGACCAGTCACCAGAGTACATGGGACACACACGGGCACACACACACACACACACAGACCAGCCACCAGAGTACATGGGACTCACACGGGCACACACACACACAGACCAGCCACCAGAGTACATGGGACACACACGGGCACACACACACAGACCAGCCACCAGAGTACATGGGACACACACGGGCACACACACACACCAGCCACCAGAGTACATGGGGCACACACGGGCACACACACACACACCAGCCACCAGAGTACATGGGGCACACACGGGCACACACACACACAGACCAGCCACCAGAGTACATGGGGCACACACACACACAGACCAGCCACCAGAGTACATGGGGCACACAAGGGGCGCACACACACACACACACACACACAGAGACCAGCCACCAGAGTACATGGGACACACACGGACACACACAGACCAGCCACCAGAGTACATGGGGCACACACACACACAGACCAGCCACCAGAGTACATGGGGCACACGGGCACACACACAGACCAGCCACCAGAGTACATGGGGCACACACGGGCACACACACACACACTCACACACAGACCAGCCACCAGAGTACATGGGACACACACGGGCACACACACACACAGACCAGCCACCAGAGTACATGGGACACACACGGGCACACACACCAGCCACCAGAGTACATGGGGCACACACACACACACAGACCAGCCACCAGAGTACATGGGGCACACACGGGCACACACACACACAGACCAGCCACGAGAGTACATGGGACACACACGGACACACACACAGACCAGCCACCAGAGTACATGGGGCACACACGGGCACACACACAGACCAGCCACCAGAGTACATGGGGCACACACGGGCACACACACACACACCAGCCACCAGAGTACATGGGACACACACGGACACACAAACACACAGACCAGCCACCAGAGTATATGGGACACACACGGGCATACACACACAGACCAGCCACCAGAGAACATGGGGCACACACACAGACCAGCCACCAGAGTACATGGGGCACACACGGGCACACACACAGACCAGCCACCAGAGTACATGGGAGACACACACACACACAAACACCAGCTACCAGAGTACATGGGGCACACAGACACATACATGCGTATGTGCATACACACACAGAAACAAGCCACAAGAGTACATGGGGCACACACGGACACACACACAGACCAGCCACCAGAGTACATGGGACACACACGGGCACACACACACACAGACCAGCCACCAGAGTACATGGGACACACACGGGCACACACACACACACAGACCAGCCACCAGAGCACATGGGGCACACACACACACAGACCAGTCACCAGAGTACATGGGACACACACGGGCACACACACACACACACACAGACCAGCCACCAGAGTACATGGGACACACACGGACCAGCCACCAGAGTACATGGGGCACACACGGGCACACACACAGACCAGCCACCAGAGTACATGGGGCACACACGGGCACACACACAGACCAGTCACCAGAGTACATGGGGCACACACGGGCATACACACACAGACCAGCCACCAGAGTACATGGGACACACACGGGCATACACACACAGACCAGCCACCAGAGTACATGGGACACACATGGGCACACACACAGACCAGCCACCAGAGTACATGGGGCACACACGGGCACACACACACACACATACCAGCCACCAGAGTACATGGGAGACACACACACACAAACACCAGCTACCAGAGTACATGGGGCACACAGACACACATACATGCGTATGTGCATACACACACACAAACCAGCCACCAGAGTACATGGGACACACACGGGCACACACACACACACAGACCAGCCACCAGAGTACATGGGGCACACACGGGCTACACACACACACAGACCAGCCACCAGAGTACATGGGGCACACACACAAACCAGCCACCAGAGTACATGGGGTACACACGGGCACACACACACACAGACCAACCACCAGAGTACATGGGGCACAAACGGGCACACACACACACAGACCAGCCACCAGAGTACATGGGGCACACACACACACAGACCAGCCACCAGAGTACATGGGGCACACACGGGCACACACACACACAGACCAGCCACCAGAGTACATCGGGCACACACGGGCACACACACACAGACCAGCCACCAGAGTACATGGGGCACACACGGGTACACACACACAGACCAGCCAGCAGAGTACATGGGGCACACACACACAGACCAGCCACCAGAGTACATGGGGCACAAACGGGCACACACAGACCAGCCACCAGAGTACATGGGACACACACGGGCACACACAGACCAGCCACCAAAGTACATGGGACACACACACACAGACCAGCCACCAGAGTACATGGGGCACACACACACACACACACACACACACAGACCAGCCACCAGAGTACATGAGGCACACACGGGCACACACACACACAGACCAGCCACCAGAGTACATGGGGCACACACGGGCTACACACACACACAGACCAGCCACCAGAGTACATGGGGCACACACAAACCAGCCACCAGAGTACATGGGGTACACACGGGCACACACACACACAGACCAACCACCAGAGTACATGGGGCACAAACGGGCACACACACACAGACCAGCCACCAGAGTACATGGGGCACACACACACACAGACCAGCCACCAGAGTACATGGGGCACACACGGGCACACACACACACAGACCAGCCACCAGAGTACATCGGGCACACACCGGCACACACACACAGACCAGCCACCAGAGTACATAGGGCACACACGGGTACACACACACAGACCAGCCAGCAGAGTACATGGGGCACACACACACAGACCAGCCACCAGAGTACATGGGGCACACACGGGCACACACAGTCCAGCCACCAGAGTACATGGGACACACACGGGCACACACAGACCAGCCACCAAAGTACATGGGACACACACACACAGACCAGCCACCAGAGTACATGGGGCACACACACACACACACACAGACCAGCCACCAGAGTACATGGGGCACACACGGGCACACACACACACAGACCAGCCACCAGAGTACATGGGGCACACACAGGCACACACACACAGACCAGCCACCAGAGTACATGGGGCACACACGGGCACACACAGACCAGCCACCAGAGTACATGGGGCACACGCGAGCACACACACACAGACCAGCCACCAGAGTACATGGGGCACACACGGGCACACACACAGACCAGCCACCAGATTACATGGGGCACACACACACACAGACCAGCCACCAGAGTACATGGGACACACACGGGCACACACACACACAGACCAGCCACCAGAGTACATGGGGCACACACGGGCACACACACACACACACACACACACAGACCAGCCACCAGAGTACATGGGGCACACACACACACAGACCAGCCACCAAAGTACATGGGGCACAGACACACACCAGCCACCAGAGTACATGGGGCACACACGGGCACACACGCACACACAGACCAGCCACCACGGTACATGGGGCACACACGGGCTACACACACACAGACCAGCCACCAGAGTACATGGGGCACACACACACACAGACCAACCACCAGAGTACATGGGGCACACACGGGCACAGACCAGTCACCAGAGTACATGGGGCACACACGGGCACAGACCAGCCACCAGAGTACATGGGGCACACACGGGCACACACACACACAGACCAGCCACCAGAGTACATGGGGCACACACGGGCACACACATACACACAGACCAGCCACCAGAGTACATGGGGCACACACACACAGACCAGCCACCAGAGTACATGGGGCACACACGGGCACACACACACACACACGGACCAGCCACCAGAGTACATGGGGCACACACGGGCACACACACACACACACACACAGACCAGCCACCAGAGTACATGGGGCACACACGGGCACACACACACACACACAGACCAGCCACCAGAGTACATGGGGCACACACGGGCACACACACACACAGACCAGCCACCAGAGTACATGGGGCACACACAGGCACACACACACAGACCAGCCACCAGAGTACATGGGGCACACACACACACACAGACCAGCCACCAGAGTACATGGGGCACACACGCACACACACAGACCAGCCACCAGAGTACATGGGGCACACACACACACAGACCAGCCACCAGAGTACATGGGGCACACACGGGGACACACACACAGACCAGCCACCAGAGTACATGGGGCACACACGGGCACACACACACAGACCAGCCACCAGAGTACATGGGGCACACACGGGCACACACACACACAGACCAGCCAGCAGAGTACATGGGGCACACACACACAGACCAGCCACCAGAGTACATGGGGCACACACGGGCACACACAGACCAGCCACCAGAGTACATGGGACACACACGGGCACACACAGACCAGCCACCAAAGTACATGGGACACACACACACAGACCAGCCACCAGAGTACATTGGGCACACACACACAGACCAGCCACCAGAGTACATGGGGCACACACGGGCACACACACACACACAGACCAGCCACCAGAGTACATGGGGCACACACAGGCACATACACAGACCAGCCACCAGAGTACATGGGGCACACACACAGACCAGCCACCAGAGTACATGGGGCACACACGGGCACACACACACATAGACCAGCCACCAGAGTACATGGGGCACACACACACAGACCAGCCACTAGAGTACATGGGGCACACACGGGCACACACACACAGACCAGCCACCAGAGTACATGGGACACACAGACCAGACACCAGAGTACATGGGGCACACACACACACACACACAGACCAGCCACCAGAGTACATGGGGCACACACACACACACACACAGACCAGCCACCAGAGTATAAGGGGCACACACACAGACCAGCCACCAGAGTACATGGGGCACACAAGGGCACACACACACACAGACCAGCCACCAGAGTACATGGGGCACACACGGGCACACACACACACACACAGACCAGCCACCAGAGTACATGGGGCACACACACACACAGACCAGCCACCAGAGTACATGGGGCACACACGGGCACACACACACAGACCAGCCACCAGAGTACATGGGGCACACACGGGCACACACACACAGACCAGCCACCAGAGTACATGGGGCACACACGGGCACACACACACACACACCAGCCAGCAGAGTACATGGGGCACACACACACAGACCAGCCACCAGAGTACATGGGGCACACACACAGACCAGCCACCAGAGTACATGGGACACACACGGGCACACACAGACCAGCCACCAAAGTACATGGGACACACACACACAGACCAGCCACCAGAGTACATGGGGCACACACACACACAGACCAGCCACCAGAGTACATGGGGCACACACGGGCACACACACACACAGACCAGCCACCAGAGTACATGGGGCAAACACAGGCACACACACACAGACCAGCCACCAGAGTACATGGGGCACACACAGGCACACACACACAGACCAGCCACCAGAGTACATGGGGCACACACGGGCACAGACCAGCCACCAGAGTACATGGGGCACACACGGGCACACACACACACAGACCAGCCACCAGAGTACATGGGGCACACACGGGCACACACACACACAGACCAGCCACCAGAGTACATGGGGCACACACACACAGACCAGCCACCAGAGTACATGGGGCACACACGGGCACACACACACGGACCAGCCACCAGAGTACATGGGACACACACGGGCACACACACGGGCACACACACACAGACCATCCACCAGAGTACATGGGGCACACACAGGCACACACACACACACACGGACCAGCCACCAGAGTACATGGGGCACACACGGGCACACACACACACAGACCAGCCACCAGAGTACATGGGGCACACACGGGCACACACACAGACCAGCCACCAGAGTACATGGGGCACACACGGACACACACACACACACACACAGACCAGCCACCAGAGTACATGGGACACATACGGGCACACACACACAGACCAGCCACCAGAGTACATGGGACACACACGGGTACACACACACACACCAGCCACCAGAGTACATGGGGCACACACGGGCACACACACACCAGCCACCAGAGTACATGGGGCACACACGGGCACACACACACACAGACCAGCCACCAGAGTACATGGGGCACACACAAACACAGACCAGCCACAAGAGTACATGGGGCACACACGGGCACACACACACACACACAGACCAGCCACCAGAGTACATGGGACACACACGGACACACACAGACCAGCCACCAGAGTACATGGGGCACACACGGGCACACACACAGACCAGCCACCAGAGTACATGGGGCACACACGGGCACACACACAGACCAGCCACCAGAGTGCATGGGGCACACACGGGCACACACACACACACACCAGCCACCAGAGTACATGGGACACACACGGACACACACACACACACAGACCAGCCACCAGAGTACATGGGACACACACGGGCATACACACACAGACCAGCCACCAGAGAACATGGGGCACACACACAGACCAGCCACCAGAGTACATGGGGCACACACACAGACCAGCCACCAGAGTACATGGGAGACACACACACACACACAAACACCAGCTACCAGAGTACATGGGGCACACAGACACATACATGCGTATGTGCATACACACACAGAAACAAGCCACAAGAGTACATGGGGCACACACGGACACACACACAGACCAGCCACCAGAGCACATGGGACACACACGAGCACACACACACACAGACCAGCCACCAGAGTACATGGGACACACACGGGCACACACACACACAGACCAGCCACCAGAGCACATGGGGCACACACGGGCACACACACAGACCAGCCACCAGAGTGCATGGGGCACACACGGGCACACACACACACACACCAGCCACCAGAGTACATGGGACACACACGGACACACACACACACACAGACCAGCCACCAGAGTACATGGGACACACACGGGCATACACACACAGACCAGCCACCAGAGAACATGGGGCACACACACAGACCAGCCACCAGAGTACATGGGGCACACACACAGACCAGCCACCAGAGTACATGGGAGACACACACACACACACAAACACCAGCTACCAGAGTACATGGGGCACACAGACACATACATGCGTATGTGCATACACACACAGAAACAAGCCACAAGAGTACATGGGGCACACACGGACACACACACAGACCAGCCACCAGAGCACATGGGACACACACGAGCACACACACACACAGACCAGCCACCAGAGTACATGGGACACACACGGGCACACACACACACAGACCAGCCACCAGAGCACATGGGGCACACACACACACAGACCAGTCACCAGAGTACATGGGGCACACACGGGCACACACACACACACAGACCAGCCACCAGAGTACATGGGACACACACGGGCACACACACACACAAAGACCAGCCACCAGAGTACATGGGACACACACGGGCACACACACAGACCAGCCACCAGAGTACATGGGACACACACGGGCACACACACACACACACAGACCAGCCACCAGAGTACATGGGACACACACGGGCACACACACACACACACACCAGCCACCAGAGTACATGGGGCACACACGGGCACACACACACACAGACCAGCCACCAGAGTACATGGGGCACACACACACACAGACCAGCCACAAGAGTACATGGGGCACACACGGGCACACACACACACACACAGACCAGCCACCAGAGTACATGGGACACACACGGACACACACAGTCCAGCCACCAGAGTACATGGGGCACACACGGGCACACACACAGACCAGCCACCAGAGTACATGGGGCACACACGGGCACACAAACAGACCAGCCACCAGAGTGCATGGGGCACACACGGGCACACACACACACCAGCCACCAGAGTACACGGGACACACACGGACACACACACACACACAGACCAGCCACCAGAGTACATGGGACACACACGGGCATACACACACAGACCAGCCACCAGAGAACATGGGGCACACACACAGACCAGCCACCAGAGTACATGGGGCACACACACAGACCAGCCACCAGAGTACATGGGAGACACACACACACACACAAACACCAGCTACCAGAGTACATGGGGCACACAGACACATACATGCGTATGTGCATACACACACAGAAACAAGCCACAAGAGTACATGGGGCACACACGGACACACACACAGACCAGCCACCAGAGTACATGGGACACACACGAGCACACACACACACAGACCAGCCACCAGAGTACATGGGACACACACGGGCACACACACACACACAGACCAGCCACCAGAGCACATGGGGCACACACACACACAGACCAGTCACCAGAGTACATGGGGCACACACGGGCACACACACACACACAGACCAGCCACCAGAGTACATGGGACACACACGGGCACACACACACACACACACAGACCAGCCACCAGAGTACATGGGACACACACGGGCACACACACAGATCAGCCACCAGAGTACATGGGACACACACGGGCACACACACACACACACAGACCAGCCACCAGAGTACATGGGACACACACGGGCACACACACACACACACACCAGCCACCAGAGTACATGGGGCACACACGGGCACACACACACACAGACCAGCCACCAGAGTACATGGGGCACACACGGGCACACACACACACACACAGACCAGCCACCAGAGTACATGGGGCACACACGGGCACACACACACACACAGACCAGCCACCAGAGCACATGGGGCACACACACACACAGACCAGTCACCAGAGTACATGGGGCACACACGGGCACACACACACACACAGACCAGCCACCAGAGCACATGGGGCACACACACACACAGACCAGTCACCAGAGTACATGGGGCACACACGGGTACACACACACACACACACAGACCAGCCACCAGAGTACATGGGACACACACGGGCACACACACACACACACACACAGACCAGCCACCAGAGTACATGGGACACACACGGGCACACACACACACACAGACCAGCCACCAGAGTACATAGGACACACACGGACACACACACACACAGACCAGCCACCAGAGTACATGGGGCACACACACACACACACAGACCAGCCACCAGAGTACATGGGGCACACACGGGCACACACACACAGACACACACACACAGACCAGCCACCAGAGTACATGGGACACACACGGGCACACACACACACACACACACACACCAGCCACCAGAGTACATGGGGCACACACACACACACCAGCCACCAGAGTACATGGGGCACACACGGGCACACACACACAGACCAGCCACCAGAGTACATGGGGCACACACGGGCACACACACACACACACACACACAGACCAGCCACCAGAGTACATGGGGCACACACGGGCACACACACACAGACCAGCCACCAGAGTACATGGGACACACACGGACACACACACAGACCAGCCACCAGAGTACATGGGGCACACACGGGCACACACACAGACCAGCCACCAGAGTACATGGGGCACACACGGGCACACACACACACAGACCAGCCACCAGAGTACAAGGGACACACACGGGCACGCACACACACACACACACACAGACCAGCCACCAGAGTACATGGGACACACACGGGCACACACACACACACCAGCCACCAGAGTACATGGGGCACACACACACCAGCCAACAGAGTACATGGGGCACACACGGGCACACACACACACAGACCAGCCACCAGAGTACATGGGGCACACACACACACAGACCAGCCACAAGAGTACATGGGGCACACACGGGCACACACACACACAGACCAGCCACCAGAGTACATGGGACACACACGCACACACACAGACCAGCCACCAGAGTACATGGGGCACACACACACACAGACCAGCCACCAGAGTACATGGGGCACACACGGGCACACACACACACACTCACACACAGACCAGCCACCAGAGTACATGGGACACACACGGGCACACACACACACAGACCAGCCACCAGAGTACATGGGACACACACGGGCACACACACACACACAGACCAGCCACCAGAGTACATGGGGCACACACACACACACAGACCAGCCACCATAGTACATGGGGCACACACGGGCACACACACACACAGACCAGCCACCAGAGTACATGGGACACACACGGACACACACAGACCAGCCACCAGAGTACATGGGACACACACGGACACACACAGACCAGCCACCAGAGTACATGGGGCACACACGGGCACACACACAGACCAGCCACCAGAGTACATGGGGCACACACGGGCACACACACACACACCAGCCACCAGAGTACATGGGACACACACGGACACACAAACACACAGACCAGCCACCAGAGTACATGGGACACACACGGGCATACACACACAGACCAGCCACCAGAGAACATGGGGCACACACACAGACCAGCCACCAGAGTACATGGGAGACACACACACACACAAACACCAGCTACCAGAGTACATGGGGCACACAGACACATACATGCGTAAGTGCATACACACACAGAAACAAGCCACAAGAGTACATGGGGCACACACGGACACACACACAGACCAGCCACCAGAGTACATGGGACACACACGGGCACACACACACAGACCAGCCACCAGAGTACATGGGACACACACGGGCACACACACACACACAGACCAGCCACCAGAGCACATGGGGCACACACACACACAGACCAGTAACCAGAGTACATGGGACACACACGGGCACACACACACACACACACACAGACCAGCCACCAGAGTACATGGGACACACACGGACCAGCCACCAGAGTACATGGGGCACACACGGGCACACACACAGACCAGCCACCAGAGTACATGGGGAACACACGGGCACACACACAGACCAGTCACCAGAGTACATGGGGCACACACGGGCATACACACACAGACCAGCCACCAGAGTACATGGGAGACACACACACACAAACACCAGCTACCAGAGTACATGGGGCACACAGACACATACATGCGTATGTGCATACACACACAGACCAGCCACCAGAGTACATGGGACACACACGGACACACACAGACCAGCCACCAGAGTACATGGGGCACACACACAGACCAGCCACCAGAGTACATGGGGCACACACGGGCACACACACAGACCAGCCACCAGAGTACACGGGGCACACACGGGCACACACACACACACTCACACACAGACCAGCCACCAGAGTACATGGGACACACACGGGCACACACACACACAGACCAGCCACCAGAGTACATGGGACACACACGGGCACACACACACACACAGACCAGCCACCAGAGTACATGGGGCACACACACACACACACACACACAGACCAGCCACCAGAGTACATGGGGCACACACGGGCACACCCACACACAGACCAGCCACCAGAGTACATGGGACTCACACGGACACACACACAGACCAGCCACCAGAGTACATGGGGCACACACGGGCACACACACAGACCAGCCACCAGAGTACATGGGGCACACACGGGCACACACACACCAGCCACCAGAGTACATGGGACACACACGGACACACAAACACACAGACCAGCCACCAGAGTACATGGGACACACACGGGCATACACACACAGACCAGCCACCAGAGAACATGGGGCACACACACAGACCAGCCACCAGAGTACATGGGAGACACACACACACAAACACCAGCTACCAGAGTACATGGGTCACACAGACACATACATGCGTATGTGCATACACACACAGAAACAAGCCACAAGAGTACATGGGGCACACACGGACACACACACAGACCAGCCACCAGAGTACATGGGACACACACGGGCACACACAGACCAGCCACCAGAGTACATGGGACACACACGGGCACACACACACACACAGACCAGCCACCAGAGCACATGGGGCACACACACAGACCAGTAACCAGAGTACATGGGACACACACGGGCACACACACACACACAGACCAGCCACCAGAGTACATGGGACACACACGGACCAGCCACCAGAGTACATGGGGCACACACGGGCACACACACAGACCAGCCACCAGAGTACATGGGGCACACACGGGCACACACACAGACCAGTCACCAGAGTACATGGGGCACACACGGGCATACACACACAGACCAGCCACCAGAGTACATGGGACACACACGGGCATACACACACAGACCAGCCACCAGAGTACATGGGACACACATGGGCACACACACAGACCAGCCACCAGAGTACATGGGGCACACACGGGCACACACACACACACACATACCAGCCACCAGAGTACATGGGAGACACACACACACAAACACCAGCTACCAGAGTACATGGGGCACACAGACACACATACATGCGTATGTGCATACACACACACAAACCAGCCACCAGAGTACATGGGACACACACGGGCACACACACACACACAGACCAGCCACCAGAGTACATGGGGCACACACGGGCTACACACACACACAGACCAGCCACCAGAGTACATGGGGCACACACACAAACCAGCCACCAGAGTACATGGGGTACACACGGGCACACACACACACAGACCAACCACCAGAGTACATGGGGCACAAACGGGCACACACACACAGACCAGCCACCAGAGTACATGGGGCACACACACACACAGACCAGCCACCAGAGTACATGGGGCACACACGGGCACACACACACACAGACCAGCCACCAGAGTACATGGGACACACACGGGCACACACAGACCAGCCACCAAAGTACATGGGACACACACACACAGACCAGCCACCAGAGTACATGGGGCACGCACACACACACACACACACACACAGACCAGCCACCAGAGTACATGGGGCACACACGGGCACACACACACACAGACCAGCCACCAGAGTACATGGGGCACACACGGGCTACACACACACACAGACCAGCCACCAGAGTACATGGGGCACACACACAAACCAGCCACCAGAGTACATGGGGTACACACGGGCACACACACACACAGACCAACCACCAGAGTACATGGGGCACAAACGGGCACACACACACACAGACCAGCCACCAGAGTACATGGGGCACACACACACACAGACCAGCCACCAGAGTACATGGGGCACACACGGGCACACACACACACAGACCAGCCACCAGAGTACATCGGGCACACACCGGCACACACACACAGACCAGCCACCAGAGTACATGGGGCACACACGGGTACACACACACAGACCAGCCAGCAGAGTACATGGGGCACACACACACAGACCAGCCACCAGAGTACATGGGGCACACACGGGCACACACAGTCCAGCCACCAGAGTACATGGGACACACACGGGCACACACAGACCAGCCACCAAAGTACATGGGACACACACACACAGACCAGCCACCAGAGTACATGGGGCACACACACACACACAGACCAGCCACCAGAGTACATGGGGCACACACGGGCACACACACAGACCAGCCACCAGAGTACATGGGGCACACACAGGCACACACACACAGACCAGCCACCAGAGTACATGGGGCACACACACAGACCAGCCACCAGAGTACATGGGCACACACGGGCACACACAGACCAGCCACCAGAGTACATGGGGCACACACGGGCACACACACACAGACCAGCCACCAGAGTACATGGGGCACACACGGGCACACACACAGACCAGCCACCAGATTACATGGGGCACACACACACACAGACCAGCCACCAGAGTACATGGGACACACACGGGCACACACACACACAGACCAGCCACCAGAGTACATGGGGCACACACGGGCACACACACACACACACACACACACACACACACACAGACCAGCCACCAGAGTACATGGGGCACACACACACACAGACAAGCCACCAGAGTACATGGGGCACACACACACACCAGCCACCAGAGTACATGGGGCACACACGGGCACACACACAGACACAGACCAGCCACCAGGGTACATGGGGCACACACGGGCTACACACACACAGACCAGCCACCAGAGTACATGGGGCACACACACACACACACACAGACCAGCCACCAGAGTACATGGGGCACACACGGGCACAGACCAGCCACCAGAGTACATGGGGCACACACGGGCACAGACCAGCCACCAGAGTACATGGGGCACACACGGGCACACACACACACAGACCAGCCACCAGAGTACATGGGGCACACACGGGCACACACACACACACAGACCAGCCACCAGAGTACATGGGGCACACACACACAGACCAGCCACCAGAGTACATGGGGCACACACGGGCACACACACACACACACGGACCAGCCACCAGAGTACATGGGGCACACACGGGCACACACACACACAGACCAGCCACCAGAGTACATGGGGCACACACGGGCACACACACACACACACACACAGACCAGCCACCAGAGTACATGGGGCACACACGGGCACACACACACACAGACCAGCCACCAGAGTACATGGGGCACACACAGGCACACACACACAGACCAGCCACCAGAGTACATGGGGCACACACACACACACAGACCAGCCACCAGAGTACATGGGGCACACACGCACACACACAGACCAGCCACCAGAGTACATGGGGCACACACACACACAGACCAGCCACCAGAGTACATGGGGCACACACGGGCACACACACACAGACCAGCCACCAGAGTACATGGGGCACACACGGGCACACACACACAGACCTGCCACCAGAGTACATGGGGCACACACGGGCACACACACACACAGACCAGCCAGCAGAGTACATGGGGCACACACACACAGACCAGCCACCAGAGTACATGGGGCACACACAGGCACACACAGACCAGCCACCAGAGTACATGGGGCACACACGGGCACACACACAGACCAGCCACCAGATTACATGGGGCACACACACACACACAGACCAGCCACCAGAGTACATGGGACACACACGGGCACACACACACAGACCAGCCACGAGAGTACATGGGGCACACACGGGCACACACACACACACAGACCAGCCACCAGAGTACATGGGGCACACACAGGCATACACACACAGACCAGCCACCAGAGTACATGGGACACACATGGGCACACACACAGACCAGCCACCAGAGAACATGGGGCACACACAGGCACACATACACACATACCAGCCACCAGAGTACATGGGAGACACACACACACACACAAACACCAGCTACCAGAGTACATGGGGCACACACACACACAGACCAACCACCAGAGTACATGGGGCACACACGGGCACACACAGACACAGACCAGCCACCAGAGTACATGGGGCACACACACACACAGACCAGCCACCAGAGTACATGGGGCACACACAGGCACAGACCAGCCACCAGAGTACATGGGGCACACACGGGCACAGACCAGCCACCAGAGTACATGGGGCACACACGGGCACACACACACACAGACCAGCCACCAGAGTACATGGGGCACACACGGGCACACACACACACAGACCAGCCACCAGAGTACATGGGGCACACACACACACAGACCAGCCACCAGAGTACATGGGGCACACACGGGCACACACACACACAGACCAGCCACCAGAGTACATGGGGCACACACAGGCACACACACACACAGACCAGCCACCAGAGTACATGGGGCACACACACACACACAGACCAGCCACCAGAGTACATGGGGCACACACACACAGACCAGCCACCAGAGTACATGGGGCGCACACACACACACACACAGACCAGCCACCAGAGTACATGGGGCACACACACACACACACACAGACCAGCCACCATAGTACATGGGGCACACACGGGCACACACACACACCCAGACCAGCCACCAGAGTACATGGGGCACCCACACAGACCAGCCACCAGAGTACATGGGGCACACACACACACACCAGCCACCAGAGTACATGGGGCACACACGGGCACACACACACACAGACCAGCCACCAGAGTACATGGGGCACACACACAACTGTCCCCTAGTTCCAATCTCAAACATCCCCCACTTAGGAGGTGATTAATTACCAGCATGTGTAGAAGCTGCTGGGAACTGCAGTCCGGACTTCTCAGCGATGCTACAACAGATGCTGGAGCTGCTCTGCTGTGAGTGATCTCAGCAGCTCCTCGCTTCCTCCAGCAGAAGCCGCTTCACCAATAGTAAGATAGTGGGGCGGGTCCAATACCAAGCTATGAGCTCACATCCGAGTTCCTGCCCTTTCGGTGTTTCTGTCTGCGGGCCGGATAGGAAAAACCAAAGGGTTGTATGTGGCCTGCGGGCCGTCATTTGCCCACGTCTGATCTAGAAGATTCTCCGTGGCATTGGAACGCCCTCTTTCCTACAGTTCCTGCTGGTAAGTTTGCAGGAGAATTATGGCCGACGTGTCGTTAGATGAACTGATCACGAAAAGTGGCATGATGGCAGCAGGAATGGGAACGTACAACAGGATCAATAACAGGGTGGCTATGGAAGGTATGAGATCCAGCCTATGATTAAATAAGCTAGGCATAAAAGATGACCATGAGAAATTGGATGCCAAAGGTGCACATAATCTAGAAGATAGCCTCCAAACAATTTCAAACTCAGATCTCGGCTGTTGTATCACGTTAAAAAAAAAAAAAAAAAAATTACTGTGCAACAGCTCTGCACACAGAACAATTTCAACACCACTAAATGAAAACTTTGGATATAGCTGGCTGTTTAGCAACAGAAAAAAAAAAAATATATATTTTAATGTGCGTGCGTTCTGCAGACAGCTTCATATCACCGCCACAAAATGACAATGTGGAATACAGCGGGCTGTGTCACATTGAGTAACAGAAAAAAATAATATTATTATAAATTAACAAAATGCACACTGTGGAATTTCGCCGCCACTAAATAACAAGGTGAGATATGGCATGGTGAATCATGCTAGCAACTACCCCAAAAAAATGTCTTCATGCATAACAGCTCAAATCACAGAACAATGTCACCACAGCACTAAATGACAACGTGTGATACGGCAGGCTATTTCACATTTAGCTAGTGAAAAAATAAGATTTAGAGTGCTACACTTGTGCATGGAGCACAATAGAAGAAGTGCACCTCACACTTCTATGAAATGTCCCCTGCTGTCTTTGTCTGTGGACTTCAGTATGGCCAAAAACAAAAATATTGCTGGAAGGTCGATTTCACAGCAATACAGGATACAGATAGCTAAACTATCTGAGTAAGAAAAAACTGCCTAGCAAAATAGCTAAAAACTAGCTGCCAACATCAGGCATCTGTTACAGTGTCAATATATTTTTGCTATCTGAAAAAATTTGCTCATCATTACTACTCACCTGGGTAGTCATATGTAGGAATCTCCTCTTTACACCGCTCATCACCCCTCACATATGTCTCTGTAGTATTAATATGGGTCAGATCTTCACCCTGAAACAAATATTGTAAAAGTCACAGACAGATGGAGAAGTCACATCTATGATCAGCTCTAATCCTGCCATCTCCACCGTTCTCATTACACAAGTATAAAACATATAATACTGGTGGATAAAACAAGACTGAGCACAAGACCTTCACAGCCGTCTACACATCATAGGGGAGATCTCCTGACACCTTCTCTCCATCTACCTGATGATCCTGAGGAACATTGGGATCTTCTTGTTTACAGTCCTGTGGAAGAAGAGGACGGGGACATCTCTCTGGTGTTGTCCTCTTACTGGATAGATCTGGAGGAAACACATACAGGGACTGAATTCATTCTTTACATACACATAATATAGGCCGTGTGTATTTAGTCCTGTCTATTACCTGGTGATGTGAGCGGCTGAGGAACCTCCATCATGACATCCTTGTACAAATATTTGTGTCCTTCTAAATACTCCCACTCCTCCATGGAGAAATGGACAGTGACATCCTGACACCTTATAGGAACCTGACACATACAATAATAATACCATCATTTCCCAGATCAGATCCCTTTATAGCGTTACTGTATAATGTCCCAGCATTCCCAACAGTGTCACCTCTCCAGTCAGCAGCTCAATCATCTTGTAGGTGATTTCTAGGATCTTCTGGTCATTGATTTCCTCATGTACCGTGGGGTGAGGTGGAGGCCCTGTGATTGGGCTCAGGGGTCTTCCCCATTCCTCAGACACAGGGTCCTGACAGCGCTCACTAGAGGTCTTCTTCACTACTGTGTAATCCTGGTTATGGAGAGACACATTAATAAATCTCACTACAGACATTTCCAGAGTCCTCACCTCTCCAGTTCTGTCCATCTGTTATTCCCATAGATAAGAATGATGTAATGTGACGTCATCAGAATCTCTCACCTCTCCAGTAAGCCGGAAGAGGATCTCTAGGGTGAGGTGTAATATCCTCTCCGCCATCTTGTCTCTGTCCATATCCATATGTTGTGAGTAAATCAGGAAAATTCTCTTCTATAGAAGATCTTCACTGAGAGGATCCGATATTGTAGAGACCTGAATGAGAAGATGAGCCGATGTAACATGATAAAAATCCTGTGTAATAATACAATTACTGGAGATAATAAGGGAAACATATGAGGAGATTTATTATTTTACAGTATTTAGTGTAAAATAAAGAAAGGCTGAATCAAGAGATGCAGAAACATCTGAACAAAAAGGATGAACGTCATCAAAATAATGTAGTCAGGCTGACTTGAGCTTGGAAGTGTTTCACTACGACTCAATTCAGTACTATAGATCACATCTGAAAGTCATAATAACCAAAATGGACGTAATATGAGAACATTGTCAAGCAATAACGTTCAACTTTAAATCTCCAGGTATGTGGTGGTCAATGGTTAGTCAGTTTGCCACCTTTAAGTTTACCTTCCTGAACCACTTTTTTCATAAATGTTGTGAGCAACTCATGAGTCTAAGCATTTACTGCAAATTATTAGGAGATACAATTCATCTTTCCAGATGACATCCTTTGGTACGACAGCTTGACTTGAGGCAGGATTTATGGCAACTTTTAAAGTGCAGGGACAAATATCACAAAGTAGGTTTGATGCTTCCTGCAGCAAATCAAGACCCAACATTTTTACAAATTTGCTGTTCGGGAGACGAACAAATGCAAACTGATCAACGCTGTGAAGCCATACCTGAGACACAGACATTGTTTTGAATTTGCAAAAACTTTTCCATCAACAAAATCAGTTAGTAAACCTTATTAATACAGCCTTAGAAAGAATGCCAAGTGCGGAATATCCGGCCGTAATAAGAGCAGACAAGACACCGGTTGGGGAGCACAAAAGGAGATTTAATTCTCCCAGTGTTAACGAAGTAGCTATTGTAATGGTTGGACGGGACTTTCTAAGCCGAGATATCATTATTCAGCGACGAAGTGAAAATCTTCAATATATTACAGAAACACATAGATCACATGATGCTCTACAATATCCGATAATATTTTGGAATGGCCAAGACGGCTATCACTATAATCTAACGCAGACTGATCCCAACACTGCTAGGCCAACCAATAAAAAAAAAACATCAGCTATTGACTTCTACGCCTACCAAATAATGATCAGACAGACAACTTTTTCATAAACTTATAGTACATACGCATGCCAAGGTGGAAAGTGAGCGTCTTTTGTACATACAGGTGAAGCAAGAAAAACTTAGAGTGGATGAATACATTAATACACTGTTCAAAAAAATAAAGGGAACACTTAAAGAACAGAATATAACTCCAAGTAAATCAAACTTCTGTGAAATCAAACTGTCCACTTCGGAAGCAACACTGATTGACAATCAGTTTCACACGCTGTTGTGCAAATGGAATAGACAACAGATGGAAATTATTGGCAATTATCAAGACACCCTCAATAAAGGAGTGGTTCTGCAGGTGGGGACCACAGACCACATCTCAGTGCCAATGCTTCTTGGCTGATCTTTTGGTCACTTTTGAATGTTGGTTGTGCTTTCACACTCGTGGTACAATGAGACGGACTCTACAATCCACACAAGTGGCTCAGGTAGTGCAGCTCATCCAGGATGGCACATCAATGCGAGCTGTGGCAAGAAGGTTTGCTGTGTCTGTCAGCGTAGTGTCCAGAGGCGCTACCAGGAGACAGGCCAGTACACCAGATGTGGAGGGGGCCGAAGGAGGGCAACAACCCAGCAGCAGGACCGCTATCTCTGCCTTTGTGCAAGGAGGAACAGGAGGAGCACTGCCAGAGCCCTGCAAAATGACCTCCAGAATGCCACAAATGCGCATGTGTCTGCACAAACGGTTAGAAACCGACTCCATGAGAATAGTCTGAGTGCCCAACGTCCACAGATGTGAGTTGTGCTCACAGCCCAACACCATGCAGGACGCTTGGCATTTGCCACAGAACACCAGGATTGTCAAATTCGCCAATGGCGCCCTATGCTCTTCACAGATGAAAGCAGGTTCACACTGAACACATGTGACAGACGTGCCAGAGTCTTGAGACACCGTGGAGAGCGATCTGCTGCCTGCAACATCCTTCAGCATGACCGGTTTGGCAGTGTGTCAGTAATGGTGTGGTATGGCATTTCTTTGGAGGGCCGCACAGTGTTGGGCTGTGAGCACAACTCACATCTGTGGACGTCGGGCACTCAGACCATCCTCATGGAGTTGGTTTCTAATCGTTTGTGCAGACACATGCACATTTGTGGCCTGCTGGAGGTCATTTTGTAGGGCTCTGGCAGTGCTCCTCCTGTTTCTCCTTACACAAAGGCTGAGGTAGTGGTCCTGCTGCTGGGTTATTGCCCTCCTACGGCCCCCTCCACATCTCCTGGTGTACTGGCCTGTCTCCTGGTAGCGCCTCCAGCCTCTGGACACTACGCTGACAAACACAGCAAACCTTCTTGCCACAGTTCGCATTGATGCGCCATCCTGGATGAGCCACTTGTGTGGGTTTGTAGAGTCTGTCTTATGCTACCACGAGAGTGAAAGCACAACCAACATTCAAAAGTGACCAAAACATCAGCCAGAAAGCATTGGTACTGAGATGTGGTCTGTGGTCCCAACCTGCAGAACCACTCCTTTATTGAGGGTGTCTTGATAATTGCCAATAATTTCCGTCTGTTGTCTATTCCATTTGCACAACAGCATGTGAAATTATTTTTTTGAGCAGTGTATAAGAAATGTCAATGTTGATTGTCAATTATGGCAATGTGGTGGACATTGGGGAATGCCTATCTTACTGGCTACATTTACAGGAAGCCCTAGACATATGCACGCGTACGCTCATGACGACATGACATATGTTCGGATATACGGCCATCCAGATTTGTTTATTACGTGTAATCCAATTTGGCCAGAGATAAGGGAAGAGCTTCTGAATGGTCTCTGCCCCTCTGTAGGGCTGAGGAGAACCAGAAGTGAACCCGCAGGACCGCGACGACGAACCTCCTCGGGGCGAGCTGGCCAAGTGGACCACCCCCTATACAGGGAGCGTCTGGGGCAAGCCTCGGAGAGACTATCGCCGCGGAAGCTGATACCCGGGGACAACAGTAGAAGGAAAACCAGAGGTGGCCAAAAGGGTTGCGGAAGGACCAGCAGGGAAGGGTTTGTAGACAGGAACGGATTTAGGCTGACAATGGTAGATACTGCAGGAGAGGACTTGAGACCGGGGACGGACGAGGCAGGCACTAGGAGAGAACACAGGGAGAGATTACAAGAAGACACTGGGACACAGAGAGCAGGACAGAGTGCTAGGCTGGGAGAGCGCAGGGACGCGTGGACCTGAATCAGCAGTGCTAGACACAATTGATAGTCAGGCCCCGGGCAGGAGGCGAGGCTACCTGATATAGGACTGCAGGCAGCGCTTCCGGGTCAGGGTCGGCCAGGAGGTGGAGCAGCAGCAGCGACAGGAGAGATGAGTGGCAGGATCACTGGCGCGCAGGCGCACCCGACGGGCATGGAAGGCCGGTTGCAGCGGCGGCAGAGAAGGAGCAGGATGGCGCGTGCGCACCTCGGGAGCGCGCCGGGTGAGGTGAGTGCGCCGGTGTTCGGGAGGAGGGGCAGAGGATGCAGCTGCGGGCGGCGTGATAGAAGCAGCGGGGAGCGTGGCAGCGGGTGGCGTGACAGTACCCCCCTCCTTACGCCCCCTCTTCTTGAGACTGGCAAGGAAAATAGCTAGAATCCGGGGGGCCTGGATGTTCTGTCGGGGCTCCCAAGACCTCTCTTCGGGACCAAAACCCTTCCAATCAACTAAGAAGAGGGTCTTTCCTCTAGATCGTTTTACGGCAAGAATGTCTTGGACCTCAAAGACATCCTGGGCAGAAACTGGCTGGGGAGAGTGACCCACAGAGGCATGGAACTGGTTGAATATGACAGGTTTCAGGAGGGACACATGAAAAGAATTGGGAATTCGTAGCGAGGCGGGGAGTTTTAACTTGTAGGCAACGTCATTGATGCGGGCTAAGACCTCAAAAGGCCCGATATACCGAGGGCCTAGCTTATATGAGGGGACTTTAAGACGAACAAACTTGGAGGACAGCCACACTTTATCCCCGGGATGGTACAACGGAGATTCCAGACGCCTTTTGTCTGCGTGTCTTTTTATTCTGTCCCGTGCTAGTTCAAGTGCAGACTTGGTCTCCTGCCAGACCCTGGAGAACTCCTCGGTCAGAAGGTCGGCCGCCGGCACACCCGAGACGGGGGTAGCGGCAGAGGTACACTGGGATGTTGCCCGTAGACGATGAAGAAAGGTGACTTAGACGAAGACTCATTGGTGTGGTTGTTGTAGGCAAATTCGGCCCACGGGAGCAAGTGGGACCAGTCGTTGTGGTGAACGTTGGAGAAGTGGCGAAGATAGGTTATCAAAATTTGATTCGTGCGCTCAGCCTGACCATTAGTTTGGGGGTGGTAGGCAGAGGAGAAGTCCAAAGTGACATCCATCAGTTTACACAGAGCTCGCCAGAAGTGTGAGGTAAACTGAACTCCTCTATCCGAAACGATATGCTGAGGAAAGCCGTGAATCCGGAAAACATGGGTAATGAAAATTCTTGCCAGTTCAGGAGCGGAGGGTAATCCAGGCAGGGAGATGAAATGGGCCATCTTGGAAAATCGACCTACGACCACGAGGATGACTGTGTGACCCGAAGACCGAGGCAAATCGGTAATAAAATCCAAAGCAATGTGTTGCCAGGGAGCAGAAGGAACTGGGAGCGGGTGGAGAAGACCAGCGGGTAGGTGTCGGGGAACTTTATTTTTGGCACAAGACGGACAAGAGGCGACAAAACTTTGAACATCTCGAGCAAGAGAGGGCCACCAGTAGTAACGAGAGATGAAGGAGAGGGTTTTCCTGAGGCCGACGTGACCTGCTAGCTTGGAGGCATGACCCCAATGTAAGACTCGCTTCCTATTGTCCTCTTGAACAAACGTCTTACCCGGGGGCAGGGAAGTCAGGTTTACAGGAGCAACCACAATGACCTTGTTAGGATCCACGATGTGTGAAGGCTCTTCCTCACAGTCGGTAACCAAAAAGGATCTGGATAGGGCATCCGCCTTGAGGTTCTTATCGCCGGAGCGGAAATGGAGTTCGAAATCGAACCGGGCGAAGAACAGAGACAACCTGGCTTGTCGTGGATTAAGTCTTTGCGCTGTCCGGATGTATGCTAGGTTCTTGTGGTCAGTGTAGATCCTGACGGGATGCACCGCTCCCTCGGGGAGGTACCGCCATTCCTCCAAGGTTAACTTGATAGCGAGCAGCTCTCTGTCACCAATGGTATAGTTTCTCTCCGGGGTGGAGAATGACTTCGAGAAGAAGCCACAGGTGACCAGTCGTCCAGAGGGTGACGTCTGGGAAAGTACTGCACCGGCTCCGATGGCAGAGGCGTCTACTTCCAGAGAGAAGGGTTTATTGGCCTCTGGGCGATGGAGTACGGGAGCCGCAGCAAAGGCTTGTTTCAGGAAGCGGAATGCGTCTTCGGCCTCAGGTGACCAGAAGTGGGGATTGGCCCCCTTACGGATCAGAGCGGAGATAGGGCTGGTCAGGGAGGAAAAGTGTGGGATAAACTGCCGGTAATAATTGGCGAACCCTAGGAATCGTTGGATAGCTTTCACTCCCTGGGGACGCGGCCAGTTGAGTACGGCAGACAGTTTTCCCGGGTCCATTCGTAGACCAGTATTAGAAATGATGTAGCCCAAAAACGGTAGAGAAGACTGTTCAAAGGCGCATTTCTCGAGTTTGGCATAGAGACGATGCTCTCTCAGGCGCAACAAGACTTGACGGACGTCCTTTCTGTGAGTAGACAGGTCCGGGGAAAACACCAGAATATCATCCAGGTACACCACCACGCAAGAATAGAGAAGATCTCGGAAGACATCATTGACAAATTCTTGAAACACGGTGGGTGCGTTGCACAAGCCGAAGGGCATAACCAGATATTCATAGTGGCCATCGCGAGTGTTGAAAGCCGTCTTCCACTAATCTCCAGGGCGAATGCGGATTAGGTTATAGGCTCCACGCAGATCCAATTTGGTAAAGATTTGCGCCCCTCGGAGACAGTCGAATAACTCCGGGATGAGAGGAAGCGGATATTTATTTTTAATTGTAATATCGTTGAGGCCCCGATAGTCAATGCAGGGACGAAGGGTCCCGTCCTTCTTCTTGACGAAAAAGAAACCCGCACCTGCGGGCGAAGAAGACTTACGAATAAAGCCTTTGGCCAAGTTCTCTTGAACATATTCGGACATGGCTTGAGTCTCTGATGGCGACAGCGGATAAATCCGACCTCGGGGTGGAGTAGAGCCGGGAACGAGATCGATTGGGCAATCGTAGGGACGGTGAGGAGGCAGACTCTCTGCTTCTTTCTTGCTGAAGACATCCGCATAGGCCCAATAGGCCGAAGGTAAATCTGGGGAAACCGATGTTGGACGAGGAGAGTTTCTTGGCTGGACGGAAAGCAAACACCCCCTCTGACAGAACTGTCCCCACCGCACGATGTCACCAGACCGCCAGTCTAAGGTAGGCTCGTGTTTTCTTAGCCAAGGAAGGCCCAACAGGATAGTGTGAGATAAGGTCGGCAGCACATAGAAGGCTATCTTCTCCAGATGCAAGGCTCCAACCTGAAGGTCCAACTCTTCGGTGACCTGCGTAATGGACACCCGCAGGGGTTGGCCGTCGACCGACGCAATCTGCCGAGGAGTCTCCAGGGATCGGAATACGAAGCCTCCTGACTGCCTCAAGCTGAATAAAATTTCCAGCCGCACCAGAATCTATGTAAGCCCACTCGGAGGAACGCTTGGGACCCAGATGCAAGAGAACAGAAAGAGTCAAGGGTAGAGAGGAGTCATAGGTACCTAGGGAGGCCTCTCTTACCTGTCCTAGGCGGAGGCGTTTCCCGGGCGCTCAGGGCAGGAACGCAGGAAGTGTGATGCACTCCCACAATACAGACAAAGACCCTGAGTGAGCCTCTCCTTTCGGCGTTGCTCCACCGGCTTGAGGCGATCTACTTGCATGGGCTCAGGTGCGGAAGGTGCCGACGCCAGAGCAGGGCGCGAGCGAGGTGGGCTGCGGGCAGCGGATGGGACGCGAGGAAACCTCCTATCCCTGGTGGCCTCTCGAGAACGCTCATGGAAGCGCAAGTCGATGTGGGTAGCCAGGGAAATTAGATCCTCCAAAGAGGTTGGAGTATCCCGTCCCGCCAGCTCGTCCTTAATTCGGCCTGAGAGTCCCCGCCAAAAAGCTCCTACCAAGGCCTCATTGTTCCATCCTACCTCGGAGGCCAGGGTACGGAAGCGAATGGCGTACTGACCCACAGAGAGCGTGCCCTGTTGCAGGTTAAAAAGTGACTCAGTGGCAGAGGCTACGCGACCCGGCTCGTCAAACACTTTACGGAAAGAGTCAAGGAAGATGGAGAGTTGGGAGACCAAGGGGTCATCACGCTCCCAGAGAGGGTTTACCCAGGCCAAAGCCTCACCCTCCAAATGGGAAACGACAAAGGCCACCTTGGCTCTGTCGGTGGGGTACTGTTGAGGCAATAGCTCAAAATGGAGCTGGCACTGATTTAAAAAACCCCTGCACGACTTAGGGTCGCCTCCATAACGCGGGGGTTTTGCCAAACGGGGCGACGGATGGGATACCGCAGCCTGGACCGGGGTCGAGGCCACAGATTGCAGGGCAAGGAGACGGTTATCTATAGATGCCATATAGTTCAATATATGGGCCTGGGTGTCTCGCTGCTGAGCCAGCTCCTGTTGGAGGCTGCCCAGCTGGGAGGCAGTTCCAGGATCAGAGGCCTGTAGAGTCGACAAGCGGGACTCCATGGACTTAAGGAAGGACATTATCCTTGCTTGATTCTCCCGTAGGAATAGGAGCTCCTTTTGGGTTGGGGTCGGGGTACCAGCGGGGTCCATGGCCTGACTATACTGTAGGGCTGAGGAGAACCAGAAGTGAACCCGCAGGACCGCAACGACGAACCTCCTCGGGGCGAGCTGGCCAAGTGGACCACCCCCTATACAGGGAGCGTCTGGGGCAAGCCTCAGAGAGACTATCGCCGCGGAAGCTGATACCCGGGGACAACACTAGAAGGAAAACCAGAGGTGGCCAAAAGGGTTGCGGAAGGACCAGCAGGGAAGGGTTTGTAGACAGAAACGGATTTAGGCTGACGATGGTAGATACTGCAGGAGAGGACTTGAGACCGGGGACGGACGAGGCAGGCACTAGGAGAGAACACAGGGAGTGATTACAAGAAGACACTGGGACACAGAGAGCAGGACAGAGTGCTAGGCTGGGAGAGCGCAGGGACGCGTGGACCTGAATCAGCAGTGCTAGACACAATTGATAGTCAGGCACCGGGCAGGAGGCGAGGCTACCTGATATAGGACTGCAGGCAGCGCTTCCGGGTCAGGGTCGGCCAGGAGGTGGAGCAGCAGCAGCGACAGGAGAGATGAGTGGCAGGATCACTGGCGCGCAGTGCGCAGGCGCACCTGACGGGCATGGAAGGCCGGTTGCAGCGGCGGCTGAGAAGGAGCAGGATGGCGCGTGCGCACCTCGGAGCGTGCCGGGTGAGGTGAGTGCGCCGGTGTTCGGGAGGAGGGGCAGAGGATGCAGCTGCAGGCGGCGTGATAGAAGCAGCGGGGAGCGTGGCAGCGGGTGGCGTGACACCCTCTGATCAACATGATTTAAAGGGAACCTGTCAGCAGATTTGTGCACAGTAACCTACAGACAGTGTCAGCTCGACGCCATTATACTGATTAAAATTATACCTTCTTGGTTGATGAAATCTGTCTTGTGATTGTTCAAACTTTATTTGCAATTTTCAGTGAATCAGATACTCGTGCTCCGGGGCGGCCTGTGAGCGGGGCTCTTTATGTGCTGCTCTGCTTACATATTCATCTGTATGGCTTATGACAGGTCACTAATCCCTCAGTGACCTGCCCACTGTTTTACATACTGAATATAATATGTTTTGAAAAAAAGTAGGAATTAGTCCTACTGGTAATGGTATTTCCAGGAGTCCATCATGACAGCACCACCAGGAGGTTGTCCTTCATATCCTTGATAGGGACAGGAACACAGAAGAGGTTAAATAGACCCTCCCCACCAACACCCTTCAGTGATTTTCTAAGTACCACACCAGGATGTATACAACGCAATTTTATTGAACTTCCTACCATAGATGTTACATCGCATACCAGACAGGAAATCCAAGGGAGGGTATATAAGGGGTGCTGTCATGATGGACTCCTGGAAATACCATTACCGGTAGGACTAATTCCTACTTTCCAGGACGTCCCTCCTGACAGCACCACCAGGAGAATTACCAAATTACTCCAACTAGGGCGGGATTACAGCCTGGAGGACTTTCCTCCCAAAGGCTGTCTGAGAGCTTGCCATAACATTTAACTTATAATGTTTGCAAAAGGTATTAAATTTAGACCAGGTTGCGGCTTTGCATATCTGGTCCATAGATGCTCCCGCGCTGCTCTCTGCCCATGAGGCAGAAACTGCTCTTAGAGAATGAGCTATAAGGTTTTCTAGCGGAGTCTCTCCCGCCGACACATATGCTGCACTGATAGTTGATTTCAACCATCTAACTAGAGTAGCTTTCGATGCTTTCTTCCCTCTGTTTTTGCCTGCCATCTGGATAAAGAGATTAGAGTCTACTCTCCAGTCTTTTGTAACATCTAAGTATTGGAGGACAGCTCTTTTAACGTCCAAGAGGTGGAGAGAGCGTTCCTTCTCGTTGTAATTTTGGCAGAAAGCCAGTAGTACAATTCCTTGACACCGGTGGAAGTCTGTAACCACTTTGGGAAGAAATGCTGGGTTTAATTTTAAGACGATGCAGTTTTCTTGGATCTTCAAATATGGATGCTCTATAGACAGGGCCTGAATCTCCCCTATGCGTCTAGCAGTAGTTATTGCCACTAGAAATAGAGTTTTAAATGTCACTGCTTTCAAGGGGGCCTGCTCTAGTGGCTCATACGGGTGTTTGCGCAGCTCATTTAGGACCAAGCTAAGATCCCAAGGTGGTATCGAGCTACGGATTGTGGGTCTCATCCGCTGAGTGGCTTTTATGAACCTCACTACCCAGGGATGATTGGCTAGGGGAAAGTCGAAGTATGAGCCTAAGGCTGATACCTGTACTTTCAGCGTACTAGGCCTTAGTCCTTTGTCAAAGCTCGACTGGAGAAAGTCGAGAATCTGCGGGATATCTGGACCCTGAATGAGTGATACTGGCCCTTTACATTGAGAGCAAAATGTTTTCCAGATTTTTTGGTATATAGCTGAGGTTACCGGCTTTCTACTATTCTGCATAGTAGATATTACTAAGTTAGAGAGTCCTTTTGATTTTAGGATCTCCGCCTCAGGATCCAGGCCGATAGTTCACCAGAAAGCAGAAATGCTGCAACTAAGGGTCCCTGAGTTAACAGGTCACGTCTTGCTGGTAATAGTATTGGGTCTTCCCGTGCCATCCATTTTAGTAAGGAGAACCAGCTTCTTTTGGGCCAGTAAAGATCAATATTACTGATGCTCTGCTTTCCTGGATCTTTCTTAGGACCCTTGGTATAAGAGGGAGCGGCGGGAAGGCATAAGCGAGATCCATGTTCCACTCCTGAGCTAAAGCTAAATATAAGAAAAAACAAACGACCAAAAATCTCACTAGAGAATATAATAATACAAAATATAATTTATTAGACAATCAATAATACCAGAATATGTGAAAAAACACAGTAACAGGGAAAATCCAAGTCTGATTGTACATGCAGAAAAACACCAAAGGACACACACATGTAGCGGAAGGGGGAAAGAGAAAAATATAAGGCACATATAATGCCTAACAGCAAAGATGGATATAATTACACTTGCTCATAGCAGAATTGCGCATCCCCAAATAAGCCTCACAAAGTCCACATCACCAGACATGTGTCCATGATGGGTGGCAAAACATAATAAAATTGTAGAATGTTAAAGTCATACCTGATAGGGATAGGAGGCAAACTGCCGTAGTGTGTGTCCCCCCCCGACGCGCGTTTCGGCGTGAAATGCCTTTCTCAAGGGGTGGTGGGAAAGGGGAAGTGAAGGGATTTAAAAACGCTAAGTCCACCAATCATAGGCAAGTATGACAGTCATGTGACTCAATTGACCAATCAAAGCCACGTAATAGCGTCTATGTGGATAAGAATCCCGGTTACCATGGAAATAACAATGTGTCCCAATGTATCCACGTCAAAGCCAGGCCGCCTCTACTGACGCATGCGACACCATAGCAACCGCAGATGCCAGGCGGCGTCGGCGTCAGCTGACCGGCGACGTCACAGAAGGTGTGACTATCACCAGATCAACAAAGACGCTGAGAGACGCCGGGCGCCACGGAAGCACAGGGCGCATGCGTACCGGCGGTCGGCATGAGATGGCATAATGATTATTGATGGCTCAAGACGGGGAAATCATTGTTGGTATTAAATGCTAGATACATTATCTTTTAGATGTATATATGTAAATACCACCTAATTTATATGAAATAAAAAAATTATAATCATGTAACAGAGATGAGAATACATAATCAAAGATATTGGCAATGAAACATGCAAGATAAAAAACATAAATGCGGCACTCGCAATAAGATACTCATAGTACTATTCAAGATTTCAATAGATTAAGGCTACTTTCACACATCAGGTTTTCGGCGTCAGGCGCGATCCGGCGTCGTGCCGGAACGCCGGATCCGGCAAATGTTTCGTAAAACCGGATGTGACGGATCCGGTTTTCTGCCGGATCCGTCTTTTTCTTGACAGACAAAACCGGATCCGTCTCATCCGGTTCATCCGTTTTTCTATCCGTTTTTCGACGGATTACGCCGGATCCGGTTTTTAAAATTGACCCTTGTGGCCTTCCGAACGGGATTGGCTACTGGAAAACTATATATAGCATGTTCCTACAGCCCTTCTTTGACAGGTTGTAGAGGAGAAAGTGCAGGTTGGAGAGAAGAGCAAGTTACTGGCGAAGATGGATGTTGTCATTGGAAATATTTTGAAGAATTTGGCGGATTTTATAGCGGAGGCGAATCGTTTGAGGGTGATTGTTCTGGAGAAGGAGAGAGCGAGACAGCAGCGCATCAGGCATCGTAGACGACGTTTGTGGATCCACCCCATCACAGCCAAGAGAATGACGCGTGGGGTCTATTCTACACTCTGCATGGACCTTCGACGAAACCCGGATAAATTTTTTGGATATGTTAGGATGAAAATGGAGAATTTTGATTACTTGGTGGAGCGCATTGCACACCTCATAAGAAAAGCGGACACCTATTGCCGCTTCTCTGTTTCACCCGCAGAGCGTCAGATGGTGACTTTAAGGTAAGCCACATTTATTGGATATGCTCGCATCAGAGCACACTTTCACTGCAATCTTGTTGGTGTTAGTTTGTATCTCCAAGTGTTATAGGTCAGTTTTGGTATGTAATGCTGTGATTTAAAACTAATTTATTGTTTTTTAATTCCCCACAGATTTCTTGCAACTGGAGAATCCCTTTCGTCACTGCATTTCCAGTACAGACTCGGGATTTCCACCATATCTGGAATTGTGAAGTACACATGCCGTGCACTGTGGGACTCCTTAGCTGAAGAGTTTTTACCAGAGCCCACAACAGAGAGGTGGATTGAAATTGCTGACAAGTTTCAACAGATATGTCAGTTTCCAAACTGCTTGGGCGCTGTGGACGGGAAACATATCCGCATTGTAAAGCCAGCTGGATCGGGATCGGAATATTTCAATTACAAGAAATATTTTTCAATTGTCCTCATGGCCATCGCTGACGCGGAATACAAATTTATTGTGGTTGATATTGGGGCCTATGGCCGCTCCAATGACTCTCAAGTTTTCAAACTGTCTGCCATGGGGCGTAAACTGTATGGAAACACCTTCCAGTTCCCACCACCTAGACCGCTGCCGCAAACATCTGGTCCACCTATGCCATTTGTCTGTGTAGGGGATGAAGCCTTCCAGCTGTCAGAACACCTTTTGAAACCGTACTCTAGCAGAGGATTGACAAGACCAAAACGCATTTTTAATTACCGCCTCACAAGAGCAAGAAGAATGGTTGAATGTACCTTTGGTATTCTGACAGCCAAATGGCGGGTCCTATTGACTGCGATCAACCTCAAGACAGAAACTGTGGACGAGGTGATCAAAGTGTGCGTGGTACTCCACAATTTTGTTATCTGCAAGGAACCCATTTCCATTGAGGACACCTCTGAAGAAACCACCTTGCAAGATTACCATGACATTACCACTAGAAGTTCTGTGATGGTTTCAGTAATGAGGGACAATTTTGCACTATACTTTATGTCACCTCAAGGCAGAGTACACTGGCAGGATGACAGAGTGTGAAAGATTTGTGCCCTAACCAAACTTGTGTACCTTCTGGACCAACAGTATATACCTTTGCCAACCAAAGTTGGCTATCTTGTCATGGTCTTACTATTTTTAGCTTTAGGCCACAGGTGTGTACCTGGTTGTGTTTTATGCAAAGTATTTCACATTTTAACAAAAGTTGTGTACATTGTTAGGAAATCACCAACAATAAACACAACTTTTTAGGTGAAATACTTTGCTTCAAACACAACCAGGAACACAACTGTGGCAAAAAGCTAAAATTTACCCACAGTTATATACCTAGTTTTGAATACCATTTCACCTTTTAAATACCCTGTATTTAACCTTTTTCGCCGCAGAAAGAAATGACAGACAACCTGTGTAAAATAATTTAACTTTTATTGAAAAATGTTTTTTTTAGTAAACTTTTTTAAAATTTTAATAAACTTGTTTAATAAAGCTTTGAAACCATAAAACTGGTCATTTTTATTTAAATACACACATTATAAATCTGTGTAGTGTGTGGTGGAAATACTGCTGGAGGGGCTGCGGGACACTTCGACACTGGGAGTGTGGAGAGAGGACTGGGATCGTGGTGGGGAAGGAACAGTTAGAGGTGAAGGTGTGGAAAAAACTACAGAATGGGTGGACATGTGGGAAGCAGAAGAGGTGGTGGGTGGTGGAGTGGAGGGTTGGGCAGGGACTGTAGGAGCAGATGATGTTGATGGCAAGTTGTATGGGGAAGGAGTTTGGTACGGGGCAGGTTGCTGGAAGTGGGGAGATGTCTGGTACGGGGCAGGTTGCTGGAAGTGGGGAGATGTCTGGTACGGGGCAGGTTGCTGGAAGTGGGGAGATGTCTGGTACTGGGGAGGTTGCTGGTACTGGGGAGTTTGCAGGTACTGGGGAGGTTGCTGGTACTGGGGAGGTTGCTGGTACTGGGGAGGTTGCTGGTACTGGGGAGGTTGCTGGTACTGGGGAGGTTGCTGGTACTGGGGAGGTTGCTGGTGCTGGGGAGGTTGCTGGTGCTGGGGAGGTTGCTGGTGCTGGGGAGGTGGATGGTGCTGGGGAGGTGGATGGTGCTGGGGAGGTGGATGGTGCTGGGGAGGTGGATGGTGCTGGGGAGGTGGATGGTGCTGGGGAGGTGGATGGTATGTAATAGGAGGGGGAGGATGGAAAGTGGCTGGAGGGGGTGTAGATGTAATAGGAGGGGGAGGATGGAAAGTGGCTGGAGGGGGTGTAGATGTAATAGGAGGGGGAGGATGGAAAGTGACTGGAGGGGGTGCAGGTGGAGGAACTACTGTGGTGGGAGGAGGAGGTTGGGAGGTAACTTGCTGGAGAGCAGCGTGGCATGAATGCATTACATGCATCTGCTGGGCAGGAGAGAGCGTTTCCATGCGCTCCACAACAGACCTGAAAAAGGTGTGGTTTGGCGAAGATCTTGCTTCTAAATGCATGGTTTGCAGAAGTGTCTTCACCTCCAGAATGCTAGAGTTGATCTGCTGATAGCCTGCGGAGATTTGCTCTGACAAGACTTTTAGACAGTTCTGGAAAGATGCATTCAGATGCAAGAACTCTGGCGCATAAGTCTTTTCCTGACCCCTCTGCCGCTGCCGCCCAGTACCCGCAGGTGTACTAGAGGTGGCAGGGGCAGAAGGGTGGGGTAAAGGGAAAGCGATCTCCTCACCAGCAGCTTCATGTAATGTAGGCGGCCACGATGCTCCTGTGCTGGTGGATGGGACAGATGGGTCGAATGTGTGGGAAGGCTGGGAAGGTGCAGATGTACCGGGGTGGTCGAAGTGTCCCTCGGTGCCGATCTCCTCAGGGATTGCCTCAGAAGGGTCCAATCGTGCAGGCTCCCGAGTGCTGCTCACCGTGCTGTGGAATAAAGAGAAAAAAAAACAATTAAAATACTGACATGGTATGGCCCTGGCTGAAAAAAAAAATTTACATCTAACATTTTTTTTCACATGTGGTGTGTAATATTTACCTTCTAGTGACCATTGTTTCCCGGAGGAACGACAGGGCTTCTGCGTACTTGTACTTGCTCCTGCGTCCTCCAGATCCACTCGGGGCCCGCATCTCTTTATTGAACTCCTTCTTGAAACGATCCCTCACAGACCGCCACCGATTCACAATTCTGTTCCCCGAAACGAGAAAGGACAAAGTGGTTAGTATACAACATCAGTGTTTCCCAAACTCCAGTCCTCATGGTCCCCAGGGGTCATGTTTTCAGGATTTCCATAGTAAATAGAAATCCTGAACACATGATCCGTGGGGACCACGAGGACTGGAGTTCGGGAAACACTGGTTTACATCAAGCAACCGGTACTGTATATACTTACGCTCTTTAATCTGGGCCCGAACATCGAGGTCCTCCCAGCGGCCCACAAGGAGCGAACAGATTTCCTCCCAGAGTCGTCGGGTAACGATAAGGTCAGCGTGGCGGCGGTCAGCCATATTCCAGAGCGGCTCCCTTTCTCTGACGAGATCGATGAGGTGGTCCACATCGAGTCCTCCATCCTCACCGTCAGAGTCGGGAGCACGCTGTGAAGGCTGTTAAAGAAAAAGACAAAAATAACATAATTAGCCTCCACAAAAGAAATGAAATAAAAAGTGCAAAAAACAAAGCAAAAATATTTATACTTACACGCTGGTGACCGCCGCGTTGCTGTCGCCGACGACCTTGGGAGGCACTGCGAGGACCTCTTGGCCGAGCACCAGATTGGGAAGACTAGAGAAGAAAACAAAAAATGTTATGTCTTTGGATGTAGGCATTTGTTTGCTGTGTGTGGTCTGCAGAACATTGTTTTCTATGTGTTGTGTGTAGTGTGATGTTGTGTTTCTGCGTTTGATGCAAAAAACTTACCAATTGTGAGCCCACTCCAAGTGTCTGTCCACCCCTTCCTTCTTCTTCTGGGAGCTCCTCTTCATCTTGTGAATCCTGTTTTGAAATAAAAGGCAATGAATAGACATATATTACAGAGATGATGGATTTTGGAAATAAAAACTTACCGTCAAACGCTGACGATGCGAGGGAGGGCTCCCAGAAGATGATGTGCTGTCTTCCTGGTGGCCACACTCCATGCCTGTGGGTGGTGTTCCACCTGCTGCCATTGCTGCTGCTGCTGCATCTATTGGGCGGCTGTTGAATAAAGAGAAACAAAGGGCCAATGAATATCTTGATATTCAATAGCCCTAGTTTGGAGGAATGGGGGATTTGATAATTACCGTCTCTCATCTGCTGCTGGCCTCCCCTCCTCAGCATGTTCCATTTGCTGCTCCATTTGGGGTGGTGGTGGTGCTGATGGTGCTGCAGTGGTCTCCTGCCTTCTCCTGCTGCGTTTGGTTGCTTTCTTGGGTGGCATGTTGGGTGTGGCTGTGGGTCCCACTGTCTTGCTTTTATATATGTCTTGTGGGCAGAGCTACTGAGCATGCTCAGACACAAAAAACCGGATCCGGCCACCGGATCCGGCTTTCGCCGGATCAGGCGCATTGCGGCGCTCATAGGCTTTCATTGTGTGAAAAAGCCGGACGCGCCGGAGACAAAAAACATTACAGTAGCCGTTTTTTCCAGACGCCGGATCGCGACACATTGCCGGATCCGGCGAAAACCGGATGAAACGCATGGCCATCCGGCGCGATCCGGCGCAAATGCAAGTCAATGGGGGGGAAACCGGATCCGGCATTGCATTTCGCCGGATCCGGTTTCTGTCAAAAGCGCCGGATCGCGCCTGACGGCGAAAACCTGATGTGTGAAAGAGGCCTAAGATGGAATAGACACACTTATGACTAAAAATGCATGGATACACAAAAGAGTGAATAGATGGATAATAGCAAATAATAGTCTAATGTATACATGGTATATTGAGAGATACTTATAAAAGGAAATAAAATTATTTCCATAGTAAATGTCATTATTTACCACCATGAACATAATAGTCGTAATACCACATACATAGAGTTCCCATATGTCAGAATATGCTCACAAATGTATTTAATATCACTTGCATGAGATATCATGTATCATAGAATAATACAATTCAAAAGAAAAATAGGACACATAGCATAACAAAGATCTTGATATCACATGGCGTATCCAAATCCACCGACGATTCATGCCTCGTGAATTGCAGATGGTGAGCAGAGCTGAATAATAAAAAGTTAAAATATAAACGTAAGAAATAAAAACACCACGTAACTGCAATATAACAAGAGACTATACGTGTAAAAGCCAGTCAAGATGTTATAAAAATGGAGCAAAGCTGTTTGATTCATTAAGGCCCTTAGGGTGAACAGTATCTAATGCCCAGATCCACCTTGTCTCAGATTGAGATAATTTTTGGCTAATTTTTCCCCCACGGATACTTGGCTCAATAATATCAATGCCTCTGATCTTGAGTAATGAGCCATCACATCCATGGTATAATTTAAAATGACGGGGAAGTGTCCTAAGCGTGGTTGGATCGTCATGGTCGGCTGCCGCCTGGATACCCAGAATATGTTCACGGGTACGTACTTTTAACTGACGAGTCGTCATACCTATATAGATTAAATTACATGGGCACAAAGCAAAATAAATCACATAACGTGAAGTACAGGAGATATGTCCCCTGTTGTTGTATGTCCTAGTGCCACTGGAATTAAAAAAGGAATCAGTATGTTCAATATTTGGACAGGCGACACACCGACCACAAGGAAAACAACCACGCCTAGGACCACCACTACCAAAAATGTTGGGCTTCGGTTCACCATAATAGTGACTGTGTACTAGATAATCTCTGAGGTTTTTAGACCTCCTAATGGTTATATTAGGTACCTCAGGAAGAATTTGCTTCAAAACCGAATCGGTTTGGAGGATAGGCCAGGCCTTCTGAATACAATATCTCATTCGTGCAAATTGAGAATGATAACTGGTGATGAATCTAATTTTCTGAGATGATCTTGGTGCTTTTTGGCTATACAATAAAGAATGTCTTGTGGAAAATTTTGCTCTATTGTAGGCACGCTTTATGGATCGTCTGCTATAACCTCTCTCACGGAATCGAGTTGAGAGATCTAGAGCCTGTTTTTCAAAATCATAATCATCAGAACAGATTCTGCGTAGACGCAAAAACTGTCCAATAGGGATGGAATTGATAAGTGACCTTGGATGTGCAGAAGACGCATGAAGTAACATGTTGGTTGATGTTTGTTTCCTAAAGATAGTAGTCTGAAGGACATCATCAGAATTGCGCCATATTGTAACATCCAAGAAGTCAATTCTGTCAATATGTACTTGATAAGTAACATGGATGTTGCGATCATTAGAATTGATGCCATCCATAAATTCACTAAGCTGTAAAGAGTTTCCCTGCCAGATTAGGAAAATGTCGTCAATGTACCGCACCCAGAAGGGGATGCGGTCCATTGACGACCACCAATCAGACAGGGGGAGGTCCCTCTCCCACAGCCCCAGGAACAGGTTGGCGTATGATGGGGCAAAAGATGCCCCCATAGCTGTATCCTGGAGCTGTAGGTAGAAGGAGCCCTTAAAAATGAAAAAGTTATGTGTGAGTGAAAATTCTAGGAGTTCTAGAATTAGGTCGATGATCCCCACAGGCAAATTGGACATGTTCAAAAAATATTTGGTAGCTACCAAACCGTCCGTATGCCTGATATTGGTGTAAAGTGATGTGATACAAATGGGATATGCATGAGTGAGAGACTGGTATAGATAGGCATCCAGTCAATAAGGTAGTGATTGCAGTACATTGAAACATCCATTTGGATACTATGGATTGTGACCGGAATCTGAACTTTTCCTACCATGAGGAGAGCACACACTCAGGAATGTGAAAAACAACCACCTGCTCAGGCATTGTTGTGGGAGTTGGAAGGGAGGAATGTGAGAACCAAACCAACTGAGATAAAGGAGGAATGTGAAAAAAACCTGATTCACTGCGCATGTCAGTGCGTGATCATTCCAATTAATATTATAAAAAGTACTGACCTCCTCAGCGGGTGGGGACTTTCCAGACGATTCAAGTGGACGCACTTAGTCTGTGATGCTGACCGAGGAAAACCCCTTCCCGCTGATCGAGGTCCCCCGATGTGAAGGGTGATGCTACAATAACTCGGTAATTATTATTGATGCTGAAATCTTTCATGTCATAACTGTCGTTTTTAAATCAATGAGACTATTCATGTGTTATGTAAAACAAAATGATTGCGTGCTAAAATAAAAGATTGTCAATAATCTTTGCCTGGTTGGGATGCCAGTGAGCGCTACGTAAGTTAAGGTAAATAACCTAATTTGGGAGAAAATTTAGCAAGACATAAATTGGCGTAGTCGGCAGGATTTTTCAAATTTCAGGCTTTTGAGTAAAAAGATTTTTGTAGTTGTAACTAGGAAGGTTTTTGGTATGTTCTATAGTCTGGAGAAGTGATAATTGTAAAGTTGTGATAGGTTGCGTCTATTTGGCAGAAAGCCAATTTTGGAAAATCCTAAATAACTTTTTGCCTGAATATAATTTTGAAATTCTATTTTTGTCAAAATACGGAATATTAGTTAAGGTTTCTTTGTGCAAAAAAATCAGCATTTGGCATTTTGCCAAATTTTTGTTACAATGTTCAGGCGAAGTAATAAAGAAAAGTTGAGGAAAAAATGGAGGTTCCTGGCTGGACTGAAGCTCTGTATGATATAATAGCGCATGAATTGGGGAGTAGTGGACTTGCAGAGGCATAGGATAATAAGCTCAAGGGCTCAGAGCCCCATGATGTTGTTAGTGTACTCATGGGGATCCCTGCAAAGGCAGGTGATGCAGTTAACCCCTCGATGTTGTTAAGTTACTCGAGGGTGTCCCTGCAAAGGCAGGTGATGCAGTTAACCCATGATGTTGTTAGTGTACTCATGGGGATCCCTGCAAAGGCAGGTGATGCAGTTAACCCATGATGATGTTGGTTTACTCATGGGGATCCCTGCAAAGGCAGGTGATGCAGATAACCCCTCGATGTTGTTTAGTTACTCGAGGTTTTCCCTGCAAAGGCAGGTGATGCAGTTAACCCATGATGTTGTTGGTTTACTCATGGGGATCCCTGCAAAGGCAGGTGATGCAGTTAACCCCTCGATATTGTTAAGTTACTCGAGGGTGTCCCTGCAAAGGCAGGTGATGCAGTTAACCCATGATGTTGTTGGTTTACTCATGGGGATCCCTGCAAAGGCAGGTGATGCAGATAACCCCTCGATGTTGTTTAGTTACTCGAGGTTTTCCCTGCAAAGGCAGGTGATGCAGTTAACCCATGATGTTGTTGGTTTACTCATGGGGATCCCTGCAAAGGCAGGTGATGCAGATAACCCCTCGATGTTGTTTAGTTACTCGAGGTTTTCCCTGCAAAGGCAGGTGATGCAGTTAACCCATGATGTTGTTGGTTTACTCATGGGGATCCCTGCAAAGGCAGGTGATGCAGATAACCCCTCGATGTTGTTTAGTTACTCGAGGTTTTCCCTGCAAAGGCAGGTGATGCAGTTAACCCATGATGTTGTTGGTTTACTCATGGGGATCCCTGCAAAGGCAGGTGATGCAGATAACCCCTCGATGTTGTTTAGTTACTCGAGGTTTTCCCTGCAAAGGCAGGTGATGCAGTTAACCCATGATGTTGTTGGTTTACTCATGGGGATCCCTGCAAAGGCAGGTGAGGCAGATAACCCCTCGATGTTGTTTAGTTACTCGAGGTTTTCCCTGCAAAGGCAGGTGATGCAGTTAACCCATGATGTTGTTAATGTACTCATGGGTGTCCCCGCCAAGGCGGGTGATGTTGTGTCTTTAGGGCGACGAACTTGGATTCTGCTCAGTGCATATCGTGCGATGCATGAGCGGAATCAACAAATGCAGAGGAAATGCTCTCAGTTAAAACAAAAGATAACAGAAGTAGGAGGGCAGAAAGTGGTGTTAGAATGTAACACTTGGTTGTAAAAAGACAAGTGAGAACATTATCAGAATGTAGCTGGAAAAAAAAAACTGCAGTAAAAGTTCCTGGAATACTGGAAAAGAAAATGGAAAAGCAGTCAATATGCTGAATTATATGGGTTTTTTTTTTTTTTGGCTTTGAAACATGAACAAGTTTCAGAATGTTATCTGTACACTGATTCATGGTCAGTGGCTAATGGATTAGCTACTTGGATCATGGGATAAAAAACATGATTGGCAGATTCATGGAAAAGAGGTGTGGGCTAAGGAGATTTGGCAGAGTATTGAGGAAATAATTCAGGTTACTAAAAGTGCTGTTTTTTATGTTGATGCACATGTCCCTGTTAACTCATTAGAATGTTTGTTTCATCCACAAGCAGCAGGTTTGGTGGAAAGAATGAATGGATTATTAAAATCCACATTGAGAAAACTTAATCAATCTGATACACAGTATGGACAATGGAGAGACAATTTGAGTGAGGCTTTACAGATAATTAACAACAGGCCTATCACAGACTCCATGACTCCTCTCATGAGGATGCTTACACCCAATCTCACCATACATGAGGCACACCTGATAAGGTCCGTCATATGGTGGAAAACTGATCAAGAAGCACGAATACCGGAACGAGCAACTCCACATTCAGCAGGTTTGTATTTGAGTGCATTGGAAACTGTTGTGATCCCACAGGGGAAAGTAAAACCAATAGCTACAGGATTGGGGTGTCAGATTCCAAAGGACCACTATGGACAGATAGCCACTAGGTCTAGTTTGGCATTAAAGGGGGCCATGGTGGTGGGAGGAGTCATAGATGCAGATTATCAAGGAGAAATCAAAGTATTAATGATAAATTTGGGGAATGAGCCTCTAATTTTGGAGAAAGGACAGCGTATTGCGCAAATGCTTTTGATTCCAATAAATTTGTCAGATGTGCAAGAAGGAACAGCCCCTTCAGAATTAACGATCAGAGGCTCAAAAGGTTTTGGCTCTTCTAACATCACTAATGTGGGAGCCAAAATCTGGGTTCAAAATACCCAAGGACCGCCTTCAGAGGCTGAAGTGATAGCAATAGGCAAAGACCATACCCTGTTAATTATGAGGCCAGGAGTAGAAAAATGGGAATATATCCCACAAGAAAAATGTTATTTGAGAGAATAATGTTGATTATTGATTTTATAGATTCCAAATCTTCAAATATGGTTAAGTGGAATCCTTGGGCTCGCGTGTTTGGACAGCATCGGTGCCTGGACTCCTGGAATCTGTCTGACTACAAAATTCAGGAAGGAATACGTTCCGAGGCCAGGAGTGGAAGTGTGATTTGCGGGAATAATACTGTTTTAGTTTTATTTTAGAATCAAAAACTGTTGACAACCCTTGGAATCCTTGGTATCGTGAATTTGGCAGTTCCTTAAAGTGACGCTCGGACGTCGGGGAAAAAGGTGACGAATACCAGAAAAGGAATGATGGGATGGGGATGGGTCAATTCGACCAAATCCAGGAATCAAGATAATTTTATTTGTGAAGCAAATCAAAGGTGTTACTTTCTAAATATTGCATTTGATGGAACTTTCTGGGCTGGAGCCCTGAAATCAAAGGAGATACCGATCTATATATGCGGTGCACAAGAATACTGGAAAGGTTGAAATAAATGATGTTGAAGATGTTTTGACTTTGCAAGATAAGCGGATGCCTACAATATGGCAGCCAGTTAGCATGCAGGTTGGAATAGACACTATTATGCTGAATTTACAGAATGTTACTAACAAATTTAATTTAATGAACAAGCGTGGAGGACCGTGATCAATACAATCCTCCAAAATGGTTCGCAATGATATATATTGTACTGGAGTAATTTATGTATGTAATGTTACCAAATCAGATGTAATGTGTAGATATGTAGTGGCCCCATTGATATTGGAGGTACCAGAAAATTTGTATTATTGAATGCCTCGATTTAATGGTCCATATATAGCTTACAAAATGTGTTGCAAGAAACCACAAGTGCTCATGGTTTCCTATAAAGATGGTGTTTAAAAAACTGCAATCAAGGACCGATTGTGATACAAATGGGATATGCATGAGTGAGAGACTGGTATAGATAGGCATCCAGTCAATAAGGTAGTGATTGCAGTACATTGAAACATCCATTTGGATACTATGGATTGTGACCGGAATCTGAACTTTTCCTACCATGAGGAGAGCACACACTCAGGAATGTGAAAAACAACCACCTGCTCAGGCATTGTTGTGGGAGTTGGAAGGGAGGAATGTGAGAACCAAACCAACTGAGATAAAGGAGGAATGTGAAAAAAACCTGATTCACTGCGCATGTCAGTGCGTGATCATTCCAATTAATATTATAAAAAGTACTGACCTCCTCAGCGGGTGGGGACTTTCCAGACGATTCAAGTGGACGCACTTAGTCTGTGATGCTGACCGAGGAAAACCCCTTCCCGCTGATCGAGGTCCCCCGATGTGAAGGGTGATGCTACAATAACTCGGTAATTATTATTGATGCTGAAATCTTTCATGTCATAACTGTCGTTTTTAAATCAATGAGACTATTCATGTGCTATGTAAAACAAAATGATTGCTTGCTAAAATAAAAGATTGTCAATAATCTTTGCCTGGCTGGGATGTCAGTGAGCGCTACGTAAGTTCACCTTTGAAACTGCTAAGACTCTTACTGTCGCTCTTATTCATTCTCGTCTGGACTACTGCAACTCTCTTCTGATCGGTCTCCCTCTTACCAAACTTTCTCCTCTCCAATCCATCTTGAATGCGGCAGCCAGGGTCATATTTCTGTCCAGCCGCTTCACCGATGCCTCCATCTTGTGCCAGTCATTACACTGGCTACCTATTCGCTACAGGGTCCAGTATAAACTCATCTCTCTCACCCACAAAGCTCTCCACTGTTTTGCACCGCCTTATATCTCCTCTCTCATCTCTGTCTATCGCCCTACACGTGCCCTCCGTTCTACAAATGACCTAAGACTAACATCCCCCGTAATCCGAACCTCGCACCTCCGTCTCCAAGACTTCTCTCGTGCTGCTCCAGCTCTCTGGAATGCACTTCCCCAGACGATCAGACTGATACCTAGCCCTGACCTATTCAAGCGCGCTTTGAAAACCCATCTCTTCAAAGAAGCCTATCACATCAACTACTCAGCAAGCTAACTTTGCCCTGTTCCCTCCTTCCAAATATTATTCTGAATCTGCACCCTACTATTCATCTGTCTCCACACCCTTCATGCACATGATAACTGCACTTGATACTTGTCTATTGCGCTTAAACACACGGGCTGATGACCGGATCATGCAGCTTTATATGAAAATCCCTATTATAATTGCCAGACCTGAATTAACAAGCATTTCTCACCTACTGTGTCCCCCCATTTCCTTGTAGATTGTAAGCTTGCGAGCAGGGACCTCACTCCTAATGTCATTGTTTGAATTGTCTTAACTTGTATTGAATTTATTGTCTGTACATGTCCCCGCTTAATTGTAAAGTGCTGCGGAATATGTTGGCGCTATATAAATAAAAATTATTATAATTATTATTATAACCTAATTTGGGAGAAAATTTAGCAAGACAAGTGATTCAACATCACCCGTTACAAGCATAGTATCTCCTCCAATATGGAGACCATCAATCCTTTTCAGAAACTCACCAGTGTCAAGAAGAAAAGAAGGAAGACTCTCCACAATCGGCTGTAATTTGGAATCGATCCAGCAATTGACTTTCTCTAAATAATTGCCTGAACCCGAGATGATAGATGATAGATGATAGATAGATAGATGATAAGCCAGCTCTTTAGTGACAGTACCAGTTTGTACCGCTCTATTCAAAATTTGTAGTAACTGTGCCACAAATGAGGACAAGGGATTAAAAGTAAGGCGTCTGTAACAGATTTTATTGCCTAGTTGTCTGAAAGCCTCTTTTTCATACAGAGACTTGGGCCAAATTACAATATTCCCGCCCTTATCGGCTGGCTTCAACACTACATCAGGAAGAGCCTTCAAGAAATCTAACCTCTCTCGTTCCTGGGGACTTAGATTATCTATACCAATGCCTCTAGGAATCTTCATAAAGTCATTGGTAACCACCTGTACAAAGAGATCAATCTGTGCACAGGTGGAAAGGGGAGGACATTTTTTGGATTTAACTCTTATTGATGTTGGAATCTTACCTCCCTCACCCAGTTCATGTTCGGTAGATAGTTCTTCTAATTCCTGCAAGGCTATTTGTTCCTCCTCTGCGGGGAATAAAATTTGTAAGTCAGGATTAAAAAAATGTCTTTTGAATATTAGGGATCTTGCAAAGAGATGTAAATCCTTAATAGCCGTAAATGCGTTGAAATTGGATTTAGGAGAAAAGGAAAGTCCCCTACTTAATAACGATAAATCAGTATTGGATAAAACATGGGTACTTAGGTTAATTACCTTATTATTATTCTTTGGCTGTTTCCGTTCAGGGGATGCAAATTGCATCCCTATTGGACAGTTTTTGCGTCTACGCAGAATCTGTTCTGATGATTATGATTTTGAAAAACAGGCTCTAGATCTCTCAACTCGATTCCGTGAGAGAGGTTATAGCAGACGATCCATAAAGCGTGTCTACAATAGAGCAAAATTTTCCACAAGACATTCTTTATTGTATAGCCAAAAAGCACCAAGATCATCTCAGAAAATTAGATTCATCACCAGTTATCATTCTCAATTTGCACGAATGAGATATTGTATTCAGAAGGCCTGGCCTATCCTCCAAACCGATTCGGTTTTGAAGCAAATTCTTCCTGAGGTACCTAGTATAACCATTAGGAGGTCTAAAAACCTCAGAGATCATCTAGTACACAGTCACTATTATGGTGAACCAAAGCCCAACATTTTTGGTAGTGGTGGTCCTAGGCGTGGTTGTTTTCCTTGTGGTCGGTGTGTCGCCTGTCCAAACATTGAACGTACTGATTCCTTTTTTAATTCCAGTGGCACTAGGACATACAACATCAGGGGACATATCTCCTGTACTTCACGTTATGTGATTTATTTTGCTTTGTGCCCATGTAATTTAATCTATATAGGTATGACGACTCGTCAGTTAAAAGTACGTACCCGTGAACATATTCTGGGTATCCAGGCGGCAGCCGACCATGACGATCCAACCACGCTTAGGACACTTCCCCGTCATTTTAAATTATACCATGGATGTGATGGCTCATTACTCAAGATCAGAGGCATTGATATTATTGAGCCAAGTATCCGTGGGGGAAAAATTAGCCAAAAATTATCTCAATCTGAGACAAGGTGGATCTGGGCATTAGATACTGTTCACCCTAAGGGCCTTAATGAATCAAACAGCTTTGCTCCATTTTTATAACATCTTGACTGGCTTTTACACGTATAGTCTCTTGTTATATTGCAGTTACGTGGTGTTTTTATTTCTTACGTTTATATTTTAACTTTTTATTATTCAGCTCTGCTCACCATCTGCAATTCACGAGGCATGAATCGTCGGTGGATTTGGATACGCCATGTGATATCAAGATCTTTGTTATGCTATGTGTCCTATTTTTCTTTTGAATTGTATTATTCTATGATACATGATATCTCATGCAAGTGATATTAAATACATTTGTGAGCATATTCTGACATATGGGAACTCTATGTATGTGGTATTACGACTATTATGTTCATGGTGGTAAATAATGACATTTACTATGGAAATAATTTTATTTCCTTTTATAAGTATCTCTCAATATACCATGTATACATTAGACTATTATTCATCTATTCACTCTTTTGTGTATCCATGCATTTTTAGTCATAAGTGTGTCTATTCCATCTTAATCTATTGAAATCTTGAATAGTACTATGAGTCTCTTATTGCGAGTGCCGCATTTATGTTTTTTATCTTGCATGTTTCATTGCCAATATCTTTGATTATGTATTCTCATCTGTTACATGATTATAATTTTTTTATTTCATATAAATTAGGTGGTATTTACATATATACATCTAAAAGATAATGTATCTAGCATTTAATACCAACAATGATTTCCCCGTCTTGAGCCATCAATAATCATTATGCCATCTCATGCCGACCGCCGGTACGCATGCGCCCTGTGCTTCCGTGGCGCCCGGCGTCTCTCGGCGTCTTTGTTGATCTGGTGATAGTCACACCTTCTGTGACGTCGCCGGTCAGCTGACGCCGACGCCGCCTGGCGTCTGCGGTTGCTATGGTGTCGCATGCGTCAGTAGAGGCGGCCTGGCTTTGACGTGGATACATTGGGACACATTGTTATTTCCATGGTAACCGGGATTCTTATCCACATAGACGCTATTACGTGGCTTTGATTGGTCAATTGAGTCACATGACTGTCATACTTGCCTATGATTAGTGGACTTAGCGTTTTTAAATCCCTTCACTTCCCCTTTCCCACCACCCCTTGAGAAAGGCATTTCACGCCGAAACGCGCGTCGGGGGGGACACACACTACGGCAGTTTGCCTCCTATCCCTATCAGGTATGACTTTAACATTCTACAATTTTATTATGTTTTGCCACCCATCATGGACACATGTCTGGTGATGTGGACTTTATGAGGCTTATTTGGGGATGCGCAATTCTGCTATGAGCAAGTGTAATTATATCCATCTTTGCTGTTAGGCATTATATGTGCCTTATATTTTTCTCCTTCCCCCTTCCGCTACATGTGTGTGTCCTTTGGTGTTTTTCTGCATGTACAATCAGACTTGGATTTTCCCTGTTACTGTGTTTTTTCACATATTCTGGTATTATTGATTGTCTAATAAATTATATTTTGTATTATTATATTCTCTAGTGAGATTTTTGGTCGTTTGTTTTTTCTTATATTTAATTTCTTGTGCGACTTTCTCAATATTGTCCCTTTTTACATACATCTCTTTGCTCCAGCCTTACAATGCTACCTAGTGATTGTATCTTGATTTTAGCTGCATTTATTTGAGTAAGAGATTTTTTCCATGAAGTACATATGGTCCTGAGCTAAAGCGTCTACTCCTGTTGGGTTGTCTGCCGGATTCAGTTAAAAGAATGTCTTTGTTTCTGAATTCTTTCTTGTGGCGAATAAGTCGATCTCTGGTGTCCCCCAGTGTTGGGATAGCTGTGTAAAGACCTCCTCGCTTAGTGACCACTCTGAAGACTGAATGTTCTCTCTGCTCAGGAAGTAGGCTACCTGATTTCTGGATCCTTTCAGGTGGACTGCCGTAACTGAGGCTATTGTCCGTTCTGCCCAGCAAAAGATCTCGTGCGCTAGGTCCTGAAGGTGACGGTATCTGAGGCCTCCCTGATGGTGAAGGAAGGCAACTGTAGTCGAGTTGTCCGAGAAGATCCAGACATTCTGACCCTTCAGTTCTTCTTGGCATCTCTTTAGCGACTCCCACACTGCCCTGAGCTCTCTGTAATTTGAGGATCGGTTGCCTACTGATGGGCCCCATGTTCCCTGGAGGTATCGACCTTCCATGTGAGCCCCCCAGCCTCTGAGACAGGCATCGGTAGTGATGTTTGTACATGGCAACAGTGTCCAGGGTCTTTTGCAAGGTTTTGTGTGTTTGTCCACCTGGAAAGGGACTGATTTCCTTCCTCGGAGAGTCTCATGTTCTCGTCTAGTGATGTTTCTCTGCCGTCCCAGGTCGCCAAGACTTCTCTTTGTAGGATTCTTGAGTGGAACTGGCTCCATTGTACACTGGAGATGCATGAAGTCATGAGACCCAAGACTCTCATGGCTTTCCTTATGGAGATGTACTTGCGTCTCTGGACCCACTGGACCTCTTGTATGATTGCCTGTTGTTAGTGCAGGGGAAGGAAGGAAGGAGCATTCTTTCCCCCAGTTCAGTATGACTCCGAGAAATGTTTTCTCTCTTTCTGGTCTTAGGCTGGACTTCTTCCAATTTATTACCCATTCTAGGCTCTGTAGGACCAATATGGTGGGTGTAAGGTCTTGCTCCATTTGTTGTGGAGAGTCTGCCACTAGCAGCAGGTCGTCCAGGTATGGTATGATGAGGGTATTTCTTTCCCTTAGATGGGCCATGATCTCTGCCATGAGTTTTGTAAAGATCCGGGGTGCTGAGGCGAGTCCGAATGACAAGCAACAGAACTGGTAATGTTGTATTTTCCCGTGATCTTTTATCGCGAACCTGAGGAATTTTTGGTGAGATATGTGGATGGGCACATGATAATAGGCACTTTTTAGATCTAGGGTGCACATGACGGAGTCCTTTTTTATTAATGGTATGACTGCTTTCAGAGATTCTATCTTGAATCTTTTGTAGGTAACCCACCGATTTAACGGCTTTAGATTTATTATGGTCTGGAATTCTCCCCCTGGTTTTTTTTATGGAGAATAATGTTGAGCAGTGACCCCGAAATCTCTGAGCATGGGGAACTTGGGTTATGGCCCCTATCTCTATCAGGTCCTGTACGTCCTTTAATAGTCTTTGGTGTGTCACCTGAGACTGGGTCTGAGTTGTACAGTATCTCCTGGGCGGTCGCTCGGTGAACTCGATTTTGTAACCTTCTGCGACCATATTCTGAACCCAAGGGTTCTGGGTAATGTCCTTCCAGAAGTTTTGGAAGTAACGGAGTCTCCCTCCTATCTTCCTGGCGTCATTCTCTAGTAGATTTTGCCTTCTGCTCCTGAGAACTTCTCCCTCTTCCTCCCTTCGGGTAGCTCCACCTACCGGACTTTCCCTTTCCCCTATAGTCCTGTCTGGGATGGGAGCGGGTCCTTCGAAAAAAGGGCATTCATTTAGGTTTTTCCTCCGGAAAGCCCTTCTTTTTGTCGGAAGCTTTCTCAAGTAGCTCGTCTAATACGGGCCCGAAGACGGGTATAGAGTACAGTTTGTTTTTGACTGAGTGTCTCCTGTCCAAGATCTTAGCCACAGCGCTCGCCTTGCTGCATTAGATAAGGCATTATTTCTTGCAGCAAAACAGACTGATTCCGCCGAGGCATCTGCCAGAGAGGACTGTTCTTGTCTTAAAAGACCTGATATGCAGTCCTCACACAAATTTTTCGTATGTCCTGACGGGAGCTTGGCCGAGCATAGGGGGCATTTGCTAGGTTTTTTCCTGGTGGTCGAGGTGGATTGCAGGCACTCCTTGGCCTGCAAAATATATATAGGGAAAAAGGGTCGTGTGTGTCTGTGTATGGAGACCTGTAAGGGACCCTACTACCCCTTTACTCACATGGTCCGGATCTGGCTATAGGGACTGGACGGCTACCACCTTCCATCTCTACTGAGTGTGCTGTCCATCAGTCTGTCTTAAGCAGTTGCCTTACCCGGCTTCAAGACATCTGACTCATCCTCCTTCCGAGCCCAGCTGCTGCTGCTGCTGATGCGGCTGCTGCGCACCCTTCAGGTTTGTATCCCCGCCTTTCCTGACGCCCCTCCATGTACAGGGCACCAAGATCCATGCGACGCCGGCCATGGTGAATTCCTCTCCTGCTCGGGCAGCGTCGCCATGTTCTCTGGCCCCGCCCGCCGGAAATCCGGGACACCAGGCACTGGCCTGCCTCCAGAACCAGCAGCTGCTGTGGCGCAGAGCCCTTCGAGGGGATGCGAGCCGACGGGGAGCAGCCAGCTTGACTCCAGGGCTGAGGGACCTCCGGCGGTATCAGCGCTGCTGCGGTGGGGATCGTACCTCCACTGGGAAACCCTCTGAGAGGGCCGCTCCAGTAGCTCCTGCCACCGGCTTCATAGATACACGCACCGCTGCGCTCCTCTGCGTCTGTCCCTGATAGGCACACAAAAAACACTGAAGGGATTTGGTGGGGAGGGGCTAATTAACCTCTTCTGTGTTCCTGTCCCTATCAAAAATAAGAAGGACAACCTACTGGTGGTGCTGTAAGGAGGGACGTCCTGGAAAAATAAATTCACTTTCTGCAGGCAGGCGCCGGTGGTGGCTGTAGCATCATCGCATCTATAATGTCCATTTATTATTTTATTTGGTGTGCAGGAACACGGAACGGACTCAGGTACAGGATCACACAGATACAGGTTCAGACTGCACTGACTGGTGAGCGTATCTATATAGGTGTGTACAAGACGGATCAGGTTCTGGTAGATGCAGGATGGGCTCAGGTTACAGAAGGATCCACATGATCAGGTTCAAACACGGCAAGCATGATGGACAGGATCAGGTTAAGGGAGCACAGGTAAAGATACCTTACAACTAAGGCCTGTTTCACACATCTGTTTTTGACCATCAGTCAAAATCCGCCGTTTTGGAGAAAAAACGGATCCGCCATTTTTCTTGGCGGATCCGTTTTTTTTCCCCATTGACTAGCATTATTGGCGGATTTTGCCTGATGGTCGTCTGTTGCATCCGCATGTCAGCGGATCCGCCAAGATTTTGGCGTCCGCTGACATGACCGGATGGACCCTGCAACGTTTTTTCGGGCCGCGGATCCGCCATGTAGTGATTTAACCCCCAATTCTGTCTGGCTGCCGGTAGAAAAATCTCTCTATCTCTCTCTCTCATCCATGGTCACCACAGCTCCACACTTCCCGCGATGATGGCATCCCTGCTCCCCACATCGCGCGATGATTGTTATTCACATTGCGCGATCGCTCCACACATCCCGCGATAATGACCGCTCACTTCCCGCGATGTCTGCTCCCCACATCGTGCGATGGTTGGCGCTAACATCCCGCAATAATCCCCAGGTTATCCCTCCCGCGATCCATCACACTTGCTCATGTCCCCTGGTCCCGACTCCCGTGAGATCTCAGCCGCGCCATTACTCCCACCCCGGCTCCCGCGAGATCTCGGCAGCGACATGGAGAACACTACATCACCGGTATTTTTTTTTTATTTTTTAACCAGGCACGGTTCCTTTAAATTTGCAAGATCGGCGGATCCGTACATCCGCCGATTCGCTGGCACACGATTCTGTCAGTCCGCCTGCGGATCCGTTTTCCGCTATTTTGGTGGATTTGGACTGACAGAAAAAACTGATGTGTGAAACAGGCCTAAGTAGTAGAAAACACACTGATTACTAAAATTGCTAAGGTATCTCCCAATAACGGAGGGTGCCTTAAATATCAAACGTCTCTATCATGTAACGTGACGGAAAGACTAAAGGCCCTGTCACACTAAGCGATCTCGGTAGCGAGATCACTGCTGAGTCACAACTTTTGTGACACAACAGCGATCTCACCAGCGAGATCACTGTGTGTGACAGCGATCAGCAAGCGGCCCCCCTGCCGGTATCGCTGATCGCTGGAAGAAACCTCTGGACATTTCTTTGGTCGCTGGTCTCCCGCTGACCAGCACGCATCGCTGCGTGTGACAGGCGGGAGACCAGCGATCAGGTGTAAAAAATAATAAAAAAAATAAAAAATATAGTTATTCTCACCTTCCGACGTCCCGTTCAGCCATCCTGCCTCTCTGCACGCTCCGGTCCCAGTGATCCTTTGCACGAATGACCGCGAGACTTTGTTATCCCTCGAGACCGTGACATCTCGCGGTCATTCTCGCAAAGGATCACTGGGACCAGAGCGTGGAGAGAGGCAGGATGGCTGAACGCGACGTCAGAAGGTGAGAATAACTATATTTTTTATTTTTATTCTATTTTTTACAGCGATGGCCAGCGATGCCGGGAGCTCGGCGTCGCTGTGCTGATCGCTGGTGAAGCTGTCTGTGTGACAGCTCACCAGCGATCACATAGCGACTTACTAGCGATCCTGACACCTTGATATCGGTGTCGGGATCGCTGGTAAGTCGCTTAGTGTGACGGGGCCTTAAGTGCAACACGAAGAGATAAGGGAAAGGGAACCAAACGCTAGGAAAGTGGCGAGTGGAGACCCCTAGACAGATCTAAAATGACTCTGTCTGCCCTATCGTCCCTACATAGTTTCCTCACCTATCGCTGAGCAGGATACCTAATCCCCGCTGGACTCTGGCAATAAGCCCTGCACCAGCAAGGACAGGATGAGCGCTAATCAATCCCCATTACCCCTAAAGACAGCTATGATACACAAAACAAGGGGAAGCTTAGCTTGTGTAGACTCAGAGAGAAACACCGCCATACGTCTAACTCCAAAGAGGACGCTAGCCGATTGCTGCAGCTCCATGCCTCAATAGGGAATTGCAAATAGACAATATCACCTGCGCTTGCCAGCAGCAAGTATATCAACACTCAGGTCCAGGTGTGGCCATTAGCATTGGGGGAGGTGACCACTCGTCCACAAAGCAAACTACCGAGACCTTCTGCAGACAGATGCAGTGCAACGGTCAGCAGCCTCTAACACATCTGTGACAGTCTCCCAGCTATTGGCTGAAGATGTTTTTAGACGTGCAGGTGCTTTCCCTTTAAAGGGAATCTGTCACCCCTTTTTTCGAATATGAGCTGCCGGCCCCGCCATCAGGGGCTTATCTACAGCATTCTGTAATGCTGTAGATACGCCCCCGATTTAACCTGAAAGATATGAAAAAAAGTATTAGATTGTACTCACCGGGGGGGCGGTCCGGTCTTGGTCCGATTGGTGTTACGGTCCGGCGCCTCCCTTCTTCTAACGGTGACGTCCTCTTCTTTCCTTCCTGTCGTGGCTAGGATCGCCCTGAATCTAGCGCTCCTGGAAACTCTCATCTGTAATATCACTGAGGGCTCAGGGGAAGATAAAGTATTACAGACTTGGAAATTGTTTGGGACGAATGTACCATGGGGCACAAGAAAGTGGTGGAGGCTCTAGATCGCACCTGGAGAAATCTGCGGGATCCAATGGCTTCATGGGGGAACTGTACTTTCTGTAGGTGACTTTTGCCAAACATTACCTGAGCTTTATGGAGCAACTCCAGCACCTACCTCCACCCGCAGAGCCGCACTCCACATATATATGGCTGCTCTGTGCGCACAGGACCTGTGATGAGGTCACAGGAGGGGAGGAGTCAGGGGTCACATGATCAGGGGCCTCAGTGTATGCAGGACTCTGTTGTGCTGGTTGTCATGGTGCTGGATGAGGGGAAGTTTATGTGTGGGGTCAGGAGGGGTTTACAGGGTGGATGTAGCAGAGCCGTGTGTGTACGAGGTGTACAGAGCAGAGCCGTGTGTGTGCGAGGAGTACGGAGCGGAGCCGCGTGTGTACGAGGTGTACGGAGCAGGGCCGTGTGTGTACGAGGTGCACGGAGCGGAGCAGTGTGTGTACGAGGTGTACGGAGCAGAGCCGTGTGTGTACGAGGTGTACGGAGCAGAGCCGTGTGTGTAAGGGGTGTACGGAGCGGAGCCGCATGTGTACGAGGTGTACGGAGCGGAGCCGTGTGTGTACGAGGTGTACGGAGCAGAGCCGTGTGTACGAGGTGTACGGAGCGGAGCCGCGTGTGTACGAGGTGTACGGAGCAGAGCTGTGTGTGTACGAGGTGTACGGAGCGGAGCCGCATGTGTACGAGGTGTACGGAGCGGAGCCGCGTGTGTACGAGGTGTACGGAGCAGAGCCGTGTGTGTAAGGGGTGTACGGAGCAGAGCTGTGTGTGTACGAGGTGTATGGAGCGGAGCCGCATGTGTACGAGGTGTACGGAGCGGAGCCGCGTGTGTACGAGGTGTACAGAGCAGAGCTGCGTGTGTACGAGGTGCACGGAGCAGGGCCGTGTGTGTCCGAGGTGCACGGAGCAGAGCTGTGTGTGTACGAGGTGTACGGAGCGGAGCCGTGTGTGTACGAGGTGTACGGAGCAGAGCCGTGTGTGTAAGGGGTGTACGGAGCAGAGCTGTGTGTGTACGAGGTGTATGGAGCGGAGCCGCATGTGTACGAGGTGTACGGAGCGGAGCCACGTGTGTACGAGGTGTACAGAGCAGAGCTGCGTGTGTACGAGGTGTACGGAGCAGAGCCGTGTGTGTACGAGGTGTACGGAGCAGAGCCGTGTGTGTACGAGGTGTACGGAGCAGAGCCGTGTGTGTACGAGGTGTACGGAGCAGAGCCGTGTGTGTACGAGGTGTACGGAGCAGAGCCGTGTGTGTACGAGGTGTACGGAGCGGAGCCGTGTGTGTACGAGGTGTACGGAGTGGAGCAGTGTGTGTACGAGGTGTACGGAGCGGAGCCGTGTGTGTACGGGGTGTACGGAGCGGAGCCGCTTGTGTACAAGGTGTACGGAGCGGAGCCGTGTGTGTACGAGGTGTACGGAGCAGAGCCGTGTGTACGAGGTGTACGGAGCAGAGCCATGTGTGTACGAAGTGTACAGAGAGGAGCTGTGGTGTACGGAGCAGAGCTGTGTGTGTACGAGGTGTATGGAGCAGAGCCGTGTGTGTGTGAAGTGTACAGAGAGGAGCTGTGGTGTACGGAGCAGAGCTGTGTGTGTACGAGGTGTATGGAGCAGAGCCGTGTGTGTGTGAAGTGTACGGAGGGGAGCCGTGTGTGTACGAGGAGTACAGAGCAGAGCCATGTGTGTAAGAGGTATATCCTACAAAAACCACGGAGATATGGTCCGAAATATATTAAAAAAATATACTTTATTAATATAGTATGAATAGTCACATATAATTCAGACAAAAGACAAAGCATTTATACAAAGCTCATGAATGGTGGCCACAGCAACACAATTTGTAGCAGAATGAGAATAAACTGCAATACCCTGAATGAGATAATCAATAACAATCTATCACAGATAGCCCTGCAAAGTGCATAGTGCATACTAAATCACCATAATAGGCAAGTCAGGCACAATTATTCAGGGGGCCACAGTGACATACAAGAAATGCGTGTCAGAACCATATCATGGGTGAAAGGTCACTGTAGCAGGGATGCATGTCTTACCCATAGGTTTCTGAAGGTGAGTGTGGCCAAGAAAAAGCAGCCCCGATGCGCGTTTTGCGTGAGCTTCCTCGGGGGCTACCGGACTACTATCCCGAATATACCACATCGTACCGTCACCCAGAGCCATCGGACTACTACCCCTAATATCCCACATCATCCCGTCAAAGCCACCTGACTACTACCCCTAATATCCCACATCATCTCGTCAGCCAGAGCCACCGGACTACTACCCCTAATATCCCACATTATCCCCTCCGCCAGAGCCACCAGACTACTACCCCTGATATCCCACATCATCCCGTCAGCCTGGGGTCAGAATCAGAGCGCTGAGTGGATTTGCCCTGACTTCCATACCAATGATCCCTTTTATAGAAGCCTGGGGTGAGAATCAGAGCGCTGAGGGATTTACCCTAAGGCCGGGGTCACACTGGCGAGGAATACGGGAGAGTGAGAGGCGCTAAAAACACGCATTAGACACGGACCAATGATTCTCTATGGGGTCCCTCGCACCAGCCGTATATTTCTCATCCGTATCCTACGCTCCGTGCCACTCGCAGCATGCTGCAATTGTCAGCGTACTACGCCCGTAGTACGCCAATGCAAGTCTATGGGTGCGCAAAAAATACGGATTACACACGGACCACACATGTGACTTGCGAGAAATACGCACCAGGTGTCTTTTAGAAACCCTGTCATAGGGCTCCATTATATGTCCATTTTGCAAGCCTGCGAGAAAATCTCGCCATACGGATGCCATACGGATTGCATACGGATGCTGACATGCGCAAAATACGCGACCACACCTTGATTACGGATGACATACGGAGCACTATTTAGGGGTCTGTCATTCGTATTACGCATGTAAAATACTGACCGTATTTTGCGCTGGTTAGTGTGACCCCAGCCTAACTTCCATACCAGAGATCTCTTTAAAAAAGCCTGGGATCAGAACCAGAGCACTGAGTGGATTTGCCCTGACTTGCATACCAATGATCCCTTTAATAGAACCCTGGGGTCAAAATCAGAGCGCTGAGGGAATTGCCCAAACTTTCATACAGGAGATCCTTTTAAGAGAGCCTGGCGTCAGTACCAGAGCATTTGAAGGCAACTGCCCTGACTTCCATACCGGGGATCCCTTTAAGAGAGGACTGGGGTCAGTACCAAAGTGCAGATTGGATTTGCCCTGACTTCCATACCGGGGATCCCTTTAAGAGGGGCCTTGGGTCAGAACCAAAGCGCTGAGTGGATTTGCCCTAACTTCCATACCGAGGATCCCTTTAAGAAAGCCTGGGATCAGAACCAGAGCGCTGGATGGATTTGCCCTGACTTGCATACCAATGATCCCTTTAATAGAACCCTGGGATCAGAATCAGAGCGCTGAGGGATTTGCCCTAACTTCCGTACAGGAGATCCCTTTAAGAGAGCTTGGGGTCAGTACCAGAGCATTTGAAGGCAATTGCCCTGACTTCCATACCGAGGATCCCTTTAAGAAAGGACTGGGGTCAGAACCAAAGCAATGGATGGATTTGCCCTGCCTTCCATACCGCAGATCCCTTTAAGAAAGGCCTGGGGTCAGCACCAAGACGCTGAGTGAATTTGCCCTAACTTGCATACCAATGATCCACGGGGGGGGATTCATTTCTGTCATGTGCTCTCTGCTCCTTTCTGGGGGGCAGACAATGGCTGGGAGCTTATGTTCCCAGGGATGTTAGATTTCTTCCACCATGTCAGTGTCTGCTGAGGTGTTGTCCAGTGGGAAAACTTGCTCATAGCAACCAATCACAGCTCAGCGTCTTTTAACCAGCTCTGGTGAAATGAGAGATGCTTAGTCATTGGTTGCAAGGAAAACTGTTGCTCATAGCAACCAATCACAGCTCAGCTTCCTTTGAACAGCTCTGGTGAAATGAAAGATGCTTCACGATTGGTTGGTGATACACACATACATTCAGTTTTATATATATATAGAGATATAGACTGCTGTGTATAGCTGCAATATCACCTATTTAATGTACATATAGCAGTCACAGCATCACCTATATAATGTATATACAGACGTCACAGTATCACCTGTATAATATATATAGACTGGTGTGTATAGCTATAGTATCACCTATATAATGTATATACAGCGGTCACAGTAACACATATATAATGTATATATAGCAGTCACAGTATCACCTATATAATGTATATACAGAAGTCACAGTAACAACTGTATAATGTATATAGACTGCTGTGTATAGCCACAGTATCACCTATATAATGCATATATAACACACACAGTAACAACTGTACAATGTACAGTTGTGCTCAAAAGTTTACATACCCCGGCAGAATTTTTGCTTTCTTGGCCTTGTTTCAGAGAATATGAATGATAACACCAAAACATTTTCTCCACTCATGGTTAGTGGTTGGGTGAAGCTATTTATTGTCAAACTACTGTTGTCACGGTATAGTACGACCCCAACGGAAGGTCGGTAAATGGATGGCACAATTCACAAACAACGGAATGGAAAAGGTGAAAGGAAGGCCCTAGCAATGGTTACCACATGAACTCAGCCTGATCCTATCCTTGCACTCCCCTAACGCCCTATGCGGGCCCTTCCCCCCGCCCCCGTTGCGAACCTAATCCCTAGTGTCAGCTGTTTCTGCCCTAGATAATGCACTGGCCGGCAAGGAGTACTAGCCTTGCCACTGCAGATAATACACACAGGGGAAAGTCACAAACACCAAAAGGGACTAGGAGAAAAAACCCCACACTTAGCTTACAACTCCAAATGTGGCAGGCATCAGAGAGCTGCTTCAGCTAGGTTGGTCTCCAGAAAGAACCTGTATAACCAACAGTCAGCTGATGCATCAGGTGACCTTTCAAAGGATGGTGGGAGTGGTCACCACCCACATCAGCTGACCTAGCAACACTGTAAACACCAGATTGCCAGAGGAGGAAAAACTGACATTAACCCCCAATGGTCCAAAAGGAAAAAAGTTTTAAACTGAGTGGAACCAGATCTGCCACAAATACAAAAATGGATTGTGACAACTGTGTTTTCTCTTTTTAAACCAAAACGACAACCCAAAACATCCAAATGTCTCTGATCAAAAGTTTACATACCCCATTTCTTAACACTGTGTATTGCCCCCTGTAACATCAATGACAGCTTGAAGTCTTTTTTGATAGTTGTGGGTGAGGTTCTTTATTTTCTAAGATGGTAAAGTGTTGTGAGTTCATTTTCCCCTTCACCATTGAGGTCTGATGAACTCCCTCTTCTGGTGAAGGAAGGTAGTGAGGCTGATTACCAAGCACCTGAGCAGAATGATGAGGACTGGGTGACTGGAATTGCCGACTGGATATAAGGCAGCCGACACCCTTCTGCCTTGCGGGTGATTTCTATGAGGGATTCTAGGAGACCAGTCTTATTCCTGCTCCTCAAAAGCTAAGTTTTCTGCTCTGCTTTTTGCATTTGTGTTTTGGTTTTGTTTTGCCTTGTTTTTCTGGATTTCTGCCTTTCCCTGCTGGGGTGAGCTGAATTCCTTTTTTGCTCTGTCTTCAGAAAATACCTGTGTACTGATATAGTCTTTTTGAAACCTAGCGTCTTCAGGGCTTTTTCCCCTATCAGTCTGTTGGCTCTTGTTTGATAGGGTTTTGGCGGATTGCAGACAGCAGCTTTTCTATCCTGTCCTATTTAGTTAGCTTGGGCCCCATCGTTTGCTCAGCCTATCTTTCTATCTGTGTGAGTGTTTTTTCATCTTGCTTCACCGTCATTATATGTTGGGCGCTGCCTATTACTTTGGGGTCTGCTCTGGGGCAGTTTAGATTTCCCTTTCTGTCTTTAGGCTATTTAGTTCTCCGGCTGTGATCGAGGGGTCTAGGGCACCGTAGGAACCCCCACGGCTACTGCTAGTTGTTGATAGGTTCAGGGGTCTGCAATCCGATAGCTGCCAACTTCTCTGGTTTTCTGGACTTAGCTAGTATTTCTGTTTTTGCCTCCTACGGTGACTCATTCATAACAGTAAAGCTGCACACTCTTCTTGGCAAAAAGCCTCCAGTTCCTTTAAATTCCTGGGCTGTCTAGCATGAACTGTGCGCTTGAGATCTCTGCAGAGTGGCTCAATGATATTGAGGTCAGGAGACTGAGATGGCCACTCCACAACCTTCACTTTGTTCTGCTGTAGCCAATGACAGGTCGACTAGGCCTTGTGGTTTGGATCGTCATGTTGGAACGTCCATCTATGTCCCATGCGCAGCTTCCAGGCTGATGATTGCAAATTTGGCTCCAGTATTTGTTGATAATGTGCTGCATTCATCTTTCCTTCAACTTTGACCAAGTTTCCTGCTCACACATCCCTAAAACATCAGCGATCCACCTCCGTGCTGTATGTTCCTGTCATCATAGGCCTTGTTGACCTCTCTCCAAATGTAACGTTTGTGGTTGTGGCCAAAAAGTTCAATTTTGGTCTCATCACTTCAAATTACCTTCTTCCAGAAGTTTTGAGGTTTGTCTCTGTGCTGTTTTTTTTTTTAAACTGTAACTTTTTATTGATGATACATCAGTTACTGACAAATATAGAACAGTCACAAACATCTTTTACAATCAAAGACAAAGAAAATTGAAAGAGAATCAAAACCTCATCCAACACATCGAAAACATAAACCTAAAGCAGTTTGACAAAATTGTAACCCTAATATGAACAGACAAAAAGACAAAAGACACACCACTGGGGAGGAGAGGGGAGGGAGAGGAAGAGGGGGGAAGGAAGCACCCAAAAAGGGGGAGGACAATGGTTGGGAATCGATCTATTCTGATCTTTGTGCCCACAAGTAGTCCCAAGGAGCCCAGACCGAGTCAAAGCACTCCACCTTTGCATTGAGTATCGCGGTCATATACTCCATCCGTCTAACGTCATTAATTCTGTAAAGAAGATGGAGGAAAGGCGGTGAGGAAACCTACCTCCAATTAAGAGCAATCAAACATCTTGCTGCGGTAAGAATGTGAAGTAACAGCTTTGCTGCTCTTTTCTCAAGTCCCCTAGGGGTAAGATTTAGCAGATCTAGAGTCAGATCTAGCCCAACTTCAGTATAAAGCACCTAGGAAATCAGTGAACCTACTTCCTTCCAAAAATTCTGAATCTCTGAACACATCCAGAAAATATGATACAGTGTACCCTCATCCAGGCAGCAACACCAACACACATGTGGAATCGCAGGGTTCAGTCTATTCAGGAGATCTGGAGTGTGGTACCAAAACATTAATATCTTATACTGATTCTCTTTATAAAGGGTACACATAGATGATTTTTCCGCCTTTTCCCAAATGATATGCCATTTTTGGGGAGAGAGTTCTTCTCCCAGAGTGGATTCCCATCTGATCATATAGGGATGCTTTGGTTGGCGGCCGTCTCGAGGGGAACAGAGAATTTTATAGATTTCTGAAATCAAACCTTTAGTCGTCATCCCCTTCCTGCAGAACCTCTCAAAATCAGTTGGGAGGGAGATTCCCGAGGAGCCAAAAAGGGAAGAGGCAAAATGCTTGATTTGTGAATATTGGTAAAATTCAATCAAGCTGCCATGTTAGAACAAAATATAAAAATTTTAGTTTTATTATATCCTTTTCCATTAGATTTTATGTGTATCACTTAGTGGTGCTAATATATAATATATATAATTCTGAGACACTTTAGTTTATTCATGTCCCCCATATATTTACAGGTTGAGCACTTATTGCAGTTTCAGCCTATCATATTAGGATTATTAGGCTGGCGTCACACTAGAGAGAAATACGGACGAGTGAGAGGCGTTAAAAACACACATTGTACACGGACCAATGATTCTCTATGGGGCAGCTCCCATCAGTGGTATATTTCTGTCATATATTTTACGGGCCGAGACAATCTCAGCATGCTGCGATTGTCAGCGTACTACCTTCATGCAATTTTTGCAATATATTTTTTTACTTTTTTATTCCAGGATATTTGTTTTGTGTTTTGCATTTGGTTTTCTCAGCGTACTACACCCGTAGTACACCAATGCAAGTCTATGGGTGAGCAAAAAAAAAAAAACGCATTACAAACGGACCAGACGTGTGACTTGCGAGAAATACGCACCGGTGTCCTTTAGAAAAGCCGACAATTCAGTGCGCGATACAGTAACATCACACTGACAAGTTTAATAAAGAAACAAAAGAAGAGATATATACACATAGAATGCATATATATATATATATATATATATATATACTAGCTGAAGAGCCCGGCACTGCCCGGGCATAGTAACTAACTGTGGTTAGTTATAGCAAATTATAATTATCCTCCATCCCATAGTCCCGTGCCCATATACCCATCATACATATCCACGATCCCTTAGGCCGGTGCCCATATACCCATCATACATATCCTCCATCCCATAGTCCCATGCCCATATACCCATCACACATCCTCCATCCCATAGTCCTATGCCCATATACCAATCATACATATTCGCCATCCCATAGTCGAGTGCCCATATACCCCTCACACATCCATCATCTCATAGTCCCATGCCCATATACCCATCAGACATCCTACATCCTCTATCCCATAGTCCCGTGCCCATATACCCATCATACATATCCGCTATCCCATAGTCCCGTGCCCATATACCCGTCATACATATCCTTCATCCCATAGTCCAGTGCCCATATACCCATCACACATCCTCCATCCCATAGTCCCGTGCCCATATACCCATCATACATATCCTCCATCTCATAGTCCCGTGCCCATATACCCGTCATACATATCCTCCATCCCATAGTCCAGTGCCCATATACTCATCACACATCCTCCATCCCATAGTCGACCGTTATGACATCATAATGAGCGGCGGGGCTTGCAACCTATGATGACATCAGCGTCGCCATGGCAACCATTATGACATCATAATGAGGGGCGGGGCTTGATACACACACATTTTCCCCCATTATGTAGATAGTGGCAAAATTGTTTGGTGAATTGGAACGCACGGGGTTAAAATTTCGCCTCACAACATAGCCTAGGACGCTTTCGGGGTCCAGACGTGTGACTGTGCCAAATTTTGTGGCTGTAGCCTCGACGGTGCGGATGCCAATCCCAGACATATACACATACATACACACACACACACTTGAGCTTTATATATTATATATATACACACATCATTGAGACACATATATATATATTTATATTGCATACAGTTCTACATAGCAGAATAGCCACAAAATCAATTGCCGGCATCATTAAAATCATTCCCCAACCCGACATGAAATGACACATGGTTTACATAAAGTAAACCATTTCATTTCATGTTTTTTTTATGTCTTTCACTAGTAATTAGATGATGGTTTGTGTGTAAAATTTGGGAGGTGTAGGTGTTTAAGGGTTTAATTCATTGTAAGAAATTGCGTGGGCTCCCGCGGTAATTTGTCAAGCAGAGAGGTAAAGCAGGTGAGTGAGGGCAGATTTTAATAGCCTTGAGAGAGACCATGGTTTTTGGCCCCCCCGGCTACAAAAATCTGCCCCCAGACACCCCAGAAAAGGCGCATCTATAAGATGCGCCTTTTCTGGCACTTATCCTCTCTATTCCCATTGCCCTGTAGTGGTGGCTAATGGGTTAATATTAATGGCTTAATGTCATCTTGCAATTGGAAGGTGACATTAAGCAGATTAATAATGGAGAGATGTCAATAAGACACTTATCCATTATTAACCCTAGAATAGAAAAGGGTTAAAAACACACAGACATTAATTAAAAATTATTTTAATGAAATAAAGACACCTAATTTTTGACAAGATTTATTGCTCTGGTAATCCATAAAAAAGCCATCGACCTGTAACAAAAAGAAAACAAAAAAGCAACCTCTCCGCTGCTCAGTCAGGTCCCCGCTGCAATCCATCAGAAAGGGTTAAGTGGTTTACACAGGGACTGGTGCTAATGTGACCAGTCAAATGTAAACCACTGCCAGAATGAATTATTTCATCTCTGCACACCCTCTCTGGCTGCCTGGAGATGAACTAATTACCGTGGGAAAGTTTCTGCATTTTTTCCCACGCTCATTAGTTCATCTCCGGGCAGCCAGTGAGGCTGCGCAGAGCTGAACTAATTCATTCTGCAGTAGTTTACAGTGGGGCTGGTCGCATTAGCACCGGTCCTCATTGTAAACTATTTAGCCACTTGTGAAAGATTACAGCGTGGGACATGACTGAACGGCGGAGAGGTAAGGATATTATTGCTTTTTTATGTTATTTTTGTAGCAGGTCATGGTTTTATTTTGGAATAGCAGAGTAATAAAATTGGTCAAAAACTTGGTGTCTTTATTTCATTAAAAGACTTTTTAATTAATGTCTGTGTTTTTTAACCCTTTCATAGTCTAGGGTTAATAATGGATGTCTAATTGACACCTCTCCATTATTAATCGGCTTAATGTCACCTTCCAATTGCAAGATGACATTAACCCTTTGTTATTAACCCATTAGCCACCGCTACAGGGCAATGGGAATAGAGAGGATAAGTGCCAGAAAAGGTGCATCTTATAGATGCGCCTTTTCTGGGGGCAGATTTTTGTAGCCGGGGGGAGGGCCAAAAACAATGGTCCCTCTCAAGGCTATTAAAATCTGCCATCACTCACCTGCTTTACCTCTCTGGTTGACAAATTACCGCGGGAGCCCACGTAAATTTTTACAACGAATTAACCCCTTAAATTAACACCTACACCTCCCCAATTTTACACACAAACCCTCATCTAATTACTAGTGAAAGACATAAAAAAACATGAAATGAAATGGTTTACTCTATGTAAACCATGTGTCATTTCATGTCGGGTTATGTAATGGTTTTTGGTTTCCAAAGTAAAAAGGTCGCACTCTGCGAGATAATAGTGAAGATTTATTGACACATAATTACATGTCACGTCGGGGATGTGATAACAAGAGTGTCAAATGGCTGAGGTCAAGCACCCGGGAATCCTCCATGTGAGCTCACCGCCTGCTGCAAGCCACGGATCCTAGCACGGTAACAGCGGTGCCGCCCGCTTCTTCTTTTTTATTATGTAATGATTTTACAGAAGCCGGCAATTGATTTTGCGGATATTCTGCTATGTAGAACTCTATGAAATGTAAATAAATATATATATATACTAGCTATGAACCCGTTCTACGCCCGGGTGGCGAGCATTTTTATTGGTATATGGTGCCGTATCCTGCTATGTGCTGCCACCCTCCTATTCTGGTACGCATGGCACCCGTCATTCCTATCCTGGCATGCAAGGTACCCTCCCCCCAATCCTGGTATGCATGGCACCCCATTCTTCATCCTGGTATGCATGGTCCCCTCACCCCCCCTATCCTGGTATGCATGGTACCCCTCATCCCCTAATCCTGGTATGCATGGTACCTCTCATCCCCCAATCCTGGTATGCATGGTCCCCTCACCCCCCCTATCCTGGTTCGCATGGTAGCCCTCATCCCCCAATCCTGTTATGCATGGTACCCTTCATCCCCCAATCCTGGTATGCATGGTCCCCCTCATCCCCCCATCCTGGTATGCATGGTACCCCTCATCCCCCAATACTGGTATGCATGGTCCCTTCACCCCCGCTATCCTGGTATGCATGGTCTCCTCACCCCCCATCCTGGTATGCATGGTCTCCTCACCCCCCTATCCTGGTATGCATGGTACCCCTCACCCCCCCTATCCTGGTATGCATGGTACCCCTCACCCCCCAATACTGGTGTGCATGGCCCCCTCACCCTCCAATCCTGGTATGCATGGCCCCCTCACCCCCCCTATCCTGATATGCATAGTACCCCTCATCCCCCAATCCTGGTATGCATGGTCCCCCTCATCCCCCAATCCTGGTATGCATGGTACCCCTCATCCCCCAATACTGGTATGCATGGTCCCCTCACCCCCCGCTATCCTGGTATGCATGGTCTCCTCACCCCCCCTATCCTGGTATGCATGGTCTCCTCACCCCCCCTATCCTGGTATGCATGGTACCCCTCACCCCCCTATCCTGGTATGCATGGCCCCCTCACCCCCCTATCCTGGTATGCATGGTCTCCTCACCCCCCCTATCCTGGTATGCATGGTACCCCTCATCCCCCAATCCTGGCATGCATGGCCCCCTCACCCCCCAATCCTGGTATGCATGGTGCCCTCACCCCCCTATCCTGGTATGCATGGTCCTCTCAGCCCCCCTATCCTGGTATGCATGGTCCCCCTCATCCCCCCATCCTGGTATGCATGGTACCCCTCATCCCCCAATCCTGGCATGCATGGCCCCCTCACCCCCCAATCCAGGTATGCATGGTGCCCTCACCCCCCTATCCTGGTATGCATGGTCCCCCTCATCCCCCCATCCTGGTATGCATGGTACCCCTCATCCCCCAATACTGGTATGCATGGTCCCTTCACCCCCGCTATCCTGGTATGCATGGTCTCCTCACCCCCCCTATCCTGGTATGCATGGTACCCCTCACCCCCCCATCCTGGTATGCATGGTACCCCTCACCCCCCAATACTGGTGTGCATGGCCCCCTCACCCTCCAATCCTGGTATGCATGGCCCTCTCACCCCCCCCCTATCCTGATATGCATAGTACCCCTCATCCCCCAATCCTGGTATGCATGGTCCCCCTCATCCCCCAATCCTGGTATGCATGGTCCCCTCACCCCCGCTATCCTGGTATGCATGGTCTCCTCAACCCCCTATCCTGGTACGCATGGTACCCCTCATCCCCCAATCCTGTTATGCATGGTACCCTTCATCCCCCAATCCTGGTATGCATGGTCCCCCTCATCCCCCCATCCTGGTATGCATGGTACCCCTCATCCCCCAATACTGGTATGCATGGTCCCTTCACCCCCGCTATCCTGGTATGCATGGTCTCCTCACCCCCCATCCTGGTATGCATGGTCTCCTCACCCCCCTATCCTGGTATGCATGGTACCCCTCACCCCCCCTATCCTGGTATGCATGGTACCCCTCACCCCCCAATACTGGTGTGCATGGCCCCCTCACCCTCCAATCCTGGTATGCATGGCCCCCTCACCCCCCCTATCCTGATATGCATAGTACCCATCATCCCCCAATCCTGGTATGCATGGTCCCCCTCATCCCCCCCCCAATCCTGGTATGCATGGTACCCCTCATCCCCCAATACTGGTATGCATGGTCCCCTCACCCCCCGCTATCCTGGTATGCATGGTCTCCTCACCCCCCTATCCTGGTATGCATGGTCTCCTCACCCCCCCTATCCTGGTATGCATGGTACCCCTCACCCCCTATCCTGGTATGCATGGCCCCCTCACCCCCCAATCCTGGTATGCATGGCCCTGTCATCCCCAAATCCTAGTATGTATGACCCCCTCACCCTCCAATCCTGGTATGCATGGTCCTGTCATCCCCAATCCTGGTATGCATGGCCCCTCACCCTCCAATCCTGGTATGCATGGCCCCCTCACCCCCAATCCTGGTATGCATGGTCCTCTCACCCCCCAATCCTGGTATGTATGGTCCTCTCACCCCCTATCCTGGTATGCATGGTACCCCTCATCCCCCAATCCTGGCATGCATGGCCCCCTCACCCCCCCCCAATCCTGGTATGCATGGTGCCCTCACCCCCCTATCCTGGTATGCATGGTCCTCTCAGCCCCCCTATCCTGGTATGCATGGTCCCCCTCATCCCCCCATCCTGGTATGCATGGTACCCCTCATCCCCCAATCCTGGCATGCATGGCACCCTCACCCCCCAATCCAGGTATGCATAGTGCCCTCACCCCCCTATCCTGGTATGCATGGTCCTCTCAGCCCCCCTATCCTGGTATGCATGGTCCCCCTCATCCCCCCATCCTGGTATGCATGGTACCCCTCATCCCCCAATACTGGTATGCATGGTCCCTTCACCCCCGCTATCCTGGTATGCATGGTCTCCTCACCCCCCCTATCCTGGTATGCATGGTACCCCTCACCCCCCCTATCCTGGTATGCATGGTACCCCTCACCCCCCAATACTGGTGTGCATGGCCCCCTCACCCTCCAATCCTGGTATGCATGGCCCCCCTCACCCCCCCTATCCTGATATGCATAGTACCCCTCATCCCCCAATCCTGGTATGCATGGTCCCCCTCATCCCCCAATCCTGGTATGCATGGTACCCCTCATCCCCAATACTGGTATGCATGGTCCCCTCACCCCCGCTATCCTGGTATGCATGGTCTCCTCACCCCCCTATCCTGGTATGCATGGTCTCCTCACCCCCCTATCCTGGTATGCATGGTACCCCTCACCCCCCTATCCTGGTATGCATGGTCCCCCTCACCCCCCAATCCTGGTATGCATGGTCCTGTCATCCCCCAATCCTGGTATGTATGGCCCCCTCACCCTCCAATCCTGGTATGCATGGTCCTGTCATCCCCAATCCTGGTATGCATGGCCCCCTCACCCTCCAATCCTGGTATGCATGGCCCCCTCACCCCCAATCCTGGTATGCATGGTCCTCTCACCCCCCAATCCTGGTATGTATGGTCCTCTCACCCCCCTATCCTGGTATGCATGGTACCCCTCATCCCCCAATCCTGGCATGCATGGCCCCCTCACCCCCCAATCCTGGTATGCATGGTGCCCTCACCCCCCAATCCTGGTATGCATGGTCCTCTCAGCCCCCCTATCCTGGTATGCATGGCCCCCTCACCCCCCCATCCTGGTATGCATGGTACCCCTCATCCCCCAATACTGGTATGCATGGTCCCAGGGCTGCCACTAGGAACTTCGGGGCCCCATACTGGCAAAATATTCGGGGCCCCCTTGAGACTCCGCCCAGGCTCCACCCCAGAACTGTCCACAGTCCCACGGCTCTCTCTTGGAAAAACTCCACTTCTCACCAATCACATATTAACAGGTCCCATCTCCAGATCACACACATAGCCAGCAGCTCTTGTTTTGGCCAAAAGATTTTTTAAATCTGCCACCACGACAAGGTAGACTCTTTTGGCCAGGCCCTACTCTACTCTATCCTATTAAACATTTGTTAAAATATCCAATACAATTTAGGTATATATTTTATTTTTCAATTTTTAAAATGACCAATAATATCACGTCAAAAAGGGACAAATACCACCGCACCATGTCCAGACACCATATTACCAACACATGGTGACCAATAATAACACATACAAGAACAAATACAGCTACACCATGACCAGGCCACAAATTACCACCAGTGACAGAATAATAGCACATACAAAGGACAAATACCACTGCATCATGCCCAGACCACATATTATCACCACAGTGACAGAATACAACAATACTGATCATTAATAAAAAAAACATAATATTATCACCATAAGTGTCATTATACACAGGAGATCTGTACTTAGTATGCCGTGTCTGTGTACAGGTAATACAGTGATCACCGGTGACATTATACACAGGAGCTCTGTATATAGTGCCAGTGTACAGGTAATAGTGATCACCAGTTACATTATGAACAGGACCCCTGTATATAGTGTCAGAGTACAGATAATACAGTGATCACTGGTGACAATGTACACAGGAACTCTGTATAAAGTGCCAGTGTACAGGTAATACAGGGATCACCGGTGACATTATACACAGGTGCGCTGTATATAGTGTCAGTGTACAGATAATACAGTGATCACTGGTGACATTATACACAGGAGCTCTGTATATAGTGTCAGTGTACAGGTAATACAGTGATCACTGGTGACATTGTACACAGGAACTCTGTATATAGTGTACAGTGTCAGTGCACAGGTTATACAGTGATCACTGGTGACATTGTACAAAGGCACTCTGTATATAGTGTCAGTGTACAGGCAACAAACTGACTCACCAGTGTCGTGTCTAGGTGAAGTCCTTTATCTTCGCTTTTCATCTTTCATTCAGCACAGAACGCCATCACGTCTTCCAGCCAGGGCTTGTCTCTGCAGGAAATAACACAGTTAGCTAGAGCTCCACTTGCAGAACCCATTACTTAATTTTTTTCCCAACTTCTACTCTACACCAGATGAAGAAAAAAAGGTGACAGTGTAGCTCTGCACAGTAACAGGACCCCCCCATTTAAAACAGTATCCTCAAAAAAATAAAATAAATACATCACCGCAGTAATAATATCCCTTCATTAGCCCCTATGGTAATAATATGCCCCATCCTAGCCTCCAATATCCCCCATCCTGTCTCATTCCTGACTCCAGCCATATTTTCTCTCATCTTGCCCTCATGAGTATCCTTTCTGCCCCATATGATCTCCCGATCCTGCCCCATCTGTCTACATCGTATCCATCCTGCCCCATGTGTCTCCCATCCTGCCCCCTCATGTGTCTCACATTCTGTCCCCGTATCCATTCTGCCCCTCCTGTGTCTCACTGTCACATTCTTCCCCCCCGTGTCTCATATTCTACCCCCATATCCGTTCTGCTCCCTTCTGTGTCTCACTGTCACATTCTGGCCCCGTGTCTCACATTCTGCCCCGTGTATCACTGTCTGCCACATTCTGCCCCGTATCCATTCTGCCCCTCCTGTGTCTCACTGTCACATTCAGCCCTCATGTCCATTCTACCCCCGGCCCCCTGTGTCTCACATTCTGCCCCCATGTCTCACATTCTGCCCCCATGTCTCACATTCTGCCCCCATGTCTCACATTCTGCCCCCATGTCTCACATTCTGCCCCCATGTCTCACATTCTGCCCCCATGTCTCACATTCTGCCCCCATGTCTCACATTCTGCCCCCATGTCTCACATTCTTCCCCCATGTCTCACATTCTGCCCCCATGTCTCACATTCTGCCCCCATGTCTCACATTCTGCCCCCATGTCTCACATTCTGCCCCCGGCGTCTCATTCTGCCCTCATGTCTCACATTCTGCCCTCATGTCTCACATTCTGCTCCCAGCCCCCCGTGTCTCATTCTGCCCCCTGCCTGCCCTGGGGCCCTGTGGTTGTGGTGGGACTCCTGCCGTGCAGTTGGCTGTGCAGGGCCCCCCTGGCCCCTGCCTGCCCTGGGGCCCTGTGGCTGTGGTGGGATTGCTGCAGTGCGGCTGGCTGCACTGGGCCCCCCCTGGCCCCTGCCTGTTCTGGGGACCTGTGGCTGTGGTGGGACTGCTGCATTGTGGCTGGCTGGGACCCCCTTGCCCTGAAACTACTCACCTGCTCACTCGCCTGCTGCCTCCACGTCTGGTCCGCTGCGCACGCCGCCGCCTCTTCTCTCCTGGTGGCTGTGGTGGGACTGCTGCCATGAGGCTGGCTGCGCAGAGGCTGGCTGCGCAGGGCCCCACTGGCCCCTGCCTACCCTGGGGCCCTGTGGCTGTGGTGGGATTGCTGCAGTGCGGCTGGCTGCACAGGGCACCCCCTGGCGCCTGCCTGTTCTGGGGACCTGTGGCTGTGGTGGGACTGCTGCATTGTGGCTGGCTGCGCAGGGCCCCCCTGGCCCCTGCCTGCCCTGGGGCCCTGTGGCTGTGGTGGGACTGGACTGCTGCCATGCGGCTGGCTGCACGGGCCCCCCCTGGCCCCTGCCTGCCCTGGGGCCCTGTGGCTGTGGTGGGACTGCTGTCGTGCGGCTGGCTGCACGGAGCCCCCCCTGGCCCCTGCTTGCCCTGGGGCCCTGTGGCTGTGGTGGGACTGCTGCCGTGTGGCTGGCTGCGCAGGGCCCCCCCTGGCCCCTGCCTGTTCTGGGGCCCTGTGGCTGTGGTGGGACTGCTGCCGTGCGGCTGGCTGCACGGAGCCCCCCTTGGCCCCTGCCTGCCCTGGGGCCCTGTGGCTGTGGTGGGACTGCTGCCATGCGGCTGGCTGCACGGGCCCCCCCTGGCCCCTGCCTGCCCTGGGGCCCTGTGGCTGTGATGGGACTGGTGCTGTGTGGCTGGCTGGGCCCCCCTTGCCCTGAAACTACTCACCTGCTCACTCGCCAGCTGCCTCCATGTCTGGTCCGCTGCGCACGCCGCCGCCTCTTCTCTCTTGGTGTCTGCCGCCCGTCCACCGCTCCCAGCCACCCACGTGCACACACACTGACACCGCACACGCTGCACGCTCTGCTCCGAATGAGGAAGTGGAGCAGAGCTGCAGAGCAACGTGTGACATCACGGGAGGCTGGCTGGACGGGACCCATAATGCACTGGGGCGGGCCGTAGCTTAAAACACCTGCTGCTGCCTGAACAAATCATTGGGGGGGCCCGAGCGCGCGGCCCGGGCTGCCAGCGTGCTCGGGCAGCCGGGCCCCCCCAATTCATGGGGCCCCATACACTAGTAAGGGCTGTAATGCCCTGATGGCGGCCCTGCATGGTCCCTTCACCCCCGCTATCCTGGTATGCAAGGTCTCCTCACCCCCCATCCTGGTATGCATGGTCTTCTCACCCCCCTATCCTGGTATGCATGGTACCCCTCACCCCCCCTATCCTGGTATGCATGGTACCCCTCACCCCCCAATACTGGTGTGCATGGCCCCCTCACCCTCCAATCCTGGTATGCATGGCCCCCTCACCCCCCTATCCTGATGTGCATAGTACCCCTCATCCCCCAATACTGGTATGCATGGTCCCCTCACCCCCCGCTATCCTGGTATGCATGGTCTCCTCACCCCCCTATCCTGGTATGCATGGTCTCCTCACCCCCCCTATCCTGGTATGCATGGTACCCCTCACCCCCCTATCCTGGTATGCATGGTCCCCCTCACCCCCCAATCCTGGTATGCATGGTCCTGTCATCCCCCAATCCTGGTATGTATGGCCCCCTCACCCTCCAATCCTGGTATGCATGGTCCTGTCATCCCCAATCCTGGTATGCATGGCCCCCTCACCCTCCAATCCTGGTATGCATGGCCCCCTCACCCCCAATCCTGGTATGCATGGTCCTTTCACCCCCCAATCCTGGTATGTATGGTCCTCTCACCCCCCTATCCTGGTATGCATGGTACCCCTCATCCCCCAATCCTGGCATGCATGGCCCCCTCACCCCCCAATCCTGGTATGCATGGTGCCCTCACCCCCCAATCCTGGTATGCATGGTCCTCTCAGCCCCCCTATCCTGGTATGCATGGCCCCCTCACCCCCCAATCCTGGTATGCATGGCCTCCTCACCCCCCCTATCCTGGTATGCATGGTCCTCTCACCTCACCTATCGTGGTTTGCATGGTCCCCTCACTCCTATTAAAAGTACAAAAAAAAAAAAACCTTTTAAGCTCAACCTTCTTTCCTGTGCTCCAGCGCTGTTCTGCTGGAGGCCGGGGCAGGAGTGCGGCCGGAATCGCGTATGCCCATAGCGCTGTCCAGCGCCATATTGCTGAAGACACACTGCAAGTGTGTCTTCAGTAAAATGACGCCGGATCAGGCTATGCGTGTGCACGATTCCGGCCCGGCGCCATATTGCTGAAGACACACTGCAAGTGTGTCTTCAGTAAAATGGAGCCGGATCGCGCATGCGCAGCGCGATTCCGGCCGCACTCCAGCCCCGGTCTCCGGGCGAAGAGAAGCGCCGTGGCAACGCTCCTCCCGGACAGGTAAGTATGTATGTAAGGCTTCGGAGATGGCGGTATGCAGTGTGTACGGTACCGCCATCTCCGGCGCCATACACACTCCTCACCGCTGGCTGCCTCACTGTGTCTGGTGCGTCGCGCTTGCGCAGTCTATAGAGGCTTCAGACAAAGGGACGCTCCCCCGGTTATATTATAGATATATATATATATATACTAGATTATGGCCCGATGCTATCGCATCGGGAGGATGCGATAGCATCACACCTCTTGCCATGTTAACCCTCAACACACACTCCTCTCACCTTTCACCATCTCCACTCACGTCCACTCACTCCTTCACTCCACATACGACCCCTTCTCTCACTCCGTCTCTCATACTCATGCCGTCATCGCCGCTGCTCCACGATCCCCGACATCTTCTTCCGCCGGCGCCATCCTGGATCCAGACGTCCTTCCACGCCGGCGACATGTTCTTGCGGCGATGCCATCTTGAGTATCGTGAGTATCTTGAGTATCGCCGATCCAAAATGGAGTCGCCGCAAGAGCATGTCGCCGGCGTGGATGCCGTCGGGATCCAAAATGGCGTTGGCGAAATCTCGCGAGATTTCGCCGACGCCATTTTGGATCCCGACGGCATCCACGCCGGCGACATGCTCTTGCGGCGACGCCATCTTGGGTATCGCGGGATTTCACGATACTCAAGATGGCGTCGCCGCAAGAACATGTCGCCGGCGTGGAGGACGTCTGGATCCAGGATGGTGCCGGCGGAAGAAGATGTCGGGGATCGTGGAGCAGCGGCGATGACGGCATGAGTGAGAGAAGGGGTCGTATGTGGAGTGAAAGAGTGAGTGGACGTGAGTGGAGATGGTGAAAGGTGAGAGGAGTGTGTGTTGAGGAGTGTGTGTGTTGAGGAGGAGTGGTGTGTTGAGGGTTGACATGGAAAGAGGTGTGCGGTGACGTCACCGGTTACAACTGGACGGAAGTTGTTACAACCGGAAGCTGCTTAGGGCATTTATTATTATAGATATGTCTCAATGACATATATACACTCACTGGCCACTTTATTAGGTACACCATGCTAGTAACGGGTTGGACCCCCTTTTGCCTTCAGAACTGCCTCAATTCTTCGTGGCAGAGATTCAACAAGGTGCTGGAAGCATTCCTCAGAGATTTTGGACCATATTGACATGATGGCATCACACAGTTGGCGCAGATTTGTCGGCTGCACATCCCTGATGCGAATCTCCCGTTCCACCACATCCCAAAGATGCTCTATTGGATTGAGATCTGGTGACTGAGGAGGCCATTTGAGTACAGTGAACTCATTGTCATGTTCAAGAAACCAATCTGAGATGATTCGAGCTTTATGACATGGCGCATTATCCTGCTGAAAGTAGCCATCAGATGTTGGGTACATTGTGGTCATAAAGGGATGGACATGGTCAGCAACAATACTCAGGTAGGCTGTGGCGTTGCAACGATGCTCAATTGGTACCAAGGGGCCCAAAGAGTGCCAAGAAAAAATTCCCCACACCATGACACCACCACCACCAGCCTGAACCGTTGATACAAGGCAGGATGGATCCATGCTTTCATGTTGTTTACGCCAAATTCTGACCCTACCATCCGAACGTCGCAGCAGAAATCGAGACTCATCAGACCAGGCAACGTTTTTCCAATCTTCTACTGTCCAATTTCGATGAGCTTGTGCAAATTGTAGCCTCAGTTTCCTGTTCTTAGCTGAGAGGAGTGGTACCCAGTGTGGTCTTCTGCTGCTGTAGCCCATCTGCCTCAAAGTTCGACGCACTGTGCGTTCAGAGATGCTCTTCTGCCTACCTTGGTTGTAACGGGTGGCAATTTGAGTCACTGTTGCCTTTCTATCAGCTCGAACCAGTCTGCCCATTCTCCTCTGACCTCTGGCATCAACAAGGCATTTCCGGCCACAGAACTGCCGCTCACTGGATTTTTTTTCTTTTTCGGACCATTCTCTGTAAACCCTAGAGATGGTTGTGCATGAAAATCCCAGTAGATCAGCAGTTTCTGAAATACTCAGACCAGCCCTTCTGGCACCAACAATCATGCCACGTTCAAAGGCACTCAAATCACTTTTCTTCCCCATACTGATGCTCGGTTTGAACTGCAGGAGATTGTCTTGACCATGTCTACATGCCTAAATGCACTGAGTTGCCGCCATGTGATTGGCTGATTAGAAATTAAGTCTTAACACACAGTTGGACAGGTGTACCTAATAAAGTGGCCAGTGAGTGTATATATATATATATATATATATATATATATATATATATATATATATATATATATATATATACAGTATATACAGTCATGGCCAAAAGTATTGACACCCCTGCAATTCTGTCAGATAATATTCAGTTTCTTCCTGAAAATGATTGCAAACACAAATTCTTTGGTATTATTATCTTCATTTAATTTGTCTTAAATGAAAAAACACAAAAGAGAATGAAGCAAAAAGCAAAACATTGATCATTTCACACAAAACTCCAAAAATGGGCCGGACAAAAGTATTGGCACCCTCAGCCTAATACTTGATTGCACAGCCTTTAGCCAAAATAACTGCGACCAACCGCTTCCGGTAACCATCAATGAGTTTCTTACAATGCTCTGCTGGAATTTTAGACCATTCTTCTTTGGCAAACTACTCCAGGTCCCTGATATTAGAAGGGTGCCTTCTCCAAACTGACATTTTTAGATCTCTCCACAGGTGTTCTATGGGATTCAGGTCTGGACTCATTGCTGGCCACCTTAGAAGTCTCCAGTGCTTTCTCTCAAACCATTTTCTAGTGCTTTTTGAAGTGTGTTTTGTGTTATTGTCCTGCTGGAAGACCCATGACCTCTGAGGTAGACCCAGCTTTCTCACACTGGGCTCTAAATTATGCTGCAAAATTTGTTGGTAGTCTTCTGACTTCATAATGCCATGCACACGGTCAAGCAGTCCAGTGCCAGAGGCAGCAAAGCAACCCCAAAACATCAGGGAACCTCCGCCATGTTTGACTGTAGGGACCGTGTACTTTTCTTTGAATGCCTCTTTTTTCTCCTGTAAACTCTATGTTGATGCTTTTGCCCTAAAAGCTCTACTTTTATCTCATCTGACCAGAGAACATTCTTCCAAAATGTTTTAGGCTTTTTCAGGTAAGTTTTGGCAAACTCCAGCCTGGCTTTTTTATGTCTCGGGGTAAGAAGTGGAGTCTTCCTTGGTCTCCTACCATACAGTCCCTTTTCATTCAGATGCCGTCAGATAGTACGGGTTGACACTGTTGTACCCTCGGACTGCAGGGCAGCTTGAACTTGTTTGGATGTTAGTGGAGGTTCTTTATCCAACATCCGCACAATCTTGCGTTGAAATCTCTTGTCAATTTTTCTTTTCCGGCCACATCTAGGGAGGTTAGCCACAGTGCCATGGGCTTTAAACTTCTTGATGACACTGCACACGGTAGACACAGGAACATTCAGGTCTTTGGAGATGGACTTGTAGCCTTGAGATTGCTCATGCTTCCTCACAATTTGGTTTCTCAAGTCCTCAGACAGTTCTTTGGTCTTCTTTCTTTTCTCCATGCTTAATGTGGTACACACAAGGACACAGGACAGAGGTTGAGTCAACTTTAATCCATGTCAACTGGCTGCAAGTGTGATTTAGTTATTGCCAACACCTGTTAGGTGCCACAGGTAAGTTATAGGTGCTGTTAATTACACAAATTAGAGAAGCATCACATGATTTTTCGAACAGTGCCAATACTTTTGTCCACCCTCTTTTTTATGTTTGGTGTGGAATTTCTCCAATTTGGCTTTAGGACAATTCTTTTTGTGTTTTTTCATTTAAGACAAATTAAATGAAGATAATAATACCAAAGAATTTGTGTTTGCAATCATTTTCAGGAAGAAACTGAGTATTATCTGACAGAATTGCAGGGGTGTCAATACTTTTGGCCATGACTGTATATATATGTATTCTATGTGTATATATCTATTCTTTCATTTTGGCTCCATTATATGTCCATTTTGCAAGACTGCGAGAACATCTCGGCATACGGTTGCCATACGGATTACATACGGATGCTTACATGGGAAAAATACGCGGCCACACCCTGACAACGGATGACATACGGATCACTATTTAGGGACCATTTCTGCGTATTACGCATGTAAAATACGGACCGTATTTTTATACATTGTGTGTGACTCCAGCCTTATCATGCTAGCACTGTGTCACTTTATCCTCACATTAGGATTGTGGGAATCATGGTTGTTTTACTAAACTATTCTAATAATTGAGCTGTCACTGTTTAATAATAGAAGTAGTTTTTCATAATAAATCTTTAATAGCTATTTTCTTTACTAATAACAGTGGCTATTTCTATAGATTATTTTTATTATCTTTTTGTAAGGGTTAATAATAGATAAGAAGCACAGTCAATATTATTTCTTTTTATTCACAATACACACATATATCACACACACACATATATATATATATATATATATATATATATATATATTGTAAGGTAGCGCTTGTCATATAGGCAGGGGATACTCGCTAGGCAGCCAAATAACCAACCAGATCCGGCACGGGTTTTCCATAAAACAATCACAGTCCATGCGGTTTATTCAAGCATCATAAACCATGACCGGCAACATAAAGTTCATATCAAACAGCATAGCGTCCATGACAGAGCTCCACTCTGTTAACCCTGTAGTCATACAGGTTATGCAATGTCCAATACACAGGCTCTCTAGCCTCACAGTGATCTCACCCCGTCAGGGTTACCTCATAGCTGCTTCATACTCCAGATGTTCATTCCCTCCCCTAGGAACTCTCAGATACTTGCAGCCATTAAACACAGCCACTCCACGTGCTGTTAGGAAGGTAGACACATCTCCCAGCGGGACCTTCCAAACGGACCAACCGGGTCCAAGCATTCACTCATGTGACCTACCCTGGTCACCATATATGGTGCATAGCCGCGCCCACCGGATCACATGGCTATGACCTCACCACAGGTCCTTCAATCATTCACACACATAGTCTTTACTATAGGCATTCTAGATATACGCCCCTGGGTGGATTTGTAGGTAACTGGTTCCGCCTGTCTCACCAGTCACCTGAAGACTTCTCCCTCACACATTGGCACGAAAGATCAGCTCTGCTGATCAGCACATACTCAAGCCTTCATCCCAAGGCCATCCACCTTGGGATACATACCGGTCATTTAGGACCCTGCTCCTATTACCACTCTGGATATGGCTATATGCCGGTCCTGGGACACCCACACAGCGTCCCCTAGCGGACACAGTGGTCACTACACTACAATATATATACAGTATATATCATAGAATCATAGAATCGTAGAGTTGGAAGGGACCTCCTGGGCCATCTGGTCCAACCCCCTGCAGGATTTGCTAAATCATCCCAGTCAGATGTCTGTCCAGCCTCTGTTTGAAGACTTCCATTGAAGGAGAACTCACCACTTCTCATGGCAGTTGTTCCACTCATTGATCACTCTAACTGTCAAAAAGTTTTTCCTAATATCTAATCTGTGTCTCCTCCCATTCAGTTTCATCCCATTGCTTCTAGTCTTTCCTTGTGCAAATGAGAATAAAGTTGATCCTTCTACAATGTGACAGCCCTTTAGATATTTGTAGACAGCTATTAAGTCTCCTCTCAGTCTTCTCTTTTGCAAACTAAACATTCCCAAATCCTGCAACCTTTCCTCATAAGACAGGGTTTGCAGACCGGTCACCATTCTGGTCGCTCTTTTCTGAACTTGCTCCAGTTTGTTGATGTCTTTTTTAAAATGTGGTGCCCAAAACTGGACACAATATTCCAGATGAGGTCTGACCAAAGAGGAGTAGAGGGAAATAATGACTTCACGTGATCTAGACTGTATGCTTCTGTTAATACATCCTAGAATTGCATTTGCCTTTTTTGCTGCTGCATCACACTGTTGACTCATATTCAGTCTGTGATCTATTAGTATACCCAAGTCTTTTTCACATGTGCTGTTGCTTAGCCCTATTCCTCCCATTCTGTATATGCTTCTTTCATTTTTATTGCCCAGATGTAGTACTTTGCATTTTTCCCTGTTAAAAACCATTCTGTTAGTTGCTGCCCACTTCTCCAGTTTATTTATATCTTTTTGAATCCTCTCTCTCTCTTCTCTATATATGTATATGGCCTTTTGTCACCTTTTCCTAGCTCTCCCTAGTGTGTCTGCGGCTCTTTTCTTAATCAGCTTGGCCTCCAGACTGTGCGAATGTGCTCAATCCTTCTCCTACACACTTCTGGATGCGTCTTCACACCGGACCGCTTGCGTTCCAGCATACGTTCCGATGGGCACATGTCCGGAAGTGAAGTGTATACATGGGAGCTGGGAAGGGTTTTCATGCGCTGCAATGTCCGGTAAGCCAATCATCTTAATGTTTTGCAGTCACATTTCTTCACTTGGTTTTGCTACTCGTGCCTACTACTATATAATCCCACCACAGACACCCCCCGGAAGAAGCTGGATGCGAAACGATGCGTTGGGGTGAGGAGGGACACTGAGGTTTCTGTGTGACTGCAATCTTCACCACTTTACCTGTTGTCCTGGTAATATGTACTGCTTATTTTTTATACATTCTTGTTCTAACATGGCAGTTGGATTCATTGTGCATCATCTGAGCTCTTACATGTCACTGACTTTTATTTTATTGGCCAGAGTTTAATTTATTGGCTAGAGCTCTTGCTGTCCACCGGCTTCATGACTCACTTCACCTAATCTACAGCGCTTGCGTGGTGTTTGTATTCACTGGCGTCAGACAGTAAATTGCATGAATGACTCTGTGTGGGTAGCACATACTGCGCAGGCGCGTTCTGACTGCTCACTGGTTCCATGATTCATTGCATCTAACCCACTGAGCCTGCGCACCCGCCACTTCCGGACGCCGACTCCATACACGATTGAATGACTCCGTATGTGAGTAATTTATATTGACTCGCTTGTATATAAAAAGACACACTTTAGTGACGCTCAGTACACCTCCACTTTCCCTTGAGGAAGCCACGCCTCAGGTGGCGATACGCGTGGGGGTTTTCCTCTCCTCCCTTTACATCATGCAGGCATCAGGTATAATTTCATGATCTTTGGGCAATCCCTTCCCTGATTTGTGGTTAATAGGCATTTTATGCATTACGGTATCTTTTCTATTCTGTCTTGAATTGTTGCTCCATGTAGACATTGCTATGTGATTATTTCATTTATTTGGGTCACTTATATGGCTATATCATTAGCTCTGTCTCATGGCTATTCATTGGCAGACTGAACCGATTGTACAGCACCACTTTTAGTGGCTCATAACTTATTTATCTGCATATAATGCCTGGATATAAGGAATTGGTTCTGAATTCTTTGTCTGTCATAGCATTTTATTAATGTACAGACTATTTGAAGTGCCTGTGTTGCTCAAACTGGGCTTTTGTTATAAGAACCAACATATTTTTGCCCACAAACTGGTTGTTACATGTATTTTTCCTTGCCTAGCTTAGTGGAGGAGGAGCTGTCGATCCTCATGTGGATCTATTTTGGTGTCATCATGTGGCCAACCTTTTTGGCCCTTTTTAATTGTTTATAATTTTTGTCATGTTCGGTGTGTTTTTTTGTGTATGAACAAAATCTATCATTAGTTTTCTATTCAAAGTATTGCAGTCTTTATTATACGGTTGATCACGTCCCATATACACACTTCTTTTTCTTCTTTTTCACCAGCGGAACACCGTTGCACCACACACACAAACATACTCTATACGCCGTACACACCACACACACACTGACATTCTCACACACAAACTCACACACACTCACTCACACTCACGCAGCCTCTTGCACGGCACCACCAGCGGAACACTGTCGTGAACACGCCGCCGCCGGGATCAGCCGATTGATTCACTGACTGCCGCCATCTTTGTGCAGGAGGAGCGCATAAGCAGTTTTAAAGTGACCGCCGCTATCTGATTTTCTGCGCCTGCGCAAATTATGAACAGGTGCAGTGAATCATTTGGCTGATCCTGGCGGCAGATGCGTGACGTGTCTACAGGCAGAGGAAGCCGGTCACATTAAGGCTGTGTGCACACGCTGCGGATTAGGTGCGGATTCATCCGCGCGGATTTTGTAAAATCCGCAGGTGAAACCGCAGGTCAAAAGACCTGCGGTTTTACCTGCGGATTGCTCTGCGGTTTTGCCCTGCGGTTTTTCATCTCCTCAATGGAGGAGATGGCAAACCGCAGCGGAATCCGCAGAAAGAATTGACATGTCAATTCTTTCTGCGGATTGAAAACCGCAGATAATCCGCGCAGAAAATTCCGCACCGTCTGCACTGCATTTTTTGATTCCCATAGGGAATCATGGTACTGTACACCGCAGCAGAAACTGCTGCGGGTCCGCAGCGGCCAAAACCGCTGCGGAACCGCAGCAAAATCCGCAGCGTGTGCACACAGCCTAAAGGGGTTTTCCCACGAACGAAAGTTCATTTTAAAAATTGTCTGTGTCTGACCGTCTACGAAGCATACCACAGCTCCTGGGCAGGGGAGGAAGCCAAAGACAATACTGACATTACAGCAGGGGATCACAGAGGATTCATTTTGTGAGGTAAAATATTTCACTGACTGTTTTTAATCAATATTTTACCTCACAAAATGTATCCTCTGCGATCTCCTGCTGTAATGTCAGAAGGGGGATAGCACATGGGGTAGACATGTCAAAGAAGAGAGCACAGACGGGAGAAGTCAGCACATGGGGAAAGAGAGAGTGGATAGGTGGGTGAGCACATGGAGGGGAGAGATTCTCAACACTGCAAAGCCTGCCCCCATCGTGACATTACCACCCTCCCGGTGCAATAGCATCGGGCCTCCATCTAGTTATAAATAAAGCATTGTAATTTTTAATATTAGCTACTTTCTGGATCTCTTCATTCGGCATTTTGTTGGTTTAACCATAAATAAGAATGATGTAATGTGACGTCATCAGAATCTCTCAGCTCTCCAGTAAGGCCTGTTTCACACTTCAGTTTTTGTCCATCAGTCAAGATCCGCCGTTTTGCAAAAAAAACGGATCCGCTATTTTGTTTGGCGGATCCGTTTTTTTTCCCATTGAGTTGCATTACCGGCGGATCTTGACAGACGGCCATCCGTTGGATCCGTTTTTTTGCGGATCCGCCAAAATTCTGCCATCCGCCGACATGCCCGAACGGAGCATGTAACGCTTTTTCGGGCTGTAGGATCCGCACTTCACACTGCGCATGGCTGAAAGACTTCACTCAGCCTGAAATTTAACCCTAAAGTCTGTTCTGGCGCCTGGAAAAAAAAAAAAACTCTCTCTCTCCCTCTTTCTCTCTCTCTCTTTTCCCGGCCTGCGGTTCCTTTAAAATTCTTCATTCAATGGATCCGTCAAAAAAACGGTCTGGTGGCATCCGTTCACATCAGTTAGCAACGGATCCGCTTTCCGCCATTTTGGCGGATTTTAACTGACACAAAAAAACTGAAGTGTGAAACAGGCCTAAGCCGGAAGAGGATCTCTAGGGTGAGGTGTAATATCCTCTCCGCCATCTTGTCTCTGTCCATATCCATCTTTGATGGGTCTGGCATGCGTTTCCCTGCAGCAAAAGTATAACTACAGCTAAAGTATCGAGAAGCTGCCGTTAATTCAACGGCTGAGAATTAACATCCATCTCCTCTATTCACACAGGTACTACAATCTCTCCTTGCTGTCATCTGGTGCTTACCATCCTGCAACATCTCCTTTAATGTTATATAACAGTGCCTGCTGAATGTTTGCTAAATTAGGCTGGTATCACACTAGCGTTGAATAGGGCTGCCTTCTTCCTCCTTTCTTCATGAAGCTCCGCCTACTTCTGTATGCATCCTGCGTACCTATCTTTAACATTGGGTACATAGGGACATGCGTTGTATGCGGATGCGTCCTCATGCAGCGATTTGACGTGTGCGGCGGCCGCACGGAAACGCAAAATTTTGAGTTTCTGTGCGGTCGCCGCACACGTCAAATCGCCGCATGTGGACGCATCCTCATACAATGCATGTCCCTGCGTACCCAATGTTAAAGATAGGTACGCATGGAAACACAGGACGCATACAGAAGTAGGCGGAGCATGGACGGAGCTTTACGGAGGAAGAAAGGAGGAAGAAGGCAGCCATCCACAGCCCTCCTCAATGCTAGTGTGAAACCGGCCTTAGATGGAGGCCGCACGGCTCATTCAGTACTAGGATCACCCCTGAATCTAGCGCTCTTGGAAACTCCCGTCTGTAATATCACTAAGATCTTCGAAACATCTGGAAGGATCCAATCACTTAATGGGGGGAATTGTTCTACTCTTTACAACGTTACCTGTTCTTAAAGGAGTAACACCAGCAGACGAGCTGAATACCTGTCAGCAGAGCAGAGCCCTGCATACACTGAGGCCCCGATCATGTGACCCCCTGACTCCTCCCCTCCTGTGACCTCATCACAGGTCCTGTGCGCACCGGACAGAGCAGCCATTTATGTGGAGTGCGGCTCTGCGGGAGGAGGTAGGTGCTGGAGATTCCCCATTACTGGGCGCGGGGGACATTAACCCCTTCAGCACTGAGACTCTTTTGGGGTCTCTGTGTGGTGTGAACAGTGACGTAACAGCTGTGGACAGAATGCGGCTTCGCTGGTTCCCAGCTCCACATTAGATCCAGACTGCAGAGACCCGTGTGACGTAAACCTGCCTTCCCCCCTCCCGCCAATCCCGTAATAAACAACACCGACAGGCCAGGATGGGTTGAACAGGTCGTTCACAGTTTATTAATTTGATGAGCAGAGAGAGACAAGTACAATTCGCAACGGACTCATCGCTGAAGGCCCCGTCACTGATCGCTGGGCGAGCAAGCCGATGAGAGGTTACGAACCTTTGCCCCCCTACACTACTGCCACGGAGGATCATGTGTATGACCTGCACAGGACTCCAACCCCCACACAACATCATTAGGGCCTGTTCAACTCTATCCTGCAAACCGGCCAAAAATGTGTGGAGCCTGATGTCCGTGAGATGAATGCCGTCCGATCTCAGTAAAGCTGAGTTATCACCTTCTAGCTCGTGGTGGCGAACCACGATGCCGTAGTTTTCTTTCACAAATTTCGCCATCATCGTGTTGATCCTTTTTCTTGATTTGTCAATGGCTTTTGCGTCCTTAACTCCATGCCAGACCGCTCGTGATATTATCTCAGACCACACTACCACCATATCTGGTAGTAAACAGGCAAAACGCTCTATGTCCGTAGACATCACTGTATAGAGCTCGGCACCTTTCCACTTGCACAAATCGTTACCGCCGGCGTGTAGCACTAGTATCACCGGCCCTTTGGCCCTATTAGCCATGTCCACCATTTGCGGGAAGATCTGACGCACTGGGGCCCTCTGGTGACTCTCCAGTTGACCTCCAGTTCCGGGAAGCTAAAATATTTTCCGCCGGGCCGTAGTTTGGCCCTTTTGCACGCCCAATAGACAAAAGAATGTCCCACTTCCCAAACTGTGGGCTTACAGCCGCCTGTAAGAGACGAGATGTGTTAGAGCAGGTCTGGTCTTATATATCTGGAAAAACATGCAGATTTCCAACGGCCCAATCTCTGTACTTCGACTTCTGATGCACCGGCCCTAGCTGCGGCCCCTATTCGGAAGGAATGTGTCGTGTATTCCTTTGGCTTTGCCTCTAAGCACTGTTTAAAGATTGCTTGAAACTGATATTTAGTAAGAGGGGACCTGTCGGTGTGTGACAGGAAGAATCTACTCGCATGTCTTATTAACGTATAGCGTCTGACGATTTTTACTGGGCATATAGGGCCGTCTGACGCCTTGACCAAGACCCACGGCCCTTTACCGGTGGGATTGCATGTAGATTTCCGCACCCTAATACGCAGAGCGCCGCTGCATATGACGATATCTTCGTTAACCCCCCTACCGACGCTGTTTTTTACTGCGAAAAAAGAGGATGAATGAACTCATGGAGATCAACATCCAACACTGCGGAGATACCATCACATGTTTCTCAACGCAGTGATTCTAGAGCAATGCCCCCATCCCTTATGTGAAATATGTAAAACATACACAAGCCGCGGAGACACCATCACATGTTTCTCAACGCAAGCAATGACTAGCCAGGTCTTTCCCCGGGAAGGAACAACCACGGGAAGGGCAGCCTCCAATGAAGGAAACCACCTATGCCAAAACATGGTATCCATCCACAGACAGCTGTTTCGGGGTATTGCCCCTCATCAGTGTGGAGTAGGAAACTGGCCAGTAGGAGCAATGCCTAGTAGAAGACTGTGAAAAAAGAGGATGAATGAACTCATGGAGATCAACATCCAACACTGCGGAGACACCATCACATGTTTCTCAACGCAGTGATTCTAGAGCAATACCCCCATCCCTTATGGGAAATATGTAAAACATGCAAAACACAAGCCGCAGAGACACCATCACATGTTTCTCAACGCAGTGATTCTAGAGCAATACCCCCATCCCTTATGGGAAATATGTAAAACATACACAAGCCGCGGAGACACCATCACATGTTTCTCAATGTAAGCAATGACTAGCCAGGTCTTTCCCTGGAAAGAAACAACCACGGGAAGGGCAGTCTCCAATGAAGGCTGATTTTGACTGCGGCACCAGTTTGCTAATGCGAAGTGCTCCGAAGAATGCGATTGCGAACGCTGTAGATATTGGGGTTGACTCGTATTGTGACTTGCACACAGATGAAGAAATTGCGATAATATCATGTAATAGACTTAAAGAAATGGGGCGACGACATTCCTGAATAGGTTGAAGCCTTTCCAAGCCTTTAACAGATTGTTTGATGAAAAAATATTTAGTTACATCCGCCCATCCCATTAGGTGAAAGAAAAAGGCTATTCCCGATAAATGCCATTGCACTAATGTACCTGACGCATCTCTACGCTAGAGCCAATTCAAGAGTTCTACTAACACGTCGCATCTCGCCTGATCACATGTATCGACTGGTCTTTCTTGAAATAGCGAGCACCACTCTTCCCATGCCTTACCATAAACCTGCCAGGTAGCCGGTGTCACTGAAGCATGGATTAAGGGCATCAGTGATTGGCCACCATGTCCCAAAGGGAAGGGGGACACTGTACGCCTGATGGCTGTGCGTTGGGCAGGAAGACTTTGAAGGCCTGCCAATAGGAAGATAACAGAGAGTTAATAATCTTGTCATCTATAACTGACGTAATTCTGGCACGACACCAGATGTTGTGTCTTAGGCATAAAAATGCTAGCCGATGCAACAGCGCGAGGATGGGAGGGGAGGAAGAGGACATGCTGTTTAAGCTTTTTGCGGTTCCCGGGTTTACGGTTAAAAATCTGATGTTCGCATTTTTGTAATTGGCTGCCCCAAAGCTTGACTGATGTTACTATCGAAAAAATTTCTAACAGTGCAGGGTTGCGGCCCCAGGTGACTGTGGTTCATAAGTCTGGCCAGCTGCCTTTGCACCATTGGTCTCTGTAGATTGCTGTTTGTGATATTTCACCCACTGCTAGGCCTAAGTCTTTGCTTGGCGTCTCTTGTGCCATGACGCACGTATGCCCATTGTAGGATTCTAGGAATGTCCTCCAGACCAACAAATCCAGTGAGCGATTGAGTAAATTTCTATGACCCGGCTGGGCAATGCCCTTCGTTGCTAGCGATAATCTGCGTGAAAAAGCTCTGCCCACTGGCATCACTCGGCAAGCAAAGTTAAGCAAACCCAGCAAAGACGCATCTGCTGTAGGGTGACTTTTTTAGCTTTCTGGAAACTTTCTACCATTTGTAGTGTTTTTTGTAACTCATCCGCTGGTAAACGAAAAACCATTGCATTGATATCTATTTCAATTCCAAGGAAAGGCAGCATATTGCACGGGCCAACTGTTTTTTTCTGGTGATAGTGGTACTCCGAATTGCCGAGATATAAACTTAAACTTATGGAGAAGGAAGGAGCAGAGTTTAGAGTCCCTGGGTCCGACGAACAAAGTCATCGAGGTAGTGATTTGTTGAACTGCTGCCTGTTTCATATCTTACAACCCAGTCTAGAAAGGTACTGAAAAGCTCAAAATAGTGACAGGAAATGGAGCAACCCATCGGTAGGCACATGTCGAAGTAAAACAGCTGGTTCACCTTACAACTCAACAAATGGAAGCATTCAGGGTGCACGGACAATAGATGGAAAGCAGACTCTATGTTGGATTTTGCCAGCAGTGCACCGGGCCCAGCTGTGCGTAAGAGTTCGACTGCTCTGTCAAACGAAGCGTAGGCTACGGACGTTTCTTCTGGAGGTATTGCGTCGTTGACCGAAGCGCCTTTTGGGTAGGAAAGGTGATGTATCAGCCGATATTTGCCGGGTTCTTTTTTGGGAACAATACCTAATGGCGAGATTCTGAAATTCCTAAATGGCAATGATTTAAATGGGCCCGCCATCCTGCCTAGATCTACCTCTTTTTTTAATTTTTGTTGTAAAATCTCGGGGAATTCACGTGCCGATTTTAGATTATTTGCCGATGTTGGACTAAAATTAAAGGGGATAAATAAGCTATATTTAAAACCGTGATACATCTGATGAGCAGCTTCTTTATTGTGATAAAGGCTTAGCCATGGGCCCATTGCGGTTAAGCTCACTGTGCCTCGTAAGCGCTCCGTTTGCTTGACGGGTACACTTTGATTTAGAGTGTCCGCGTCCGCAGGATGAGCGTTCGTGTCTATATTTACAAGAGGCGATGAAACGGCAGTATCCTTCATTGAATAGTAAGCAGGCCCCTGGTCCGCGTATGACCTCAGAATTCTGGCCTGTGGCTGCAGAGTAATAAGTGGTCGCTGCCGAAAAGGGAGGCTGTTTTTGGGACAGCATGAGTCATAGCCATACATCCGTCACTTTTACACCCCATTCCAGATCGGGTTGCATGGCCAGCCGCCTGCGGAACTACTCGTCGTACGGCCTCCATGCAGAACCGCCGTGGGACTTGTATGAATTATATATTAGATCCTGATAAATAAAAAGTTCGGAACAGCGTTCGGGATGGTTCTGGCCCATGATGCAGCCAAGAACCATGAAGGCCTGAAGCCAATTATTCATAGTTTGTGCTATTTTTGGTTTATTCTTATCGTGTAGCTGTTCGCCTGTCCTCCCTTCCTTGTCTATGGACTGTTGGTCTGCTGATAATAGCAACCACATGTCCACATAATTGCTATCCCATATCTTTTGTTTGGTTTCTAAGTCAACATATGTGCCTAATGGGCTAAGTCCGCAGAAACATACGTCCTTATGGAGGCTAGCTGATTGAGGCGTGGTGCTAGTGTCGGTTGACCCACCTGGGCGAGTCAACTGCTGAACTAGCGCATTGATAGCCGATGCTAGTTCACTCTCTCCCTGATTGTGCATAGCGTAGTGCTCTCTAAATTCAATACACTCACCGCTGTCAGACACAAGCCGAGTGTCTTCAGGGGACGGAGGGACTCTGGCTCCCGCTGTGGCGATGACTTGATGTTGGCAGACAGCCCGGGGAGATGAAGATGGGACTCCCTGGCCGGTGGCCCGTGCCGTTGCACGAGAATTTTGTTCGCTGCCTTATGCCTGATACCGAGTGACCCCGGGTGAGGGGGAGCTCCGGCTTCGGTTGCTTCAATGGTTTGGTGTTGGCCGGTGGGACAGGGAGATATGGGTGGGTCTCTGAGTCTGGTAGCCAAGGACGGAGCACGTGATGGATGAGATCTGTCTTGTGCCCGAAGCCGAGAGGCAACCGCTGCTGGTGGAACTCCGGCTGTCGCATGGTTGATGATGGGGGTTGTTGTTTGCTCCCTCCGAGTGGCCGTTTTGGGTGAAGGGTAAGAATGCCGTATTCGATCGTGTGCATAGCACCGCTCGGTGTGACTCCCCGATGCGTCGGACCAATCCGATGTGGATGGTGAACGCCATCGGGAGGAACGGGATCTATGGCGGCTCCTACATGAGCTGCGTCTGCGTCGGTAGTGAGAAGCCTGACATTTAGAGGGAAGGCGTGAATGGTGGCTGGAGTCTCCAGATGAGGATGATGAAGGTCTGCTGCATGTATGCCTGTGACTGGTGTGTCTAGAGGTTGTGTTGGGGGCATCTATTTTGGGATTTGGGTGATCATTATGACGGCTATGGGGCATGACTGGCGGTGTAGGGCGTAATGAGAAAGTTGGCGTAGTAACGGTTAGAGTTGCGCTCTGTGAGGTGCTTGAGGGGGCAGGGGTTGATTGGAAATCGCTGACGGTTTGTGTTTGAGACCATGGAGGTGTTGGTGGTTCATAGTTTATTATTGACTTGGTGGTGTTTGGTGCAACAGTGTGAGTGTTTGTAGAGTACTTAATTAGCTGCAGAGCAGGCTGGCTGGGCTCCACAGCCACATTGTAGGCTCTGTCACCTGACCCCGTACCTCTCCGGTACAGGCAACACTGATGTGCCTGCTGGGGGGATGTTGCAGGCCTGGTGCGGGCTGGCCGGGCATGGGCGAAGCCAGTGTGGCGTGGCGCTGTGTGAGAAGGGTCGGGTCTGGCATGTCGGTGGTAACAGCGCTTGCAGGGCTTGCATGGGCCCTGTCAGGTGGAGTGTGCGGGGGGTGCATGCGTGGTACGTGCAAGGACTTTAGCAAGATAAGCATCCGGGGCTCCTGATGCTTGCGGGGCTCGGGCCTGGCCAGCCTGTGACTGCTGCCCAGGCCGAGCTCCGCTCTGACCGGAAGTGGGCAGGGATCGGGCCTAAATGCTCCCGGAGCGGTGGAGGTGCGCGGAGCTTGTTCAGGCCTTGCCGCAACGTTGGCGGAAGTCACGGGGGCCCGGACCCAGGATGACCGGGCATGCAGTTTGGGTGTCGTGGCAACGGCCATGACCTGTGGCACCTGTGCCGTAGCTTGTCTGGGCGAGGACACAGGGGTCGTGGCGCGAGAGCGGGGGGGCTGAGCGCGCAGCCAGAATGGATAAGTAAAGGTGCTCTGGAGGGCAGGAGGACTGCGAGGAGCGCCTGCCCGCCTGCACTGCAGCGCCCCCGGGGGAAGCTGCATCCGCAGCAGAGGGGAACGAAGGCGAACCAGAGAATGATGAAGGTGGGTGGGAGGAAGCCCCAGGGCCTGGGGTGAGGTCAGTGGGAATAGGGTTAGGGGAAGCCCGCGGCACTGATAGGTCATCATGAGAGGGCATAGGGAGGTGAGCACTGAGGCCAGCTATTAAGGGCTTGTAACCATTGCTCACCTTCCTGTGCTACTTTCTGCCGCAGGGCCTCAATCATGGGGTCAGACATGGTGGGACAACAACCAACTGCTTCCAAGGGCAGCCAAGGAGAAAGAGGAAGGCCCTGACCCCGGTCACCGGAATTTAACCCCTAAGGGTGTGGCCGGACGCCCCTTCCTCTTTCTTCCCATTGGTCAGTTGGGCGTCGCAATTATGGCATCACCTGGGGAATAGCGGGAGGGGGGAAATGGGCACTGCACAGTGTTTCCTTCTAGCTTTCTCCTAGGGCTCCGCAGTCAGAGGCACATTCCCTATACGGTATTGTGCCTGCCATTCAGACAACTGCAGGATGAGAAGACAGAAGCCCAGAGAAGTTCTCACACAATCTGATTATTTCTCTCCTAGTTCCGCTCCAGCACAATATTGTAGATACTAGTGATGAGTGAGCCGCGATCAGGCATCTGGAGCGCGGACAAGCTTGTTACTTGATTATTGCAGGTGATGGAGCGCCATGCTCGAGTTCCCAGCCAATAACCATGCCCGCCATATATGGTAATGCTGTGGCCATGTTGGCTACTGACATTACTGTGACTGTCTGGCCGCATCACGATATCTGGTTTATAGAAGACCCAGTGTCGCGAAGCTCGGCACACCGTCCCCAGGAAGCAGCTCAGGGAGAGTTGTTATAGGAGGGAGCCCTTAGATTATTGTCAGCCCCCTAAGTATTATAAAGTTGTATCCTTTAGTGTCTACCATGTGGCCCTGTAGGGAGTATTTAACCCCTTCACCCTGAAGCCTGTTTTCACCTTCCTGACCGGGCCAATATTTTCAATTCTGACCACTGTCCATTATGAGGTAATAACTCTGGTGTCATGTCGGACGCTGTTCACACCACAGCATCCGGCAGGCAGAGGTAGTTCCACCTCCAGCCACTATAGCCTCAGTGGCGCCGGTTTGATCTTCAGGCTCTCGGGGGTTAATCCTGCTGGAGACCAGGTTGGAAGGTTAGTCACGCCCACGGTCTTTAAATAGTCATACTGGCATATGGGCGTCGCCGATTATAGCTTGTGTTTCATACCAAGTGGTTCCGGTCTGGAGTGGAGGTGTTCAAGAGAGAGAGATTCATATCTGGTGTCGTATGATCCGTCGTTATCCTTTCTCCTTCCCATATTTGTGTTTAGTTGTGCCCTGTTCACATTACTGTATATTCCTGTGTGTGTGCGGCGCAGTGCAGTTTAAGTTCTCCCTGTCTGTCATTATTTGTGTGGGAGCTTTGGTGGTGTGACTCCTCACTGGGTGGAGGGTGGAGGGTTAAGTGCAGGGCTGAGCAGGAGATAAGGAAAGGTCGGAGGCTCAGGCATTTGCACCTTCAGCAAAAACCCTGGGTTGGGGGTCAGACAGGGTTTCCCCTAGTAAAAGGGACACCACAGGGGCCCCGGGTATTTCAGCCTTAGTTGAACTAAGCCCCCGTGACATTATAATCGGCCCACATTTTTTCAGGAGTCCATGGATCCATTAGATTCCATAACCCGCCAGTTGGCGGCGCTGTCCATACAGGTCTCCGAGTTGAAAGGGGCAGTTCAGCAGCAGGGCCTGGTAGTAGCAAAGGTGCAAACGGCATCTGCAGGTATCGGTGCAGAGCCGAAGTTTCCGCTGCCAGAACGATTTTCAGGCGATCGCAGCAAATTTGTCGTATTTCGGGAGGCCTGCAAATTATACTTCCGCATGCGGCCAATATCCTCAGGTAATGAGGCCCAGCGAGTAGGGCTGGTGTTGTCATTACTGAGTGGTGACCCCCAAGCATGGGCATTTTCCTTACCAGCTGACTCTGCTACATTTCATTCGGTCGATAATGTTTTTTCTGCCCTCGGGCTCATTTACGATGACCCTGACCGACTGGCTCTAGCGGAATCTAAAATCCTCGCCCTCCGCCAGGGGGAGCGCTTGGCAGAAGACTATTGTTCGGAATTTCGCCGCTGGGCTGTAGACACACAGTGGAATGACCCAGCACTGCGGAGCCAGTTTATTCATGGGGTATCAGGGAGGGTGAAACAAGCCCTCCTGATGTATGAGACTCCGGCATCATTGGAGTCTGCCATGAGTTTGGTGATACGTATTGATCGCCGTTTTCGTCAGGGGGCACAGGAGACGCTACCTCTGGGGGAAAACAGAGGTGCAGGTGTGGTTGAAGTAGATGAGTCCCCTGAACCTATGCAGATTGCTGGCGTGGCACAGGTTCAGCCTCGCGCTCCGGGATTCCGGAAGCCCGGAGCATGTTTCTACTGTGGTAAAGGAGGTCATTATGTTAACGTTTGCCCGGTACTACCTAAGAGGGTCACACCGGCGGAAAACTGTTAAGCTCAGAGGGTATGGAGGAGACCCAACTGAGCGTATGCATATCCTCCATGATGGTATCTCAATGTATGCTCCCTGCCAAGGTTATTATCGCCGGCAGAGAGCTACCTATATCAGTGTTTGTGGATAGCGGTTCCGCCACCAATCTCATAGATGAGGAGTTTGCACACACCGCCGGGTTTAAGATCGAAAAACTTCCTCACCCCATACAGGTGGTGACCATTAATGCTGTTCCCCTCCCTCAAGGGGAGATTACTGAGTTTGTGGCAGAGGTGAAACTCCACATTGGGGTCCTACATTCTGAGTCGGTTACATGTAGGGTCCTCCGTAATCTCCCAGCTCAAATGGTCCTGGGTTTTCCATGGCTGTCCAGGCACAACCCGGTAATTGATTGGAAAACTCAGGACATAGTACAATGGAGTGGTTTCTGCCAAGACAATTGCTTGGCCACATGTGTGTCCGCCGTGACGCCCAGCCTGCCGGAGGCTTTGCAGGATTTCGCGGATGTTTTCTCTGAGAAGGGTTGCTCAGAACTGCCTCCACATAGAGCCTATGACTGTGCTATTAGGTTAAAACCCGGGGCCAAATTACCTAAGGCCAGGATGTTTAATATTTCTGGTCCTGAGAGACAAGCTCTGAAAGACTACATCGCGGAGAGTCTGAGCAAAGGTCACATCCGGCCTTCGTCCTCGCCTGTAGCCGCGGGGTTTTTCTTCATTAAGAAGAAAGATGGGGGGTTACGCCCGTGTCTGGATTTCCGAGAGTTAAACCAGATTACTATCCGTGATCCCTACCCAATGCCGTTGATCCCGGATTTGTTCAACCAGGTAGCGGGGGCGAAATGGTTTTCCAAGCTGGACCTCAGGGGGGCGTATAACCTCATAAGGGTCCGTCAGGGGGATGAGTGGAAGACGGCGTTTAACACTCCTGAGGGTCATTTTGAGAGTCTGGTTATGCCGTTTGGGTTGACCACCGCGCCTGCCGTTTTCCAACATTTTATTAATGATGTATTTGCTCATGTCCTGGGGAGATTTGTGATTGTATACCTGGATGATATCCTCATTTATTCTAGCGATCGGGACACTCATTTGGAGCATGTTAGGCAGGTGTTACAGTTGCTCCGGGAGAACCAGCTCTATGCTAAGCTGGAAAAATGTTTATTTTTTGTCCAGGAGTTGCCCTTTTTGGGATATATTGTGTCCGCAGCTGGTTTTAAAATGGACACCGCTAAGGTGCAAGCGGTGTTGCAATGGGAGAGGCCGGAGAGTCTGAAAGCACTCCAGCGGTTCCTTGGGTTTGCGAATTATTATAGGAAATTTATAAAACACTTTTCGACTGTCGCCAAACCGCTCACGGACATGACAAAGAAGGGTGCCGATCTGGCGAACTGGCCTGAGGTGGCTATACGTGCATTTGAGCGTCTGAAGAATAGTTTTGCTTCAGCCCCCATTCTGGTGCAACCAGACGTGTCTAAACCTTTTGTGGTAGAGGTTGATGCGTCGGAGGTGGGAGTGGGGGCAGTACTGTCTCAAGGCTCGTCCTTGAGCGAGATGCATCCATGCGCCTACTTCTCCAAGAAGCTGTCGCCGGCCGAACGGAATTATGATATCGGCAACAGGGAGTTGTTGGCCATCAAACTGGCTTTTGAGGAATGGCGACACTTCTTGGAGGAGGCGGCTCACCAGGTCACAGTTATCACCGACCATAAGAATCTGCTCTACCTGGAGTCGGCCAAGCGTCTGTCTCCTAGGCAGGCTCGCTGGGCATTGTTTTTTACTCGTTTCAATTTTCTTGTGACGTACCGTCCCGGGGCTAAAAACACCAAGGCGGATGCTTTGTCTAGGTGTTTTCCGGGGGGAGAACCTCGGGAAGAGCCGGTACCCATCCTCCAGAAAGGGGTAGTGGTCTCGGCTCTCACGACTGAGGTAGAGGCGGAGATTGCCGAGGCCCAAGAGGAGGTACCACCAGGACTTCCCGCCAACAAATCATTTGTACCCCTGCATCTTCGGCCTAAGGTGTTGAAGGAACACCACGATTCGGTACTGGCTGGTCACCCAGGGGTGAAGGGCACCTTAGAGCTGGTATCGCGTCGTTTCTGGTGGCCCAAAATCCGGCAGGACGTGGTCTTGTACGTGGCAGCTTGCATCACGTGCGCTAGGGCTAAGTCACCCCGAACCCGTCCTGCTGGCACGCTACAGCCTCTGGGGGTACCCAATAGGCCATGGACAGAAATCTCCATGGATTTTATCACTGACTTGCCAGCCTCGGCAGGGAACACGGTCATCCTGGTGGTGGTTGACCGTTTTTCAAAGATGGCGCATTTTGTGGCGTTGTCCTCTTTGCCCAATGCTAAGACGTTGGCTCAGGTATTTGTGAAGGAGGTGGTCAGACTCCACGGAGTACCGTCTGACATAGTATCTGATAGGGGTACGCAATTTGTGGCGAGGTTTTGGAAAGCTTTTTGCTCTAGGTTGGGGATCAAGTTGTCACATTCATCGGCGTTTCATCCACAGTCTAATGGACAAACTGAGCGCATGAACCAAAATCTAGAACAGTATTTACGATGCTTTGTGTCCGACAACCAGGAGGAGTGGTCTACTTTCCTTCCTCTGGCCGAATTCGCATTAAATAATCACCGCCAAGAGTCATCAGGAGAGTCTCCATTCTTTTGTGTGTACGTTCAACATCCTCAGTTTTGTACCTTACGTCAGGGTGACTCCGGGGGTGTCCCGGAGGAGGATCAGCTAGGAGCCCAATTGTCATCAGTCTGGAGGCGGGTGAAACAGCGTTTGTTGAGCATGAGTGCCAGGTACAAACGGGTGGCTGACAGTAGACGCGTGCCAGGTCCGGACCTGTGTGTGGGTGAATGGGTGTGGTTAGTTACGAAGAACATAAAACTCAAAATCCCATCTTTAAAACTGGGTCCAAGGTTTATTGGGCCTTTTAGGATTTCTGCCATCATTAACCCAGTGGCTTATCGGTTGGAACTTCCTGCGGTGTACAGAATACATAACGTTTTTCACAGGGCTTTATTGAAAAAGGTGGTAGGCTTGGTGGACACGACGCCGATGCCACCTCCAGTCATGGTGGATGGCGAGTTAGAGTTCGAGGTCGCCAAGGTAGTGGACTCTCGAGTAGTACGCCGTACTCTTCAGTATTTGGTGCACTGGCGGGGGTATGGTCCGGAGGAGAGGTCTTGGGTTCCAGCCTCAGACATACATGCGGATCGGCTGGTCAGTTCTTTTCACCGTCGTCATCCGGACAAGCCGGGTCCTATGAGTCTTGAGGGCCCTGGGGTCCCTCGTAGAAGACGGGGTACTGTCATGTCGGACGCTGTTCACACCACAGCATCCGGCAGGCAGAGGTAGTTCCACCTCCAGCCACTATAGCCTCAGTGGCGCCGGTTTGATCTTCAGGCTCTCGGGGGTTAATCCTGCTGGAGACCAGGTTGGAAGGTTAGTCACGCCCACGGTCTTTAAATAGTCATACTGGCATATGGGCGTCGCCGATTATAGCTTGTGTTTCATACCAAGTGGTTCCGGTCTGGAGTGGAGGTGTTCAAGAGAGAGAGATTCATATCTGGTGTCGTATGATCCGTCGTTATCCTTTCTCCTTCCCATATTTGTGTTTAGTTGTGCCCTGTTCACATTACTGTTTATTCCTGTGTGTGTGCGGCGCAGTGCAGTTTAAGTTCTCCCTGTCTGTCATTATTTGTGTGGGAGCTTTGGTGGTGTGACTCCTCACTGGGTGGAGGGTGGAGGGTTAAGTGCAGGGCTGAGCAGGAGATAAGGAAAGGTCGGAGGCTCAGGCATTTGCACCTTCAGCAAAAACCCTGGGTTGAGGGTCAGACAGGGTTTCCCCTAGTAAAAGGGACACCACAGGGGCCCCGGGTATTTCATCCTTAGTTGAACTAAGCCCCCGTGACATCTGGACCCTACAATGGATCCCACTGATTCTGAGATTGTTTTCTTGTGGCATATTTTACTTCATGATAGTGCCAAAACTTCTTTAATGTGACTTACATTTATTTGTGAAAAATAGGAAATTAGGCAAAAATTTGGTAAATTTTGAAATTTTTAAACTATAAATTTTTATGCCCTTAAATCAGAGATCAGTTTCATAGGTCACTCCCGGTCAGGCTGCGCTCTGCAATAGCGGTGATTCCAGTAACATTACTGATGTCATCACCGCTCTCACATGTCTCGCGGAGCGCAGCCTGACCGGGAGCTGTACATCAGCTGTCGGCACAAGCAGCGTTTCAAGGGGACATCATGGAAAGGGAGGTGTGGTGTGAAAATGCCCCTGTTACAACGGGTCGAACGCCTTTTTTAAGCCGGCGCCATATTCCTTGGGTGATCCTTATATAGTGATTGTCACATGACAACAAGATCCCAAATGTCAGAACCAATACACATGCGTGACATAAAGATAGTAAATGACACAAGAAACAACAAAAAAGGGAAAGAAACAAACAACCACTGCACATCCATAGAGTGACAGGATTATAGCCTACTAATACTAGAAATCTATTGCACAGGGGATATCGCAGCCAATTCCCACAAGAAGAATCCTGGAAACACAGAATTAGAAATGATTCTTTCTCCGCAGTTTCTATAGGACTTAATACATTCCTGATTCCGGAGAGTAATAGAATTACAGCAGAAAACAGAAGAAGAAAGCTCAGAGAAGAAGCTTCATAGAAAGACATTGAGGTTACAGGCGCCATTTAACCCTTTGGGAGAAAGTGATTTCAGCACTTTACTGAGTAAATCCCACCAGGACTGTAGCAGGTAAAGACCCCAATATCCACAGGTGTCCCTTCTAATTGGGGGGAAACTATCCCCTCTAATAATCCTCGGACAGTTCTGACAAACACGGGAAAGTGCCCCTTTATGGAGGGGACAGAAAGTCTGTTTAGTCTCTTTAGCTCCATAGTATCAGCTCTAATCCAATGGTGAGAGAGCGATTTACCCCGAAGAGTCACAGATTGTGGGGTTGTTAGAGAAATGTTATATTTAGGGGGTTTTGTGTTGTCTCCTTATAAGAATCACAATGGTTTTGTTCCTTTTCCGCTGATAGAAACAAGCGACCCAAATATGAAAGACGGGAACCAAGGAAACATATATTACTCTCATAGTACGGGGCCTAACAGTATAATGTTACCACAGTACCGCCATCCTCAATTTTATTTTAACACTGAAAGGAAAGAGCTGGAGGCTCACAGAGTATAATCCCAAAATAATTTTTATTTAATCAATTTAAAATGCCGTACATCTATGGTGAGATACAGAAAATGCTAAGCAAAAACAACGGTAGAGTAAAAGACCAGCGAATTAAAGTGCTTAGTGGCACAACAACACAGTACAATAGTATAAGTTACACTATCAGATGGAAGCAAACAAAAACAAAATTGTGATGGGTCCGTTCATTTAACAATCTGATTAGATGGCCACAACCAGTAGCCTAATGAAATAGCTGGTAAAATACCCTGGAAGAATGGCCGAGAGTGAGTGATGTAACGCAACTATTTTAATCATGGATTAGACGAAAGGGCCCAAAATGAAAGCCTTAAAATAAAGCTACCTACTGGTGATGGTGCAGGTCTAAGTACTCTCCATTGCCCCAATGCATGTTTCGTCACAACTTTATAAGACGCCTCCTGATTATATTCTGTGAGCCTCCTCTGTGTGTGTTTTTTGTGTATTATATGAAAGTCTAAGGAAGGGAACATTTCCCTTAAAAACCATTACATCCAGAGGAAAAATAAAAAAATGTATATGGAGACATTGCCCTCAGATATCTCCTGTCTTGTTGTTCTTACAAACAATCTTTTAAAAAAGCCTCAATTTTCTGTGTGTGACTCAGACCTGAGATCTAACGTGATAGAAGATTACAGTGCGGGGAAGACGGGAGACCTTCATATAGACGGCCGGTGGGGATGGAGTCAGTGACGGACTCTGGCCAAATATGTTTCTAGAGCCGTTGAAGAAGATGAAGATGTCGTCCTCACCATGAAGTAGTTATTTCTCCTGTCCCGTGTAATGAATATCTCCTGCAGTATTGCTAATGCCGATTCCAGTGTCGGGAAATGAGACGAGAATTAGCATTATGGAAGATGAGTCTATGAGGAACGTGTTCAGCTGCCGACTCCGAGGGAGAAACTGCTTGTTGTCTGTGGCCTAAAATATACAGGGTGGGCCATTTATATGGATACACCTGGGTGGGCCGACTTCAAAATGGCCGCCATGGTCACCACCCATCTTGAAAAGTTTCCCCCCTCCCATATACTAATGTGCCACAAACAGGAAGTTGATATCACCAACCATTTTCATTTAATTTAGGTGCATCCATATAAATGGCCCACCCAGGTCTAACCTTATAAATGGCCCATTCTGTATAGGTTTTATTACTAGATGTAAAGAAGGAAACTAAATACTGTAAAATAATAAATCTCCTCATGTTTCCCTTATTATCTCCAGTAATTGTATTATTACACAGGATTTTTATGATGTTACATCGGCTCATCTTCTCATTCAGGTCTCTGCATTATCGGATCCTCTCAGTGGAGATTCCTGATTTACCCATCAAAGATGGATATGGACAGAAACAAGATGGCGGAGAGGATATTACACCTCACCCTAGAGATCCTCTTCCGGCTTACTGGAGAGGTGAGACATTCTGATGACGTTACATTACAACATTCTTATCTATGGGAATAACAGATGGACAGAACTGGAGAGGTGAGGACTCTGGAAATGTCTGTAGTGAGATTTATTAATGTGTCTCTCCATAACCAGGATTACACAGTAGTGAAGAAGACCTCTAGTGAGCGCTGTCAGGACCCTGTGTCTGAGGGATGGGGAAGACCCCTGAGACCAATCATGGGGCCTCCACCTCACCCCCTGATACATGAGGACATCAATGACCAGAAGATCCTAGAAATCACCTACAAGATGATTGAGCTGCTGACTGGAGAGGTGACACTGCTGGGAATGCTGGGACATTATACAGTAACGCTATGAAGGGATTGGGGGGATGACTTTATCATTTTATGTGTCAGGTTCCTATAAGGTGTCAGGATGTCGCCGTCTATTTCTCCATGGAGGAGTGGGAGTATTTAGAAGGACACAAAGATCAGTACAAGGACGTCATGATGGAGGTTCCCCAGCCCTTCACATCACCAGGTAATAGACAGGACTAAATACACACGGCCTATAATTATCTATATGTAAAGAATTAATTCAGTCCCTGTATGTGTTTCCTCCAGATCTATCCAGTAAGAGGACAACACCAGAGAGATGTCCCTGTCCTCTTCTTCCACAGGACTGTAAACAAGAAGATACCAATGTTCCTCAGGATCATCAGGTAGATGGAGAGAAGGTGTCAGGAGATCTCCCCTATGATGTGTAGACGGCTGTGAAGGTCTTGTTCTCAGTCTTGTTTTATCCACCAGTATTATATGTTTTATACTTGTGTAATGAGAACGGTGGAGATGGCAGGATTAGAGCTGATCATAGATGTGACTTCTCTATCTGTCTGTGACTTTTACAATATTTCTTTCAGGGTGAAGATCTGACCCATATTAATACTACAGAGACATATGTGAGGGGTGATGAGCGGTGTAAGGAGGAGATTCCTACATATGGCTACCCAGGTGAGTAGTAACCACTAAATACAGAGAAGTCACAGGATTCTTCTCAGTCACCGGCTGTGGCTGCTTTATCGGTGGTGTAGTCCGGACATATTACCGTGATCACCATTTTGACTCTAGACCACAACATTCTCCTCCATCCAAAACTGTTCAAATGACTTGGGCATTGAAAGCCCGTTTCTATAGAACTTACAACCTGGCAGATTCACCTACCTCCTGGGATTAGCAGACGCTGACCATTACCTGCCCAGATCTGTAAACTACAATGCCAAATGACAGCGTACATAGAATGTGCTGACAAGTTAGAAAATGACTTGAAGAAATATATTATGATGGACCTGTAAGAGAAAGCGGAGGGTAATGATGCTGTTGGCTTCTTATAACCCTGATATCTTATTGGATGAATCTACCTTCTCTCCCTTCTGTGCTGCTGAATGTGCTCATATGGTCCCTACAAGACCAGGTCCAGTCTTTCTGGCCAAACTTTTTCTGTACAATAACAGCAGAGTTTCCCTTTATCTTTTAAAACCGACTTAATTCAAATAGGATCACGAGAAACTACATAAAAACATTACACCTGTGCCATGATATATCTAAGCTGTGTGTGGCTGATGGCTGTAATATACAGTTATTCACACCTGCAGGAGATGTGTTGGCATGGCTCCAGCCCTGGTTTCACTCCACGTCATAAATTCCATTATGTTTTCAATCCTAAGAAAATCATATTTCTTCACACTCTCCTGAAATCAGGAGCACTAAAACTTTCTCTAATTTTCTGGTCAGGACTCACAGTAGCTCCCAGGGCCGGACTGACCATCGGGCACTTCTGGCAAATGCCAGAAGGGCCGGTGCCTGTAGTGGGCCGCTCGATCCGTTCCTGCTTCCAGGGCATTTCACGCAAATACGAGGTCCCCCTCCTGCAATGAGGGGATGAGACGCTGCACGGCGCTTCTGACCCCCTCCCAACAACCCAACCCCCCCCCCCCCCCCCCGCAGGCAGCTCCTTTCTCAGCCTGCAATTGGCTGCTCTGTGCACACAGGACCTGTCATGAGGTCACAGGATGGGAGGAGTCAGGCGTCACATGATCAGGGGCCTCAGTGCATGCAGGACTACTGCGGTGCCGGTTTTCGTGCTGGATGAGGGGAAGTTTCTGTGTGGGGTCAGGAGGGGTTTACAGGGTGGATGTAGCAGAGCCACGTGTGTACGAGGTGAATGTGAGCGGAGCTGCGTGTGTATGAGGTATACGGAGCGGATCCGTGTGTGTACGAGGTGTACGGAGCGGAGCCACATGTGTACGAGGTGTACGGTGCGGAGCTGCGCGTGTACGAGGTGTACGGAGCGGAGTAGCGCATGTACAAGGTGTAAGGAGCGGAGCCGCACGTGTACGAGGTGTACAGAGCAGAGCCACGCGTGTACGAGGTGTACGAAGTAGAGCCACGTGTGTACGGAGCAGAGTTGTGTGTGTACTTGGTGTACGGAGCAGAGCCGCGTGTGTATGGGATAAAAAGAGAGAAGAGCCAGCACTGCCAGTGGTCAGAACGCATAACATGAGGTGCATATGCACATATCTTACTGCATTCAAAATGAGACATTTAGCAAAATATTGATCAATATATTGAGCCACCCCGCCACGCCAAGGCAATCTCATATGGGGGGTCCTACTCTACATTTTTATTATTCACTGTGCCATTGCGGCCTCCTAAATGTTTTAAAAGCAAGACCATATCAAATGCAATCCATACCTGAAGCATATCTGCTTCACTCCCGTGCAGCCAGATGGAGCAGGTGCAGATGAAGGCCAACCAGGTCTGAACACAGACATCTCAGGTTTGACCTCCACACACTGCCTGACCAGCAAACACAGATGAAGGGCAATGCAGGCTCAGACATGGATGCAAAAATAAATAAAGCCTGGGGCAGGGCGGGGCTGCCGTGAGTGTGCACAGCAGCCTAGATCAATCACAATAAACACAGAAAAGATGGCGAACATGACCCAGCGTGCACGGCAACAGTGGTGGTCAGCCACAAAACCAATTTGCAATAAAAAGAGAGAAGAGCCAGCACTGCCAGTGGTCAGAACGCATAACATGAGGTGCATATGCACATATCTTACTGCATTCAAAATGAGACATTTAGCAAAATTTTTTTTTTTTTTTTTTTTTTTTTCCCAATCAATTTTTATTGTAGGAAGTTACATTACAAATAGGAGAAATTCAGGTATCATTGGCAATAATACACAAAGAGAACAACGCTGTAACACGTGGTAGTAAATCCTTTGATTATGATTCACATTTCCTATCACACCACCAACAATCATGTCCGTTGCAACTTTTTTTTTGGTTAATCAACACCCAATACGTATAGAGTCAACCTACCAATTTACTCTTTAATCCTCAAAACGAGGGTTCCAAACAACTAGAACCAGAGAGTAAGAAAGGAAGATAAGAAAAGGGAGGGGAGAAAGAGGTGTGGGGGGGGGAGAACCATGGATGGTTGCAAAGATGCAACCAGGGAGGGGGAGGGGGGAGGTAGGGAATTAGATGTCGTTCCGGGGTAGCCCGAGCAGTAACAACAACAGAGTTATAAACACCTTGAATATTGACATGTGGTACGGATGAACTCCCTGCGTAACACTCTCTTTGACCCTATTTGACCCATTTTATTAATCTCAGACAGTTTGCCCTGGAAACAGATGCCTGACAGGGGATGCATATACAGAGTTTAGCCACGTGTCCCAAGTCTGAAGTATTTTGTTTTTGGCGCGGATGGAGTGAGCCAGACAGAACTCGTATTGGCATTGGAGATTAATTCGGTTATATAGTTCAACTAATGTAGGTGTCTTTGGGGATTTCCAATAGCTACTTATGCAATATCTGGCAGCAACTAGAATGTGAACTAATAATCCCCTCGATTCCCAAGAGAACTCCTCTATACCCACGTTTAGCACTGCCAGACCCGGATTCGGATTAATAGGATTGCCTGTCAGCTCACCCATCAGGCCAAACACCTCCAACCAGAACGAGAAAACCTTGGGACAATCCCACCAGCAGTGACCAAGAGTACCCCTTTGGAGGCAGCCCTTCCAACAATGTGGCGAATAATTTGGGAGGAACTGTGCTAAGTTGGCTGGGGACCGATACCATCGCAGGTGTACTTTTTTCAGTTGCTCCAGATGATTTATACACTTGGAATATTTTTGGATATTTGCTGAAGCCGAGTGCCAGTTTGAAGGAGAGGTAGAGACACTCAACTCCACGTCCCATTTATTCATATAAGGAGATTTTTGCTCTTCAGGGGGGTTATTGAGCCATTTGTATGTTGAGGAGATACCTTTTGATTTAATTATCTTTTTAAATACCAAGGTCTTTGTTGTAGGTAACAGAGGATTCGACTTTGGAGGAAATTTAGAGGCCAGAAAATGACTAATTTGGATGTGTTGATAGAAACAGCCCTTTAAAGAGGGGTGTTTCCGTACTATTTCATTAAAGGGGTTAACACCCAAATCAGAGTATAGATCCGCCAGCACTGTAATGCCCGATCCCTCCCACCTGGCCAGATTCAAAAAGGGTATTTGAGATTCCAACGACTTGAGGGAAATCTCTGAAAGAGGAATCTGAATCTTATGAATCAAGTCATTTCGCCAGACCTCCAGGGAGGCTGACATGGTGGGAACACACGGGGAGAACCGTGAACGGCTCAAATATTCTGCTTCCATCATTCTTCTGACCGAGCCCTGGCGGGACAGGAAATTTTCAATCTGAGCCCATCTATGTGAATTACCTGTACGCCACCATTCCTTTAGTGATTCAATTAGTAAGGCTTTATAATATGCCGTTATGTTTGGGGTGCCCAATCCCCCTAAGTCATATGGGGGATATAACACTTTACCTGCGACCCTAGCCCTTTTATTACCCCAGACAAATTTGTTAGTCAACGATTGAAGTTTCATCAGGGTTTTGTGAGAAGTTTTAATGGGTAGGCATCTGAGCACATACAGTATTTTGGGTAAGAAAACCATTTTAAAGGACTGTATCCTGGCCATCCAGGACAACGATATTTTTTCATACCTTCCCAATTCCTTTTCTAAATTTTGGATCAGAGGTTCCAAATTTTCTTTAATTAACATCTGCGATGGTGTCAGCTTAACACCCAAATAAGGTATACCCCTGTCGCACCATTTGAATTGAAAGGCCCCCTCCAGCGCACTCCTGGCCTCCACCGGTACATTAAACGGCAATATCAAAGACTTTGCCGCATTAAGCTTATAATACGACACTTTCGAAAAGTTTGATAATGTGTTCACCACTGCTGGAATCGAAACTACAGGGTTAGAACAGGAAATTATCACATCGTCTGCGTATAGACCAAGTTTATGTTCAAATTCCCCAACTCTTATGCCAGAAATGGCTATGTTTTTTCGTATAGCTTCCGCCAGAGGTTCTACCACTAAAGCAAAAATAGCGGGAGACAATGGACACCCCTGGCGAGTGCCATTACTTATTTGAAATTTAGATGACAGAAACCCCGATGCCAACACTGACGCATTTGGGTAAGAGTAGAGAGCTAGAATGGATGACTTGATTTTCCCCAAGAACCCGAATTTTGTTAGAACTCTCTCCAGGTACCCCCAGTGCACCCTGTCAAAGGCTTTTTCAGCATCAAGAGACAGGAATGCACTGGGTCCACCCGATATCTCCACCAGTCTAATCAAGTCAAGCATCCGTCTGGTGCCATCCTTAGATTGCCTGCCTGTCACAAAACCAACTTGATCTGGAGCCACTAAGGCCGGGATCACTTTATGAAGTCTATCCGCCACTAGTTTGGCATAAATTTTTACATCACAATTTAGGAGTGAAATGGGCCTAAAATTACCCGGGGTGTCTGCAGGTTTCCCTGGCTTGGGTAGCGTGATAATAATCGCTTCTAAGTTGTCTGGGGAAATTGACCCTTTATTTTGCCAAAAATTGAAGGTTTTTAACATAAAGGGGGACAGAGTGGAGGTAAATTGTTTGTAATATTCGTATGGCAGCCCATCAGGGCCTGGGGCAGAGTTAGACTTAGTCATTTTGATGGCACCTAGGATTTCATGTGTAGTAAAGGGAAGATTAAGTTCCTCTAATTGCTCATCTGAGACCCGGGGAAGATCCAGGGTGTCTAGAAAACCCTGTATATCCACTTGAGTCGGCTGTGACGTGTTGGAATCATATTTTAGATTATACAGGGCCTCATAATATTTCGCAAATGCTTCTGCTATTTCAATGGGATGTCTAGTGATTGTTCCGTTTGGGTCCCTCAGGAATTCTATTTTAGATTGGATCTCACGTTTTTTCGTCCTTCTTGCCAATAAGGACCCCGCTCTATCCCCCATAGCATAAAATGTCGATCTATTTTTTTTAAGATTATGTTCGTATTTTTGCAGGAGTAGGGATCTTAGTTGGAATCTATGGGTTACAATTTCTTTAGTCAAGTTAGGGGTTGCTTTGGCTTTATTCAGGGATTCAAGGTGATGAATACGGGTTAATATATATTTAATATCTGCGTCTTTTTTCCGTTTTTGGATGGAGGCTAGTTTTATGAGCTGCCCCCTGACTACTGCTTTATGAGCAGCCCACAGGGTCTCGTCAGAAATTTCCCCATTATTATTAAGTTTGAAATATTCTGTTAACACTGACTCTACTTCATCATGTACCTTCTGCCTACCAAGCAAGCTAGTATTCAGTCTCCACCTGGGGGAATTTTGAACATTAAAGCTACCCTGAACAGACAAAGAGATCGGCGCATGATCTGTCCAAGTGATTAAACCAATATCAGCTGCAACACAATTACTTATAGATTTGCTGTCGACCAAAAAGAAATCAATTCTACTGTACGAGCGATGCCTGGAAGAGAAGAATGTATAGTCTCTTTCTGATGCATGTAAATATCTCCAGATGTCATGAAAATGGAATTCATTGATGAGATGCTTAAGTTCCTTAGCATGTGAGATGTTGCTGTTGGAGCAATCCATGGAGCGTATAACAGGTATATTAAAATCTCCACAGATGATTTCCGCCCCTGTGGCAGTATCTTTGAATGCTTGGAAAAATTTCCTAGCAAACGTCAATTGTGATGAATTTGGGGAGTAGACCGTTGCCAAGGTATAAGGGACACTGTTGATATAACAAGACAAAATAATATATCTTCCATCCGCTCCATAACTGACATTTATCAATTTAAAGGCCACTGAGTTCTTTATTAAAATGGCCACTCCTCCTCTTTTTGAGTCATTAGCAAAAAAGGCGTGTTGAAACCTGGGATGAAGTAGCCGTTTATTATCTGTGGAAAGAAGGTGGGTCTCCTGAATGCACGCTATATCACAGTTAGATGCCATCACCTCTCTCCACATCATTGACCTTTTTGCTGGGGAGTTGAGTCCGTTCACATTAATAGACAATATCTTAATTCTCATATTGGAGCCGCAGGGGGGGTTTGAATTCCTAGGAACGCCATCAGGGATGAGAGGGGTTAGACCAACAAGGAATTGAAAGAAATTTCCGAAAAAAATTAAGGAACATTTGTGAGAAGAGGAACAAAAACAAAAAAGTTCCATCAACACCGGTTTGCCCCGAGTAGGGTGACCGGAGTATAACCGCTTGCCATAGGCGAGAACATCAGGGGGGCTACGTGACATCCCGTGTCACAGGAGCAGAGACAGCAGGTGCCATAAGCAGGAAGGAGTCCCAGCTAAGTTGCTGACCATTCAGGGTTAATCCTGTTTGGAGAGCCTCTTTGATTCTCCCGCCCACCAGGGTTTGGTGGGTGGGCTATTCCCCAGTCATCCAGCAATTTGCCCAGCCGAGAAGGAGAATGACATATGTAAGTGCCTCCGTCTTTGAAAATTATCATCCTCACCGGAAAACCCCACTTGTACTTGATGTCTTGATCTCTAAGGAGTTTAGAAAGGTGGGCGAATTCTCTTCTTTTATTAAGAGTTGTAGCAGAAAGATCTGGGAAGATTTTTAGTCCCATGAAAGTGTCTGGCAGGGCTGGACTTTCCCTCAGTGTGTACAGCACAGCTTCTTTTGTTTTATAGAAATGAAGTCTAGCCAGGACATCTTTAGGCAGAGCTGGATCTATGCCTTTGGATTTAGGGACTCTATGAATTCTGTCCACTATCAGGTCTCTGGCGTCCCATCCAGGAAGTATAAGCTGCAGACACTTGTGGAAGTATTCATGGAGGTCTTTATCTGCTACAGATGAGGGAATCCCTCTGATTTTTAGGTTATTTCTTCGGGATCTGTCCTCTATATCACTGATTTTAAGTTTTAGTGCCTCCACCTCCTTTTCCAAAGCTGTGTTAGCATCTATCAGATTGTTATGTGGTGTTGCAAATTCAGCCATTTTAGTTTCTACATGCCCTGTGCGATCACCCAGAGACCTGATTTCTTCCTTCAGCTCTCTGACTATTTCTCTGAGATCACCCTGTAGGGAAGCCCTCAGCGTTTTCAGCAGAGATTGCATTGTTTCCTCTGTCAGAGGAATGCCTGTATTGCCTCTCACGCAGTCTGTATCTCCTTGTGAGGAGTGGGAAGACGCTGAGTGGGAAGCCAGCGCCATCTTGCTTGGTGAGGAGACTTCCCTATCCCGGGGGTAGAAGTCTGTCAGCTTGGCTGGAGTGCCAGTTTTTTTAGGTCTCAACTTAGGCATCGCTAAGGGCTGGGGTTACTCACACCTCCTGTAGCTGGTAATCCTGCTATCTGTGAGCTGATAAGAGCTGGTTTATCCTGCTGAAGCACAGAGCTCTCCTTTCAAGCAGCCATCGCCATCAGCGTGCAGGCCACGCCCCCCTCGACATTTAGCAAAATATTGATCAATATATTGAGCCACCCCGCCACGCCAAGGCAATCTCATATGGGGGGGTCCTACTCTACATTTTTATTATTCACTGTGCCATTGCGGCCTCCTAAATGTTTTAAAAGCAAGACCATATCAAATGCAATCCATACCTGAAGCATATCTGCATCACTCCCGTGCAGCCAGATGGAGCAGGTGCAGATGAAGGCCAACCAGGTCTGAACACAGACATCTCAGGTTTGACCTCCACACACTGCCTGACCAGCAAACACAGATGAAGGGCAATACAGGCTCAGACATGGATGCAAAAATAAATAAAGCCTGGGGCAGGGCGTGGCTGCCGTGAGTGTGCACAGCAGCCTAGATCAATCACAATAAACACAGAAAAGATGGCGAACATGACCCAGCGTGCACGGCAACAGTGGTGGTCAGCCACAAAACCAATTTGCATTTGATATGGTCTTGCTTTTAAAACATTTAGGAGGCCGCAATGGCACAGTGAATAATAAAAATGTAGAGTAGGACCCCCCATATGAGATTGCCTTGGCGTGGCGGGGTGGCCCAATATATTGATCAATATTTTGCTAAATGTCTCATTTTGAATGCAGTAAGATATGTGCATATGCACCTCATGTTATGCGTTCTGACCACTGGCAGTGCTGGCTCTTCTCTCTTTTTACCGCGTGTGTATGGGGTATGCGGAGCGGAGCCGTGTGTGAACGGAGTGGAGCCAAGTGTGTACAAGGCATACAAAGCAGGCTTTTCCCATGGACACAGGAGTACACAGCGGAGCCCCGAGGAGCATTTTAAAACTCGCACATGACGTTCCACCGGAAGTGATGTGCTGGAAGGTGACCGGAAATGAGATAATTTCTTGAGGAGATTGTGACGGAACCAGGAATGCTTCAGATCCATCACCATGTCCTCCAACAGTGCAGACAGCAGGATCGCCTTGGAATCAGGGATGCCGGCCATGTGAGCGGATCATGATATGTCCTGCACCGAGAGGCTCAGGTGGGCATTACAATGGGAGCCGGGCTGCTATAGTATCTTTATAAAATCTTTCTTTATTTCTTTCTCTCTGTTTTTTTCTTTCTCTGTTATTTCTTTCTCATTCTCTGTTCTGTCGTTCCCTCATTTTCTTTCTCTCTCTCTGTTCTTTCTCGCTCTAATCTTTATTTTTTTCTCTCTGTTCTTTCTTTCCCCTCTTTCTTTTTCATTCCTTTCTTTCTTTCTCTCTGTTCTTTCTTTACTTCTTTCTTTCTCTCTCTCTGTTCTTTCTCTGTCTCTCTCTGTTCTTTCTTTCCCTTCTTTCTCTCTCTGTTCTTTCTTCTTTTTCTCTGTTCTTTCTTTCTCTCTCGCTCTCCTTTCTTTCTTTCTCTCTCTCTGCGCACGCCGCAGTCTTTGTCCCTCTTTCCCTTCTTCAAATGTTGGGAGGCATGATAGGGGCGGCTATGACCAGGGGGTCTGGTTGCCCAATGGATAGCAGTTCTGCCAGGAATTCTGTCACCGTGCGTACAAAAGCTTTGAGAGGAGTACTGCAACTAAAAGCAATAAATAGGACTGAGCTGAAATACTGGGCACCGCTGTGACTACATGTTATATAGTGTAATCTCCTCTCACTTCTTGTAACCTACAAGTGTACAAAGATATTTTATAGTCAACATGTGACTAATGGGTCAGTGTAACTTCAAATGCCAGGGCTGAATTTTAGTCCCAGTCCGGCCCTGGTAGCTCCAATGGTCCACAATAAATGAGTGCATTTACAGTTTAACCCCTTCATTTTGGAGCCCTTTTTAGTTTTTGAGTTTCTGTTTTTCGCTCCCTTTTTTCCAGAGCCATAACTTTTCTATTTTTCTGTGAAAATGGTCATGTGAGGGCTTGTTTTTTGCAGGATGAGTTGTACTTTTGAATGACAACATTGGTTTTACCATATTGTGTACTAAAAAAGGGAAAACAAATTCCAAGAGTGATGAAATTGCAAAAAAAGTGGAATGCCACAACTATTTTTTGGATTTTTTTTCACCATGTTCACCAAATGCTAAAACTGACTTGCCATTATGATTCTCCAGGTCATTACGAGTTCATAGACACCAAACATGTCTAAGTTCTTTTTTATTTAAGTGATGAAAAAAAAATCCAACAAAGTTTGTTAAAGAAAAAAAATTGCATCATTTTCCGAGACCCATAGCGTCTCCTGTTTTCTTAATCTCAGGTTGGGTGAGGGCTTAGTTTTTGCGTGCCGAGCTGACGTTTTTAATGATACCATTTTGGTGCAGATAAGATATTTTGATCGCCCGTTATTGCATTTTAATGCAATGTTGTGGCAAGCAAAAAAATTTAATTCTGGCATTTTGACTTTTTGTCTTGTTACGCCGTTTAGTGATTGGGTTAATTGTTTTTTTATATTGATAGATCGGGCGATTCTGAATGCGGCGATACTAAATATGTGTATGTTTGTTTTTTTATTGCTTTATTCTGAATGGGTCGAAAGGGGGGTGATGTGAACTTTTATATTTTTTAATATTTTTAAAAACTTTTTTTTTTACTTTTGGCATGCTTCAATAGTTTTCATGGGAAACTAGAAGCTTTCATAACCCGATTGGCTGTGCTACATACAGGCGATGATCAGGTAGCCTGTATGTAGAGAATTGCTGACTTGCTATGAGTGCCGACCACCGGACGGCGCTCATAGCAATCCGGTAGTGACAACCATAGAGGTCTGCAGGAGACCTCTGATTGTAAAGCCCACCCATCGGTGACCCACGATCACAATTGCCAGAAGCATGCGTTAAATGCCAGTGTCATAGTTTGACAGCAGCATTTAACGGGTTAACAGCCGAGGGTGGATCACAATTCCATCCGCGGCTGTTTCTGGCACATGTCAGCTGTTCAAAACAGTTGACATGTGCAGGAAAAACTGCGGGCTCAACGCTGGAGCCCACAAAAAAGGGGGGAGACACGATATGCACTGTACTAGTACGGCGCATGTCGTGGAGGTTTTAATGTTGGAGCTCTCCCATCATACATACGTTGTGGTTGTGGATGTAACTTTTTGTATTCGGTCTTTATTTACATTCCAAAGTTTGTTAAAAAAAAAAATTGCGCCATCTTCCGAGACCCATAGCGTCTCCATTGTTTGTGATTTGGGGTCGGGTGAGGGCTTATTTTTTGCGGGACGAGCTGACATTTTTAATGATACGTCTTTTGTGCAGATATGTTCTTTTGATCGCCCGTTATTGCGTTTTAATGCAATGTCACAGCAACCAAAAAAAACGTAATTCTGGCGTTTTGATTTTTTTTCTTGCTACACCGTTTAGCGATCGGGTTAATCCTTTTTTTTATTGATAGATCGGGCGATTCTGAAAGCGGCGATACCTAATATGTGTATGTGTGATTTTTTTTTAATTGTTTTATTTTGAATGGGGTGAAAGGGGGGTGATTTAAACATATTTTTTTTGTTTTTTTCAAATTTTTTAAAACAATTTTTTTTTTATTTTGGCATGCTTCAATAGCCTCCATGGGAGGCTAGAAGCATCCCATACTTGATTGGATCTGCTACATATAGGCAATAAGCAGATTGCCTACATGTAACTGAATTACTGCATTGCTATGAGCGCCAACCATCGGGTGGCGCTCATAGTAATGCGGCATCAACAAATATAGATGTCTCCAGGAGACCGCTGGTTGTTATGCCAACGCATCGCTGACCCCCGATCACATGGCGGGGGTCAGCGATGTGCGCATTTCCGGTTAAATGCCGCTGTCAGCATTTGACTGCGGCGTTTAACTAGTTAATAGGTGCAGGTGGATCGCGATTCCACCTGCGCCTATTGCGGGCACATGTCAGCTGTTCAAAACAGCTGACATGTCCCGGCTTTGATGCGGGCTCACCGCCGAAGCCCACATCAGAGCTGGGGAGACGTCCAATGACAGGCTATGTCCGTCATTGGACGTTAAGGGGTTAAGAGCACTGCCTGTAGAATGAATAAGGCGGCGCCTGGTGAAAGAAACAAATGTCGCAGGAGCAGTTCCCAGAGAGGATATAGATAGAACTAGGAGGAGAAAAAACGTGCAATAGGGTTTTATCCTATGGAGATAAAGTTGTTAAATAAGGTAATGCTAACCTGATTTAGTTGTGTATGCACAATAATTCCATGGCTTATAAATCCAGCTGCTGCTGGTCCAAGGGGTCATCAGACCGAGTAATCACAGATAAGGAGAATTTGTGAATAATCTGCGCTGTTGGTATCACATATAATAGATCCAAGTCCAGACAGAAAGTATTTACCGTTTTTCCTTTATTGAGTCAACGCATTTCGAAGTGCTACAGACTTCTTCATCATGACAAGAAAGCCATAGTTTACACCATTTGTAGAAGCCCTAATATTTCAAACTGGCAGAAAACCAGAGCAGTAGAAATCCCGATAAAGTGACTCCATCTTAGAAATTATAACCCTCAATGAATTCATGTATAGGAGCGGTGAATATTTTGACTCCACAAACACTTTCTAGAAATTAGCACTCAGTGGATGTTGAACAGTGAAAATTGCACATTTGCCATTTTATTAGCCAACATTTAGTGCTCAGATTGTGCTCCGGGAAACGCACACCGTAAATTAAGTGGGTTCTTCTCACTTTAATAATGACAAATACAGGGATGCTGATGTGGTTTGAGCACACTGCAAGGTTCAGAAGCTAGGGGGAAGACTTGACTTTGGGAGAGTAGAATTTGCTGGATTGGTTTATGGAAGCCATGTAGCTTTTTAAGAGCCTTTAACCCACTAATTATGTGGAAACCTCTATTTTTCCACTTACAGATGATGGACCTTATTGGGGACTTATTTTTTGATGGATGAGTAGAAGTTTTTCTTGGTATTATTTTCGCCTACATAACATTGTTTGGTGGCTTTTTATTCCATATTTGGGAGGCGGAATGAACAAACAGTTGAGCACCACGCTCTACTGGTTCATCCTATGTCATTGTCTTGGTGAATGATTCAATATTATTAATCCCTTCACAACCCAGCCTATTTTGACCTTAATGACCAGGCCATATTTTGCAATTCTGACCAGTGTCCCTTTATGAGGTAATAACTCAGGAACCCTTCAACAGATCCTAGCGATTCTGAGATTGTTTTTTCGTGACATATTAGGCTTCATGATAGTGGTAAATTTAGGTCGATAATTTTTGCGTTTATTTGTGAAAAAATCGGAAATTTGGCGAAAATTTTGAAAATTTCACAATTTTCAAGTTTTGAATTTTAATTCCGTTAAACCAGAGAGTTTTGTGACACAAAATAGTTAATAAATAACATTTCCCACATGTCTACTTTACATCAGCACAATTTTGGGAAAAAACATATTTTTGTTAGGGAGTTATAAGGGTTCAAAGTTTATCAGCAATTTGTCATTTTTCCAGCAAAATTTACAAAACCATTTTTTTAGTGACCACATCACATTTGAAGTTCCTTTAAGGGGCCTACATGACAGAAAACACCCAAAAGTGACACCATTCCAAAAACTGCACCCCTCAAGCTACTCAAAACTACATTCAAGAAGATTATTCACCCTTCAAGTGCTTCACAGGAACTAAAGCAACGTGGAAGGAAAAAATTGACATTTTAATTTTTCCAACAAAAATGTTCTTTAAGCCTCAATTTTTTTATTTTCACATGGGCAACAGGATAAAATGGATCCTGAAATTTGTTGGGCAATTTCTCCTGAGTACACCAATACCTCATATGTGGTCATAAACCACTGTTTGGGCGCACGGCAGGACTCGGAAGGGAAAGAGCACTATTTGACTTTTTGAATGGAAAATTAGCTCCAATCGTTAGCGGGCACCATGTCGCATATGGAGAGCCCCTGTGTGCCTAAACATTGGAGCTCCCCCACAAGTGACCCCATTTTGGAAACTAGGCCCCCCAAGGAACTTATCTAGATGTGTGGTGAGCACTTTGAACCCCCAAGTGCTTCACAGAAGTTTATAATGCAGAGCTGTGAAAATAAAAAATCCGTTTTTTCTCAAAAATTATTTTTTAGCCTGCAATTTTTTATTTTCCCAAAGGTAACAGGAGAAATTAGACCCCCAGAGCTGTTGTGCAATTTGTCCTGAGTATGCTGATACCCCATATGTAGGAGTAAACCACTGTTTGGGCGCATGCCAGAGATTAGAAGGGAAGGAGCACTGTTTGACTTTTTCAAAGCAGAATTGGCTGAAATCAATGGTGGCGCCATGTCGCGCTTGGAGACCCCCTGATGTGCCTAAACAGTGGAAAACCCCCAATTCTAACTCGAACCCTAACACATCCCTAACCCTATCTCAACCCTAACCATAAGCCTAGTCACAACCCTAACCCCAACACACCCCTAACCCTAATCCCAACCATAACCCTAAACAAATTGGCTGGAATCACGTCCTCGTGGTGGTGAGTCTGTGCCTCTAGGGGAGGAAGAGTGGGAGGAATAGAGAAAAATGGGGTCCTCTCCCTCACTATCAGCTTCAGAGGTAATAATGGCATATGAATCCTCAGCTGAGTACACCCTTTGTGACTGGGATGAGCTGGACATTGTGTGTGTGGTGTGTGCGCGTGTGTAAAAAGTGTAAATAAAAAAGCTAAACTTTATTATAGTGTGCTTAATGTAACTTTCTACTACAGGAGGGGGCTCTCAGGCACCGGGGGGAAGGAGTGGGCTGTCAGTTGCAGTGGGTCAGGAGGGCGCTGAGGAGATGCAGGTGCCAGCAGCACCGGGGGGTGATCACTGGGGCAGGGGGGGATCACCGAGGCAGAGGGGTGAGCACCGGGGCAGGGGGGTGAACACTGGGACACAGGGGTGATCACCAGCGAGGGGAGGGGGTGATCACCAGGGCAGGAAGGGGGTGATCACTGGTGCAGGGAGGGGGTGAACACTGGAGCAGGGAGGGGGTGAACACTGGGGCAGGAAGTAGGTAATCATTGGGGCGGGGGGCTGAACACCAGGGCAGGGGGGTGGAGGGCAGCACAGAGGGGAGCATACCGGAAGACTGTTTCACTTTCAACAGCCAATCATAGCGATTGTAGCCACGGGGGGCATTGCCACCCCCCCTGTGGTCAACTGCAGTGCCTCACGTACCTGCAGGTTGGGTGACATTTCAGACCCGCAGGAACGCGATCTCGCCATGATGTCTATGTGGCGTCACAGGTCGGGAAGGCACCATTTTTCATGACGCCTACGTGGCTTCACAGGTCGGGAAGGGGTTAAATAAACTGTCCATAAAAATGGCAAGTTAAGTAGAAATGTTCAAAAATTGAAATTGCATGGATATTTTTTAATTGTTTTTATTCTTGGCAGATGACTGTAACAGGAGATCAGAGGGACAGCTGACATCTTCAATTTTTAAATCAGATGATCTAAAGATCTTACAGAATACAATGGAAGTGAATGCGATTACCCCAGATATAACATCATCCCATCACTGCAAAGATGTATCATCTGATCCATTAAAACAGGTCCTGTCTTTGGATTCTTTACCGTCTATTAAGGACAATCAAAGTCACAAATTAAGCATTAAAACAAAAATAGCTCCTAAAGCAAAGGAGCCATTTTCACTTTCAGAATGTGGAAATCGATTTCCCCTTGAAAAGTCCTTTTTTAAACATCTAAAAATTCGCACAGAAGAGAATAGATTTTCTTGTTCCAAGTGTGGGAAACGTTTTAACCAGAATTCAGATCTTGTTAGTCACCAGAGAACTCACACAGGGGAGAAGCCATTTTCATGTTCAGAATGTGGAAAATGTTTTGTGATGAAATTTTCTCTTCTCAGTCACCATAGAATTCACACAGGGGAGAAGCCATTTTCATGTTCAGAATGTGGAAAATGTTTTACAGATAAATCAAATTTTATCAGACATCAAAGAACTCACACAGGGGAGAAGCCTTTTTCATGTTCAGAATGTGGGAAATGTTTTAACCAGAAATCAGATGTTGTTATACACGAAAGAACACACACAGGGGAGAAGCCTTTTTCATGTTCAGAATGTGGGAAATGTTTTGTGAAGAAATTATCTCTTCTTAGTCATCAGAGAACCCACACAGGTGAGAAGCCCTTTTCCTGTTCAGAATGTGGGAAATGTTTTAAATGGAAAACAAATCTTGATAGCCACCAGAGAACCCACAGAGGGGAAAAGGCTTTTTCATGTTCAGAGTGTAAGAAATGTTTTACCCGGAAAGAGCATTTTGATAGCCACCAGAGAACCCACAGAGGGGAGAAGCCTTTTTCATGTTCAGAATGTGGGAAATGTTTTACAGATAAATCAAGTCTTGTCAAACATCACAGATCTCACACAGGGGAGAAGCCATTTTCATGTTCAGAATGTGGCAAATGTTTTACTGAGAAATCGAGTCTTATCAAGCATCACAGATCTCACACAGGGGAGAAGCCTTTTTCATGTTCAGAATGTGGGAAATGTTTTAACCAGAAATCAGATGTTGTTATACACCAGAGAACCCACACAGGGGAGAAGCCTTATTCATGTTCAGAATGTGGGAAATATTTTATCCAGAAGTGGATTCTTGTTAGACATCAAAGAACTCACAAAGGGGAGAGGCTTTTTTCATGTTCAGAATGTGGGAAATGTTTTATCCGGAAAGAGAATCTTGACAGCCATGAGAAAACCCACAGAAGGGAGAAGCTTTTTTCATGTTCAGAATGTGCAAAATGTTTTACAAGGAAATCAAATCTTATCAAACATCAGAGAATCCACACAGGGGAGAAGCCATTTTCATGTTCAGAATGTGGCAAATGTTTTACAGAGAAATCAACTCTTAACAAACATCAGAGGACTCACACTGGGAAAAAACCTTTTTCATGTTCAGAATGTGGGAAATGTTTTACAGAGAAGTCAAGTCTTATTAAACATCAGAGGACTCACACAGGGGAGAAGCCATTTTCATGTTCAGAGTGTGAAATGTGTTTTAACCAGAAATCAGAGTTTTTTAAGCACCAGAGAATCCACACAGGGGAGAAGCTTTTTTCATGTTCAGAATGTGGGAAATGTTTTACAGAGAAATCAAATCTTATCAAACATCAAAGAACTCACACAGGGGAGAAGCCATTTTCATGTTCAGAATGTGGGAAATGTTTTACAGAGAAATCAAGTCTTATTAAACATCAGAGGACTCACACAGGGGAGAAGCCTTTTTCATGTTCAGAATGTGGCAAATGTTTTAAACAGAAATCATATGTTGCTATACACCAGAGAACCCACACAGGAGAGAAGCCTTTTTCATGTTCAGAATGAGGAAAATGTTTTAACCAGAAATCAGATTTTGTTAAGCACCAGTGAACCCACAAAGGCGAGAAGCCTTATTCGTGTTCAGAATGTGGGAAAAGTTTTATACAGAAATCAAATCTTATCGCGCATAAGAAAATTCACATTAAGGGTAAGCTTGTTTAGAGTGTGGGAGATTTTTTAACTTGAAATCATATCCTGTTAGACAGACACCAGAGCAGTCACAGAAGGGAGAAGCCTTTTTCATGTTCAGAATGTGTCAAATGTTTTAACCAGAAAGCGCATCTTGATAGCCACCAAGAAACCCACAAAGGGAAGAACGCCGCAACTACACCCAACATATTAGAAAAGCCATATCTGCAACATCTAAAAACACCAATTCGGACCTAGCTTCCTAATTGGCAATTGAGGGGTTTCTAATACCTCCTGAAGAACCAGAGAGGAGGCTGCATGACACTGTCAACAAGGGGAAAGGAAAGTGTGAAGTAGCATGCAACAACCCTACGTGAAAAACTAAAAGACATTCATATAGGGCAAAGACATCAAGCTAAGGAGAACCAAAAATAAAAAGAACAAGTATAACCTCCTACAAACCAAAGAGTGGTAGGAGGAAAGGGAAAAGGTGCGGAGGGGATCTAAAAGACTCATTACAAGAATACATCTGGATTTTACCAAGCAAGGTAAACCCCTTAGATGAAGTAGAGAAGTGACTCAGAGTCACACTTTAACTTCTGAATATTGTTTTAAAAATGTGGATCCTAAAGCTGGATCATGTGATGTGGCCTTATAAGTGACTAATAGAGGGGTGACAATACATTGGGATCACATCTCTCTTTTTATGCAACCTAAAGCCTTGTTTGCTTATGCGGCTTCTGCTTGACATTAAGTACTGCTGCTCTCTTTACTTGTAATCAGAATACCCAAGTCCTTCTCCTGTTCTGTAGTCCTGAGTATGCTTCCATTTAATGTATATGCAGCAGTAGGATAACTCTGACCTACGTACATTACTCTACAGGGTGGGCCATTTATATAGATACACCTGGGTGTGCCGACTTCAAAATGGCCGCCATGGTCACCTGTTGTGAATTCTCTCTCTGGCTTCCCTCTGGTGATTACTGAAGGTAGTGGAGCTGGTCAGATTGACAGAGGGGTTGCGAGTTCTCTTTCTGGGCTCCCTCTGTTGGTTACTGGAGGTAGTGGAGCTGATCTGATTGACAGAGGCTTGCCACCTGATAATGAGGAAGATGACTGGAGATCTGTGGTTTCAGATTGTGATTTAAGACTCCCTCTATCCCTGCTGGTGATTTTCTTCCTGTCCCTCCTGAGGTCTGATGTCTCCTGCTCTGTCCCTGCATGTTCAGCTAAGTTGTTCATTTGCTACACTGTTTGCCTTTGATCTGATTTTGTCTATCTCTCTTTGTGCGGGTCAGCCAGCTCCGGCTGGGGCTGTGCTGAATCACCGCCCATATGTTACTACTTGTGCCAGTTTGTTTTGTCCCCTGTTATATTGGTCTCTTTTTGCTTGCTTTCAGAATATACCAGAGTGCTGATATAGTGGGGGTGAAGTCGTGCGACTTCAGTGTTTTTGTGCATCAGACGTGTTGGACTTTTGCAGGGTTTTTTGCGTGATTGCAGACAGTGTCTTTCCTGTCCTGTCTAGTCAGTGTGGGCCCCATCGTTTGCTCAGTCTATTTCTCTGCCTGCGTTTGTGTTTTCATCTTGTCTCACTGACAGTATATGTTTGGGGGCTATCTATTCCTTTGAGGTCTGCTCCGGGGCAGTTTAGATTTCCCCTTTCTTGCTTAAGGCTTAGATAGCTCTCTGGCTGTGCCGAGGCATCTAGGATCATCGTAGGCACGCTCCACGGCTGCTGCTAGTTGTGTGGACAGGATCAGGGGTCTGCATTCCGCTTAGTTACCAACCTCTCTGGTTTTCTGTGGCTTAGCCTGGGCCTGCTATCCTCCTCGGTGACCCATTCATAACAGTCACCATCCATCTTGAAAAGTTTTTCCTCTCCCATATACTAATGTTGCCACAAACAATAAGATGTCACCAACCATTCCCATTTAATTTAGGTGTATCCATATAAATGCCCACGCAGGTCTAACCTTATAAATGGTCCACCCTGTACATTTATCAGTATTTAATCTCTTTTGCCAAGTGTTTGCCCATTCAGACATCTTATTAAGATCATTTTATAATATTGTACTGCCCAAGTCAGTTTTTAATAACCTACATAGTTTGGTGTCGTCAACAAAGACTTTTACTCCTGAGGAAGCTACACTGCTGTGGCGTAACGCGTGGGATCCATGACTCTCTCCCTCTTCCCACTTCATATTGAGGGTTGCATTCCTCGTGGTTCTTATGACTAATTTATATTTAACACTTTGATAAGGGATTTATATCTTACCCACCTATGTTACGCTGGGTTCTTATTATCCTTACAGGGACCTCGGTGAATTTTACATTTAAGTCAAACTGCACTATTGCTTATCTGGGCCTTCGGGGAACCCTTGTTTATTGGAGTTACATTTTTGTGTGCACTTTTGCTATTTTCGGAGTCAGTCTTTATTATGTTGTTTATTATGACATGGTGATTGTGCTTTGTTATAAAATATATTCCCCTACCTTCTTGTCTGCTTTTAATTGCTTTTATACTCATTCCTGTGTATGTTTTGGTATCAGTAAAGTATCATTTTCATTTTTTTGGACATCCCAGCTTATATTGTTTTACTTTATGTTATTGGTGCCTGATATTTGCCTAGTCTTCCTTTAATCATTGTCAGCAACGGCTGACCCTTTACTCTCAAACCCATCCAGAAGGTCATTAATAAAGAGATTCAAAAAGTGGTCCTAGCACAGATCCCTGCGGTCTCCCACTGCTACCAGTACAGATCCCTTCAGTCCCAACTGCTCCTAGCACAGATCCCTGTGGTCCTCACTGCTCCCAGTATAGATCTCTGAGGTTGCCACTGCTCCCAGTAAAGATCCCTGTGGTCCCCACTGCTCCCAGTACAGATCCCTGTTGTCCCCACTGCTCCCAGTACAGATCCCTGCGGTCCGCACTGCTCCCAGTAAAGATCCCTGCAGTCCCTACTGCTCCCAGTACAGATCCCTGTGGTCCCCACTGCTCCTAGTGCAGATCCCTGCGGTCCCCACTACTCAAGTACAGATCCCTGCAGTTCCCACTGCTCCCAGTACAGATCCCTTCAGTCCCCACTGCTCCTAGCAAAGATCCCTGTGGTCCCTACTGCTCCCAGTATAGATCTCTGAGGTCGCCACTGCTCCCAGTACAGATCCCTGTGGTCCCCACTGCTCCCAGTACAGATCCCTGCAGTCCCTACTGCTCCCAGTACAGATCCCTGTGGTCCCCACTGCTCCTAGCACAGATCCCTGCGGTCCCCACTGCTCCCAGTACAGATCCTTGTGGTCCCCACTGCTCCTAGTGCAGATCCCTGCGGTCCCCACTAAAGTACAGATCCCTGCAGTTCCCACTGCTCCCAGTACAGATCCCTTCAGTCCCCACTGCTCCTAGCAAAGATCCCTGTGGTCCCTACTGCTCCCAGTATAGATCTCTGAGGTCGCCACTGCTCCCAGTACAGATCCCTGTGGTCCCCACTGCTCCCAGTGCAGATCCCTGTTGTCCCCACTGCTCAAGTACAGATCCATGTGGTCCCCACTGCTGCCAGTACAGATCCCTGTGGTCCCCACTGCTCCCAGTGCAGATCGCTGCGGTCCCCACTGCTCAAGTACAGATCCATGTGGTCCCCCCTGCTCCTAGTACAGATCCCTGCGGTCCCCACTGCTCCCAGTACAGATCCCTGCAGTCCCTACTGATCCCAGTACAGATCCCTGTGGTCCCCACTGCTCCTAGCACAGATCCCTGCGGTCCCCACTGCTCCCAGTACAGATCCCTGTGGTCCCCACTGCTCCTAGTGCAGATCCCTGTGGTCCCCACTAAAGTACAGATCCGTGCAGTTCCCACTGCTCCCAGTACAGATCCCTTCAGTCCCCACTGCTCCTAGCACAGATCCCTGTGGTCCCTACTGCTCCCAGTATAGATCCCTGTGGTCCCCACTGCTCCCAGTGCAGATCCCTGCGGTCCCCACTGCTCAAGTACAGATCCATGTGGTCTCCACTGCTCTCAGTACAGATCCCTGCGGTCCCCACTGCTCAAGTACAGATCCATGTGGTCCCCCCTGCTCCTAGTACAGATCCCTGCGGTCCCCACTGCTCCCAGTGCAGATCCCTGCGATCCCCACTGCTAAAGTACAGATCCATGTGGTCCCCCCTGCTCCTAGTACAGATCCCTGCAGTCCCCACTGCTGACTATATCCCATTTAGAGAACGTACCATTTATTACCCCTCATTGTTGTCATTTAGCCAATTCCTGACCCATCTGCATAAAATTTCCCCCAGTCCTGGCTTCTGGAGATTCATTATAAGGCTGTTATATCGTACAGCATCAAATGCCTTTGCAAAGTCCAGGTAGACTGTGAGCCCTTGCGGGCAGGGTCCCCTCTCCTTATGTACTTGTGTGTCCCTTGTCTTACACATGTTTATTATACTTGTCTATATTTCCCCTTTTCACATGTAAAGCGCCATGGAATAAATGGCGCTATATAAATGCATAATATTAATCAGCCGCATTACCTACATCCATATCTGCTCTTACCTCCTCATAGAAACCCAACATGTTAGTTAGACAAGACCTATCTTTAACAAGTCCATGCTGGTTGTCAGTTATTATATTATCTTCAATATATCTCTGCAAGTCATCTCTTATGATTCCCTCAAAAACTTTGCACACTACTGATGTCAGACTTGCCGGACGGTAGTTGCATTGATCTGATCCACCTTAACTTTCTTAAATATCGGCACCACCTCAGCCTCCTTCCATCTTCATAGAAAGAAGGGGGGGTTTATACAGAAATTCCGCATAGAAGGTGAGTAAAATGGTGAATCCAGACACACACACGGGTTTGCGTTTTTTATTTATCTCAGTGTTTTGAAGTATACAAACATCTTCAAGACAAAAGAAAAAGTTTGTATACTTCAAAACTCATAGATAAATAAAAAAAACGTAAACTCGTTTGTGTGTGCCTGGATTCACCATTTTCCCTACCAACAATGCAGAATTTTGACAAATCCCTCTTCCTTTTTCTATGTGGAATTTCTGGTCTCAGGACCCATGAACCTGCAGCAGCTGGGAATCTATGCCTTAATATCGTTGTGTGAACACAGCCTTACCTGGTTAGCATAAGCTTAATTTTACCTTTACTGTCAAGCCAGCTAAGACCCTATTGCACTTTTTTCTGCTCATTAGTTATCGTCCAATTCTTTGGCACCAACCCTACAACCTATACACATGCGGAAACATTCCATTATAACAGCCAGAACCAAAGGTGACGTGCAGTTCAATGTATAGAATGTTGGGAAAATGCCATTAGAGTGCTGTCCCATTAGTTATTTATATGATAATTTCAGGTGCCAATTAAAGCAGCGCATGGGTATTGCTGCACGCAACATTATTTGTTTCCGCCTGCTACCATCATAGCAGTGCAAGTGAGTCCAGTAAATCAAACCCAGTGATGTCATAGATACGTGCATCGCATAATCGATGACCAGACAGAGCAGAAAGGCATCAGAACCCACATTGGCTGCCATTTTTAAGAAGTCTGCTGGAAGAGACCATCTGTAAGTCAATATTTCCAGCATAAAAGGCATGGAATCGCATCGCAAGAAAAAAACAGAGGGGAACGAACGAGGAGGGGACAAACTGAAAGCTATTATTAGTTGCCTATCCATTGGATTATATGTAAATAAAATTGTATAAAGTGTTAAGTATCAGAGTCAGTGAATAAAAGTTAATAATATGTACATATATTATGTTAAGAACTTGTGTAATTATTGCAGATAATACGTAAATGAACAAATACTAACAGTGTGACCTGTGTCAGGAGAAAGGGAGAAATAATACTGTATATACTCGTGTATAAGCCAACCCGTGTATAAGCTGACCCCCCTAATTTTGCCACAAAAAACTTGGAAAACTTATTGACTCGTGTATAAGCCTAGGGTGGAAAATGCAGCAGCTACTGGTAAATTTCAAAAATATAAATAAATACCAATAAAAGTAAAATTAATTGAGACATCAGTAGGTTAAATGTTTTTGAATATCCATATTGAATCAGGAGCCCCATATAATGCTCCATACAGTCCATGATGGACCCCATAAGATGCTCCATACAAAACACACCCCATATAATGCTGCACAAAGGGTAATAATACCCCCATAAGATTCTCCAAGGAATAATATGCCCCATATAATGCTCCATAAAGGTTATGGCCCCATAAAATGCTCCATAGATTATGCCCCATAAGATGCTCTATAGATTATTCCCCCATGAGATGCTCCATAGATTATGCCCCCATATGCTGCCCCATAAGATGCTCCTTAGATTATGCCCCCATGTGCTGCCCCATAGAATATGCCCACATATGCTGCTCCATAGAATATACCCCCATATACTGCTCCATAGAATATGCCCCCATATGCTGCCCCCATAGAATATGCCTCCATATGCTGCTCCATAGAATATGCCCCCATATGCTGCTCCATAGAATATGCCCCCATATATCATGCCCCCATATGCTGCCCCATATATTATGCTCCCATATGCTGCTGCAAAAAATGCCATACTCACCTCTCCTGCTCAGGACCCGGCACCTGAGATCTTCACCTGTCCGGGGTCCATCGCTGCTCACCACTGTCTGCACATCCTCTGTCAGTGACTGTTCAGCCAGCAGAGGGGACGGCGCGCACTAACCACATCATCGCGCCCCCTGCTGGCTAAACGTCACGGACACAGGAAGCAGCAGACAGCGTGAGCAGCGATGGACCGGGGACAGGTGAATATCCTGGCGCGGTCTCTGCAGCATCACTTCTCCACTGTCTCCCTTCCTGCCTTCAGCAGTCACATGATACCCCTCATTACACTCATGAATTTGCGCATATTCATGAGTTTAATGAGCGGTACCACGTGACCGCTAAAGGCAGGAAGGGAGACCTGAAGAGAGAAGCTGGGGGCTGCAGAGACCGCGCCAGGGAGTCAGTATGATCTCTGACATCCCCACTCCCCTTCCGACCCCCAGGTATATGACTCGTGTATAAGACGAGAGAGAGGGGGACTTTCAGCCCAAAAAAATGGGCTGAAAATCTCGTCTTATACACGAGTATATAAGGTAAGTAGAAAAATAATAAAATGAAATGTGTGAAAATAAAAAAAAATATTAAAATAAAAATGAATGAAAAATAAAAAGTGGAATTAGAAGTACAAGTGAGTCTACGTAGATGAAATACATCTGTGAATTACTGAGCTCAATTCCCTCAATATCCGTGGATGAATGCCATCTGACCAGGAGATTTGTCAATGTTTAATTTGACACAGGTGTACTTATTGTATTATACTAGTTATGTCAGGGCTCATCCCACTGAACGCCCGCTCTCCTTTTACCGTGGGCACAATACTACTCAGGTCAACACGGTAAGGGTAAAACCGTTTGGCAATACTTTATTGAACCAGAAAACAGGCAAATAGCACATAGAACAATCCCAGCAAAATACCCAAGATGGTGCAAAATTACTGAGTGTCACCCTTACGCTGACTCGCCATGATTAAAACCAGCTGCAACTTCCAGGGCTGACTACGCCCACCTGTAGCACGATCAGAGAGGAGGTAAGGACAAGGTTAGCAAGCAGACAGTCCATTAAGGTACAAGGCCAGGTAACCGGAGGGTCACAACCTGGCTTCTCTGAACATCTACATGGAGCCAGTTGACCGGTAGATCCCAATCCTGGCTTCCTCAAACATATCCATGAGACTCAGGTGACTGGAGGGTCTAGATCCTAACTTGCCCAAATGTATCCATGGGTTCAGTGATGGTTAATGGAACAGATCTATATTCCTTCAGCTGGAGTCGTGGTCCCTTAAGCTGGCATCCTGTAGAATGTCAAATCTGTGTCCCTCGTGATGGAATTATGATGTTCTGGCAGCTGTCTTGTGGAGTGTTCCTGGCTGTGGTTTCTCTAGAGATCTCTAGATATCTGTGTGTCTCTAGATCTCTTGGATGTCTTGTTCCAGAGGTATATCCCATTTTATAGTTCACAACTGTTGTCCTTCAAGCCATCATCCAAAGGTCAAGGGGAATGGGTGATGAGGGTAGCCTGTGTTGTTTGATTATTTATAGTTTATGCTTCAATGTTTGCAAGTCAATAAACAGGCTGGCCTGGACTATATGTAATAAACATATTAACAAACATCATTGATCAGTGACCCTGCTTCCATGTCTTGCAAAGATAACTACAATAACTATTGGAACTGATATAAGAGGCAAATAACAACCATTCATCAATTTAGAAACATCAAATTAACCTACAAGAAGTGTCAACATTTCAGACTCTTGACCAACTGAAGAAAGAAACACATAAATTCAAAAGTCAAAATATAGATAACATTCTATGCCTCCTGGCTTACTGTAAATAAATGGATAATTAAGATTAAATGCTGTGTCGTCACATTCCTGAGTTACCATGACATCGTCCCAGTCTACATCATTAAGCTCTTTCCTTAATTTGTTGAAATAAATTTTCCTAAAGTTCCAGGTTTTTGCATTTCTCATCTGAAATTTTTATTGAACTGTTTCCCGTCAGGGACTCCAACTTACCCATCATGTTACAGGTATATCTTCCAGGCCACTTGCCTACCTGAATATCAGCCATGTCCATCAGCATCTGCCTGGCCGTATATAAGCCGGGCCACCTGCCATGCCAATCAGGAAATCTGCCTTCTATTGTGGTAGTCCTGTGCATGTAATCCGCTCTTGCCCAGAAAAACCAGGAAACTCCAGAGTCTAGGGTCTGCTGGAGAGGCTACCCTGGGCTAGAATCACCCTTGTCCATTGCTGACTCTGTATCCGTTTCCTGTGGCAACATCCATCTTGTTGAGTCAGCCTACCTGGACTCTGGTTCTGAAAATAATCTAATCAAACATTGTGGAGAGAGATAAAATCCAGATCCATTGGATCCATTGGTGGTTTCATCTGTGGATGGAAAAACTTTCTGAAACCATTTTTTTTTTGTTACTGAGCCTGTGAAACTTCAGGTAGAAATGCTACATGGAGAAGATTCCTCTTATGTGCTGTCAGGTCTGTCTCACCCTGTGCTTCTAGGACTGTTATGGCTGCAAAAACACGAGTCTGTCTTGGATTGCTAATGTCATGGAAATTGATTGATATAGATTTATATCTCTGTGTGTGCTGCAGCCTGTCCTAATTAGACAGAGTCTAATTAAGCGCTCAACAGGAAAGAAGACACCCTACACACGTTGTTAACAGCATCTCTTTCCAGCAGAACTCTGCTGGTTTATTGAATATACATGGTTTTATCAGTTCGTACAGAAAGGAGTGGTTACTCATCAACATAAAGGCTGAACTTCTAATCTAATTGGTCAGTTTAAATACATGAACATATATGGATGTCCGACATGGGGTGACTTAAACATCATATGATTTACTGTCCATAGTCTTGCAATGTCAGCAAGACTCCAATATCGGCTTGGAACATCTGTTGTTACTTCCTCTTCTGTATGTCTGGGAGAAATGTCACAAGACAATGCTATCATGGAATAACATCAGCTCCCCAGACTGGCTCATGGGGTGTAGCAAGTCATTTCCAACAACTGGTTACAAAGTTAAAGCTGTGAATATGAGTATATGGAGTATATATGAGTACGAGTATATATGAGTATATAGCCTATAGCAGGCAAGTAAAATCTATATATATACATAAATATATATATTTCTATAACACTAATCCAAACAAGTACTACGTTAGGGACAAGAGTGCCACGCCATTTGTCTAGTACCCATTCGTCGTGCTCGACCTCCAGCCTCTACATCTATTTTACCTGGCTTGCCTTTTGCATGTTGGACATATGCTGATGTCTTCGACAAAAAGGAGGATGAAATGCTGCCACCTCATAGACCGTCCGACTGTCCAATCAATCTTTTTTTAGGCGAATATCCTACACATGGTTGAATCTACCGGCTGTCATAGGCTGAGACCTGAGCAATGTCCAAGTATATTAAAGAGAATCTAGCCAGGGCCTTTGTCCAAAAGTCACCCTCACCTGGCGGAGCTGGATTCTTCTTCGTGAATAAAAAGGATGGCTCATTTCGACCCTGTATTTATTATAGGGGACTCAACCAAATAACGATCAAGAAGAAATATCCTCTGCCTCTCATCTGTGATCTGTTTGATCTTCCTAAATGTTCCAGAGTCTTCATGAAACTCGACCTGGGGGCGTATAACCTGATTCGAATTTTCAAGGGAGATGAATGAAAGACAGCCTTAAACACCCACAATAGCCATTATGATTATCATGGTATGCCATTTGGGCACTGTATTGCAGTCTTCCAAGAACTGGTGAACATCACCTTCCTGAACATTCTCTACACCCATGTTGTAGTTTACCTGGATGACATCTTAGTGTTTTCTACCAAATTGCTTATACACAGGAGGGATATTTGCCATGTTCTGCCGAGATTAAAGAAAAACCATCTGTTCTCAAAGTATCAAAAGTGTGTTTTCGAGCAGACATCTCTTCTGTTTCTTGGAACAATAAGAAGTTATTTCTGGAGGTGGATGATTCTTCCTCAGGGGTCAGAGCCGTTCTTACCCAGAAGTCTTCCGGTTGTATTGAGATCAGATAGACAAATTATTTGGTGGGACTGGGGAAAACCAAGCTGTCAAGGTACACATTGGTACCAATGACAAATTTAGAGGGAAGTGGAAGGTCCTTAAACATGATTACAGGGAATTATTATTATTATTTATTATTATTATAGCCAGGGCCGCCATCAGGGCATTACTGCCCTGACTGGCGTATGGGTCCCGGTGGGCAGAGGGAGCCCGGAGCTTCGCCGCTGGACCGCGGCCAGGTAAGAAGAGCTTGTGTTTTTTTTTTCTTTTTATTTATTGAGAGCGGCGATCCGGGGGGCCCGGGGCAGATGGCAGAATGCTGGACACTATGGGGACAGAATGCTGATGACGATGGGGCAGAATGCTGGTGACGATGGGGGCAGAATGCCGGTGACGATGGGGCAGAATGCTGGATACTAGGGGGGCAGAATGCTGGACACAATGGGGCAGAATGCTGGACACGATGGGGCAGAATGCTGGTGACGATGGGGCAGAATGCTGGACACGATGGGGAAGAATGCTGGACACGATGGGGCAGAATGCTGGTGACGATGGGGCAGAATGGTGGTAACAATGGGGGCAGAATGCTCGACACGATGGGGCAGAATGCTGGACACTATGGGGGCAGAATGCTGGACACGATGGGGCAGAATGCTGGGCACGATGGAGGCAGAATGCTGGTGACGATGGGGCAGATTGCTGGACACGATGGGGGCAGAATGCTGGTGATGATGGGACAGAATGCTGGGCATGATGGGGCAGAATCATGGGCATGATGGGGCAGAATGCTGGACACTATGGGGGCAGAATGCTGGTGACAATGGGGCAGAATGCTGGGCACAATGGGGCATATTGCTGGACACGATGGAACAGATTGCTGGTCATGATGGGGGCAGAATGCTGGGCATGATGGGGCAGAATTCTGGACACGATGGGGGCAGAAAGCTGGTGACGATGGGACAGAATGCTGGACACGAAGGGACAGAATGCTGGACATGATGGGGCAGAATGCTGGACATGATGGGGGCAGAATGCTGGACATGATGGGGGCAGAATGCTGGACACGAGGGGGGCAGAATGCTGGACACGATGGGGGCAGAATGTGACAGACACAGGAAGGGGCAGAATGAGATACGGGGCATGATTGGAGACACGGTGCAGAATGGAGATACGGGGCATGATTGGAGACACGGGGTAGGATCAAAGACATGGGGACATGTCAGGAGACACTGGGGGCAGGATTGGAGACAGATGGGGCAGGGTTAGAGACAGATCGTTCAGGATCATGGGGCAGGATGGATACGATGGAGACAGATGGGGCAGGATGGGGAGATCATATGGGGCAGAATGGATACTCATGAGTGTGGGATGGGAGAACGTATGGCTGAAGCCAGGAATGAGGCACACGGGGACTAGGATAGGGGATATTATTACCACAGGGTCTAATTAAGGGATATTATTACTGTAGTGATGTATTTATTTTATTTTTTTGAGTATACTGTTTTAAATGGGGGGGCGGTACTGTTACTGTGTAGAGCGACACTATGTCACCTTTTTTTCTTCATGTGATGTAATGTAGAAGTTGGGAAAAATAAGTAATGTCTTCTGCAAGCGGAGCTCTAGGTAACTGTGTTATTTCCTGCAGAGACGAGCCCTGGCTGGAAGACGTGATGGCGATCTGTGCTGGATGAAAGATGAAAAACAAAGATGAAGGACTTCATCTAGAGACGTCACTGGTGAGTTAGTGTGTTACCTGTACATTGACACTATACACTGTATAGAGGCCCTGTGTATAATGTCATTGATCACTGTATTACCTATACACAGACACTGCACACTAAGTACAGATCTCCTTTGTATAATTTCACTTATGGTGATAGAACCATTACTGATCAGTATTGTAGTATTCAGTCACTGTGGTGGTAATATGTGGTCTGGTCATGGTGCGGTGGTATTTGTTCCTTGTATGTGATATTCGGTCACTGTGGTGGTAATATGTGGTCTGGTCATGGTCTGGCGGTATTTGTTCCTTCTGTGTGGTATTATAGGTCACTATGTGGTCTGAACATGGTGCGGTGGTATTTTTCCCTTGTATGTGATTTTATTGGTCATTTTAAAAATTGAAAAATTAAAAAATACCTAAATTGTATCACATAGTTTAACAAATATTTAATAGGTTACAGTAGATTAGTGCACGGCCAAAAGAGTCTACCGTGTTATGGTGGCGGCTTAAAAAATCTTTTGGCCAAAACAAAAGCTGCTGGCTATATGTGTAATCTGGTGATGGGAACTGTTAATGTGTGATTGGTGAGAAGTGGAGTTTTTCCAAGAGAGAGCGGTGGGACTTTGGACAGTACGAGGGGTGGAGGCGGGGCTGGGGTGGAGTCTGGGCGGAGTCTCAAGGGGGCCCCGAAAATTTTACCAGTATGGGGCCCCGAAATTCATAGTGGCAGCCCTTATTATAGCGCTATTTATTCCATGGTGCTTTACATGTGAGGAGGGGTATACATAATACATACAAGTACAGTAATCTTAATACAAGTCACGACTGGCACAGGATGAGAGAGGACCCTGCCCACGAGGGCTTACAATCTACAAGGGATGGGTGAAGATACAGTAGGCGAGGGTAGAGCTTGTCGTGCAGCGGTTTGGTGGATCGGTGGTTACTGCAGGTTGTAGGCTTGTCGGAAGAGGTAGGTCTTCAGGTTCTTTTTGAGGGTTTCCGTGGTAGGCGAGAGTCTGATATATTGTGGTAGAAAGTTCCAGAGTAGGGGGGATGCGCGGGAGAAATCTTGTATGCGATTGTGGGAAGAGGAGATAAGAGGGGAGTACAGAAGGAGATCTTGTGAGGATCAGAGGTTTCATGCCGGTAAGTACCGGGAGAAGGGGTCACAGATGTATGGAGGACTCAGGTTGTGGATGGCTTTGTATGTCATGGTTAGGGTTTTGAACTGGAGTCTTTGGGTAATGGGAAGCCAGTGCAGGGATTGACAGAGGGGAGAGGCCGGGGAATAGCGGGGGGACAGGTTGATTAGTCGGGCAGCAGAGTTTAGAATAGATTGGAGGGGTGCGAGAGTGCTAGAGAGGAGGCCACAGAGCAGGAGGTTGCAGTAGTCAAGGCAGGAGATGATGAAGGCATGGACTAGGGTTTTTGCAGATTCTTGGTTGAGGAATGTACGGATCCGTGAAATATTTCTGAGTTGAAGTCAGCAGGAAGTGGAAAGGGCTTGGATATGTGGTTTGAAAGAGAGATCAGTGTCAAGGATAACCACGAAGCAGCGAGCTTGTGGGACTGGAGAGAGTGGGCAGCCGTTTACTTTAATGGATATTAAGCATTAGAAATCTAGCAGAGAAGGATGAAATAGCAGACAGACATTGAGGGATTCTGCTTAGTAAGGAGGAGATATCTGGTCCAGAGATGTAGATCTGTGTGTCATCAGCATAGAGGTGATACTGAAAGCCATGAGATTCTATGAGCTGTCCGAGGTCGAAGGTGTAAATGGAGAAGAGCCAAGGCCCTAGGACTGAACCTTGCGGGACTCCGACGGATAGGGGGTGCAGTGAGGAGGTGGTGTGCGAGTGGGAGACGCTGAATGTCCGGTCTGTTAGGTATGACGCAATCCAAGATAGGGCCAAGTCTGTGATACCAAGAGATGAGAGGGTCTGTAGTGATAGGGAATGGTCCACTGTGTCAAAGGCAGAGGACAGGTCCAGGAGGAGGAAGACAGTGTAGTGTCGCTTGGCCTTGGCGGCCAGTAGGTCATTGGTGACCTTAGCTAGGGCAGTTTCAGTGGAGTGATGTGGCCGGAAGCCAGATTGTAATCAGTCATCAAGGGAGCAAGAAGAGGTGGGAGGACAGTTCAGGATGGATGTGTTCCAGTAGTTTTGAGGCATATGGGAGAAGTGATATAGGGCGATAGCTAGATACAGAGGATGGGTCAAGAGAGGGCTTTTTGAGGATAGGTGTGATTGAGGCATGTTTAAAGCTTGAGGGGAAAACACCAGTTGTTAGTGATAGGTTGAAGAGGTGGGTTAGGGTTGGGATGAAGACGGTGGTGAGGTTTGGGATGAAGTGGGATGGGGTCAAGGCAAATGCACCGGTAGTGAGATGTGATCTTGAGAGTAGAGTGGAGAGTCAATCTTCTGTAATGGTGGAGAAGTTGGTTTTGGAGGAGGAGGGCAGGGCAGTTAGGAGGAAGGGCACTGGGGGTTGATGACCAAAACTGTCTCTGATGTTATCAATCTTCTTGAAAAATGAGGCAAAGTCTTCAGCTGAGATGAGTGGGGCGGGAGGAGGTGCTGGGGGGCAGAGGAGAGAATTGAAGGTGTTGAATAACTGTGTAGGGTTGTGAGACAAGGAGGATATGAGAGATGCGAAGTAGATTTGTTTTAAGGTACTGTCACACTTAGCGATGCACCAGCGATCCCGACCAGCGATATGACGCGGTCAGGATCGCTGGTGCATCGCTAAGTGGTCGCTAGTGAGCTGCCACACAGGCAGATCTCACCAGCGACATTGCAGGGGTCGGGGGTCGCTACTTACCTGTCAGACGAGGCGATCCTGACGTCCTCCCACCCGTGTCCACGTGTCGCTCATCTCCACAGCAGGAAGCTGACAACGAGAAACGGCCCAGGACGTTCTCGCGCGATCAGCGATAACCAGCGGGGGAGCGGTCGGAGGTAAGTATCAGACATAGCGATATCGCTAGCAATATCGCTAGAACGTCACAAAAACCAGTGTGCTTAGTATCGCTTAGTGTGACAGGCCCTTTACTGCAGCGAGTGTGGCCTTGAAAGTAGTGAGGGACTGTTTGAGTGCGATGAAGTCCTCATTGGAGTGGGATCTTTTCCATCTCCGCTCAGCAGCCCTGGAAGCCCGCCTCAGTTCTTTGTTTAGACAGGTGTGCCAGGGCTGTCTGTTGATTTTGCGAGCTTTCGTATGTGTGAGAGGGGCAACTGATTCCAAAGCTACAGCTATTGTGGTGTTATATAGAGCGGCAGCGACATCCACATTTTCTAGGGAACTTATGTCTGTAAGAGGGAGGAGGGATTCAGACAGTGAGTGTAGATCGAGGTGTTGAAGATTTCTGCGAGGGTGTGCAAGTTTTTGAGGTGGGGATTGTGGACCTGAGGAGGAGAGGGAGGAGAATATAAGGAGGTTGTGGACAGAGAGAGGAAGAGGTGAATTAGAGAGGCTAGATAGGCAGCAGAGGCGGGTGAAGATGAGGTCTAGTGTGTGGCCATCTTTGTGAGTGGCTGCAGAAGACTATTGAGTGAGGCCGAAGGAGAAAGTGAGTGATAGAAGTTTAGTGGCAGCTGAGAGGGCAGTGTCAATGAGCATGTTGAAATCACCCAAGATGATAGTGGGGCTATCAGTGGAAAGGAAATGAAGTAGCCAGGTGGTGAAGTGGTCAAAGAAGGTGGTGGCGGGCCCTGGAGCGTGGTATATGACAGCTAGTTGGAGGTTGGAGAGGGAGTAGATGCGCACAGAGTGCACCTCAAAGGAAGGGAGGGTAACAGAGGGTGGCAGTGGGATTGGGGTGACGGAGCAGTTATCTGACAGGAGAAAACTAACTCCTCCACCATGCTTGCGGCTTGGGCGGGGTGTGTGGGAAAGGTGGAATCCACCTACGAGAGTGCAGCAGGAGAGGCTGTGTCAGAGACAGTGAGCCAGGTTTCGGTGATGGCGAGGAAGGAAAGTTTGTTAGTAATAAAAAGATCATGGATGAAGGAAAGTTTGTTGCAGACAAAGCGAGCGTTCCACAGAGCTCCTATTAGTGGGACTGGGTGTTAGGTCCCTGTCGCTGCACAGCAGGAATCCCGAGCCTTGCATTCGGCAGTCTCCCATTCCTTTCCGGCCACAGAGGAGGCTGCTCAGCAGACTCGTCGATCCAGGGGCTCTGCTCAGACCAGTTCTGTAGGTTTAGTTGCTGATGCCACCTCTGGTCCAGCTATAGCAATGCAGGCTGGTCAGCAGCAAGCTACTCCAGGGACTAAGTCCTCCTTTCGGTCCACTGAGCATGCCCGTTGGACGATCTCTCATTGGATATCGAAGGTCACATGCTCAGGTCCTTCTCCAGCTCGGATTGGACCATCAGAAAGGTCAGGAAGGTCCCGGGAGGACGTGGCTATAAAAGGTTCGCATGACCGCTTGGCCATGCGCTAGTATAGACTGCATTATCAGACTATGAGGAGTGTTGTATGCATGTATGAATGTCTCTGGTGAATGGCTCATTAAGAAACCCCTACCCTTGGTACGCAAGTGTTGTGCAGCCTAGCGTGTTAAGCACCCAGGCTTAGGTGTAGGTAGGACAGAGTCTGAGACAGGCATCAGTGTCCACCTGTGGCTCGGCACGCCACAGTGCACGTGATCGACACTCCATAGTCAGCGTCTATAGTGGTGTCTGCTGGTGTGATGCCACGCACTCAGGAGGTCTAGAGGGACTCTGACCCCGTGTCCTTGGGGCAGAGTTCTGTGACCACATTCTGAGCGCCCCCTTGCCGAGCTCTGTGAGTGCTAACAGACTCCGGCATTTAAGTTTCGTGGTACTGCGGCTCTGTGACGAGAGACCGCTCCTGTTTACACTGGGTGACGTTAACCTGCGTATGACCTTTGTATACCACTATATATGTCGCAATTACTAAGCAGCAGTTTACCACCTCTGCACGGTGGACCCCGGGCTGCGAACGCACCTACTATCATTATATTATTTGGTGCGTTCTGCTAGCCAGTACCATTATACTAGCACCAGGGTCTGGCTAGTAATGGCGGACGAAAAGTGACTGCTGCAGTACATCCGGCAGCTGCACGGCAGGTTGGCGGCTCTCGAGTGTTCAGCCTCAGCTGCGGATGTTACTGCGGTCGCTGTTCAGGCAGCCACAGAGGCTGTCTCCCATGTTACCACTGCCATCCCTGCCCCGACTTTGTCCAGCCTCCCGCTGCCCGAGAAGTTCTCGGGCGATAGTGCTTCTTGTAGAGGTTTCGTGAGCCAGTGCTCTATACAGCTGGAGCTGCTGACAGCACGATTCCCCTCCAAGCGGGCTAAAGTGCGATTTATTATTTCCCTCTTGTTGGGCAGGGCTTTGGAGTGGGCCACACCGCTGTGGGAGCGTGGTGATCATGTGGTGCAGAGTGCCTCACGGTTCTTGGACACTCTGAAGCAGATCTTCCTGGTACCACAAGTCACACATGACACCGTGCTCCGGCTACTGGCATTGTCACAGGGCTCGTCCATAGTCCGCCACTTTGCCATCCAGTTCCGGACGCTGGCCTTGGAGTTAGAGTGGCCAAATAAGGTCCTCATTCCGGCATTCTGGAGAGGTTTAGCTGGCCACGTGAAGGATGCTCTGGCCACCAGGGAGATTCCCGCTACACTGGAGGAGCTTATCACCGTCTCTACCCGTATAGACCTTTGCTTTGCCGAGCAAAGGTTGGAGCGGTCCCAGTGTAGGCAGAGGTTTAGGTTGGCACCCAATTTTGCTAAACCTCTGGAATCTCCTGATCGGGCGTCCGAGCGTCAGGGGGCTTGCCGTGAGGGATCCAGGCCCCGGCCCACTCGAGCCCCTGTGATTTGTCATGGTTGTCGGCAGTCCGGTCACTTTGCCAACTGGTGCCCACAGTGGCTGGGAGGACGCTCGCGCCTAGTGGCCGTAGGAGGCGGCTCACTAGAATCCACAGCGTTTTCCTCCAAGTTGTCCTTTAAGGGGACACTTGGGTTTGGTTCTTCCACTCTGGCGGTGGAGGTTTGTGTGGATTCCGGAGTGGAGGGCAATTTTATGTCATCTGCCTCCGCTCAACGGCACGCGATACCACTGGTTATGATGTCCAAGCCAGTCACCGTCAGAGTAGTGAACAGCGCGACTCTGCCCTCACAGATTACCCACCAAGCCGCTCCACTGTTACTCTCGGTGTCTCCATCTCATCAGGAGACGATATCCCTCCTCGTCATGCCTGAGGGTATCGACCAGGTCCTTCTAGGGGGTCCCCTGGTTGCGGTATCACTCTTCCCATATAGAGTGGTCCTCGGGGAGAATTCTTGGCTGGAGTGAGTCATGTGAGGGTAGATGTCTGAGGGAGTGTGTCCAGGTTGCCTCCACCGAGGTCCCCGCAGATCTTTCCTCGCTTCCCAAACACTATCGAAAGTATGCGGATGTGTTCTCCAAAAAGGCGGCGGAGACCCTTCCACCGCATCGCCCCTATGACTGTCCTAGTGACCTCTTGCCTGGTGCTGAGCCTCCCCGGGGTCGAGTCTATCCCCTATCTCTCCCAGAGACAGAGGCCATGTCTCAATACATCAGGGAGAATCTGGCAAGAGGATTCATTAGGAAGTCAGTGTCACCAGCGGGGGCGGGATTCTTCTTCGTCCAGAAGAAGAGTGGGGAAATACGTCCTTGCATCGATTACACGAGTTTTAACGGCATCACTGTTAATAATAAGTATCCTCTGACCCTGATATCGGAGCTGTTTGATAGGCTATGGGGAGCGAGAGTCTTTACCTAACTTGATCTGCGGGGGGCTTACTACCTGATTTGCATCCGTGATGGGGACGAATGGAAGATGGCATTTAACACCAGGGAGGGGCACTATACCTGGTGATGCCCTTTGGGCTCTGTAATGCCCCGGCCGTCTTCCAAGACTTTGTGAACGATATCTTCCAGGATATGCTTTGCACCTTGGTAGTAGTCTATCTGGATGATATCCTCATCTACTCTCCAGATATTGACTCCCACCAGAGAGATGTTTGCAAAGTTTTCGACCTCCTGCGGGCAAACTCCCTCTATGCCAAGTTGGAGAAGTGTGTGTCTGAGCAGGAGTCCTTGCCTTTCCTGGGCTATATCATCTCCGCCCAGGGTTTGGCCATGGATACTGCCAAGCTACAGGTGGTGATGGATTGGCAGGAACTGTTGTGAATTCACTTTCTGGCCTCCCTTTGGTTATTACTGAAGGTAGTGGAGCTGGTCAGATTGACAGAGGGGTTGCGAGTTCTCTTTCTGGGCTCCCTCTGGTGGTTACTGGAGGTAATGGAGCTGATCTGATTAACAGAGGCTTGCCACCTGATAATGAGGACGACGATTGGAGATCTGGGGTTTCAGATTGGGAATTAAGACAGCTGACTCCCTCTATCCCTGCTGGTGATTTTCTTCTGCCTCCTGAGGTCTGATGTTTCCAGCTCAGTCCCTGCATGTTCAGCTAAGTGTTCATTTGCTATTCTGCTTGCATTTGATCTGGTTTTGTCTATCTCACTTTTGTGTGTGTCAGCCAGCTTCGGCTGGGGCTGTGCTGAATCACCGCCCATATATTACTGCTTGTGCCAGTTTGTTTTTGTCCCTTATTAGATTGGCCTCCTTTTGCTCTGCTTTCAGAATATACCAGAGTGCTGATATAGTGGGTGAAGTTGTGCAACTTCAGTGTTTTTGCATCAGATGTGTTGGACTTTTTGTAGGGTTTTTTGCGTGATTGCAGACAGTGTCTTTCTTTTCCTGTCCTGTCTAGTCAGTGTGGGCCCCATCATTTGCTCAGTCTAGTTTCCTGCCTGCGTTTGTGTTTTCACATTGTCTCACTGACAATATATGTTTGGGGGCTATCTATTCCTTTGGGGTTTGCTCTGGGGCAGTTTAGATTTCCCTTTTCTTGCTTTAGGCTTAGTTAGCTCTCTGACTGTGCCGAGGCGTCTAGGATCATCGTAGGTACGCTGCACGGCTAATGCTAGTTGTGTGGATAGGATCAGGGGTCTGCAATCCGCTTAGTTGCCAACCTCTCTGGTTTTCTGTGGCTTAGCTTGGGCTTGCTCTCCTCCTCGGTGACCCATTCATAACAGAATCACCAGCCTAACTGTAGACTCTAGGGTACTCTAAAGTAGGAAAGAATTTAAAAAAAAAAAAAAAAAGTGTCAGAATTTTTTTTTCTTGTATATTTTTTCCTCTTTTCTTTCTGGGACTGCAGGAGGAGATTTTTTTTCTTTTTCTAAATGGAGACTAAGCAATTGTCTGATCGTGCTGAGCAGCTCGCTGCTGAAGTGCGGGGAATTTCTGCCTATCTCGCTCAATCATCTGCTCTTGAACCAACAATCCCTACTACTGATGTGTTTTCTGGGGATCGGTCTAAATTTTTGAATTTTAAGAATAATTGTAAACTATTTTTTGCTTTGAAACCTATCTCATCGGGGAGCTCTGTGCAGCAGGTTAAAATTGTCATCTCCCTGCTGCATGGCAATCCCCAGGATTGGGCCTTTTCTTTGACACCTGGAGATCCTATTCTGGCTAATGTGGATGCATTTTTTCAAGCCTTGGGGTTGTTGTATGATGAACCTAATGCTATTGATCAAGCTGAGAAAACCTTATTGGCATTGAACCAGGGTCAGGATTCTGCAGAGTTTTATTGTCAAAAATTCCAAAAGTGGGCGGTCCTTACTAAATGGAATGACGATGCCCTAGCAGCTCTCTTTTGGAATGGTTTGGCAGAAAATGTAAAAGATGTTATGGTGGGATTTGCTGTTCCCTCTGGTCTAAACGACACCTTGTCATTGGCCATTCAAGTTGATCGGCGTTTACGTGAACGTAAAACTACACGAGAGACGTTGCCGCCTCTCGAACGAACGTCTGAACCCATGCAATGTGATAGGGTTTTGTCTAGGGCGCAACGTCAGGAGTTTAGAAGGTGTAATAAGCTGTGTTTTTTCTGTGGGGACGCCTCTCATACTATTTCTGTCTGCCCTAAACGAGAAAAGCGTTTTGCTCACACATTTGCTGTGGGCAGTGTACAGTCTAAGTTCCTTTTCTGCTCCTTGTCTACATTTTCCGTTAAGGCTTTTGTAGATGCAGGAGCAGCTTTGAATCTGATGGATTTAGACTTTGCTAAACGTTGTGGTTTTCCTATGATACCCCTGCGGACTCCTATCCCTCTGTGGGCTATTGATGCTACTCCTTTGACGGAGAATAAACCCCAGTTTTGGACCCAGGTTATAATGCGGGTCGCCCCAACCACCAAGAAAATTGTAAATTTTTGGTGTTGCACAATTTGCATGATACTAGTGTTCTGGGTTTTCCTTGGTTGCAGACTCATAATCCTGTTTTGGATTGGAAATCTGTGTCTGTGGTGAGTTGGGGTTGTCAATGTGTTCTTAGTGACACTCCTGTTTTCTCCACGTCTCCCCAGTCTCATGATATTCCTGACTATTTGGCTGATTTTTCTGATGTATTTAGTGAGAGTAAGGCTAGTTTCACACTAGCGTTTTGGAGCGCAGCGACGGCCTGCGCACGGCCGCCGCTAAGCCCCGCCCCCTGCCCCGCCCCACCAGTAGCTCCACCCACCGGAGCATGACGCTGCATGCGCCCTGCGTCCCCTATCTTTATCACAGGGGGCGCAGGCCGTGCGCAGTATGCGTTTGGCGGCGCATGCGCCTTTTTGACGGTGCGCCAACGCAACCAAAATGCAGCAGGTTGGACGTCAAAAGGACGCATGCGCCGCCAAACGCATACTGCGCACAGCCTGCGCCCCCTGTGATAAAGATAGGGGACGCAGGGCGCATGCAGCGTCATGCGCCAGTGGGCGGAGCTACCGGCGGGGGCGCGGGGCTTAGCGGCGGCCGTCGCTGCGCTCCAAAACGCTAGTGTGAAACTAGCCTAAGACTGTGCAATTGAGTTAATGCCCGGGTGTAAATTTCCCAAGGGTCGGCTTTTCAACTTATCAGTACCCGAACATGATGCTATGCGATCTTATATCAAGGCGTCGTTGGAGAAGGGTCATATTAGACGATCCTCTTCACCTTTAGGTGCTGGGGGTTTTTTTGTGGCCAAGAAAGATGGTTCATTAAGGCCATGTATTGACTATTATTCCCTTAACAAAATCACTGTTAAATATCAGTATCCGTTACCCCTGATTTCTGATTTTCCAGAGTACCTGTTGGTTTACCAAGCTTGACCTCAGGGAGGCGTATAATCTTATTCACATCAAGCACGGGGATGAATGGAAGACGGCATTTAATACTCCGGAGGGACATTTTGAGTACCTGGTGATGCCTTTAGGGCTCACTAATGCCCCTTCTGTCTTCCAATCTTTTATGTACGATATTTTCTGGGACTTTGTGTTAGGCGTCGGATTTCTGGCTCTGCACAGCAGGAATCCAGAGCTGTACCTTCAGCGGTCTCCCATTCCGCTCCGACCACTCAGGGCCCTGCTCAGCAATCACAGCGAGCCAGGTGTGCTGCTCAGACTTGTTCTGTGAGCCTGGATGTTGCTGTCACCTCTGGTGCAGCAATGGTAGCGCAACCTGCTCCGCAGGGAACCACTCCAGAGGCTAAGTCCTCGTGCCATGCTACTGGGCATGCCCGCAACTTGACCTCTAACTGGAGAGCAGGGGTCATGTGCTCAGGTCCTGCGTCAGATCTGATTGGTCTCTTCCAGGGTACTGGAAGTTCCCGGAAGCGCATGGCTATAAAAAGCCCGCATGGCGGCTCGGCCATGCACTAGTGTAGCATATTATGCTGAGTGTGAATGGTGATGGATGCATGTTCTGGTGACTGACTTATTAAGAAACCCCTTCCCTCTGATAATACGAATGGTGACAGAGTGTTGGTGATAGTCAGCTCCCATTACTGGCGAACCAAGCGCCACTTTGCTTCCTGCACTGCACACTAGCGTCCAACGGTGACCGGCCTTCCGGCGCCGTCGTCTAGCGACTGTAGTTATTGCCACGTTGCGGTTGCAACGCCACCCGCTGGTTATCCTGTGAGGCTAACAGGGCCAGCACCTTCATATTGTTTTTCTGTAAGGCGACTCTGTGTCTGAACGGAGCCGCTCTTAGCGTTCGGGTGACGTTAACCCGAGCGCATTACTTCACCTTGTGGAGTATCTGCCATTGTCCAGCAGCGGTCTTATCATCTACCGCACGGTGGAACCCGGGCCGCGAACACACCTCCTATTATTTATATCTGGTGCGTTCCGCCAACCCTAACATTACACTAGTGCCAGGGTCTGGCTGGTAATGGCAGACGTGCAGCAGTGGCAGCGCTATATTCGGCAGCTGGAGAGCAGGTTGGCGGCTATTGAGAGCGCCAATTCAGCTGCGAATAGCTGCCGCTCAGACAGTCGCTGAGGCTGTCTCACGTGTGCCCGCATTTTTGCCCACACCGACAATTGCTCGCCTCCTGCTTCCCGACAAGTTTTCGGGTGACAGCGCCACCTGTAGGGGATTCGTGAGCCAGTGATCAATTCAGCTTGAGTTACTGGCTGCACGGTTTCCTACAGAGTGGGCTAAGGTGGGCTTTATTGTGTCACTCTTGTCTGGCCAGGCATTACAGTGGGCTACACCGTTGTGGGAACGTGATGATCCTGTTGTTCAGGGTGCTGCTTAGTTCCTCACGGCCCTGAGGCAGGTCTTTTTGGGGCCACGGATCACGCACGACACCTCCCTGCAATTAATATCCCTAACACAGGGCTCTCTCTCGGTCAGACATTATGCCGTCTGGTTCCGGACATTGGTTTCCGAGTTTGAGTGGCCGGACAAAGCTTTAGTCCCGGTGTTTTGGAGAGGGTTAGCTGAGCAAGTTAAAGACGCTCTAGCTACCAGAGAGGTTCCCACAAGTCTGGAGGAATTGATTGCCGTCTCCACCCGCATTGACCTCCGGTTTACGGAGTGCGGGTTGGAACGGGCACAATCCAGACGTAAGGTTCACTTGGCTCCCACATTCACCGAGCCGCTAACATACCCCGCACAGGAGCTTTTACCTTCCGAACCTATGGAGGTGTCTCGCACCGGCTCAAAGCCACGGTTGATGCGAAGCTCTATACGCTGCTAACAGTGCCGACAGTTTGGTCATCCGGTTAGCACGTGTCCTCTGGGGGCGAAAAAACATCCACATCCAGTGGCCGTAGGTGGTGGGCAGTCCAATATGAAACCCTTCTCACCCAAACCGGTATTCGGGGCATCTTAGACAATGGGTCCTCCACCTGGGAGGCAGAGGTTACCGTGGATTCCGGGGCCGAGGGGAACTTTATGTCTTCTATCTTCGCCCAGAAACACGCCATTCCCCTGGTACTATTACCACAGCCTCTGACCATCAGGGTGGTTAACGGAGCACCGTTACCCTCTCAGGTGACCCATCAGACAGCTCCACTTTGGCTCTTTATCTCACCCTCTCATCGTGAGACTCTGTCCTTGCTCATTTTGCCCGATGGCATCGATCAGGTGCTTCTCGGGATTCCCTGGCTCCGTTGCCACTCCTCATATCGAGTGGGCGACAGGGAACATACTCGCTTGGAGCAAGGACTGTGAGGGAAGGTGTCTGAGGGGCAGTCTTCAGGTGTCCTCCACTGAAGTGTCTGCGGATCTCTCCGCGCTACCTAAACCCTACCACCAATACGTGGACGTCTTCTCCAAAAAATCTGCGGAGACGCTCCCGCCGCACCGTCCATACGATTGCCCGATAGACCTCATGCCAGGCACAGAACCTCCTAGAGACTGTGTGTATCCACTATCACTCCCCGAGACAGAAGCTATGTCACAATATATCCGGGAGAACCTGGCTAGGGGTTTTATTAGAAAGTCGGTGTCGCCGGCTGGTGCAGGGTTCTTCGTTCAGAAGAAGAGCGGAGAGTTACGTCCCTGCATTGACTACAGAGGTCTCAATGCCATAACTGTAAAAAATAAATACCCTCTTCTGCTGATCTCTGAACTGTTTGACAGGTTGTGAGGGGCCCGGATCTTTACGAAAATAGATCTACGGGGGGCATACAACCTGATCCGCATTCGCGAAGGAGACCAGTGGAAGACAGCCTTTAATACCAGGGATGGCCACTATGAATATCTGGTCATTCCCTTCGGCCTTTGTAATGCGCCTGCTGTCTTCCAGGATTTCGTCAACGACGTCTTCCGCGACCTGCTCTCTACCTCGGTGGTGGTCTATCTGGATGACATGCTCATCTTTTCGCCAGATTTGGCCACTCACCGAAGAGATGTCTGCAGGGTCTTCGACCGTCTACGGGCGAACTCCCTTTTCGCCAAGCTGGAAAAGTGCCAGTTTGAGCAGGAGTCCTTGCCGTTCCTGGGCTACATCATCTCGGCCCAGGAGTTGGCTATGGATTCTGCCAAACTGCAAGCGGTAATGGATTGGCAAGAACCTCATTCACTCAAGGCGGTGCAGCGCTTTTTAGGGTTCGTCAATTATTACCGCCAGTTTATACCTCACTTTTCCACACTGGTTGCTCCTTTGGTTGCTCTCACGAAGAAAGGAGCTAACCCTAATGCTTGGACCGAACAGGTCTCCAAGGCCTTTTCGGCTATAAAATCTCATTTTGCTGGCGCTCCCATTTTACATCGTCCCGATGTGAACAAACCATTTATACTGGAGGTAGATGCCTCTTCTGTCGGTGCATGAGCAGTCCTTTTCCAAAAGGATGCTCAAGGTTGGAAGCATCCCTGCTTCTTCTCAAAGACCTTTGCACCGGGGGAGAAGAATTACTCCATCGGGGACAGGGAGCTGCTAGCCATGAAGTTGGCCTTTTCAGAGTGGAGACATCTCCTGGAGGGAGCTCGGTTTCCTTTCCAGGTCTATACGGACCATAAAAACCTGGTCTATTTACAGACGGCCCAACGCCTGAACTCTCGTCAGGCCAGGTGGTCGCTCTTATTCTCCCGCTTCCGCTTCACCTTGCATTACCTATCGGGAGAGAAGAATGTCCGTGCGGATGCTCTGTCATGCTCGGTGGTTTCGGCGGATGAAGGGAAGGCTGAGCCTCGGTTAATCCTCCCGCCGGAGAGTATTACGACCGTGGCTCCAGTGGCTCTTGTCATGATACTAGTGCTGGGTGACCATCACTTCTGGTGTTAGTGTTCTGATCTCAGTGCAGACTCTCACCTGCACACCTGGGATAAATTATGGTGGCCTCTCATTGGTTCTGGGGAGGCTTCTTATAGCCTCAGGAAGCTCCCATCCCCGTCAGTTATACTTTCGCCCTTGGCATTGTGTGGTGACCCCTGAGTGTGTTAGTGCTGTGTTCTGGTTGCTTGATTCTCTGTGTATGACTCGGTCTGTTCTCTGGATATCGCTTTGGATTCTGCTTGGTACCTTCTACGTCCGTTTGGTTTTTGATCTCTGCTTGGCCCTGACTGTCCGTTCTGTCTCATCCCTGGTACTGTATTGATATCTTGTGTATGACCTTTGGCTTTGTCTGACCTTCCGTCTGTTTATCCCTCCTGTACCACGCTTGTCTGTATTGTGCTTGACCTCTGCTTTGCCTGACTCTGAGTTTTGTTCCTTCTTTGAAAGCAGGACGCTAAGCCCCGCCCCCTTACAGTCACATGACCGTTCACATGACCGTAGGTCCTGTGCCGGCTTTCTAAACTTCTACATTCAGGTCCCTTGCATCTTTATTTTCCGTCTGTTCTTGTCCCCAGGGGTCCCTACGGTGCGGGTGAGTCCCTGCTTAGCAGAGGCTGTACGCCGGCGCTGTCAGGACCCTGACATTATAACTGACCAATAAGTTTTTGGGGAGTTTTTTATGCAGAGAGTTATGGATCCCATACAGTTTCTGGCTGACCAGATGAAAAGTCTGAGTCAGATGTTTCAGGGTTCATCTCTGGAGCAGCAAGCTCTGGCTCGTTCTCAGCAGCAGGTTTCTGAGACAGTGGGGGGGGGCTTTAGCTGCTGGGTCTCTGGGGGCTGGGGCGAGTGATGTTGCTTTGGTGTCCCTAGAACCACCTGTTAAACTGCCTGACTTTTTTCTGTAAACAAAAAGGAGTTCAGGGTCTTCATGGAGGGGTGCAAACTTTTTTTTAGTTTGAGACCACGTTCCTCTGGGGACGAAAGTCAGAAGGTTGGGGTCGTTATGTCTCTATTAAGAGGGTCCCCACAAGCTTGGGCTTTCTCCCACTGCCCCTGAGAGAGTGTCTGTGAATGCATTTTTTGAGGCCCTCGGGCACATTTATGATGAGCCTGACCGAGTGCGATTGGCAGAGGACATGGTGATGAGTGTCTGTCAGGGGAAACACTCAGCTGAGTGATTTTGTACTGAATTCCGCCGCTGGGCCATAGAGGTCTCTTGGAACGACGCCGCACTCTGAGGACTCTTTCGCAGAGGCTTGTCTGAGTGGCTGTAGGATGCCTTGGCGTTGCATCCCCCACTTAACTCTCTCGAGGACGCCATGACCCAGGCCGTCCGGATGGACCGCAGGTTGAGGGCCAGAGGGGTGATGCAGGTGGAAACTCCATTGTTCCCCAGTGGAAAAGAGACTGCCCCTGAGCTCGTGGATGTAGGTGCCCTCTCTCTGAAGGATACGGAGAGGAAACGCCGGAAGGACAAGCAGTTATACTTTTACTGCGGTAAAACGGGACATTGGAAAAGGGAGTGTCCTGATTGCCCATCTTCATACCCGGTCGGCGGGAAACGACTAGGTCTGGGTAGTCAACAGGGAGACTGCTCAGACCCTCAGGTACCCTTTTCCTCGTTTTCTAAAGTGTTACTGCCTGTTTGTGGACGGTAGTTCTTTTTCGTCTACAGCCTTCGTGGACTGCGGGTCATCGATTAATCTCATTGACTCCCAATTGGTCACACACTGCAAGATAGGGACAGTTAGGCTCAAGGTTCCGATCAAGGTGATGGCCAATGACTCCTCTCCCCTCACTAAGGAGGGAATTCTCTGTATGTCTGACTTGTTTTAGCTCAGAGTGGGTGCTACTCATGTGGAAAACCTAAGTTGTTTTGTGCTGGACAATCTACCTACAGGGTTGGTGTTGGGCATGCCCTGGTTACAACGCCATAACCCAGTTATTAACTGGAAAACGGGGGAGATTGTTCAATGGGGGTTTAATGATTTTGAGTCATGTGATAAATCCGCACTGCTGGTTGAACCTGTTAAATCTGTGTCTGTATCATCTGTCGAGCTGGAAGGTATTCCGGAATGCCTGAAGGACTTCGAAGATGTATTCTCCGAAAGCGAGGCCGAGACGTTACGCCACATAGACCCTTTGACTGCGCTATTGAGCTGGTCCCGGGGGCTAAATTACCTAAAGCCCGTCTGTTTAATTTGTCCAGTCCTGAGTGCTTGGCTATGAAGGAGTACTTTGCTGAAAGTCTGCGCAAAGGACACATACGTCCTTCAGTCTCACCTGTGGCGGCAGGTTTCTTTTTTGTAAAGAAAAAAGATGGCGGGTTACGTCCCTGTCTCGACTTCCGGGAGCTTAATCAGATTACTGTACGGAATACGTACCCCCTTCCGTTGATTCCCGATTTATGTAACCAACTATCAGGGGCAAAGTGGTTTTCTAAACTGGATCTTCGGGGGGCGTATCATTTGATAAGGGTCCGAGAGGGGGATGAATGGAAAACCGCGTTCCTCACGACCGAGGGACTATTTGAAAATTTAGTCATGCCATTTGGTCTTACCAACGCCCCCGCCATATTTCATAATTTCATCAACGTGGTATTCTCGGATCTCATTGGTCGTTTTGTCGCTATCTATTTAGATGATATTTTGATATACTCCCCCGACAAGCACTCTCATTTGGAACATGTACGAACTGTTCTCCAAAGACTGAGAGAAAATCATCTGTATGCCAAATTGGAGAAATGTGTATTCTGTGTGCAAGAATTGTCTTTTTTGGGGTTAATTGTATCCGGTGAGGGTTTTCGCATGGACCCCAAGAAGGTGCGGGCCATTGCGGATTGGGTGCAACCCCGAGATCTTAAGGGTTTTCAGCGATTCTTGGGGTTCGCCAATTATTACCGCAAATTTTTCCGGGGGATTTCGCAAGTGGTCAAACCTCTCACGGATCTAACATGCAAAGGTGCGGATGTGAGAAATTGGTCCTCGCTCGCAAAAGAGGCCTTTGCGACGCTGAAAAAATGTTTTATGTCTGCTCCTGTCTTGGTACAGCCAGATCCTTCCAAGCCATTTGTGGTGGAGGTGACGCCTCCAAGGTGGGGGTGGGGGCGGTGTTGTCCCAGGGGTCTGCCACTCTAACCAAACTCAGGCCATGTGCCTTCTTTTCCAGAAAGTTCTCTGCTGCTGAAAGAAATTATGATGTAGGCAATAGAGAGCTTCTTGCGGTTAAGTTGGCGTTTGAGGAATGGAGGCACTTTTTGGAGGGGGCCAGTCACCCGGTTACTGTGATCACTGATCACAAAAATTTGTCTTACATCGAGTCTGCTAAAAGATTAATGCTCAGACAGGCCCGCTGGTCACTTTTTTTTTCTCGTTTCCAGTTTACTATTACATTCCGTCCAGGGTCAAAGAATGTCAAGGCTGACGCCTTATCTCGTAGTTTTCACCCTGTGTCTGTCCATGAGCCACCGTCCTCCATTCTGCACCCTGGGGTGGTGTTAGCAGGGATCTCGTCTGAATTGGAACGGGAAATTGAGGGGGCCCAGTCGCTGGCTCCTGCAGGCAAAGCCAGGGGGCAAGTTGTTTGTCCCAGAGCAACGTCGCCTTAAACTCTTGCAAGAGTTCCACGAATCCAAGTTGTGTGCTCACCCTGGTATATCAGCCACGCGACTGGCGGTGGCTAGGATCTTCTGGTGGCCTACTCTGGGTTCTGATATAAAGAAATTCATTTCTGGTTGTGGGGTCTGCGCTCGTTCTAAAAGCTCTCATAGCCGGCCGGCGGGGGAGCTGATGCCCTTGGAAGTTCCCGAAAGACCGTGGACCCATCTGTCCATGGATTTTATTACCAATCTTCCCTCTTCCAGGGATAATATTGTGGTATGGGTAGTGGTGGACAGATTTTCTAAGCAGGCTCATTTTGTACCCCTGTCCGCATTACCTTCTGCTGAGATCTTATCCAGATTGTTTGTGCAGCATGTGGTCCGCTTGCATGGGGTACCCCTGAATGTGGTGTCTGATCGTGGTGTGCAGTTTGTGGCTAAGTTTTGGCGTGCTTTCTGCAAAAAATTAGGGATATCTCTGTCCTTTTTGTCTGCATACCATCCTGAGAGTAATGGTCAGATGGAACGCACTAATCAGTCTCTGAAACAGATCCTCAGATGTCTGACTTCTGCTAGACAGAATGACTGGTGTGATATACTGCCGTTGGCTGAATTTGCCTTCAATAATCGGGTGAGTCAATCCACTGGTATGTCCCCTTTCTTGATCAACTATGGGTTCAGTCCTCATTTTGGTGAGTTTTCTCGTCTGGATTCGGGGTGCCCCGGGGCTGAGGACTCTGTTCAGCGGTTAAAAGATACATGGGCAGAAGTCCAGCGGCGTATATCTAGGTCTCAAGGCAGGTATAAGTTTTTCGCGGACAGGAAATGAACACCTGGTCCCATGTTTCAGGTGGGAGAGAAAGTTTGGCTCTCCATGCGAAACATTAAGTTAAAGATTCTGTCAGCCAAGTTGGGCCCCAAATTAATTGGTCCGTACAAGATTGTGGAAAAAATCAACCCAGTAGCGTACAGGCTGTGCCTTCCACCCTCTTTCAAGATCCCTAACGTCTTCGATAGATCTCTACTGAAGCCGTTTGAAGCAGTCCGGGGAGAATCCGAGTCCGTTGCTCCTCCGGTTTCGGTTGAGGGACATGTGGAATATGAGATTGGTCACATTGTAGATTCTAGGTTGGTACGGTGGTCAGTACAGTACCTAGTTCATTGGAAGGGGTATGGGCCGGAAGACAGGTCCTGGGTGCCGGCCCGGTTGATGCATGCGGATCGTCTGGTTCGGGCTTTCCATGCTAGGTACCCGGGCAAGCCTGGGGGTCTAGAGGCCCCCCGTTGAGAGGGGGCGGTACTGTCAAGATACTAGTGCTGGGTGACCGGCACTTCTGGGGTTAATGTTCTGATCTCAGTGCAGACTCTCACCTGCACACCTGGGACCTATTATGGTGGCCTCTCATTGGTTCTGGGGAGGCTTCTTATAGCCTCAGGAAGCTCCCATGCCCCGTCAGTTATACTTTCGCCCTTGGCATTGTGTGGTGACCCCTGAGTGTGTTAGTGCTGTGTTCTGGTTGCTTGATTCTCTGTGTATGACTCGGTCTGTTCTCTAAATATCGCTTTGGATTCTGCTTGGTACCTTCTACGTCCGTTTGGTTTTTGATCTCTGCTTGGCCCTGACTGTCCGTTCTGTCTCATCGCTGGTACTGTATTGATATCTTGTGTATGACTCTTGGCTTTTTCTGACCTTCCGTCTGTTTATCCCTCCTGTACCTCCCTTGTCTGTATTGTGCTTGACCTCTGCTTTGCCTGACCCTGAGTTTTGTTCCTTCTTTGAAAGCAGGATGCTAAGCTCCGCCCCCTTGCTGTCACATGACCATTCACATGACCGTACGTCCTGTGCCTGCTTTCTAAACTTCTACATTCAGGTCCCGTGCATCTATATTTTCTGGCTGTTCTTGTCCCCAGGGGTCCCTACGGTGCGGGTGAGTCCCTGCTTAGCGGAGGCGGTACGCCGGCGCAGTCAGGACCCTGACAGCTCTCAAGTCAGTGCCACCAGGCAAGACCTTGGTGCCTCCTCAGCTACGGCTTGAGGTCCTCGCCTGGGCACATGCCTCCAGGGTGGGTGGTCATTTTGGTATTAAACGGACCACCGAACTCCTGGCAAGGTCATATTGTTGGCCACATATGGCTCGAGATGTTAAGGAATACGTGCAAGCATGCATCTCGTGTGCTCGTAACAGACCCTCTAGACAGAGGCCGGCGGGGCTGCTGTATCCCCTGCCAGTGGCGGTTAGACCTTGGGAGATGGTTGGCATGGATTTCGTGGTTGGCCTGCCCAAGTCTGGTGGCAGTACGGTCATCTGGGTGGTCACCGACCATTTTTCCAAAATGGTGCATTTGGTGCCACTCGCACGGTTGCCTTCCACTCATGGTCTTGCCACTTTGTTCATCACGCACGTATTCCACCTACATGGCATGCCGGACAAAATCATTAGTGATCGAAGTCCCCAGTTCGCATCTTGGTTTTGGAGGGAGCTCTGCAGCTTACTCAGCATCGAGCTAAATTTGTCCTCCGCTTACCATCCCGAGACGAACGGATTGGTCGAGAGAGCCAATCAGACCTTGGTCACCTACCTACGGCATTTTGTTTCTGCCAGGCAGGATAACTGGGCATCCTTGCTACCATGGGCCGAATTTGCCCTAAACAATGCGGTGGCTGATTCCACTGGTCAGACGCCCTTTCTCCTAAACTACGGCCAACATCCACGCGTCCCTGTCCCGATGCCAGTGTCCTCCACTGACTCCAGGGTGGCAGACTGGGCAGTGGAGGCCCGGGACATTTGGGATCGCACTCAGGATGCTATCCATGCTTCTAAGGAAAGGATGAGGACGTCCGCCGACACGCATCGGCGACCCGCTCCAAGCTTCTCCCCTGGCGACATGGTGTGGCTCTCCACCCGAAATATCAAACTGCGGGTCGAGTCCCCCAAGTTCGCGCCACGTTACATCGGACCTTTCAAGGTCCTTGAGCGAATTAGCTCGGTGGTCTATTGCCTGGCTCTTCCTCCACATTTAGCCATTTCGGACGTGTTTCATGTGTCCCTCCTCAAACCAGTTCACATGGCCCGGTTTTCTTAGTCACCGGCCGGGTCGTCAGACGAATTTGAGGTTAATGCCATCGTAGGGCGCAGGTTTGTCCGTGGCAAAAATTTTTATTTAGTGGATTGGAAGGGTCATGGGCCCGAGGCTCAAACCTGGGAGCCGGTGGAAAACATCCACGCCCCGCTCCTGATCGCGGCCTTTGAGTGCAGTGAGGGGGCCCTAGGAGGGGGGTCCTAGGAGGGGGGGGTAATGTTAGGCATTGGATTTCTGGCTCTGCACAGCAGGAATCCAGAGCCGTACATTCAGCAGTCTCCCATTCCGCTCCAACCGCTCAGGGGCCTGCTCAGCAATCACGGCGAGCCAGGCATGCTGCTCAGACTTGTTCTGTGAGCCTGGATGTTGCTGCCACCTCTGATGCAGCAATGGTAGCGCTACCTGCTCCGCAGGGAACCGCTCCAGAGGATAAGTCCTCGTGCCGTGCTACTGGGCATGCCCGCAACTTGACCTCTAACTAGAGAGCAGGGGTCACGTGCTAAGGTCCTGCGTCGGATCTGATTGGTCTCTTCCAGGGTACTGGAAGGTCCCGGAAGCGCATGGCTATAAAAAGCCCGCATGGCGGCTCGGCCATGCGCTAGTGTAGCATATTATGCTGAGTGTGAATGGTGATGGATGCATGTTCTGGTGACTGACTTATTAAGAAACCCCTTCCCTCTGATAATACGAATGGTGACAGAGTGTTGGTGATAGTCAGCTCCCATTACTGGCGAACCAAGCGCCACTGTGCTTCCTGCACTGCACGCTAGCGTCCGACGGTGACCGGCCTTCCGGCGCCGTCGTCTAGCGGCTGTAGTTATTGCCACGCTGCGGTAGCAGCGTCCTTCAGCAGTTGCAACGCCACCCGCTGGTTATCCTGTGAGGCTAACAGGGCCAGCGCCTTCGTTTTGTTTTTCTGTAGGGCGACTCTGTGTCTGAATGGAGCCGCTCTTAGCGTTCGGGTGATGTTAACCCGAGCGCATTACTTTACCTTGTGGAGTACCTGCGATTGTCCAGCAGCGGTCTTATCATCTACCGCACGGTGGACCCCGGGCGGCGAACGCACCTCCTATTATTTATATCTGATGCGTTCCGCCGACCCTAACATTTTGTGGATAAGTTTTTGATCATTTATCTGGATGATATTTTGATTTTTTCCAGTGATTGGGATTCTCATGTGGAACATGTCCAGACTGTGTTCCGGATTTTGAGGGAGAATTCCCTATTTGTTAAGGGATCGAAGTGCCTCTTTGGTGTACAGAGGATTTCATTTTTGGGATTTATCTTATCTCCATCGACTATTGAAATGGACCCGGCCAAGGTACAGGCCATATATGATTGGGTTCAGTCCATTTCTTTGAAGGCTCTCCAGAAGTTTTTGGGTTTTGCTAATTTCTACCATAAATTTATAAGTAATTTTTCTGGTATTGTTAAACCACTGACTGATCTGACCAAAAAGGGCACTGATGTAGTGAATTGGTCTCCAGAGGCAGTCTCGGCATTTCAGGAGCTTAAGCGGAGATTCACTTCGGCTCCTGTTCAACAGCAACCTGATGTCTCACTCCCATTTCAGGTGGAGGTAGATGCTTCTGAGATTGGTGCAGGAGTCGTTTTGTCCCAAAAAGATCCGGTGACTTCTAAGATGAATCCCTGTGCCTTCTTTTCTCGAAAATTCTCCCCATCTCAACGTAACTATGACGTGAGGAATCGGGAATTGTTGGCCATGAAATGGGCATTTGAAGAGTGGAGACATTGGTTGGAGGGAGCTAGACATCAAGTTGTGGTCCTCACCGACCACAAGAATTTGATTTATCTTGAATCAGCCAAACGCATGAATCCTAGACAGGCTAGGTGGGCCTTGTTTTTCACGCGTTTTAATTTTGTCGTCTCTTTTCTTCCGGGCACTAAGTGTTAGGAATCTGGTTTCTGACACGTCTAGACAGAAACCCAGATTCTGACATGCTGCAGTCTCTTGCCCATCTGCTGCAGCAGAAGGGATTGCTGAGGAGATTGTCTCACAACAACTGTCTCCAGAGGCTAAGTCCTTTATTCCATCTATTGGGCATGCTCACGGGACGAGCTCCTATTAGACTTCGGGAGTCAGGTGTTCAGGTCCTGCTCCGGATCCTATTGGCTCTTCCTGGACTCTTGGAGATTTCTGGAAGGTCCCGTGCGCTATAAAAAGTGCGCATGGCCTTTCCGCCATGCGCTAGTGTAGCCATACTGCTGCTGTATGTTTGTTGATGGATGCATGGACTGGTGACTGACTTATTATGAAACCCCTACCCTCTGATACTACGCATGTGTGAGTGTTTGTGTTAGTGCCAGTACCCAGTGCCAAGCGCCAGCGCGTTATGCTCCATACTACAGCAGCCTAAGCGTCAGCATTGCACCTGCTAGTCAGCAGTGTCTTTGCAGCGGCTCTGCTATAGCCGCGCTGCAGTTGCAGCTCCTAGTGGCGTTCGCGGTTGCGACGCCTTGCACACGTTTCCGGTAGGTCCTTACGGAGTTAGTAATGCTACCTTGTGTTTCTCCGGTGACCGCATACCGTGTGTGTTTTGCTGAGATTCTGTATCCTGAACAGACTCAGCGTCTTTTTGTGTTACCATTTATAATTACAGCTCTGTGAGCTCAACAGAGTTTGTTCAGTGCACTTGGTGACGCACTTATACCGGTGCACTCTACCGCCTATAGCTCTGCCACCACCTAGCAGCGGTCGTTCCATCTACCGCACGGTGGACCCCGAGTGGCGAAGGCACTTTATTTATATTTTTATTTTAGTGTCTTCCGCCACTCCTAACACTAAGAATGTTAAGGCGGACGCCCTTTCTAGGAGTTTCTTTGCAGATTCTCTTAATGTGACCGAGCCTACTACCATTCTAAATGAGGGTGTAGTTCTTTCTTTTTCTTTTCAAAGTTTTGTTTATTTAAAATTATAAATCATTTACAAACATGCAAACATGACATCTAGAATGTACTTGTAATCACCCTAGGCATTTACATTACAGATTGCGTACGAATTCTTTGAGCTATAAAAGTAACAGGTGCCCAAGGTTCCTGAAAGCAGAATTAAATAGCTCATATTCTATTACGATGTCAAATAATCATTATTAACCTGTAGCAAAAAACATTGCAACAGGCAACAAAAAGAGAAAAAGGATAAGAGAAAAAAGAGAAAGATGAGGAAGGGATAGGTCATAGGGGTAGGGGGAGGAGGGATTGAATAGGCTCAGGATATGTCAACCTTAAGACTCACTGTATGCTATGCTACATTACTACATTAGTCTCTTGGAGGGTCATGTGTAGACCGATAAAGGATCCATGGACGCCAAATGTTTTCGAACGCTGAGAGAGAGCCATTAACTGACGCAGCAAGTTTAGCTACATAGTACAGCATGTCCACTTTTTCATATATTTGGCACATGGAGGGAACTATTGTTGTCTTCCAATAAGTAGGGATCAGCAATTTCACTGCTGTCAACATATGTTGTGCAAGAATGGAAGAGCCCTTGTAGCTAGGCCATATGGGGAAATTTAAGAGTACAGTTTCGGGTGTTAGCTTAAATGATTTACCCAATACTCCTTGCATGAAGCTCCCCACACAGTGCCAAAAATGCAAGAGGGGTGGGCAGGACCACCACATATGGTAATATGAGCCCTCTGGGTCTCCACATCTCCAACATTCAGCCGATATGCCCTTCCTCCAATGACTACTTTGTTTTGGCGTGGTGTACCATCTGGATATTATCTAAAAAGAATTTTCCTGCGCTCTGACTCACTGTGTGGGGCCATGCGATTGGTTATAGATTTGGGATACTTGGGCTTGTGTGAATCTATAGCCCAGATCTTTTTCCCAGAGTGTGATATAAGCCCTCTTGAGACAACATTCTAGTCCTATTAATATTTGATATATGGTAGACATTATTTTTTTTGGTTTGTGGCTAGTTGCACATAAAGTTTCAAATCCAGTTAATGGACGTGTAAGATTCGAGTTGTTAAGATAATGCCTCAGCAAATCTCTGATAGGTCTATATTGAACGAAGTTCAAGTTAGAAAGACCCGGTATCTCCTGCAATTCTTGCAGCGAGAGGAGTGTCCCCTCTCCCAATAGCTGATCAATAGAGACATTCGCCAGGTATTTAGATCTCCCACTATCGCCACCTCGGAAGTAAAAATGATGTGGAACAATATCGCCAATTTGAGCAAAGGGGACAGAGGGGGAGCAAGAGCTTCCATCATCTCTCCCCATATCCTCAATGTAGCCCTGGTATGGATATTATATATTGGGGCGCCTGGTTTTTTATAAGTGTGCATTAAGAAAGTAGACCTCAGAGGAGAGGGTGCCAAAGCACTCTCTATTTCTATCCATTGTTTGTCTTGTGAATTTCGCAATATATCAACCACTCTTGTTAGCATTGCTGCTTGGTAGTATTTCAATATATCTGGGGCACCCATTTCTCCCTTAGCTTTGGGTAGGGTTAGAGTTCTGTAAGCTAAACGTGGTTTTTGTTTCTTCCATATGTAGTTCCAGAATAATAAATTGATTTTAGCAAGATACGATTTAGGTATGATTATGGGGAGCATTTGGAAGATATAAAGAAACTTGGGGAGAATCAAACTCTTCAGTAAATTTTTCCTCCCCATCCAAGAAATATAGGAGTCTTTCCATTTTTTTATGGTGGATTCCACTGATGATATCAATGGGGGGATGTTTAACCGGAAAAGATCATCGTTCGTTCTTCCTATCTTTACTCCCAGGTATGTGATGTACTGTTTAGGCCATGCAAAAGGATATAAATTCTTTAGCTTAGTCTTAATCTTTGCCGAGATATGCAAATCTAGTATTTCTGACCTAGGGTACCGTTACACCTAGCGATGCACCAGCGATCCCGACCAGCGATATGACGCGGTCAGGATCGCTGGTGCATCGCTAGGTGGTCGCTAGTGAGCTGCCACACAGGCAGATCTCACCAGCGACATCGCTGGGGACAGGGATCGCTACTTACCTGTCAGACGCGGCGATCCTGACGTCCTCCCGCCCGGCTCCACACGTCGCTCGTCGGCGCCACAGGAAGCGCCGCAGGAAGTGACCGACGAGGAATGGTCCAGGAGCTTCTCGCGCGATCAGCGATAACCAGCGGGGGAGCCGGTCGGAGGTAAGTATCACATGCAGCGATATCGCTAGCAATATCGCTGCAACGTCACAAAATCGGTGACTTTGCAGCGATATTGCTAGCGATATCGCAGTGTGTAAAGGGGGCTTTAGACATGTTTACTTTAAAATTGGAAATGCTACCGTACACCTCTAGGAGTTTCATCAGGGCCGGTAATCCCGCCAGTGGTTTAGTCAAAAAGATTAAAAGATCGTCAGCAAATGCTGCAGCTTTTAACAAGTGTTTCTTGTTAGTTTTGATTCCCACTATTTCTGGATGATCCTGAATAGCGATTGAGAGTGGTTCCATTGCATGAACAAAAAGTAATGGCGACATTGGGCGGCCTTGCCTTGTTCCATTTTTAATAACAAACATGTCCGTCGTAAAATCATTAATTCTAATTTGAACTGTGGGGTTATCATACATTGCCATTATTACTGTTATAAATATATTTGGGATTTCAAACCTAGCCAGCACCTCTCTCAAGAACCCCCAGTCCACCCTCTCGAAAGCCTTTTCGGCATCCGTTCCAAGGAGAACCAGGAGGAGTCTGCAGTGTTTTGCATATTGAAGAAGGTGCAGTACCTTATGAGCATTATCCTTCCCCTCTCTCCCCCCAACGAAACCAGTCTGGTTTAAGGAAATCAGATCTGGTAGTGATTTGGACAGACGTTTTGCTAGTAAGCCAGACAATAATTTTAAATCAACATTAAGTAGAGAAATCGGTCTATAGCTACTACATAGCTCCGGGTCTTTCCCCTCTTTGTGTATCAAAGATATTCTGGCTGCCAGTATTTGCTTCGGTAATGGGTGACCTTCTAGAACTGCATTGCAGACATTTAGTAGGTGTGGTAGCAGGAGAGAGGAGAAAGACTTATAATACACCGTTGAGAACCCATCCGGGCCAGGCGCCTTCCCAGTAGGACATCTCGACAGGGAGGAGTGTAGTTCCTCCATAGTAAATGGCTTGGCAAGGTGTTGTTTTTGAGTATCTGATAGGGGTGGCAGATTCAACTGATTTAAAAAGTCCCTCACCTCTAGACTTCTTTTAAGAGGCGCTTCGGTGGATTCATCTGCCCTTAGGTTATATAACTGTTTATAATAATCAAGGAATGCCTTCTCCATATGATCTGGATTTTGTGACCTAACCCCTTGATCATTTCTAATAGAAGTGATCTGGGTGCGGGCCTGTGTCTTTCTCAGTTGAGATAATACCAATTTGGAGGCTTTATCGCCATGCACATACATTCTATGTTTCCACAGTGTATAGAGTTTGGCAGACCTTGAGTTAAGAACTTCTCTCAATTGTTGTCGTGTTTTATGCAGGGTGTCTAGGACTTGTTGGCAGGCTTTGCGTTTATGTTGGAGTTCGAGTTGAGTTATGCTATCATATAGATCATGCATTTCTTTTTGTCGCAATTTGTTATAGAAGGAGGTAGAGTTGAGCGACTTTTGGTTTTTTAGGGTCGCGTTTCGTTTCGTGAAACCCGACTTTTCCAAAAGTCGGGTCGAGCAAGATCGTCCGATTATAGGGAAAAGTCGGGGTCGTCCCGAAACACGAAACCCAATGTAAGTCAATGGGGAATAAAAGTCGGCAGTGAGAGGAGGACAGGAAACACACCTACAGTGCCCATTTGAATGCCAAAAGCATCAATTCTTCTTACTTAAGCTTGTCAACCTTAATTAACTTCATAATACAAGTTACGCACTGAAAAATGGGGGTTATTTGGCTACAGTTGTGGGGGGGGAGGGCTGGCTCCAGGTTTTCATGTGCCCTGGGCGAAAGAGCGCCCCTTTAACACATACCACAACTCATCATGCTCCGATACGGCAGAGAAATAGCGGTATAATACAATGAAAAATACTTCACTTTTTACATCTCATGACGAGGCCCATCTATTTCTCCATACAGAATCATTGGTCCCATATAATGTTTGAAACAGTATATGATGAGCTCCACATAATGCTACAGTATATGTTGGTCCCCATGGATGAAGCTCCACTGTCTTATGGGCCCAAATAATGCTCCAAACATAATGGGCCCCATTTCTAATGCTCTAGTGTATAATGGGCCCTGTAAATGCTGCTCCAGTGTCTGATGTCCACCTTTGGAATGTTCCAGTGTATGGTGGGCCCCATCTATCATTCTCCAGAGTATAGTGCTCCCCAAAAATTGCTGTCCCAACATTGAAAACAATCAAATAAGTCTCCTCGCTAGGGAATCCCTGTACTTGTCTGGACTCCTCGTCATCCCCATCTTCCATCTCACTGCACAGTATTTCAACTTTGCAAGTGCTGTGATCCTGAGCAAGCAGGGGGGGGCCCACTCGTTGGCGACGGCACTGGCACAGGGCCCCTGATAGTACAGTGGTGTGTCTGATGGCGGGTGGGCCGAACCTGCACTTTCATCTGCAGCTTCCTCTTTGTCACCGTGTAAGATGGAACTGTATATGGGAAGGGTAACCTGAGTTTCATCAGGGTCAGATTCAGGCCGTGTAGCGTGCGAGGGGAATGTAGTGGTCTGGGTCAATGTACCAGCAGATTCATCGAGCAGTGGCTGGGCATCAGTGCACTTGTGTCGCCCCCAGGAGTACGGTCGCCACAGTGGCATTACCTTCCTCCTAGGGAGTGTGATGTCATGCTTGGGAGCAACGAACGATCTCTCTAGCAGGTTAACTGATTGGGCGGCGTTATTCCCACGAGTCATGACCCTCCAATCAGCGTTCATGAAGGCAAAGTGTTTGTTTTACGTGGGCAGTATGGTTGCAAAGCTGAACCTTAAAGGAATGTCCAGAAGGGCACCACCAGGAGTGGAGCCTACGGTTAAATTCGACTCCACCTGGGAAACCTCAAACATGCCAGCTACAGAACAGATGCACACATTGCAAGCTTAATTCCGTTAACGAACGAGACTCCGTCATGCCCCGCGGTCCGAGTCCGGCTTACTAGAGGGACACGTGAGGCTCTGGCACATGAGATTGGCCAATAACTGGTGTGTCATGCCCTTACATGTCCGTGGCTGCATGTGCGCTACACTGAAAAGGCCAGCGTTTGTCGCTTACAGGTGCAGATAACCCGCTGAACAACGTTAGTGATGGGGATCACTGATTACAATTATTACCCGCGAACAATGATTTCCCAGTAAGTGCAGGTCAACCGCAGTTCCGGAATTAGGCCTAACCGTCATTCCTGAAAAAATGAAAAACTTACGTGTGCAAACCACAGGTGCTGTAGCTTGCTTAACAGCTCGCCAGCCGTTCTCACGCCCAGTATGGATTACACGTGATTGCACAAAGGTGACAAAGGGTACCGTATCCCCAGATAACATGTATGGATAGCGTACACATTCAAAATATATGTCTATACATCAGGAGGCAGGCTCAGACGGTGTTAGGCCCAGTATGGATTGCACGTGATTGCACAAAGGTCAGAAAGGGTACCGTATCCCCGGATAACATGTATGGATAGCATAGTGTACACATTCAAAATATATGTCTATACATCAGGAGGCAGGCTCAGACGGTGTTAGGCCCAGTATGGATTGCACGTGATTGCACAAAGGTTAGAAAGGGTACCGTATCCCCGGATAACATGTATGGATAGCGTACACATTCAAAATATATGTCTATACATCAGGAGGCAGGCTCAGACGGTGTTAGGCCCAGTATGGATTGCACGTGATTGCACAAAGGTTAGAAAGGGTACCGTATCCCCGGATAACATGTATGGATAGCGTACACATTCAAAATATATGTCTATACATCAGGAGGCAGGCTCAGACGGTGTTAGGCCCAGTATGGATTGCACGTGATTGCACAAAGGTTAGAAAGGGTACCGTATCCCCGGATAACATGTATGGATAGCGTACACATTCAAAATATATGTCTATACATCAGGAGGCAGGCTCAGACGGTGTTAGGCCCAGTATGGATTGCACGTGATTGCACAAAGGTTAGAAAGGGTACCGTATCCCCAGATAACATGTATGGATAGCATAGTGTACACATTCAAAATATATGTCTATACATCAGGAGGCAGGCTCAGACGGTGTTAGGCCCAGTATGGATTGCACGTGATTGCACAAAGGTTAGAAAGGGTACCGTATCCCCGGATAACATGTATAGATAGCGTACACATTCAAAATATATGTCTATACATCAGGAGGCAGTCTCAAACGGTGTCAGGCACAGTATGGATTTAACGGCCCAGACTACACAGCGGAGGAGCAGGGAGAGGTAAAGATTGCAAATGCTGGGGCCCTGCCCAAGCAAGGGGGGCCCACTCGTGGGCGTCGGTACTGGCACTGGGCCCCTCATAGTACGGCAGTGTGTCTGACGGCGGGTGTGCACCACCACCGTCAGAGACACTTGATTGCACTATGAGGGACCCTGTGCCAGTGCCCGCGCCCAAGAGTCGGCCTACCCACCTGTCCAGGGCAACGGCACTCGCACGGTGTCGTGCGCTAGGTGGTGACCCCGGCCATGGGGGGGGAGGCAGCACAGTTAGGGAGTTTTAGAAAGTGGCATATGTTGATGTTGGACATTCAGCTGATGCAAAAGGTGAAATAGGTCAAGTCCCAGGAAGAGGTGGACCAAAGCAAGCCATTTTTCTGTCACCCTATGTGTCATCAGGGGAAGGTGGGACAAAATCCTTGGAAACCCATGCGTGGTTCATTTTAATGAAGGTTTGATCATCCACATTTTGGGTTGACAGACGGGTCCTTTTTTCTGTCAGGATTGATCCAGCTGCACTGAAGACTGTTTCCGATAGCACACTTGCAGCTGGGCAAGCGAGCTCCTGTAAGGCATATTGTGCCAATTCAGGCCAGGTGTCCAGTTTAGCGGCCCAATAGTCAAAGGGGAATGACCTGTGTGGGAGAACATCGATATGGGAGGAAAAGTAGTTTGTAACCATAGTTGACAACTGCTGTCTCCTGTCACTTTCCATCGATGCAGTATTACCAGTTGTGTGAGCGGTACTTGAAAAATCAGTCCACAACATTGTCATGAAACCCCTGTCTCCAACGCCACTTCTGCTGTGTGCACCACGAACACCTCTGGCAAGCTGCCCCCGGCCCGTACGGCTCATGTGAGAACCATCACCGCTGCTGTGTGCTGGGAATGCCTCAAGCAACCGATTTACCAGAGTTGCTTGTTTATTAGCCAATATTAGGTCAAGGTTCTCCTGTGGCATGATGTTTTGTAATTTGCCTTTATAGCGTGGATCCAGGATGCTGGCCAACCAGTAGTCGTCATCGTTCATCATTTTGGCAATGCGGGGGTCCCTTTTTAGGATCAGCAAGGCATAATCTGACATGTGGGCCAATGTTCCCGGTGTCAATGATGCACTGCGAGTGCTGGTTGGAGGAGCACTTTCTGGCAAATCCACATCCCTCCAGTCACGCACAAACCCTGTACCAGACCTTGCCACGCCAACATTTTCACTTGCCCCACGAGATGCATCCTCCTCCCCTAAGTAATCATCCCCATCATCCTCCTCCTCCTCTTCTTCCTCCACCTCGTCCAGGAGAGGTCCCTGAGCAGACAATGGCTGAATGTCATCAAGGATTCCCTCCTCCTCTTCCTCAACATTGGCTGCAGAAGCCTGCTCCTTAAGGTGCGTCAAAGTTTGCATGAGCAGACGCATAAGTGGGATGCTCATGCTTAGGATGGCATCGTCTGCGCTTACCAGCCGTGTGCATTCCTCAAAACACTGAAGGACTTTACAGAGGTCTTTCAGCTTCGACCACTGCACACCTGTCAACTCCATGTCTGCTCTCAAAGTGCCTGGCCGTGTATCCTCCCACAAATGCATTATGGCCTGCCTCTGCTCGCACAGCCGCTCCACCATGTGCAGGGTGGAGTTCCACCTTGTTGCAATGTCGATAATGAGGCGGTGGTTGGGAAGGTGGAGCAATCGCTGCAGCTTCTGCATACGAACGGAGTGTACAGGCGACCGGCGGATGTGCGCGCACAGTCTTCGCACCTTCTGGAGCAGGGCTGTTAACTCCGGATAATTTTTGAGGAAGCACTGCACCACCAGGTTCAAGGTGTGAGCCAAGCAAGGTATGTGGCTGAGTTTTGAAAGGGCTATGGCTGCCACAAAATTACGGCCGTTATCACTAACTACCTTGCCTGCCTCAAGATGTACACTGCCCAGCCATGACTCAGTTTGTCGCTTCAAGTACTCGGCCAGCACCTCGGCGGTGTGTCTGTAGCCCAAACACATCATCTGCAACACAGCCTGCTGACGCTTTCCACTAGCTGCTTGATAGGGGGACACCTCGTGTGCAACAGTGGCAGCTGCAGATGGAGTGCTCGTACGACTGCGCTCTGTGGACGAGCTTTCGCTTCTGGAGGAGGAGGAGGAGGGTGGAACGCCTACAGCCAACTGTTTCCTATACCGTGGGCTAGGCAGCACTGTCCCACCACCGCTGTCCCCTGTGGACCCTGCATCCACCACATTAACCCAGTGCGCAGTGATGGACACGTAACGGCCCTGGCCATGCCGACTGGACCATGCATCAGTTGTGAGGTGCACCTTTCCGCTCACTGACTGCTTGAGTGCATGGACAATGCGGTCTTTCACATGATGGTGGAGGGCTGGGATGGCTTTGCGAGAGAAGAAGTGGCGACTGGGTAGGTCATAGCGTGGTACTGCATAGGCCATGAGTTCGCGGAAAGCTACGCTTTCCACCAACCGAAAGGGCATCATCTCAAACGAGATTAGTTTGGCAATGTGGGCGTTCAAACCCAGTGTACGCGGATGAGAGACTGAGTACTTTCTTGACCTACTCATAGTGTCTGGGAGGGTGAGCTGGACTTGAGAGCTGCATATGGTGGAAGTAGCGGTGGACAGGGCGGACTGAGAGAGGGTTGATGATGGTGATGGAGTTGGTGTTCTTTCTGATGGCCTAGAATCAGTCTTTCGTTGATATAACAGTGGGATTCCCTGACTGCTGTGGCCTTGCAACGACACCTCAACATTTGCTGCTGTGCTAACCTGTGAGCTTACAGTGGGGGAAACAATGTAGCGTTGCTGACTACCTTCGTTGTGATCAGTTGCACATGTGGCACTTGAGGTTTGGTGTTGTGTCCACGCTTGCAAGTGCATGGTGTTTAAATGTCTAAGCATGCAACTGGTATTCAAATTTTTCAGATTTTTCCCTCGGCTAAAGGTCTTTGCGCACTTCTTACAGATAACCTTGGCCTGATCATGAGGATTTTGTTCAAAAAAGTGCCACACTGCACTCTTCCTACTTTGGCAGACATTTTGCGGCCTAGCACGCTGTGATCTTTTGACCCTCTGGACAAGCTGTCCAGCAACTCTTTTGATTTTTGGAAACTGTCTTTAGAATCATAGAATCGTAGAGTTGGAAGGGACCTCCTGGGCCATCTGGTCCAACCCCCTGCTCAAAGCAGGATTCGCTAAATCATCCCAGTCAGATGTCTGTCCAGCCTCTGTTTGAAGACTTCCATTGAAGGAGAACTCACCACTTCTCGTGGCAGCCTGTTCCACTCATTGATCACTCTAACTGTCAAAAAGTTTTTTCTAATATCTAATCTGTGTCTCCTCCCATTCAGTTTCATCCCATTGCTTCTTGTCTTTCCTTGTGCAAATGAGAATAAAGTTGATCCTTCTACAATGTGACAGCCCTTTAGATATTTGTAGACAGCTATTAAGTCTCCTCTCAGTCTTCTCTTTTGCAAACTAAACATTCCCAAATCCTGCAACCTTTCCTCATAAGACAGGGTTTGCAGACCGGTCACCATTCTGGTGTCTTTGGAGTGCTCCGGGCCTGCCAGATAACAGCTGTTGCGATGTCGATGTCTGCTGTGGATGCTCCTCATCTGAGCTATTGTAAGCAGCACCCTCTTCCCCCAATGGATGCCAATCTGGGTCAACAACTGGGTCATCCATCACCTCCTCTTCAATGTCATGTGCACCTTCCTCTGTGTCACCGTGTATGGTGGTATAGTGTGCGGGAAGGGGCACCTGAGTCTCATCAGGGTCAGAATCTGGCTCTGTACACTGCGAGGACAATGTAGTGCTCTGAGTGAATGTACCAGCAGAATCATCCATCAGCGGCTGTGCATCAGTGCACTCCATGTCAGATTCATCTTGGCCTGGGTAATTCACCATTTGACTTGATAATCCAGGCATGGTATGTGAAAACAGCTCCATGGAGTAATCAGTAGTATGGCCTGCGTCATCCTTCAATCTTGGTTGGGGTGAAGGACACAAGGAAAGGTGTGGTTCATGAACATGAGCCTCCAATGACGACTCAGTGCTTTTACTTTTTACAACTGAAGAAGAGGAGGCGATAGAGCTGGAGGCTGAGTCAGCAATGTAAGACAAAACTTTTTCCTGATGCTCTGGCTTTAAAAGCGGTTTGCCAACTCCTAGAAAACTAAGCCTTCGAAGCCTTATGGAGCCAGACGATGACGCAGGCTCAACACCTCCTGCATTCGGTCCTATTTTGCTCTTGCCACTACCATCAGATCCACCACCAACACCACCATTACCAGCTGCCAACCCCCGCCCAATTCCACGGCCTCTTCCACCAGCCTTCCTCATTTTTGGTAGAAATGTAGACAAAATCCAACAAACTATATAGTAATGTAAAACAAGGTACAAGGTGTCTATAGGACAGGGGAGATTTTGAATTTCTGCTCACACTAGTGGACACTGGACACTTTTGGATTGTGTGAGGCCCACTGAATATCTGAGCGCTATGTCACAGGCTCGATGGCACAGCTGTGACCAAAGTGACTAGAGGATAAGTGAGATTTTGAATTTCTGCAGACACTGGACACTTTTGGATTGTGTGAGGCCCACTGAATATCTGAGCGCTATGTCACAGGCTCGATGGCACAGCTGTGACCAAAGTGACAAGAGGATAAGTGAGATTTTGAATTTCTGCAGACACTGGACACTTTTGGATTGTGTGAGGCCCACTGAATATTTGAGCGCTATGTCACAGGCTCGATGGCACAGCTGTGACCAAAGTAACTAGAGGATAAGGGAGATTTTGAATTTCTGCAGACACTTGTGGACACTGGACACTTTTGGATTGTGTGAGTCCCACTGAATATCTGAGCGCTATGTCACAGGCTCGATGGCACAGCTGTGACCAAAGTGACTAGAGGATAAGTGAGATTTTGAATTTCTGCAGACACTGGACACTTTTGGATTGTGTGAGGCCCACTGAATATCTGAGCGCTATGTCACAGGCTCGATGGCACAGCTGTGACCAAAGTGACTAGAGGATAAGTGAGATTTTGAATTTCTGCAGACACTGGACACTTTTGGATTGTGTGAGGCCCACTGAATATCTGAGCGCTATGTCACAGGCTCGATGGCACAGCTGTGACCAAAGTGACTAGAGGATAAGTGAGATTTTGAATTTCTGCAGACACTGGACACTTTTGGATTGTGTGAGGCCCACTGAATATCTGAGCGCTATGTCACAGGCTCGATGGCACAGCTGTGACCAAAGTGACTAGAGGATAAGGGAGATTTTGAATTTCTGCAGACACTGGACACTTTTGGATTGTGTGAGGCCCACTGAATATCTGAGCGCTATGTCACAGGCTCGATGGCACAGCTGTGACCAAAGTGACTAGAGGATAAGGGAGATTTTGAATTTCTGCAGACACTTGTGGACACTGGACACTTTTGGATTGTGTGAGGCCCACTGAATATCTGAGCGCTATGTCACAGGCTCGATGGCACAGCTGTGACCAAAGTGACTAGAGGATAAGTGAGATTTTGAATTTCTGCAGACACTGGACACTTTTGGATTGTGTGAGGCCCACTGAATATCTGAGCGCTATGTCACAGGCTCGATGGCACAGCTGTGACCAAAGTGACTAGAGGATAAGTGAGATTTTGAATTTCTGCAGACACTGGACAATTTTGGATTGTGTGAGGCCCACTGAATATCTGAGCGCTATGTCACAGGCTCGATGGCACAGCTGTGACCAAAGTGACTAGAGGATAAGGGAGATTTTGAATTTCTGCAGACACTTGTGGACACTGGACACTTTTGGATTGTGTGAGGCCCACTGAATATCTGAGCGCTATGTCACAGGCTCGATGGCACAGCTGTGACCAAAGTGACTAGAGGATAAGTGAGATTTTGAATTTCTGCAGACACTGGACACTTTTGGTTTGTGTGAGGCCCACTGAATATCTGAGCGCTATGTCACAGGCTCGATGGCACAGCTGTGACCAAAGTGACTAGAGGATAAGTGAGATTTTGAATTTCTGCAGACACTGGACACTTTTGGATTGTGTGAGGCCCACTGAATATCTGAGCGCTATGTCACAGGCTCGATGGCACAGCTGTGACCAAAGTGACTAGAGGATAAGGGAAATTTTGAATTTCTGCAGACACTTGTGGACACTGGACACTTTTGGATTGTGTGAGGCCCACTGAATATCTGAGCGCTATGTCACAGGCTCGATGGCACAGCTGTGACCAAAGTGACTAGAGGATAAGGGAGATTTTGAATTTCTGCAGACACTTGTGGACACTGGACACTTTTGGATTGTGTGAGGCCCACTGAATATCACAGCGCTATGTCACAGGCAGAAATTGGCTAGTGTATCACAAACTACAAGGTGTATGTAGAATTGGGCAGAGTAGGAATCTCCCTAGAGTGCAGGTTTGTAAGAACGGAACATGTCCTCGACTTATTCTCACAGAGTGACACAGATAGCTTCACTGTCGCTGTGATAACAGCCGTTACACGGTACTGTGTGAGGAGCGTACACCGCTGTATGGTGTGAAAAAATGCACGCTCTGTACCTCAGCAGGACAAAAAAAAAAAATTGGGATTGCTTTTAAAAAAGCAGTTTGCAGCTCAGTACCTCAGCAGGACAAAAAAAAAAAATTGGGATTGCTTTTAAAAAAGCAGTTTGCAGAGCAGTGGGTAAACAGCAATGCAGCTGTCAGGAAGCCTTAGAAGGCAGCCCAACAACCAACACCACTGATACACCACAATATAGCCTCCCCTTGCACTGCACACACAGTGACTGGTGTGTTGTACAGGCACAATCGCTAGCAGCAGAAGCAGTTTTTTTGTCTTCTTCCCTGCCTAACGCTCTCCCTACAGAATCAGCAGCAACCTCTCCCTATGCTAAGATCGGCAGAAGTAAGATGGCGGTCGGCGTGCACGCCCTTTTATACCCCTTGTGACGCCCACCAAAGCAAGCCAATCACATGCATGCCCTTCTGAAAGATGGTGGTGACCCGTGCCTATGTCATCACGTTGCCCACAGTGTCCGTGGATCCTGATTGGCTGAAAAAGAGCGCAAAACAAACTTTTGAAACGCGACTTTGGCGCGTAAGTCGCCGACCTCGTGGCCGACCTCATCCTAGGGTCGGGTTTCGTTTCATGAAACCCGACTTTGCCAAAAGTCGGCGACTTTTGAAATTTTTCGACCCGTTTCGCTCAACTCTAGAAGGAGGTTATAGATATCAATTCTCCTCTCGCCACTGACTTATGTGCTTCCCATAAGATCTGCGGAGATGTCTCTTGTTGGGCATTTTGCTCAAAGTAGTGTGAGAGTACTTTATTCATACGCCCTAACACCTCAGCTTTCCCAAGCACAGATTCGTTAAGGCGCCATATTCTATGTCGCGGATAAGATGGAGAGAGCAAGAGTCTTAGTAATACCGCTGAGTGGTCCGAGTAAATATTAGGGATTATTTTTGCCTGTCTTATGTTAAGGATCATTTTACTGGGGACAAAGATATAATCTAAGCGGTGATAAGATCTATGGGGGTGCGAATAGAAGGTATAGTCCCGATCCGCTGGATTTAAGTATCTCCATGAATCAATCATCTGTAAAGATCCTAATTGTGATTTAATTCTATACAAATCTTTTTGGGAAATTGAACTTTTTTGTTTGGTGGTATCCATCAAGGGTTCCAGGGCTACATTAAGATCCCCACCTATCACCAATGCCCCCTCTCTAAAATTATCACTCTTTTTCAAAGTCGCCGTTATCCACTTTAACAGTTTTTTGTTTGGCGAGATATAAACTGCATAACGTGACTAAACAGCCATCGAATACCCCTTTAACTAAGATATATCTCCCCTGAGGATCTGCTAGGGTTTCTCTTAATTGAAAGGACACTCCCCTCGCCACCGCCACCGATGTACCCCTCGAACCTGATTGTGTGGTAGTTGCGTGAAACCATTTGTCATAGACCGAGCGCTCAAACGAAGGTAACTTATCTGGTCTGAAGTGTGTTTCCTGAATGAGTAGGACATCTGCATGTTGTTTTCTAAGCATGTGAAGGGTATGGCGTCTCGTGCTTGGGGAATTTAGTCCATGCGCGTTAAAAGAAATAAATGTGTGCACCTTATTTAGATCAGTCATGAAGCAGCTTGATGTGGTGGTCTCACTTCTTGTAGAGTAGCATATACCTTGAGCCTATACGGGTGGGGGACAGGTTTAGGGTAGAGAGAGAGAGGGGTGGAGCAAGAAATGAACAATAGATTGCAGCTGGAAGAGAAAAAAAAGAGGAATGTTAATACCGTCTTCAGACAAGTACCGATTAATACAACTTTCAGTCTGGAGGACGGGCAGTAACTAACCATATGCGTGTTAGAATAATATGCCGACTTAAGGGAGTATCCATATACTATTATAACTGAAACAATAGTGCTCTATATTAATATAGTGCCCGAAATGGGAGCAGAAAATACTAAACTTAATGCCTCTTACTGTAGTTATCAATAGAGGGGAGGTATGATACCTCAGGTTGCATAAACCTATTTTCCATATGAATTATCACTAATCTAAGTTTCACATACTCAATTAGGATAAACCTACTAGATAATTAAGGATTAAAGCAAACATTTAAGCTTCAAGTAGTGTCCTCATGTTCTTTGGGAGGTGGTGTTTTGGCCAGTTTCCTTTTCAGTCTTTGTGACTTCGGAGTCAGGGCCGTCTGCCATGCCGGCATCTCAGACATAGGACTCAACGAGGAGGCTGAATGGAAGGATTCCAAATCAGGATAGGCTTCTAAGTCAACTCCCAAAGTTTCGCAAGCTTCTTTAATGTCCATTGAAGTTCTGGCTTGGATATTCTTGTCCCCAGTGGAGATTTGTATACCGAAGGGGAACAACCACCGGAAGCAGAGACCTTTTTTCAGCACAGCTTTGGTGAATGGTTTCAGGAGTCTTCGCTTTCTAAGGGTGGTAGCAGATAGGTCTTGGAATAGTTTAATTTGGGAATCTTCATATTTAATTTCCTGAGACTCTCGCGCTCTGCGAAGGACCAGATCTTTTATTCGGTAGTCCAGAAAGTGACAAATCACGTCTCTTGGTTGCTCCCCCTGGTTAGGTTTGGGGCGAAGAGCTCTGTGAACCCTTACCAATTCAACATCTTGAGGATCCGATTCAGATAGAAGATTTTTGAATATCTCCTGAGCCGCTTTACTTAAAGCCTCAGCTGCTACTTTTTCAGGGAGACCCTTAATCCTTATGTTATTACGACGCTCTCGGTTTTCATGGTCTTCTAATACTGTATGGACCACGTGTAGTTGATTCTCATGCGTATGCAGGCACTCCAATATAGCATTGGACTGTCGTATTATAGCATTTTGCGAATTTTCAAGTGTCTCAAGTCTGTGTCCTTGTAGATTTAAATCTTGTTTTATTTCTGCAAGTTCTTCCCCTATCGGCTCTAGGGTCTTTGACAGAATTCGCTTGATAAACGAACGGGTAACTAGGGCGTCTTTCGCAGAGCCACCTACGTCAGAGTCGCTTTCCATCTCAGAATCGGAGTCCTCCAGCTGATTCATATCTTGTAATTTGGGTGATTTAAGTGAGTCTATTTGCGATGCTTGTTTTTTGAGGAAAGTATCCAGGTCTGCTTGTGTGATAGACATTGCCGTTTTGGACATGTTTTTCTGTGCTTTCACAGATGATTTCCCCATATTTATGGTTATCTAAGAGGTAAGAGCAGAGTAAATACAATTTCAGATCTCCCTCAGTCAGCAGGTCAGATAGCTAGAATATCATCTGGGTTCAGACCAAGCAATTAAAAAAAAAAAAAAAAGAGAGAGACAGTTGGCTGAGAGTGAGATGTAGTTTTAGCTTTGAACACTAGATGTCAGCCAGATCTTCCTATGAGCATTCACAGGGTGTCATGGTAAGATTAATTAACCCCTAGATGCCTGTATTAGAAAGTTTCAGAATATTGTTATGCCCAAAGCTTGGGAAGGTTTAATAATTTCACTGGATTTAAGAGTTTTAGCAATAAAGTCCAAAGGTGGGGACAAGAGAGGGGGACCCAGCAGCAGCACTATGAATATGCGATGCACAGAGCATATCTGGAGCTCCCAGGATGTCAGGCAGAGCCTCAGCGTCTGACCGGCTCTGTTTAGCCTCACCTTCCGAAGCCTGCGAGGTCCCAGGGGTTAATTGTGACAGGAGGGGCAGGGAGCAGGTAATAAATGTCATGGTCACGTGTGTCTGGACGCAGCGAGTACCGCAAGGCGAACCCATGACACGCGTGACCCTGGATACACCGCCTCCAGTGGGGCGAATTTAAATAATAAACACGTGCAGCTGGATACACCGCCTCCAACTGGCGAATTTAGACATTACACGTATATACAAGTCTGGAAACCCCGCCTCCAGTAAGGCGAATTTAAATAATAAGGGAAACCTGGGAAACATTAACAATGGTGGGCGATAGGGAATAGGGAAGTGGAGACCTCCTGAGCTCCCCTGAGCCAGTGTCCCTGCACTCCTAACGTTCCCTATGCCGGTTCCGCACCGGGCGCGCAACAGGAACCTAAAAATCCTAGCTTGTCTTGACCTAAACCCTCACTAGGGAATTGGTCGGTGCGGAAACTAATCCTACCACTGCACTAAAACACACATGAGGAAAGATGACAAAACAGGGGAAACACCACTTAGCTTTGCTCTGTTGTGTACGCTCCTAGCAACAGAGCCCACCACCTGTGTGCATCTTCTCCTCCACCTGGATCCATCACCATAATCGGATCCATCACCATAGTGCAGCCTTGGAGCAGAGTCCACCACCAATTGCAGCTGTCCAGTAACAGAGTCCCAAAGATGAGTTTAGCTTCTGCCAAAACATCCAGCATGCTTGAGTCCAGCTCTCAGCAACCAAGTCCTGCATGCTGAGTGCAACTCTCTCCATAATCGTCACTCCACCAAGCCATGCAAGCACTTCCTGCCAACACCATAAACTGGGACTCCACCACGCCATGCCAGCCCTTCTTGCAGACCACCTAGCTGCCACTCGTCCCCTCTGGCTGGGCTGCGCAGGACTCATGTTCAGCTCCTTCCTCCCCCAGGCTTACTTGCAAAATGACACACAATATCACCAACAGTGATTGAACCCACCTGGCTCCCTTTTATAGAGCCTAACACCTGATTTGTAATTGCGTGCACCTTAACCCGAAGGCTGTGTGCACACGTAGCGATTTTTAAGCGTTTTTGCTGCAATTTTCGGCGCGAAAACGCTTAAAAATCGTGTACAGAACGCCCCCCATGCATTCATATGGCATTCCGCACATGCTGTGCTAATGCTGCGCTTTTTTCCGCGGCGGAATCGCATCGCGGAAAAAATCGCAGCATGCTCATTCTTTGTGCGGAATCGCAAAGAATTGCCGCGATTCCGCACCCATAGGAATGCATGAGAATCGCTTACTTCCCGCATGTGGCTATGCCCACCATGCGGGAAGTTAAGCCTCTCATGTGCGGTTGGTACCCACGGTGTGGAGAGGAGACTGTCCTCCAGGCCCTGGGTACCATACCCCTGTAAAAAAAGAATAAAAAATAAAAAATCGGGGTATATTTACCTTCCGGCGTCCCGCGATGCATTCCCGGCCTAAGCGTTCCCAGTAATGCCTTGCGGCAAGGCCCTGTAATGACGTGGTCTCGCGAGATTGGTATAGCAACGCGAGACTACCTCATCAGAGGTCTCGCAAGGCATTACTGGGAACGCTGAGGCCCGGGAATGCAGCGCGGGACGCCGGAAGGTAAATGTACACCGATTTTTTTTTTTTTTTTTTAGCATTTTAGCATCCTATCTTTTACTATTGATGCCGCATAGGCGGCCTCAATAGTAAAAACCTGGTCACACTTGTCAAGCACTATGTTTGACGAGTGTGACCAACCTGTCAATCACTTTCCAAGCGATGCTTCAAATCGCTTGGAAAGTGCTTGAATATCGCACGCGAAAATCGCGGCAAAATCGCGATCATAATCGCGGTGAAATCGCGCGGAAAAAAACGCGCGATTTCTGGGAAGGAGTCCGGTTTTTAGTAAGCGTTTTAAAACGCTACGTGTGCACATAGCCTTAAACTAAGGTGCAATACCACTCACCACCACCGGGCAACTTAGAATGAAACACCACGTGTAATAATTCTAATGGCCACCGGGGGCAATCACATCACTTTGGCACCTAGCCAAAAGGAAAAAAAGTTCAACTTTGTCCATTTAAACTGTCAGATCCAGCCTAGATCATGACAATAAATATGTCTAGGTTCACTGGCACTCTCCTACCTTCCCCTCCCTGGTTGTCCGAAGCTCTCTCAGAGCGGAAGTCACTCCAGCCCAGCGTTGTGTGTCTCCTCTCTCCTCTCCAGCACCCCTCCCCCACAGCGTCTCTGGGGAAGGCAGCAGTGAGTCAGCAGTGCAGCGTATCTGTTCGGATCCTGTGACGCCGCTCTGGCTGTAGTTCCGATGAACTATTTTTGCACACTGCGGCGGAGTGATCCACTCACTATACGTTTACTCGGTTAATCCGGTCACCAAGGGCCCGATGATCTTTGCTTGAGATAGTGGGGGTAGCTGCTCCAGGAGTCTAGCTGTGAGGCAGTTTATGTCTTTGCAGTGTGTCCCTGCGTCGTCCAGTACAATCTTACAGAGGGTGCTGGTCCGTGCTGTCAATATCCCTTCCGCCACTCCAGTACTTTCCTGCCGGTAGCTTCTTAGGGGAAGAGACCCGGTTTTTCTCCTTTTTGGGATGTTAAAATCAGGACCAGTGCGATCCAGGAAGGTCCAGGGTCGGCTTCATTCTCGGGATGTTATTAAAAGGATCTCCAATTGCCTTTAGAGTCACTTTCATAAGTATATACTGGGAGCTCAGGATTTCTGCTTCCTCTCTCCAGCAGGCTCAAGCTCCGCCCCCAAGGGTGCAGTTCTTTCCGCCATCTCACCCGATTTGAGACGTGCCCTGGAGGAATTGGGAAAAATGTATGTCCCTGACCAGTGGAGGAAGAGAGTGATGTCTGAAATTCATTGCTCCGCGTTGGCTGGTCATCCAGGTATTTTTGGTACCAGAGATTTGGTGAGTCGGTCTATTTGGTGGCCTGCCTTATCTCGTGATGTCAGGAATTTTGTGCAATCCTGTTCGACTTGTTCTCGGTCCAAGCCCTGTTCTCATTCTAATGGGTTGTTGATGCCCCTGCCGGTGAACAGGAGGCCATGGACCCATATCTCAATGGATTTTATTTCTGATCTTCCTGTCTCTCAGAGAATGAATGTTATCTGGGTGATTTGTGATAGATTTTCTAAGATGATCCATCTTGTACCACTCCCAAAGTTGCCATCTTCTTCTGAGTTGGTGCCCTTGTTTTTACAACAGGTGGTTCGGTTGCACGGGATTCCTGAGAACATTGTGTCGGACAGAGGAGTTCAGTTTGTTGCTAGATTTTGGAGATCTTTTTGTTCCAAACTGGGAATTCAGTTATCTTTCTCCTCTGCATTTCATCCTCAGACCAATGGGCAGACTGAGAGAACAAACCAGACTTTGGAGTCCTATTTGAGATGTTTCATATCTGCTGATCAGGATGACTGGGTCTCATTATTGCCCTTGGCCGAATTCGCGCTAAACAATAGAGCTAGTTCTGCCACTTTGATGTCGCCCTTTTTCTGTAACTTTAGTTTTCATCCTCGATTTTCTTCAGGGCAGGTGGAATCTTCGACCTGCCCAAGTGTAGACACTGTGGCAGAGAGAATGCAGCAGATTTGGGACCAGGTGGTGGATAAGTTGTCCCACTCTCAGGAAAAAGCCCAACTGTTTTCCAACCGGCATAGGACCATTGGTCCCCGGTTTAAAGTGGGTGATATGGTTTGGTTGTCTTCAAAGAATATTCCTATGAAGGTTGTGTCTCCAAAATTCAAGCCAAGATTCATTGAACCCTATAAGATTTTGGAGATCCTTAATCCCGTTTCTTTCCGATTGGCTCTTCCAGTTACGCTTAAGATCCATAACGTGTTTCATAAATCTTTGTTGAAGAGGTTTGTGGAGCCAGTAGTTCCTATGGCGGCGCCTCCTGACCCTGTATTGGTTAAAGGCAATTCGGAATATGAGGTAGAGAAAATATTGGATTCTCGTTTGGCTAGACGGTTGACTCCAGTATTTGGTTAAGTGGAAGGGTTATGGCCAGGAGGATAATTCTTGGGTCTCTGCTTCTGACATTCATGCCGAAAGATTGGTGCGTGCCTTTCATCGGGCTCACCCAGATCGCCCTGGTGGCATGGATGAGGGTTCGGTGACCCCTCCTCAAGGGGGAGGTACTGTTGTGAGTTCATTTTTCCCTTCACCATTGAGGTCTGATGAACTCCCTCCTCTGGTGAAGGAAGGTAGTGAGGCTGATTACCAAACACATGGGCAGCTAGATGATGACTGGGTGGCTGGAATTGAGGACTGGATATAAGGCTGCCAACGCCCTTCTTCCTGGCTGGTGATTTTCCTGCTGGATTCTTGGAGACCAGTCTGATTCCTGCATCTCAAAGCTAAGTTTTTCTGCTCTGCTTTGTACTCTTCAGTTTTGTTTTTGTTTTGCCTTGTTTTTTGGGAGTTCTGCCATCCCCGGCCGGTGGTGAGCTGAACTCCATTTTTGTCTCTGATCTGTTGATATTTTGCTCTGTCTTCAGAATATACCTGAGTGCTGATATAGTCTTTTGAAGCCTAGCGACTTCAGGGCCTGTTTTTCCTATCAGTCGGTTGGCTCATTTTGATAGGGTTTTTGCGGATGGCAGACAGCAGCTCTCCTATCCTGTCCTATGTAGTTAGCTTGGGCCCCATCATTTGCTCAACCTATCTTTCTATCTGTGTTGGTGTTTTCATCTTGCTTCACCGTCATTATATGTTGGGGGCTGCCTATTGCTTTGGGGTCTGCTGTGGGGCAGTTAAGTTTTTCCCCTTTCTGTCTTTAGGCTATATAGTTCTCCGGCTGTGATCGAGGGGTCTAGGGCACCGTAGGAACCCCCCACGGCTACTGCTAGTTGTTGTGGATAGGTTCAGGGGTCTGCAATCCGATAGCTGCCAACCTCTCTGGTTTTTCTGGACTTAGCTGGTATTTTGTTTTTTCCTCCTTCGGTGACTCATCATAACAGGCTTTGCTGAATTTCCATTTTTGTCCCTGATCGGTTAAATCTCTTTTGCTCTGTCTTCAGAATATATCGGAGTGGTGATATAGGGATTTTGAAGTCTAGTGACTTCAGGGCCGTTTTTCCTATCAGACGTGTTGGGACATTTTTGGTAGGGTTTTTGCGGATTGCAGCCAGCATCTTTTCTGTCCTTTCCTATCTAGTTAGTTGGGCCCCATCGTTTGCTCTGCCTGTCTTTCTGTTTGTGTTTTAATCTGTTTTCACCGACAATACATGTTGGAGGCTGTCTATTGCTTTGGGGTCTGCTCTGGGGCAGTCTAGATTTCCGCTTTCTTTCTTTAGGCTTACTTAGTTCTCCGGCTGTGAAGAGGCATCTAGGACCACCGTAGGAACGCTCCACGGCTACTGTTAGTTGTTGTGAATAGGATCAGGAGTCTGCAATCCGCTAGCTACCAACCTCTCCGGTTTTCTGGACTTAGCTTGCATTTTTGTTTTTTCCTCCAGTGACTCATTCATAACACACACCTACTATCATATTATTTGGTGCGTTCTGCCAGCCCGTAACACTGGGGAAGCTGGGAACGGGCGAATGTGTATAAGGTTGGAGTGGTTACCTAAAGTTGTGATTGGGCATGTATGGGAGGTAGAAATGACTGTGGGAATGTGGTGAGGAGGGCCAGGATTTGGAGATCCGGCAGTGAGGTGGAGCAGAGAGAGTGTTAGCAGGTGGGAGCAGGAGAGGGCATGAGACGGCTGTCTGTGTTTGGAGACAGAAGATTGTATGTTGAGAAACAGATCTGAGGAAGAGGTGAGATGGATGGGGAAGATTGAAGTGATGAACAGTTCCTTGCTTGGTGTAGGGATTAGTGGGGTTATCAGAAAGTGAAGGATAATAGGGGTCAGAGTGGAAACAAACAGAAACATTGTTTACAGTGACTCTTTCCAGTTACCGTACCTTCTGTTCCCTTCTGGTTCAATTCTGGATCAATTCATATATTCATATTATCTCGCACTTTTAAGATACACACTTATAGGATACATACTGCAGACTAAAGTCTTGGCAGACTTGTGCTATGCAATATATGTGCTACATTAGGAATTCAGAAAGAAGGTGAAGTACAGGCACCTAATCCACCTGGAACCAATAACTCACTCTACCTCAAACTCTTGATCCCCTACCAAATCCACCTCAATTATGTCCTGAGGACCAGGTGTCCCTTCAAATTTTTTTTAAATCGAATAATGGAAAGAATTATTGATTTTCCAAGCAATAGGAAGTTGCAACTTAACTGTGTTAAATATCAATTAATGGCTATTGAGCCTCCTTTAATCTGTACTGAGTATATTGCTTTGTGGAAGGTTTAGCTGACATTATATGTGTTATTCCTGTACGTAGCTCAGGGTAGACGTATATAGATGTATGTAGATATAAAAAACACATGCTATGTGGAACATATATAACTAGTGAAGGTTGTATGCTGAGCAGCTGGCATGTAAGCGATGTCACCCACTGAATAACATTGGTCAGAGTGTAATCCAATTTTTTATCGGATTGCACTCGTTCGTTTTTCTCGCAAATGGGTACGTACACTTAGGGATCTTCTTTCAGACCTGGGTTAAAACAACAGTAACTCCTGGACAGTCTGTGGTGCAACGTAGTAGGAGGGAAAGAGACATGATGGCCCAGATGTGCTCGCTTGGATTCAGGCCTGGGAAACGGGCAGGCCAGTCCATAGCATCAATGCATTCATCATGAAGGAACTGCTGACACACTCCAACCACATGAGGTCTGACATTGTCATCAGAAGGAACCCAGGGCCAACCGCACCAGCATATGGCCTCAAAAGGGGTCTGAGGTTCTCATCTCAGTACCTAATGGCAGTCAAGCTAGTAGATGGGGTAAGAGTATCGCTACAGAGATCCCTGTATAGAAATACACACGCAGCTGCACCCCATACACCTCGTACACACGCAGCTCCGCTCCGTACACCTCGTACACATGGCTCCACTCCGTACACCTTGTACACACGCAACTCCGCTCCGTCCACCTCGTACACACACGGCTCTGCTCCGTACACCTCGCACACACACGGCTCCGCTCCGTACACCTCGTACACACACGGCTCCGCTCCGTACACCTCGTACACACACGGCTCCGCTCCGTACACCTCGTACACACACGGCTCCGCTCCGTACACCTCGTACACACACGGCTCCGCTCCGTACATCTCGTACACACACGGCTCCGCTCCGTACACCTCGTACACCTCGTACACCTCGTACACACACGGCTCCGCTCCGTACACCTCGTACACACGGCTCCGCTCCGTACACCTCGTACACACACGGCTCCGCTCCGTACACCTCGTACACACACGGCTCCGCTCCGTACACCTCGTACACCTCGTACACCTCGTACACACACGGCCCTGCTACATCCACACTGTAAACCCCTCCTGACCCCACACATAAACTTACACACTGAGGCGGCCCCTGATCATGTGACCCCTGACTCCTCCCCTCATGTGACCTCATCACAGGTCCTGTGCACACAGAGCAGCCATCTACCATGTGGAGTGCGGCTCTGGGTGGAGGTAGGTGCCAGAGGCTCCATTATTCTCTATGTGGAGTGCGGCTCTGCGGGTGGAGGTCGGTGCTGGAGGCTCCATTATTCTCTATGTGGAGTGCAGCTCTGCGGGTGGAGGTCGGTGCTGGAGGATCCATTATTCTCTATGTGGAGTGCGGCTCTGCGGGTGGAGGTCGGTGCTGGAGGCCCCATTATTCTCTATGTGGAGTGCAGCTCTGCGGGTGGAGGTCGGTGCTGGAGGCTCCATTATTCTCTATGTGGAGTGCAGCTCTGCGGGTGGAGGTCGGTGCTGGAGGATCCATTATTCTCTATGTGGAGTGCGGCTCTGCGGGTGGAGGTCGGTGCTGGAGGCTCCATTATTCTCTATGTGGAGTGCGGCTCTGCGGGTGGAGGTCGGTGCCGGAGGCTCCATTATTCTCTATGTGGAGTGCAGCTCTGCGGGTGGAGGTCGGTGCTGGAGGCTCCATTATTCTCTATGTGGAGTGCGGCTCTGCAGGTGGAGGTCGGTGCCGGAGGCTCCATTATTCTCTATGTGGAGTGCAGCTCTGCGGGTGGAGGTCGGTGCTGGAGGCTCCATTATTCTCTATGTGGAGTGCGGCTCTGCGGGTGGAGGTCGGTGCTGGAGGCTCCATTATTCTCTATGTGGAGTGCAGCTCTGCGGGTGGAGGTCGGTGCCGGAGGCTCCATTATTCTCTATGTGGAGTGCGGCTCTGCGGGTGGAGGTCGGTGCTGGAGGCTCCATTATTCTCTATGTGGAGTGCGGCTCTGCGGGTGGAGGTCGGTGCTGGAGGCTCCATTATTCTCTGTGGAGTGCGGCTCTGTGGGTGGAGGTCGGTGCTGGAGGCTCCATTATTCTCTATGTGGAGGTCGGTGCCAGAGGCTCCATTATTCTCTATGTGGAGTGCAGCTCTGCGGGTGGAGGTCGGTGCTGGAGGCTTCATTATTCTCTATGTGGAGTGCGGCTCTGCGGGTGGAGGTCGGTGCTGGAGGCTCCATTATTCTCTATGTGGAGTGCGGCTCTGCGGGTGGAGGTCGGTGCTGGAGGCTCCATTATTCTCTGTGGAGTGCGGCTCTGTGGGTGGAGGTCGGTGCTGGAGGCTCCATTATTCTCTATGTGGAGGTCGGTGCCAGAGGCTCCATTATTCTCTATGTGGAGTGCAGCTCTGCGGGTGGAGGTCGGTGCTGGAGGCTCCATTATTCTCTATGTGGAGTGCGGCTCTGCAGGTGGAGGTCGGTGCTGGAGGCTCCATTATTCTCTGTGGAGTGCGGCTCTGTGGGTGGAGGTCGGTGCTGGAGGCTCCATTATTCTCTTTGTGGAGGTCGGTGCCAGAGGCTCCATTATTCTCTATGTGGAGTGCAGCTCTGCGGGTGGAGGTCGGTGCTGGAGGCTCCATTATTCTCTATGTGGAGTGCGGCTCTGCAGGTGGAGGTCGGTGCTGGAGGCTCCATTATTCTCTATGTGGAGGTCGGTGCCAGAGGCTCCATTATTCTCTATGTGGAGGTCGGTGCCAGAGGCTCCATTATTCTCTATGTGGAGTGCAGCTCTGCGGGTGGAGGTCGGTGCTGGAAGCTCCATTATTCTCTATGTGGAGTGCGGCTCTGCAGGTGGAGGTCGGTGCTGGAGGCTCCATTATTCTCTATGTGGAGTGCGGCTCTGCAGGTGGAGGTCAGTGCTGGAGGCTCCATTATTCTCTATGTGGAGTGCGGCCCTGCGGGTGGAGGTCGGTGCCGGAGGGTCCATTATTCTCTATGTGGAGTGCGGCTCTGCGGGTGGAGGTAGGTGCTGGAGGCTCCATTATTCTCTATGTGGAGTGCGGGTGTAGTTTGGTGCTGGAGGCTCCATTATTCTCTATGTGGAGTGCGGCTCTGCGGGTGGAGGTCGGTGCTGGAGGCTCCATTATTCTCTATGTGGAGTGTGGCTCTGCGGGTGGAGGTTGTGCCGGAGGCTCCATTATTCTTTATGTGGAGTGCGGCTCTGCGGGTGGAGGTCGGTGCTGGAGGCTCCATTATTCTCTATGTGGAGTGCGGCTCTGCGGGTGGAGGTCGGTGCCGGAGGCTCCATTATTCTCTATGTGGAGTGCGGCTCTGCGGGTGGAGGTCGGTGCTGGAGGCTCCATTATTCTCTATGTGGAGTGGGGCTCTGTGGGTGGAGGTCGGTGCCGGAGGCTCCATTATTCTCTACGTGGAGTGCGGCTCTGCGGGTGGAGGTCGGTGCTGGAGGCTCCATTATTCTCTCTGTGGAGTGTGGCGTTGCGGGTGGAGGTCGGTGTCGGAGACTCCATTATTCTCTATGTGGAGTGCGGCTCTGCGGGTGGAGGTCGGTGCTGGAGGCTCCATTCTCTATGTGGAGTGTGGCTCTGCGGGTGGAGGTCGGTGCCAGAGACTCCATTATTCTCTATGTGGAGTGCGGCTCTGCGGGTGGAGGTCGGTGCCGGAGGCCCCATTATTATCTATGTGGAGTGCGGCTCTGCGGGTGGAGGTCGGTGCCGGAGGCTCCATTATTCTCTATGTGGAATGCGACTCTGGGCGTGGAGGTCAGTGCTGGTGATTCCCCATTACTGTGCATGGGGGACATTAACCCCCTTCAGCACTGAGGCTCTTTTGGGGTCTCCTTGTGGTGTGAACAGTGACGTAACAGCTGTGGACAGAATGCGGTTTAGCTGATTCCCAGCTCCACATTAAGCCAGGTTCACATACCATTATGGCAGTCCGTTTGACGAATGCGATAAACAGACTGCGGTAACGCTAGTCTTCTTTTGATGGTGTTTGAGCGATCACGTTAGTGCAGCTGCTTCTTCTGCACTAGCCGTGATGGACCCTCGAGCACTGTAGACCGCGTCTGAGGGTCCGTCACAGCATAACAGGACATCGCTAACGCATGCTGATTTTGACATGCGCTAGTGATGCTCTAGGTTATGGCAGTCTATGGGTGTGTTAACGGTTGCGTTAATGCTGCTTTGTAGAGCATCCGTTAAACGGACTGCCATAACGCTATGTGAACCTGGCCTTAGACCCATTCAGACAACTGCAGGATGAGAGGACAGAAGCCCAGAGAAGTTTCTCCCACAATGTGATTCTTTCTCTCCTCGCTCCGCTCCAGCACAGTAATGTAGACACTAGTGATGAGGGAGCCGCTCTCCACTACTCCATCAGGCATCGGGAGCGCGGACAAGCTTGTTACTCGATTACCACAGGTGATGGAGCGCCGTGCTCGAGTGCCCAGCCAGTAACCATGCGGGGATTGCCCCCATACACGGTGATGCTGGGGCCATGTTGGTTCCTGACATACTGTGACTGTCCGGCCTCATCACGTTTTCGGGTTTATAGAAGACCCAGTGTCGCGATGCTCGGCACACCGTCCTCAGGAGGCCGCTCAGGGACAGTGGTTATAGGAGGGAGCGCTTAGATTGTCAGCCCCCTAAGTATTATAAAGTTGTATCCCTTAGTGTCTCATGTGTCCCTGTAGGGAGTATTTAACCCATTCACCCTGAAGCCTGTTTTCACCTTCCTGACCGGGCCAATATTTTCAATTCTGACCACTGTCCCTTTATGAGGTAATAACTCTGGACCCTACAATGGATCCCACTGATTCTGAGATTGTTTATTTTCTCGTGACATATTGTACTTCATGATAGTGCTAAAACTTATTTGATACGACTTGTGTTTATTTGTGAAAAAATAGGCAAAAATTTGGTAAATTTTGAAATTTTCAAACTATAAATTTTTATGCCCTTAAATCAGAGATCAAAGTTTCATAGGTCACTCCCGGTCAGGCTGCGCAATAGCGGTGATTCCAGTAACATTACTGATGTCATCACCGCTCTCACACGTCTCGCGGAGAGCAGCCTGACCGGGAGCTGTACATCAGCTGTCGGCACAAGCAGCGTTTCATGGTGACATCATGGAAAGGGAGGTGTGGTGTGAAAATGCCCCTGTTGCAACGGGTCGAACGCCTTTTTTAAGCCGGCGCCATATTCCTTGGGTGATCCTTATATAGTGATTGTCACATGACAACAAGATCCCAAATGTCAGAACCAATACACATGCGTGACATAAAGATAGTAAATGACACAAGAAACAACAAAAAAGGGAAAGAAACAAACAACCACTGCACATCCATAGAGTGACAGGATTATAACCTACTAATACTAGAAATCTATTGCACAGGGGATATCGCAGCCAATTCCCACAAGAAGAATCCTGGAAACACAGAATTAGAAATGATTCTTTCTCCGCAGTTTCTATAGGACTTAACACATTCCTGATTCCGGAGAGTAATAGAAATACGGCAGAAAACAGAGGAAGAAAGCTCAGAGAAGAAGCTTCATAGAAAGACATTGAGGTTACAGGCGCCATTTAACCCTTTGGGAGAAAGTGATTTCAGCACTTTACTGAGTAATTCCCACGAGGACTGTAGCAGGTAAAGACCCCAATATCCACAGGTGTCCCTTCTAATTGGGGGAAACTATCCCCTCTAATAATCCTCGGACAGTTCTGACAAACACGGGAAAGTGCCCCTTTATGGAGGGGACAGAAAGTCTGTTTAGTCACTTTAGCTCCATAGTATCAGCTCTAATCCAATGGTGAGAGAGCGATTTACCCTGAAGAGTCACAGATTGGGGGGTTGGTACAGAAATGTTATATTTAGGGGGTTTTGTGTTTTCTCCTTATAAGAATCACAATGGTTTTGTTCCTTTTCCCCTGATGGAAACAAACGACCCAACTATGAAAGACGGGAACCAAGGAAACGGGTATTACTCTCCTCGTACGGGGCCTCCACACAGTATAATGTTCCCACAGTACCACCGACCTCAATCACTATCAGATGGAAGCAAACAAAAACAAAATTGTGATGGGTCCATTCATTTAACAATCTGATTAGATGGCCACAACCAGTAGCCTAATGAAATAGCTGGTAAAATACCCTGGAAGAATGGCCGAGAGTGAGTGATGTAACTCAACTATTTTAATCATGGATTAGACGAAATGGCCCAAAATGAAAGCCTTAAAATAAAGCTACTTACTGGTGATGGTGCAGGTCTAAGTACTCTCCATTCCCCCTATTCATGTTTCGTCACAACTTTATAAGACACCTCCTGATTATACTCTGTGAGCCTCCAGCTCTTTCCTTTCAGTGTTAAGATCTAGTCTTTAGAGCTATTTCCATCTATTGTCTATATGATCTCTGTGCATTAGTGTATAGCTCAATTAAATTTTGTGACATTTAAACATATTTTTTGTGTGTTTTTCGTGTAATATATCTAAGGAATGGAACATTTCCCCTAAAAAGCACATTACATCCAGAGGAAAAAAAATTGTATATGGAGACATTAGCATCAGATATCTCCTGTCTTGTTCTTACAAACAATCTTTTCTAAAAGCCTCAAACTTCTGTGTGTGACTCAGACCTGAGATGTAACGTGATAGAAGATTACAGTGCGGGGAAGACGGGAAACCTTCATATAGACGGCCGGTGGGGATGGAGTCAGTGACGGACTCTGGCCAAATATGTTTCTAGAGCCGTAGTAGAAGATGAAGATGTCGTCCTCATCATGAAGTAGTTATTTCTCCTGTCCCGTGTAATGAATATCTCCTGCAGTATTGCTAATGCCGATTCCAGTGTCGGGAAATGAGACGAGAATTAGTGTTATGGAAGATGAGTCTATGAGTAACGTATTCAGCTGCCGACTCCGAGGGAGAAACTGCTTGTTGTCTGTGGCCTAAATATATTGGTTTTATTAGTAGATGTAAAGAAGAAAGCTAAATACTGTAAAATAATAAATCTCCTCATACGTTTCCATTATTATCTCCAGTAATTGTATTATTACACAGGATTTTATGATGTTACATCATAGTAACATAGTAATTAAGGTTGAAGGGAGACTTTAAGTCCATCTAGTTCAACCCATATCCTATCCTAACTTGCCCTAACATGTTGATCCAGAGGAAGGCAAAAAAAACCCCATGTGGCAACAGTAAGCTTCACATTGGGGAAAAAAATTCCTTCACGACTACACATACGGCAATCAGACTAGCTCCCTGGATCAACGCAATATCAAGGAGACTAGTGTATATACCCTGTAATATTATACTTTTCAAGAAAGGCATCCAGTCCCTTCTTAAATTTTAGTTGGGAATCACTCATTACAACATCATATGGCAGAGAGTTCCATAGTCTCACTGCTCTTACAGTAAAGAATCCACGCCTGTGAGTATGCTTAAACCTTCTTTCCTCCAGACGTAGAGGATGCCCCCTTGTCCCCGTCACAGGTCTAAGAGTAAAAAGATCATTAGAAAGGTCTTTGTATTGTCCCCACATATATTTATACATTGTAATAAGATCACCCCTAAGCCTTCGATTCTCCAAACTAAATAACCCCAAGTGTAATAACCTGTCTTGGTATTGCAGACCCCCTAGTTCCCTAATAACCTTGGTCGCTCTTCTCTGCACCCGCTCCAGTTCAGCTATGTCTTTCTTATACACCGGAGACCAGAACTGTACACAGTATTCTAAGTGTGGTCGCACTAGTGACTTATATAGAGGTAAAATTATGTTCTCCTCATGAGCATCTATGCCTCTTTTAATGCATCCCATTATTTTATTTGCCTTTGCAGCAGCTGCTTGACTCTGGCCACTAAATGTGAGTTTGTCGTCCACCCATACACCCAGGTCTTTTTCAGTGACTGTTTTGCCCAGTGTTTTACAATTAAGCACATAATTATACAACTTGTTCGTTCTACCCAAGTGCATGACCTTACATTTATCCCCATTAAAGCTCATTTGCCATTTATCAGCCCAAGCTTCTAGTTTACATAAATCCTCCTGTAATATAAAATTGTCCTCCTCTGTATTAATTACCCTGCAGAGTTTAGTGTCATCTGCAAATATTGAAATTCTACTCTCTATGCCCCCTACAAGGTCATTAATAAATATGTTAAAAAGAAGCGGGCCCAAAACTGACCCCTGTGGTACCCCACTGCTAACCGTGACCCAGTGCGAGTGTGCTCCATTAATAACCACCCTTTGTTTCCTATCCCTGAGCCAGCTCTTAACCCACCTACACATATTTTCCCCTATCCCCATTGTTCTCATTTTATGTATCAACCTTTTGTGTGGCACCGTATCAAAAGCTTTTGAAAAGTCCATGTACACCACGTCCACTGCATTCCCTTGGTCCAGTCCGGAACTTACCTCTTCATAAAAGCTTATCAGATTAGTCTGACAGGAACGGTCTCTTGTAAACCCATGTTGATAATGGGTCATAAGGTTATTCTTCTCCAGATACTCCAGTATAGTATCTCTTAGAAAACCCTCCAGGATTTTACCCACAGTTGAGGTTAAACTTACTGGCCTATAATTTCCAAGTTCAGTTTTTGTCCCCTTTTTGAATATTGGCACCACATTTGCTATACGCCAGTCCTGTGGTACAGACCCTGTTATTATGGAATCTTTAAAGATTAAAAATAGTGGTCTATCTATGACTGTGCTTAATTCCTGCAGTACTCGGGGGTGTATCCCATCCGGGCCCGGGGATTTGTCAATTTTAGTGATTTGTAGACGCCGCCGTACTTCCTGCTGGGTTAAGCAGGTGACATTTAATGGAGAATTTTTATCCCTGATCATGTTATCCGTCATGGGATTTTCTTGTGTAAATACTGTTGAAAAAAAGTCATTTAGCATATTGGCTTTTTCCTCATCCTCATCCACCATTTCACCCAGACTATTTTTAAGGGGACCAACACTATCATTTTTTAGCTTCTTACTATTTATGTAGTTAAAGAATATTTTGGGATTATTTTTACTTTCTCTGGCAATGAGTCTCTCTGTCTCAATCTTTGCTGTCTTGATTTGCTTTTTACAGAATTTATTTAATCTTCTGTATTTATTTAATGCCTCATCACTACCTACTTGCTTTAATTCTCTAAATGCTTTATTTTTATCTCTTATTGCGCCCCTTACAGCTCTATTTAGCCATAGTGGTTTCCTCCTATTTCTCGCATGTTTATTCCCATACGGTATATATTGTGCACAGGTCCTATTCAGGATGCTAATAAACGTCTCCCATTTTCTTTGTGTATTTTTATGTCTCAGGATATCGTCCCAGTTAATTGCACCAAGATCATCTCTCATCCATTGGAAATTTGCCTTCCTGAAGTTTAGTGTCCTTGTAACCCCTCTACTACACATCTTATTAAAGGATACATGAAAACTTATTAATTTGTGATCACTATTACCCAAGTGACCCTCAACCCTTACATTTGATATGCGGTCTGGCCTGTTGGTTAATATTAGGTCTAGCAGTGCCCCCCCTCTTGTTGGGTCCTGAACCAGTTGTGAAAGGTAATTGTCTCTCATAGTTGTCAGAAACCTATTACCTTTGCTGGAACTGCAGGTTTCGGTTCCCCAATGTATTTCAGGGTAGTTGAAGTCCCCCATAATAATGACTTCTCCTTGAGTCGCTGCTTCATCTATTTGCTTTATGAGGATATTCTCTGTAGCTTCCATTATTTTTGGAGATTTATAACAAACCCCTATCAGTAATTTATTATTTTTCCCCCCTCCCCTTATCTCTACCCACAGGGACTCTACATTTTCATTAGATTCATATATATTATCACGAAGGATGGGTTTTAAGGATGATTTTACATATAAACACACGCCTCCCCCTCGCTTATTTGTACGGTCATTTCTGAACAGACTATAGCCCTGTAAATTAACCGCCCAGTCATGGCTCTCATCCAGCCATGTCTCAGATATCCCCACCATGTCATAATTATGTTCCAACAACATTAACTCCAATTCCTCCATTTTGTTGGCGAGACTTCTGGCATTAGTATACATGCACTTTATGTATCTCTCTGTACCTCTATTCTTTCTTAAATTATTAACTGTTCTAACCCCACCCCCATGCCACCCCCACCGTCATTATTTGTGCCCAGGTCTCTATCTGCACTGTCTTCCCCTCCTATAAAAGGAATAACCTTCCCCCCGTCCCTAGTTTAAACACTCCTCCAACCTTCTAGCCATTTTCTCCCCCAGCACAGCTGCACCCTCCCCATTGAGGTGCAGCCCGTCCCTAGCGTAGAACCTGTAGCCAACTGAGAAGTCGGCCCAGTTCTGCAGGAACCCAAACCCCTCCTTCCTACACCAATTCCTGAGCCACTTATTAACCTCCCTAATCTCCCGTTGCCTCTCTGGCGTGGTACAGGAAGTATTTCCGAAAATACCACCTTGGAGGTCCTTGCTTTAAGCTTACAGCCTAATTCCCTGAAATCATCTTTAAGGACCTTCCACCTACCTCTAACTTTGTCATTTGTGCCAATGTGCACCATGACCGCTGGATCCTCTCCAGCCCCTCCCAGTAATCTGTCAACCCGATCAGCGATGTGTCGGACTCGAGCGCCAGGTAGGCAGCACACCGTTCCATGATCCCTGTCTTTGTGACAGATTGCCCTATCTGTTCCCCTAATAATTGAGTCTCCCACTACCAGAACCTGTCTGGCCTGCCCTGCTCTCCTATTTCCCCCCTTACTGGAGCAGACACTCCTCTGGCTTTCAGAGGACATGCCTTGCTGCAGCAGTGCTACTCCTGCACTAACACTCCCCTCTTCCGCCAACTTAGCAAACTTATTGGGGTGTGCCAGATCAGGACTAGCCTCCCTGGTGCTCTTCCCTCTACCCCGCCTTCTAACTGTCACCCAGCTAGCTGCTTCATTGTCCTGCAGTTCCAACGTAGCATCCCCCCTCATCTATCCCATTGAGCGTCTGCTCAGTGAGCAGAAGACGCCTTTCCATATTGTCTATGGATCTCAGTGTTGCCAGCTGCACATTTAGATCCAGTATCCAGACTTCCAAATGCACAACATGCTCACATCTCGCACAGCAGTATGCACCCTCGACCGGCTGTTCAAGGATTTCATACATGTGGCAAGACGTGCACTGGATGGCATTGGCAATAGTGGAGCACATCCTAATGGGGATTGCACCAGACAATAAGATAAGCAAAAATAAATTAAAAAAAAAAAAAAAAAAAAAAAAAAAGTATTAATATAACAGCAATTCAGTAAGGCTGGTTTCACATTAGCGCATTTTATGCGCACGCACGGCCGGGGGTAGCTCCGCCCCCGATCCGGCTCTCTGCCCGGCGTGCCCGCCCCTTGCCTGTAGCGCCGCCTCCTAGCGGACGGCGGCGCCTGCGATCGGCGCACCCTATCTTTAGCATAGGGTGCGCCGATCGTGCGCAGGTCGTGCGCTAGTTGCGCTTTGACCTGCGCTGCGCACTTATGACGGTGCGCCGTGCGCGCCAAAATCCGAAAAGTTCGATTTTTGGCGCGCACGGCGCACCGTCAAAAGTGCGCAGCGCAGGTCAAAGCGCAACTAGCGCACGACCTGCGCACGATCGGCGCACCCTATGCTAAAGATAGGGTGCGCCGATCGCAGGCGCCGCTGTGCGCTAGGAGGCGGCGCTACAAGGAAGGGGCGGGCACGCCGGGCAGAGAGCCGGCTCGGGGGCGGAGCTACCCCCGGCCGTGCGCGCGCATAAAATGCGCTAATGTGAAACCAGCCTTAGACCTCCCTTGGAAACTCCCTGAATCTAAAGTCACTGAATTTCAAGTCACACACTTACCACAGTTCGCACTTACACTCAGGTCACACTCGGCTCGTTCACACTCGCTCAGGAAGAAGATTTAAAAGAGGTTTTTTGTTTGTTTTTTTTTCCCCTTTCACCAGCACACCACCCTGCTGCCCAAAGCACTTCCAAAAGGAGTTGAGCCCCAACCAGCTGCCCCTTATAAACCCTTAATTACTGTATGAACTCCCACCCTTAATTAACCCCTTGTGAATATAGTTACACCTCAAGATTTAAATGCAATATAGTTTACCCTTAAAAACACAGATAGTAAAATAAGAGATTAACCCTGAAGAGAGAAAATATAGGTTAAACAAGCCCCCAAAGCCCCGCAAAAATTGAACAGGTAGAAAGCACTCATCAACTTACAATTCAGCAACTCACACAGGTACTTGTTATAGGTTTTCCAAATACCTCTTCACTGAATTTCAAGTCACACACTTACCACAGTTCGCACTTACGCTCAGGTCACACTCAGCTCGTTCACACTCGCTCAGGAAGAAGATTTAAAAGAGTTTTTTTTTTTTTTTCCCCTTTCACCAGCACACCACCTTGCTGCTCAATGCACTTCCACATCGGCTCATCTTCTTCTCATTCAGGTCTCTACAATATCGGATCCTCTCAGTGAAGATCTTCTATAGAAGAGAATTTTCCTGATTTACCCATCAAGGATGGATATGGACAGAGACAAGATGGCGGAGAGGATATTACACCTCACCCTAGAGATCCTCTTCCGGCTTACTGGAGAGGTGAGAGATTCTGATGATGTCACATTACATCATTCTTATCTATGGGAATAACAGATGGACAGAACTGGAGAGGTGAGGACTCTGGAAATGTCTGTAGTGAGATTTATTAATGTGTCTCTCCATAACCAGGATTACACAGTAGTGAAGAAGACCTCTAGTGAGCGCTGTCAGGACCCTGTGTCTGAGGCATGGGGAAGACCCCTGAGCCCAATCACTGGGCCTCCACCTCACCCCCTGATACATGAGGACATCAATGACCAGAAGATCCTAGAACTCACCTACAAGATGATTGAGCTGCTGACTGGAGAGGTGACACTGCTGGGAATGCTGGGATATTATACCGTAACGTTATGAAGGGATCGGGGGATGACGGTATCATTGTATGTGTCAGGTTCCTATAAGGTGTCAGGATGTCGCCGTCTATTTCTCCATGGAGGAGTGGGAGTATTTAGAAGGACACAAAGATCTGTACAAGGACGTCATGATGGAGGTTCCCCAGCCCCTCACATCACCAGGTAATAGACAGGACTAAATACACACGGCCTATAATTATCTGTATGTAAAGAATGAATTCAGTCCCTGTATGTGTTTTCTCCAGATCTATCCAGTAAGAGGACAACACCAGAGAGATGTCCCCGTCCTCTTCTTCCACAGGACTGTAAACAAGAAGATCCCAATTTTCCTCAGGATCCTCAGGTAGATGGAGAGAAGGTGTCATGAGATCTCCCCTATGATGTGTAGACGGCTGTGAAGGTCTTGTGCGCAGTCTTGTTTTATCCACCAGTATTATATGTTTTATACTTGTGTAATGAGAACGGTGGAGATGGCAGGATTAGAGCTGATCATAGATGTGACTTCTCCATCTGTCTGTGACTTTTACAATATTTGTTTCAGGGTGAAGATCTGACCCATATTAATACTACAGAGACATATGTGAGGGGTGATGAGCGGTGTAAAGAGGAGATTCCTACATATGACTACCCAGGTGAGTAGTAACCACTGAATGCAGAGAAGTCACAGATTCTTCTGTCACTGGCTGTGGCTGCTTTATCAGTGGTGTAGTCTGGACATATTACCATGATCACCATTTTGACTCTAGACCACAACATTCTCCTCCATCAAAAACTGTTCAAATGACTTTGGGCATTAAAAGCCCTTTTCTATAGACCTTACAACCTGGAAGATACACCTACCTCCTTGGATTAGGAGACGCTGACCATTACCTGCCCAGATCTGTAAACTACAAAGCCACATGACAGTGTACGTAGAATGTGCTGACAAGTTAGAAAATGACTTGAAGAAAAATATGGGCTTTTTAGAGAAAGCGGAGGGTAATGATGCTGTTGGCTTCCTAGATCCCTGATATTGGATGAATCTCCCTTCTGTGCTGCAGAATGTTCTCATATGGTCCCTACAAGACCAGGTCCAGTCTTTCTGACCACACTTCACTTTTATGATCGACAACATTGAATGTGCAGTGAGGCCAAGTGTGAATTTCTGTACAATAACAACAGAATTTCCCTTTATCCTGACTTTTAAAACCGACTAACTTCAAACAGGATCATGATAAACTACATAAAATACACCTGCCCCATGATATACCTCTACGCTGTGCGTGGCTGATGGCTGTAATATACACTTATTCACGCCTGCAGGAGATGTGTTGGCATGGCTCCAGCCCTGGTTTCATCTATTCGCTCCACGTCATAAATTCCATTATGTTTTCAATCCTAAGAAACCCAGATTTCATCACACTATCCTGAAATCAGGAGCACTAAAACTTTCTCTACTTTTCTGGTCAGGACTCGTAGTAGCTCCAATGGTCCACAATAAATGAGTGCATTTACAGTTTAACCCCTTCATGGTGGAGCCCTTTTTTAGTTTTTGCATTTGTTTTTCACTCCCCTTTGTCCCAGAGCCATTGCAAAAATGTGGAATTCCACAACTTTTTTTCCTTTTTTTTTTTTTTTTTTTTTTTTTTTTTTTCACCATGTTCACCAAATGATAAAACCGACTTGCCATTATGATTCTCCGGCTGGGATCACACACAGCGAGATACGGCTGAGTCTCGCAGGTTAAAACCAAGCTCTGGCGCCGGCACTCCGGAGCGGAGCGTGCAGCCGCACAGCAATACATGGAGCTGCACGCTCCGCTCCGGAGTGCCGGTGCCAGAGCTTGGTTTTAACCTGCGAGACTTGGCCGTATCTCACTGTAGCGTGACTCCGGCCTCCAGGTCATTACGAATTCATAGACACCAACATGTCTAGGTTCTTTATTTAAGTGGTGAAAAATAAAAATTCCAATGTTAAAGAAAAAAAATTGCATCATTGCTTCTCCTGTTTTCTTAATCTCAGGTTGGGTGAGGGCTTATTTTTTGCGTGCCGAGCTGACGTTTTTAATGATACCATTTTGGTACAGATAAGATATTTTGATCGCCCGTTATTGCATTTTAATGCAATGTTGTGGCAACCAAAAAAATGTAGTTCTGGCATTTTGACTTTTTTCTTGTTACGCCGTATAACGATTGGGTTAATTTTTTTTTTATATTGATTGGGCGATTCTGAATGTGGCGATACCAAATGTGTATTTTTTTTTTATTGCTTTATTTTGAATGGGTCAAAAGGGGGGTGATGTGAAATTTTATATTTTTAAAAAACTTTTTTTTTTTTTTTTTTTTTTTTTTACTTTTAGCATGCTGCAATAGTTTCCATGGGAGACTAGAAGCTTTCATAACCTGATCGTCTGCTACATACAGGCGATGATCAGATAGCCTGTATGTAGCTGAATTGCTGACTTGCTATGAGCGCCGACCACCGAACGGCGCTCATAGCAATCCAGTATTGACAACCATAGAGGTCTGCAGGAGACCTCTGGTTGTAAAGCCCACCCATCGGTGACCCACGATCACGTGACGGGGTTACCGACGGGCGGGATTTCCGGCACAATTGCCGAAAGCGTGCGTTAAATGCCGGTGTCATAGTTTGACAGCGACATTTAACGGGTTAACAGTCACGGGTGATCGCAATTCCACCCGCGGCTGTTGCGGGCACATGTCAGCTGTTCAGAACAGTTGACATGTGCAGGAAAAAAGTGGGCTCAACGCCGGAGCCCACATAAAAGGGGGAGATGCGATATGCACAGTACTAGTACGGCGCTTGTCGTGGAGGGTTAAATGTTGGAGCTCTCCCATCATACATACGTTGTGGATGTAACATTTTTTTTTGTTCAGTCTTTATTTACATGTTCATTCTGTATGATAGTTTGATAGTGGTGGGATCTGTCTGCCTCACTTACGTGAGTCTGTAACTCCCTATTAGTCTTTAAAGGGGATCTGTCACCCCATTTTAGCCCTATCAGCTGCCAGCACTGCCATCAGGGGCTTATCTACAGCATTCTATAATGCTGTAGATAAGCCCCTGATGTAATCTGAAAGATAAGAAAAACAAGTTGGATTATACTCACCCAGGCGTCCTGTGCGATGGGTGTCGCGGTGCGGCGCCTCACATCTTCATACGATGCCGTCCTCCTTTCTTCTGCCTCTGTTCCAGCGCAGGCGCACTTGATCTGCCCTGTTGAGGGCAGAGTAAAGTACTGCATTGCGAAGGCGCCGGACCTCTCTGACCTTTCCTGGCGCCTGCGCACACACCGTATCACACACCGTAAATTAAGTGGGTTCTTCTCATTATATTAATGCCTAATACATGGGTGCTAAATGTGGTTTGAGCACATTGCAAGGCTCAGAAGTGAGGGGAAGATTTGACTTTAGGAGAGTAGAATTTGCTGGATTGGTTTATGGAAGCCATGTAGCTTTTCAAGAGCCTTTAATCCACTAATTATGTGGAAACCTCTATTTTTCCACTCACAGATGATGGACCTTATTGGGGACTTATTTTTTGAACGATGAGTAGAAGTTTTTCTTGATATTGTTTTCGCCTACATAACATTGTTTGGTGGCTTTTTATTCCATATTTGGGAGGCGGAATGAACAAACAGTTGAACACTCTCTACTGGTTCATCCTATGTCATTGTCTTGGTGAATAGTTAAATATTTTTAACCCCTTCACAACCCAGCCTATTTTGACCTTAATGACCTGGCCATATTTTGCAATTCTGACCTGTGTCCCTTTATGAGGCAATAACTCGGGAACGCTTCAACGGATCCTAGCGATTCTGAGACTGTTTTATTTGTGACATATTGGACTTCATGTTAGTGGTAAATTTAGATTGATATTTTTTGTGAAAAAATCGGAAATTTGGCAAAAATTTTGAATTTTTATTCCGTTAAACCAGAGAGTTATGTGACACAAAATAGTTTAATAAATAACATTTCCCACATGTCTACTTTACATCAGCACAATTTTGGGGAAAAAAAATATTTTTGTTAGGAAGTTATAAAGGTTCAAAGTTTATCAGCAATTTCTCATTTTTCCAGCAAAATTTACAAAACCATTTTTTTTAGGGACCACCTCACATTTGAAGTTCCTTTAAGGGGCCTACATGACAGAAAACACCCAAAAGTGATGCCATTCCAAAAACTGCACCCCTCAAGCTACTCAAAACTACATTCAAGAAGATTATTCACCCTTCAAGTGCTTCACAGGAACTAAAGCAACGTGGAAGGAAAAAATTGACATTTTAATTTTTTCAACAAAAAATGTTCTTTTAGCCTCAATTTTCTCATTTTCTCATGGGCAACAGGATAAAATTGATCCTAAAATTTGTTGGGCAATTTCTCCTGAGTACACCAATACCTCATATGTGGTCATAAACCACTGTTTGGACGCACGGCAGGGCTTGGAAGGGAAGGAGTACTATTTGACTTTTTGAATGGAAAATTACCTCCAATCGTTAGCGGACACCATGTCGCGTATGGAGAGCCCCTGTGTGCCTAAACATTGGAGCTCCCCCACAAGTGACCCCATTTTGGAAACTAGACCCCCCAAGGAACTTATCTAGATGTGTGGTGAGCACTTTAAACCCCCAAGTGCTTCACAGAAGTTTATAACGCAGAGCAGTGAAAATAAAAAATCATTTTTTTCCTCAAAAATGATTTTTTTTTTTTTTCCCGCAATTTTTTATTTTCCCAAAGGTAACAGGAGAAATTAGACCCCCCCCCCAAAGTTGTTGTGCAATTTTGTCCTCAGTACGCCGATACCCTATATGCAGGGGTAAACCACTGTTTGGGCGCACGGCAGAGCTCAGAAGCACCGTTTGACTTTTTGAACTCAAAATTGGCTGGAATCAATGGTGGCGCCATGTCGCACTTGGAGACCCCCTGATGTGCCTAAATAGTGGAAACCCCCCAATTCTAACTCCAACCCTAACCCCAACACACCTTTAACCCTAATCCCAACCATAACCCTAAACAAATTGGCTGGGATCACGTCCTCGTGCTGGCGAATCTGTGCTGCTGGGGAGGAAGATTGGGAGGAATAGAGAAAAGTGGGGTCCTCTCACTATCAGCTTCAGAGGCAATAATGGCATATGAATCCTCAGCTGCGTACACCCTTTGTGACTGGGATGAGCTGGACATTGTGTGTAAAAAGTGTAAATAAAAAAGCTTAACTTTATTATAGTGTGCTTGATGTAACTTTCTAATGCAGGAGGGGGCTGTCAGGGGTTGGAGGGGGCTGTCAGGCACAGGGGGGGCAGGAGGGGGCTAAGGAGATGCAGGAGTCTGCGGCAGCAGCAGGGGGGTGATCACCGGGGCGGGGGGTGAACACGGGGGTGATCACCGGCGAGGGGAGGGGGTGATCACTTGGGGCAGGAAGAAGGTAATCACTGGGGCGGGGGGCTGAACACCAGGGCATGGGGGTGGAATCGGACAGCGGTGGCAGCGGAGGGGAGCATACTGGATGGCAGCGGGGTGATAAGCAGCGGTGGCGGGGTGATCAGCGGCAGCAGGCAGGGACCTCGCTCTTCAGCTTCCATGATGGCATGAGGCTGAAGAGCAAGGGCAGCCATATTCACTCCGCCCCTCCACAACTGATTGGAGGGATAGCGTCACATGGATCTGGGAGAGGTGACACAGCGGTCACCTAGCTTCAGCCAATGGCCAGTGATGTTGCAGCATCGGCCATGGCTGGTTTGTTAAATTTCACCAAGTTTCATTGGTGAAATATTATGATTGCTCTGACTGTTTCACTTTCAACAGCCAATTATAGCAATCATAGCCACGGGGGGGCAAGGCCCCCCCCCCCCCCCCCCCGGGGTCAACTACGGTGCGTCACGTACCTGCGGGTCTGGTGACATTTCAGTGACCCCGGTCACTCGACCCGCAAGAACGCGATCCTGCCATTACTTCTATCTGGCGTCACAGGTCGGGAAGGCACCACTTTTCATGACACCTACGTGACGTCACAGGTCGGGAAGGGGTTAAATAACTTGCCATTTTTATGGACAGTTTATGTAGAAATGTTCAAAAATTGAAATTGCATGGATATTTTTTAATTGTTTTTATTCTTGGCAGATGACTGTAACAGGAGATCAGAGGGACAGCTGACATCTTCAATTTTTAAATCAGATGATCTAAAGATCTTACAGAATACAATGGAAGTGAATGCGATTACCCCAGATATAACATCATCCCGTCACTGCAAAGATGAATCATCTGATCCATTAAAACAGGTCGTGTCTTTTGATTCTTTACCGACTATTAAGGACAATCAAAGTCACAAATTAAGCATTAAAACAAAAATAGCTCCTAAAGCAAAGGAGCCATTTTCACTTTCAGAATGTGGAAATCGATTTCCCCTTGAAAAGTCTTTTTTAAAACATCAAAAAATTCACACAGAAGAGAATAGATTTTCTTGTTCCAAGTGTGGGAAATGTTTTAACCAGAATTCAGATCTTGTTAGTCACCATAAAGAGAAGCCATTTTCATGTTCAGAATGTGGAAAATGTTTTAACCGGAAAGCGCATCTTGATAGCCACCAGAGAACCCACACAGGGGAGAAGCCATTTTTATGTTCAGAATGTGGAAAATGTTTTACAGAGAGATCACATCTTATCAAACATCAGAGAACTCACACAGGGGAGAAGCCTTTTTCATGTTCAGAATGTGGAAAATGTTTTACAGAGAAATCACATCTTATCCAACATCAGAGAACTCACACAGGGGAGAAGCCTTTTTCATGTTCAGAATGTGGCAAATGTTTTACAGTAAAATCAACTCTTAACAAACATCAGACGACTCACACAGAGGAGAAGCCTTTTTCTTGTTCAGAATGTGGGAAATGTTTTAACCGGAAAGTGCATCTTGATAGCCACCAGAGAACCCACACAGGGGAGAGGCCTTTTTCATGTTCAGAATGTGGGAAATATTTTATCCGGAAATGCATTCTTGTTAGACATCAAAGAACACACACAGGGAAAAAGCTTTTTTCATGTTCAAAATGTAGGAAATGTTTTAACCGGAAAGAACATCTTGATAGCCACCAGAGAACCCACACAGGGGAGAAGCCTTTTTCATGTTCAGAATGTGGGAAATGTTTTAACCAGAAAGCGCATCTTGATAGCCACCAGAGAACCCACACAGGGGAGAAGCCATTTTCATGTTCAGAATGTGGGAAATATTTTATCCGAAAAGCGCATCTTGATAGCCACCGGGGAACCCACAAAGGGAAGAACACCGCAACTACACCCAACACATTAGAAAAGCCCTAGCTGCAACAACTTAAACCACCAATTCGGACCAAGCCTACTAATAGGCCATTGTGGGGTTTCTAATACCTCATGAGGAACCAGAGAGGAGGCTGCATGACACTGTCAACAAGGGGAGGGGAAAGGAAAGTGTGAAGTAGGATGCAAGAACCCTACATGAAAAATTAAAAGACATTCATATAGTACATTACCATGGAATCAATGGTGCTATATAAATAATAATATAGGGCAACGAAAACAAGCTAAGGAGAACCAAAAATAAAAAGAATTACGGTAAAGTAACACGGGCGCTACCTATCCAAAAAACTCAGATGCAGCTGGTGAAGAGACAGGACTGTGTCGGCTCCTGTTATAAAGTCTGAGCGAAACGTATATTTGTGTGATTCGCGCTATGCTGAGCAGATGTATACAAAAAAAAAAAAAAAAAGAAATAGTACTTAACAGCAGTTATAGATACTTACTTAAAAATGAAGTTGATGTAGAATATTCTGTGTAAGTTGAGATGTCTACGTGGTAAGTAGTTTGCAGGTTATCTGATGGTAGAGATCTCGTTTTTTTATAGCTGCTGATGCTATTGGAACAATGATATATTAAGGTACCAATAAAACATACAAAAGGTCACACCACTCCTCGCATGTCCACCATACTCACTGGTTGTATCTTAACGTTTATATTCTCTTCGGGGTGTTCCCTTTATGGTGGATCAATTGATACAATACTAAATATGAAGAGAATTTCAATTACTACCAGTGACCACAACCTTGATATTCAGTCCCAGTTCCTGGGGTACATATGCACTTACTTGTGCTAGATTTGTTATGCTCCCCAGGTGTGAATCCTGCTAGACTCTCTATAATGGTCTTTGTTGGCTTTATTTAGAGCCAGTGTAGGGACGATATCCACTGTTGAAAAAAATGACAAAGTGCTGGGTAAGGAGGGATCCACTAACCCACAAATAGTGCTAGCGTTCCAGGAGCCAGTTAGTCCTGGTAGGACTTCTATGCACTTACTTCTGGTAATTGCTCTGTCGCAGTCTGGCTGAGGCAGCAGCTGCTGATAGAGTGATAAGCGATGCAGTGTAAGGAGGGATCCACTAGACACCCTAATTATGCTAGCGTTCCAATAATCAGTTAGTCCTAATAGGACTTCTATGCACTTACTTCTGGTGATTGCTCTGGCGCAATCTGGCTGAGACAGCGGCTCTGGCTGAGGCAGCGGCTGCTGATGGAGCGATAAGCTATGCAGCGTGTAGTAGGGGAGCGGGTAGACGCCAGCACCTCGTGTACTCCGGCCGGAAGTATTGACGAGGACGCGGCGAGAGTGGGGGGGGGCGGAGCTACTGTGACGTCACAGGCAGGGAGGAGGACAGGTGCACGAGAGGCACAAACCAACCAACATGTTTCAAGGGGGACTTCCCTCTTCGTCAGGGCTTCGTCAGGGCTACTACACGCTGCATAGCTTATCGCTCCATCAGCAGCCGCTGCCTCAGCCAGAGTCGCTGTCTCAGCCAGATTGCGCCAGAGCAATCACCAGAAGTAAGTGCATAGAAGTCCTATTAGGACTAACTGATTATTCGAACGCTAGCATAATTAGGGTGTCTAGTGGATCCCTCCTTACACTGCATCGCTTATCACTCTGTCAGCAGCTGCTGCCTCAGCCAGACTGTGACAGAGCAATTACCAGAAGTGCATAGAAGTCCTACCAGGACTAACTGGCTACTGGAACGCTAGCACTATTTGTGGGTTTAGTGGATCCCTCCTTACCCAGCACTTTGTCATTTTTTTCAACAGTGGATATCGTCCCTGCACTGGCTCTAAATAAAGCCAACAAAGACCATTATAGAGAGTCTAGCAGGATTTACACCTGGGTAGCATAACAAATCTAGCACAAGTAAGTGCATATGTACCCCAGGAACTGGGACTGAATATCAAGGTTGTGGTCACTGGTAGTAATTGAAATTCTCTTCATATTTAGTATTGTATCAATTGATCCACCATAAAGGGAACACCCCGAAGAGAATATAAACGTTAAGATACAACCAGTGAGTATGGTGGACATGCGAGGAGTGGTGTGACCTTTTGTATGTTTTATTGGTACCTTAATATATCATTGTTCCAATAGCATCAGCAGCTATAAAAACGAGATCTCTACCATCAGATAACCTGCAAACTACTTACCACATAGACATCTCAACTTACACAGAATATTCTACATCAACTTCGTTTTTAAGTAAGTATGTATAACTGCTGTTAAGTACTATTTCTTTTTTTTTTTTGGTATACATCTGCTCAGCATAGCGCGGTGAATCACACAAATATACGTTTCGCTCAAAAATAAAAAGAACAAGTATAACCTCCTAGAAACCAAACAGTTGTAGGAGGAAAAGGTGCTGAGGTGATCTAAAAGACTCATTACAAGAATACATATGAAGTAGAGAAGTGACTCAGTCACACTTTAACTTCTGAATATTGTTTTAAAACGTGGATCCTAAAGCTGGATCATGTGATGTGGCCTTATAAGTGACTAATAGCGGGGTGACAATACATTGGGACCGCATCTCTCTTTTTATGCACCCTAAAGCCTTGTTTGCTTTTGCGGCTGCTTCTTGACATTGAGTACTGCTGCTCTCTTTACTTGTAATCAGAATACCCAAGTCCTTCTCCTGTTCTGTAGTCCTGAGTATGCTTCCATTTAATATATATGCAGCAGTAGGATAACTCTGACCTAGGTACATTACTCTACAGGGTGGGCCATTTATATGGATACACCTGGGTGGGCCATTTATATGGATACACCTGGGTGTGCCGACTTCAAAATGGCCGCCATGGTCACCATCCATCTTGAAAAGTTTTCCCTCTCCCATATACTAATGTGCCACAAACAATAAGATGTCATCAACCATTCCCATTTAATTTAGGTGTATCCATATAAATGGCCCACGCAGGTCTAACCTTTAAATGGTCCACCCTGTACATTTATCAGTATTTAATCTCTTTTGCCAAGTGTTTGCCCATTCAGACATCTTAGGGTATGTGCACACATAGTTTTTTGTCTCTGCGGATTTTGTAGAGAAAACCGCAGGACAAAGTGCTGCGGTTTTGCCCTGCGGTTTTACACCTCATAATGGATGAGGTGTAAAACTGCAGCGTTTCTGCACCAAACAATTGACATGCTGCGTTTTGAAAACCGCAGCAAAACCGAGCGGGAAAAAAACCCAGCATGTGCACAGCTTTTTTTTATTTCCATAGGAAATAAAGGTACTGTACAACGCAGCAGAATCTGCTGCGTTTCTGCAGAGCCAAAAACGCTGCGGAAACGCAGCAGAAACCACAAAGTGTGCACATACCCTTATTAAGATCATTTTATAATATTGTACTGCCCAAGTCAGTTTTTATAACCTACATAGTTTGGTGTCGTCAACAAAGACTTTTACCTCTGAGGAAGCTACACTGCTGTGGTGTAACGCGTGGGGTCTGACTCTCTCCCTCTTCCCACTTCATATTGAGGGTTGCATTCCTCGTGGTTCTTATCAAAGTGTTAAATATAAATTAATCATAAGGGATTTATATCTTACCCTCCTATGTTACGCTGGGTTCTTATTATCCTTACAGGGACCTCAGTGAATTTTACATTTAAGTCAAACTGCACTATTGCTTATCTGGGCCTTCGGGGAACCCTTGTTTATTGGAGTTACATTTTTGCGTTCACTTTTGCTATTTTCGGAGTCAGTCTTTATTATGTTGTTTATTATGACATGGTGATTGTGCTTTGTTATAAAATATATTCCCCTACCTTCTTGTCTGCTTTTAATTGCTTTTATACTCATTCCTGTGTATGTTTTGGTATCTGGAAAGTATCGTTTTCATTTTTCTGGACATCCCAGCTTATATTGTTTTATTTTATGTTATTGGTGCCTGATATTTGCCTAGTCTTCCTTTAATCATTGTCAGCAACGACTGACACTTAACTCTCAATCCAATCTCAATTATTATTATTATTATTATTATTATTATTATTATTATTTATTGTTATAGCGCCATTTATTCCATGGCGCTTTACATGTGAGGGGGGTATACATAAAAACAAGTACAATAATCTTAAACAATACAAGTCATAACTGGTACAGGAGGAGAGAGGACCCTGCCCGCGAGGGCTCACAATCTTCAAGGGATGGGTGATAATACAGTAGGCGAGGGTAGAGCTGGTCGTGCAGCGGTTTGGTCGATCGGTGGTTACTGCAGGTTATAGGCTTGTCGGAAGAGGTGGGTCTTCAGGCTCTTTTTGAAGGTTTCGATGGTAGAATCATAGAATCATAGAATCGTCGAGTTGGAAGGGACCTCCTGGGCCATCTGGTAGGTGAGAGTCTGATATGTTGTGGTAGAGAGTTCCAGAGTAGGGGTGATGCGCGAGAGAAATCTTGTATGCGATTGTGGGAAGAGGAGATAAGAGGGGAGTAGAGAAGGAGATCTTGTGAGGATCGGAGGTTGCGTGCAGGAAAGTACCGGGAGACGAGGTCACAGATGTATGGAGGAGACAAGTTGTGGATGGCTTTGTATGTCATGGTTAGGGTTTTGTAATGGAGTCTCTGGGCAATTGGGAGCCAGTGAAGGGATTGACAGAGGGGAGAAGCTGGGGAATAGCGGGGGGACAGGTGGATTAGTCGGGCAGCAGAGTTTAGAATAGATTGGAGGGGTGCGAGAGTGTTTGAGGGGAGGCCGCAGAGCATGAGGTTGCAGTAGTCAAGGCGAGAGATGATGAGGGCATGGACTAGGGTTTTTGCAGATTCTTGGGTGAGGAATGAACGGATGCGTGAAATATTTTTGAGTTGAAGTCGGCAGGAAGTGGAAAGGGTTTGGATATGTGGTTTGAAGGAGAGATCAGCATCAAGGATTACTCCGAGGCAGCGAGCTTGTGGGACTGGGGAGAGTGGGCAGTCATTTACTGTAATTGATAGGTTCGTAGGGGGGGTCACGTGAGATGGGGGAAAGATGATGAATTCTGTTTTGTCCATGTTGAGTTTCAGATATCTAGTGGAGAAGGATGATGAAATAGTGGACAGACATTGAGGGATTCTGGTTAGTAGGGAGGTGATATCTGGTCCAGAGATGTAGATCTGTGTGTCATCAGCATAAAGATGATACTGAAAGCCATGAGATTCTATGAGCTGTCCCAGGCCAAAGGTGTAAATAGAGAACAGCAGGGGCCCTAGGACTGAACCTTGTGGGACTCCGACAGATAGGGGGCGAGGTGAGGAGGTGGTGTGTGAGTGGGAGACGCTGAATGTCCGGTCTGTTAGGTATGATGAGATCCAGGAGAGGGCCAAGTCTGTGATGCCGAGGGATGAGAGGGTCTGTAATAATAGGGAATGGTCCACTGTGTCAAAGGCAGCCGACAGGTCCAGGAGGAGGAGGACAGAGTAGTGTCGCTTGCTCTTGGCAGTTAAGAGGTCATTGGTGACCTTAGTAAGGGCAGTTTCAGTGGAGTGGTGTGACCGGAAGCCAGATTGTAAGCGGTCGAAGAGGGAGCAAGAAGAGAGATGGGAGGACAGTTCAAGGTAGACGTGTTGTTCCAGTAGCTTGGAGGCGTATGGGAGAAGTGATATAGGGCGATAGCTAGATACAGAGGATGGGTCAAGAGAGGGCTTTTTGAGGATAGGTGTGATGGAGGCATGTTTAAAGCTTGAGGGGAAAACACCAGTTGTTAGTGATAGGTTGAAGAGATGGGTTAGGGTTGGGATGAAGACTGTGGTGAGGTTTGGGATGAAGTGGGATGGGATCGGGTCGAGTGCACAGGTGGTGAGATGTGATCTTGAGAGTAGAGTGGAGAGTCGATCTTCTGTAATGGTGGAGAAGTTGGTTTTGAAGGTGGAGGGCTGGGAAGTCGGGAGGAAGGGCTCTGGGGGTTGTTGACCAAAACTGTCCCTGATGTTATCAATTTTCTGCTTGAAAAATGAGGCAAAGTCTTCAGCTGAGATGAGTGGGGAGGGAGGAGGTGCTGGGGGGCGGAGGAGAGAATTGAAGGTGTTGAATAACTGTTTAGGGTTGTGAGACAGGGAGGATATGAGAGATGAGAAGTAGGTTTGTTTAGCTGTGGCGAGTGTGGTCTTGAAAGTAGTGAGGGACTGTTTGAATGCGATGAAATGCTCGTTGGAGTGGGATCTTTTCCATCTGCGCTCAGCAGCCCTGGAAGCTCGCCTCAGCTCTTTGGTCAGGCTGGTGTGCCAGGGCTGTCTGTTGATTTTGCGAGTTTTGGTATGTGTAAGTGGGGCAGCGGATTCCAAAGCTACAGCTATTGTGGTGTTATATAGAGCGGCAGCGTCATCCGCATTGTGTAAGGAACTTATATCTGTAAGAGGGAGGAGGGATTCGGAGAATGAGTGTAGGTCAAGGTGTTTAAGATTTCTGCGAGGGTGTGAAAGTTTGTGGGGTGGGGATTGTAGACATGGAGTGAAGAGGGAAGAGAATGTGAGCAGGTTGTGGTCAGAGAGAGGAAGAGGTGAGTTAGAGAGGTTAGATAGGGAGCAGAGGCGGGTGAAGATGAGGTCCAGTGTGTGGCCATCTTTGTGGGTGGCTGTAGAAGACCATTGAGTGAGGCCGAAGGAGGAAGTGAGAGATAGAAGTTTAGTGGCAGCTGAGAGGGAAGTGTCAATGGGGATGTTGAAGTCGCCCATGATGATAGTAGGGATGTCCGCGGAAAGGAAATGAAGTAACCAGGTGGTGAAGTGGTCAAAGAAGGTGGTGGCTGGCCCTGGGGGGCGGTAGATGACAGCCAGTTGGAGGTTGGAGGGGGAGTAGATGCGCACAGAGTGCACCTCAAAGGAAGGGAGGGTAACAGAGGGTGGCAGTGGGATTGGGGTGAAGGAGCAGGTATCTGACAGGAGAAAACCAACTCCTCCACCATGTTTGCTGCTGGGGCGGGGGGTGTGAGAAAGGTGGAAGCCGCCATACGAAAGTGCAGCAGGAGAGGCTGTGTCAGAAGGGGTGAGCCAGGTTTCGGTGATGGCGAGGAAGGAGAGTTTGGTAGTAACAAAAAGATCATGGATGTAGGAAAGCTTGTTGCAGACAGAGCGAGCGTTCCACAGAGCTCCTGTTAGTGGGACTGGGGAAGCGGGGGCTGGGTGAATGGGTATAAGGTTGGAGAGGTTACGGAAGGTTGTGATAGAGCGTGGATGGGAGGTAGAAATGACTGTGGGAATGTGGTGAGGAGGACCAGGATTTGGAGAGATATCACCAGCAGTGAGAAGGAGCAGAGAAAGTGTTACCAGGTGGGGGCAGGAGAGGGCATGAGGGGGCTGTCTGTGTTTGGAGACAGAGGATTGTATGTTAAGGAACAGTTTTTAGGCGGAGGTGAGGTGGATGGGGAGGATTGAAGAAGAGATGAACAGTTCCTTACTAGGAGTAGGGATTAGGGGAATTAGCAGAAAGTGAAGGATTATTGGGGTGAAAGTGAAAACAAACAGAAACATTGTTTACAGTGACTGTGTCCAGTTACCTTCAGTTCCCTTCTGGTTCACTTCTGGTTTTAATTCTTAAATTAATCTTCACACTTCTAGCACACACTTATAGCAATCACAATGCAGACTGAAGTCTATGCAGACTTGTACTCTGCAATATATGTACAACTAAGTGCAGTCAGGTGTGAAGCAGAGAGGAGTGGTCTCTGCTCATCTTGGCCAGACAATTAAGAGTGGACCAGATGTATATGATCAAGCCAGAGTAAACAAGGTTATAAATAACACTGGGGTAAGCTGGGGTTAGCTGAAAGGCATACCATGTGAATGCTAGGTGCAGAGGCAAGTCTATGTGCAAAGCTGGGTGACGCACTGTGTGTCCTTCATAGACAGCAGGAGAGCAGGAGAGCTGGGTGGATGGACATACCATGTGAATGCTAGGTGCAGAGGCAAGTCTATGTGCAAAGCTGGGTGACGCACTGTGTGTCCTTCATAGACAGACAGCAGGAGAGCTGGGTGGATGGACATACCATGTGAATGCTAGGTGCAGAGGCAAGTCTATGTGCAAAGCTGGGTGACGCACTGTGTGTCCTTCATAGACAGACAGCAGGAGAGCAGGAGAGCTGGGTGGATGGACATACCTGTCGGAAGAATAGAGATGCTTGTTAGAGTGCGATGGTGGCAGGTAGCAATTCCATTCAATTCCATTCAATTCCAGAAGGTCAATAATAAAGAGATTAAAAAAGTGGTCCTAGCACAGATCCTGTGGTCCCTACTGCTCCCAGTACAGATCCCTGCTGTCCCCACTGTTCCTAGCACAGATCCCTGCTGTCCCCACTGTTCCTAGCACAGATCCCTGCTGTCCCCACTGTTCCTAGCACAGATCCCTGCGGTCCTCACTGCTCCCAGTGTGGATCCCTGCGGTCCCCCCCGCTGCTCCCAGTGTGGATCCCTGCGGTCCCCCCGCTGCTCCCAGTGTGGATCCCTCAGGTTGCTCCCGCTGCTCCCAGTACAGATTCCTGTTGCCCCCGCTGCTCCCAGTACAGATTCCTGCTGTCTCCGCTGCTCCCAGTACAGATTCCTGCTGTCTCCGCTGCTCCCAGTACAGATTCCTTGCGGTCCCCGCTGCTCCCAGTACAGATTCCTTGCGGTCCCCGCTGCTCCCAGTACAGATTCCTTGCGGTCCCCGCTGCTCCCAGTACAGATTCCTTGCGGTCCCCGCTGCTCCCAGTACAGATTCCTTGCGGTCCCCGCTGCTCCCAGTACAGATTCCTTGCGGTCCCCGCTGCTCCCAGTACAGATTCCTTGCGGTCCCCACTGCTGACTATATCCCATTCAGAGAACTTACCATTTATGCACCTCACTGTTGTCATTTAGCCAATACCTAACCATCTGCATATAATTTCCCCCAGTCCTGGCTCCTGGAGACTCATTATAAGGCTGTTCAGTATCAAATGCCTTTGCAAAGTCCAGAAAAATCTTGTCCGCCACATTACCAACATCCAGATTTGCACTCACCTCCTCATTGAAACCCAACATGTTAGTTAGACAAGACCTATCTTTAACAAGTCCATGCTGGTTGTCAGTTATTATATTATCTTCAGTATATCTGCAAGTCATCTCTTATGATTCCCTCAAAAACTTTGCACACTACTGATGTCAGACTTATGGGACGGTAGTTCCATTGATCCACCTTAACGTTCTTAAATATCGGCACCACCTCAGCCTCCTTCAATCTTCATAGAAAGAAGGGGGGGTTTATACGGAAATTCCGCATTGAAGGTGAGTAAAATGGTGAATCCAGACACACACGGGTTTGCGTTTTTTATTTGTCTCAATGTTTTGTAGTATAGAAACATCTTCAGGACAAAAGAAAAAGTTTGTATACTTCAAAACTCATTTGATAAATAAAAAACGTAAACTCGTTAGTGTGTGCCTGGATTCACCATTTTCCCCACCAACAGTGCAGAATTTTGACAAATCCCTCTTCCTTTTTCTATGTGGAATTTCTGGTCTCAGGACCCGTGAACCTGCAGCAGCTGGGAATCTATGCCTTAATATCGTTGTGTGCACACAGCCTTACCTGGTTAGCATAAGCTTAATTTTACCTTTACTGTCAAGCCAGCTAAGACCCTATTGCACTTTTTTCTGCTCATTAGTTATCCTCCAATTCTTTGGCACCAAACCTACAACCCATACACATGCGGAAACATTCCATTATAACAGCCAGAACCAAAGGTGACGTGCAGTTCAATGTCTAGAATGTTGGGAAAATGCCAATAGAGTGCTGTCCCATTAGTTATTTATATGATAATTTCAGGTGCCAATTAAAGCAGCGCATGGGTATTGCTGCACGCAACATTATTTGTTTCCGCCTGCTACCATCATAGCAGTGCAAGTGAGTCCAGTAAATCAAACCCAGTGACGTCATACACGTGCATCGCATAATCGATCACCAGACAGAGCAGAAAGGCATCAGAGCCCACATTGGCTGCCATTTTTAAGAAGTCCGCTGGAAGTGATTATTTGTAAGTCAATATTTCCAGCATTAAAGGCATGTAATCGCATCGTAAGAAAAAAAGAAGGGAACGAACGAGGAGGGGACAAACTGAAAGCTGTTACCAGGCGACTATCAATGGGATTATACGTAAATAAAATTGTATAAAGTGCTAAGTATGAGAGTCAGTGAATAAAAGTTAATAATATGTACATATATTATGTTAAGGACTTGTGCAATTTTTGCAGATAATACGTAAATGACCAAATACTGACACTTTGTGACCTGTGTCGGGAGAAATAAGTAGAAAAATAATGAAATGTGTGAAAATTAAAAAAAAATATGAAAATAAAAATGAGTGAAAAATAAACAGTGAAATTAGAAGTACAAGTGAGTCTAAATAGATGAGATACATCTGTCAATTACTGAGCTAAATTCCCTCAATATCCATGGTTGAATGCCATCTGACCAGGGGATTTGTCAGTTTAACTGGCTCAGACACAGGTGTACTTATTGTATTACACTAGTTATGTCAGGGTTCATCCCACTGAATGCCCGCACTCCTTTTACCATGGGCATAATACTACTCAGGACAACACAGGGTAAGGGTAAAACCGTTTGGCAATACTTTATTGAATCAGAAAACAGGCAAATAGCACATAGAACAATCCCAGCAAAATACCCAAGATGGTGCAAAATTACTGAGTCTCACCCTTATGCAGACTCGCCATGATTAAAACCAGCTGCAACTTCCAGGGCTGACTACCCCCACCTGTAGCACGATCAGAGAGGAGGTAAGGACAAGCTTAGCAAGCAGACAGTCCATTAAGGTACAAGGCCAGGTAACCGGAGGGTCACAACCTGGCTTCTCCGAACATCTACATGGAGCCAGTTGACCGGTAGATCCCAATCCTGGCTTCCTCAAACATATCCATGAGACTCAGGTGACTGGAGGGTCCAAATCCTAACTTGCCCAAATGTATCCATGGGATCAGTGATGGTTAATGGAACAGATCTATATTCCTTCAGCTGGAGTCGTCCCTTAAGCTGGCATCCTGTAGAAAATCAAATCTGTGTCCCTCGTGATGGAGTCATGATGTTCTGGCAGCTGTCTTGTGGAGTGTTCCTGGCTGTAGTTTCTCTAGAGATCTGTGTGTCTCTAGATCCTCTTGCATGTCTTGTTACAGAGGTATATCCCATTTTATAGTTCACAACTGTTGTCCTTCAAGCCATCATCCACAGGTCAAGGGGAATGGATGATGAGGGTAACCTGTGTTGTTTGATTATTTATAGTTTATGCTTCAATGTTTGCAAGTCAACAAACAGGCTGGCCTGGACTATATGTAATAAACATATTAACAAACATCATTGATCAGTGACCCTGCTTCCATGTCTTGCAAAGATAACTGTTGTAAATGCTCTTTCTGGCATCCCTCTGGTTATTACTGAAGGTAGTGGAGCTGGTCAAATAGACAGAGGGGTTGCAAGTTCTCTTTCTAGGCTCCCTCTGGTGGTTACTGGGGGTAGTGGAGCTGATCTGATTGACAGAGGCTTGCCGCCTGATAATGTCTAGTCAGTGTGGGCCCCATCATTTGCTCAGTCTATTTTCCTACCTGTGTTTATGTTTTCATCTTGTCTCACTGACAATATATGTTTGGGGACTATCTATTCCTTTGGGGTCTGCTTCGGGGCAGTTTAGATTTCCCCTTTCTTGCTTTAGGCTTAGTTAGCTCTCCGGCTGTCACGAGGCGTCTAGGATCATCGTAGGTACGCTCAACGGCTACTGCTAGTTGGGTGGATAGGATCAGGGGTCTGCAATCCACTTAGTTACCAACCCCTCTGGTTTTCTGTGGCTTAGCCTGGGCCTGCTATCCTCCTCGGTGACCCATTCATAACAGATAACTGTAAAATAACTATTGGAACTGAAATAAGAGATAAATAACAACCATTCATTTAGAAACATCAAATTAACCTACAAGAAGTGTCAACATTTCAGACTCTTGACCAACCGAAGAAAGAAACACATACATTCAAAAGTCAACATATAGATAACATTATTTGCCTCCTGGCTTACTGTAAATAAATGGATAATTAAGATTAAATGCTGTGTCGTCACATTGTTGAGTTACCATGACATCATCCCTGTCTACATGATTAAGCTCTTTAGGAAAATTTATTTCAACAAATTAAGGAAAGTTCCAGGTTTTTGCATTTCTCATCTGAAATGTATTGAAAATTACGTATTATACAGGGCTTGTCTCCAGCACGCCGCCCGTCTGTCCCGTCAGGGACTCCAACTTACCCACCATGTTACAGGTATATCTTCCAGGCCACTTACCTACCTGAATATCAGCCATGTCCATCAGCATCTGCCTGCCCGTATATAAGCCGGGCCACCTGCCATGCCAATCAGGAAATCTGCCTTCTATTGTGGTAGTCCTGTGCATGTAATCCGCTCTTGCCCAGAAAAAACAGGAAACTCCTGAGCCTAGGGTCTGTGGGAGAGGCTACCCTGGGCTAGAATCACCCTTGTCCATTGCTGACTCTGTATCAGTTTCCTGTGGCAACATCCGTCTTGTTGCGCCAGCCTACCTGCACTCTGGTTCTGAAAATAATCTAATCCAACACTGTGGAGAGATATAAAATGCAGATCCAATGTCTACTGGATCCATTGGTGGTTTCATCTGTGGATTGAAAAACTCTTTCTGAAACCATTTTTTTTTTTTTTTTTTTGTTACTGAGCCTGTGAAACTTCAGATAGGAATGCGACACGGAGAAGATTCCTCTTATGTGCTGTCAGGTTTGTCTCACCCTCTGCTTCTAGGTCTGTTATGGCTGCAAAAACACGAGTATGTCTTGGATTGCTAACCCAAACGAGTACTACGTTAGAGAAAAGAGTGCCACGTATTTGTCTAGTTCCCATTTGTCGTGCTCGTCCTCCGGCCTCTACATCTATTTTACCTGGCTTGCTTGTTGCATGTTGGACATATGCTGATGTCTTTGACAAAAAGGAGGATGAAATGCTGCCACCTCATAGATCGTCCGATTGTCCAATCCATCTTTTTTTAGGCGCATATCCTACACATGGTCGAATCTACCGGCTGTCACAGGCTGAGACCTGAGCAATGTCCGAGTATATTAAAGAATCTAGCCAGGTCCTTTGTCCAAAAGTCACTCTAAGAGTGATAGAGGGGAGGCCACAGAGCAGGAGGTTGCAGTAGTCAAGGCAGGAGAAGATGAGGGCATGGACTAGGGTTTTTGCAGATTCTTGGTTGAGGAATGTACGGATCCGTGAAGTATTTTTGAGATGAAGTAGGCAGGAAGTGGAAAGGGCTTGGATATGTGGTTTCAAAGAGAGATCAGTGTCAAGGATAACCACGAAGCAGCGAGCTTGTAGGACTGGAGAGAGTGGGCAGCCATTTACTTTAATGGATAGATCCGTTGGGGGGTCACATGAGATGGGGGAAAGATGATTAATTCTATTTTGTCCATATTAAGTTTTAGAAACCTAGCGGAGAAGAAGGATGAAATAGCAGAGAGACATTGAGGGATTCTGTTTAGTAGGGAGGTGATATCTGGTCCAGAGATGTAGATCTGTGTGTCATCAGCATAGAAGTGATACTGAAAACCATGAGATTCTATGAGCTGTCCGAGGCCGAAGGTGTAAATGGAGAAGAGCAGGGGCCCTAGGACTGAACCTTGCGGGACTCCGACGGATAGGGGTGCGGTGAGGAGGTGGTGTGCGAGTGGGAGACGCTGAATGTCCGGTCTGTTAGGTATGACACAATCCAAGATAGGGCCAAGTCTGTGTTACCAAGAGATGAGAGGGTCTGTAGTGATAGGGAATGGTCCACTGTGTCAAAGGCAGAGGACAGGTCCAGGAGGAGGAAGACGGTGTAGTGTTGCTTGGCCTTGGTGGCTAGTAGGTCATTGGTGACCTTAGTTAGGGCAGTTTCAGTGGAGTGGTGTGGCCGGAAGCCAGATTGTAATCGGTCATCGAGGGAGCAAGAAGAGAGGTGGGAGGACAGTTCAAGATGGACGTGTTGTTCCAGTAGTTTTGAGGCATAGGGGAGAAGTGATATAGGGCGATAGCTAGATACAGAGGATGGGTCAAGAGAGGGCTTTTTGAGGATAGGTGGGATTGAGGCATGTTTAAAGCTTGAGGGGAAAACACCAGTTGTTAGTGATAGGTTGAAGAGGTGGGTTAGGGTTGGGATGAAGACTGGTGAGGTTTGGGATGAAGTGTGATGGGATCAGGTCAAGTGTATAGGTAGTGAGATGTGATCTTGAGAGTAGAGTGGAGAGTCGATCTTCTGTAATGGTGGAGAAGTTAAGATAAATAAGAGTGGAAATTCAGCACAGGCCCAGCCGGGGCTGGCTGACCACACAAAAACCTGAATAGAACAACAAAATCAAGTGTGAACATTAGCAGAGAAACTTAGCTTGAGCTGACTGGAACAGAGCTGAGAACCAAGACCTGACAAGCAGAAGGAATCACCACCACCAGAGTAGGGTGTCGGCTGTCTTAAATCCAATCTGAGATTCCTGAGGTCCAATCGTCATCCTCATTATCAGGTGGCAGATCTCTACTGATTAAATCAGTCTTACTACCTCCTGTTACCACCAGAGGGAGCCTGGAAGGAGAACTCAATGAACTCACAACAGTACCCCCCCCTTGAGGAGGGGTCACCGAACCCTCATCCACACCACCAGGCCGATCAGGATGGGCCCGTTGAAAAGCACAAACCAATCTATTGGCTTGAATATCAGAGGCAGAGACCCAAGAATTATCCTCTTGGCCATAACCCTTCCATTTGACCAAATACTGGAGTCTCCGTCTAACCAAACGAGAATCCAATATTTTCTCTACCTCATATTCCACATTGCCTTCAACCAACACAGGGTCAGGAGGTGCTGCCATAGGAACCACTAGCTCAACAAACCTCTTTAACAGAGATTTGTGAAATACGCTATGGATCTTGAACGCAACTGGAAGAGCCAATCGAAAAGAAACAGGATTAAGAATCTCCAAAATCTTATAAAGTCCAATAAATCTTGGCTTAAATTTTGGAGATGCAACCTTCATAGGAATATTCTTAGATGACAACCAAACCATATCACCCACTTTAAACCGGGGACCAATGGTCCTATGCCGGTTGGAAAATCGCTGGGCCTTTTCCTGAGAGAGTGACAACTTATCCACCACTTGGTCCCATATCTGCTGCATTCTCTCAACCACAGTGTCCACACCTGGGCAGGACGAAGATTCCACTTGCCCTGAAGAGAATTGAGGATGAAACCCAAAATTACAGAAAAAGGGTGACATCAAAGTGGCAGAACTAGCTCTATTGTTCAGCGCGAATTCGGCCAAGCGCAAAAATGAGACCCAATCATCCTGATCAGCAGATATAAAACATCTTAAATAAGACTCCAAGGTCTGTTTTTTTTCTCTCAGTCTGTCCATTGGTCTGGGGATGAAACGCAGAGGAGAAGGATAACTGAATTCCCAGATTGGAACAAAAGGCTTTCCAGAATCTGGAAACAAACTGGACTCCTCTGTCGGACACAATGTTCTCAGGAATCCCATGTAACCGAACCACCTGTTGTAAAAACAAGGGCACCAACTCAGCGGACGATGGCAACTTTGGGAGTGGTACAAGATGGACCATCTTTGAAAATCTATCACAAATCACCCAGATAACAGTCATTCTCTGAGAGACAGGAAGATCAGAAATAAAATCCATTGAGATATGGGTACCGGCAGGGGCATCAGCAACCCACCAGAACGAGAACAGGGTTTAGACCGAGAACAAGTCCCACAGGATTGTACAAAATTCCTGACATCACGAGATAAGGCAGGCCACCAAAAGGACCGACTCGCCAAATCTCTGGTACCAAAAATACCTGGATGACCAGCCAATGCGGAGCAATGAATTTCAGACATCACTCTCCTTCTCCACTGGTCAGGAACATACAATTTTCCCATAGGGCAACGCTCAGGTTTATTCTGAAATTCCTCCAGGGCGCGTCTCAAATTGGGCGAAATGGCAGAAAGAACTACCCCCTCATCTAGGATGGTAGTAGGCTCAGTCACATTAAGAAAATTGGCAAAGAAACTCCTAGAAAGGGCGTCTGCCCTAACATTCTTAGTGCCGGGAAGAAAAGAGACCACAAAATTAAAACACGTGAAAAACAAGGCCCATCTAGCCTGTCTAGGATTCAAGCGTTTGGCCGACTCCAGATAAATCAAATTCTTGTGATCGGTGAGGACCACAACTTGATGTCTAGCTCCCTCCAACCAATGTCTCCACTCCTCAAATGCCCATTTCATGGCCAACAATTCCCGATTCCCCACGTCATAGTTGCATTCAGATGGGGAGAACTTTCGATAAAAGAAGAGACAGGGATTCATCTTAGAAGTCACAGGGTCTTTTTGGGACAAAACAGCTCCTGCACCAATCTCAGAAGCATCTACCTCCACCTGAAATGGAAGTGAGACATCAGGTTGCCGTAAAACCAGAGCTGAAGTAAATCTCCGCTTAAGCTCCTGAAATGCTGATACAGCCTCCGGAGACCAATTCAGCACATCAGCGCCCTTCTTGGTCAGATCAGTCAGTGGTTTGACAATACCAGAAAAATTACCTATAAATTTACCATAGAAATTAGCAAAACCCAAAAACTTCTGGAGGGTCTTCAAAGAAGTAGGCTGAACCCAATCATAAATGGCCTGTACCTTGGCCGGGTCCATTTCAATAGTCGATGGAGACAAGATAAATCCCAAAAATGAAATCCTCTGTACACCAAAGAGGCATTTCGATCCCTTAACAAACAGGGAATTCTCCCTCAAAATCCGGAACACAGTCCGGACGTGTTCCACATGAGAATCCCAATCACTAGAAAAGATCAAAATATCATCCAGATGGATGATCAAAAACGTATCCACAAAGTCACGGAAAATATCATTCATAAAGGACTGGAAGACAGAAGGGGCATTAGTGAGCCCAAAAGGCATCACCAGGTACTCATAATGTCCCTCCGGAGTATTAAACGCCGTCTTCCATTCATCCCCGTGCTTGATGCGAATAAGATTATACACCCCCCTGAGGTCAAGCTTAGTAAACCAGCAGGCACTCTTAACTCTCGAGAATAAATCAGACATCAGAGGTAACGGGTACTGATATTTAACCGTCATCTTTTTAAGGGAACGATAATCAATACACGGTCTTAATGAACCATCTTTCTTGGCCACAAAAAAAAACCCAGCACCTAAAGGTGATGAGGATGGTCTAATATGACCCTTCTCCAACGACTCCTTAATATAGGATCGCATAGCATGATGTTCGGGTACTGATAAGTTGAAAAGCCGACCCTTGGGAAATTTACACCCAGGCATCAACTCAATTGCACAGTTATAACTCCTATGAGGAGGCAAAGATGCAGACTTACTCTCACTAAATACATCAGAAAAATCGGCCAGATAATCAGGAATATCATGAGACTGAGGAGAGGTGGAGAAAACAGGAGCATCCCTAAGAACACACTGACAACCCCAACTCACCACAGACCCAGATTTCCAATCCAAAACTGGATTATGAGTTTGCAACCAGGGAAAACCCAGAACAATAGTATCATGCAAATTATGCAGCACCAAAAAAATTACAATTTTCTTGGTGGTCTGGGGTAACTTGCATTGTCACCTGGGTCCAAAACTGAGGTTTATTCTCTGCCAAAGGAGTAGCATCAATACCCCTCAAAGGAATAGGCGTCCGCAGAGGCGTCATGGAAAAACCACAACGCTTAGCAAAGTCCAAATCCATCAGATTCAACGCTGCTCCTGAATCCACAAAAGCCTTAGAGGAAAACGTGGATAAGGAGCAGATCAGAGTAATTGCCAAAAGGAACTTAGGTTGTACCCTGCCTACAGCAACTGTGTGTGCAAAACGTTTCTCTCGTTTAGGGCAGACAGAAATAGTATGAGAGGCATCTCCACAGAAAAAACACAGCTTATTACACCTTCCAAACTCCTGACGTTGCGCCCTAGACAAAACCCCATCACATTGCATAGGTTCAGACGTTTGTTCAAAAGGTGGCAGCACCTCCCGTGTAGTTTTACGTTCATGTAAACGCCAATCAACTTGAATGGCTAATGACATGGCATCATCCAGACCAGAGGGAACAGGAAATCCCACCATAACATCTTTTACGGTCTCTGATAAACCCTTCCGAAAGAGAGCTGCCAAAGCACTATCATTCCATGTAGTAAGGACAGCCCACTTTCGGAATTTTTGACAGTATAACTCTGCGGAATCCTGACCCTGGTTTAATGCCAACAGAGTTCTCTTAGCTTCATCAACAGCATTAGGTTCATCATACAACAAACCCAAGGCTTGAAAAAATGCATCCACATTAGTCAGAATAGGATTTTCAGGTGTCAGAGAAAAAGCCCAATCCTGGGGATCGCCGCGCAGCAAGGAGATGACAATTTTAACCTGCTGTGCAGAGCTCCCCGATGAGTTAGGCTTCAAGGCAAGAAATAATTTACAATTATTCTTAAAATTCAGAAATTTAGACCTATCCCCAGAAAACACATCAGGAGTAGGGATCTTAGGTTCAGCAGCATGTGACTGAATGAGGTAGGTGGAAATTCCCTGCACTTCAGCAGCAATTTGCTCCACATGATCAGACAATTGCTTAATCTCCATTAGGGAAAAAAAAATCCTCCTACGGCCCCAGAGAAAAAGAGGAAAAAATATATATAAAAAAAATTCTGACACTTTTTTTTTAAACAACTTTTTCCTGCTTTTGAGTACCCTAGAATCTGCGGTATGGCTGGTGATTCTGTTATGAATGGGTCACCGAGGAGGAAAAAACCTAAACATGCTAAGCCCATAAAAACCAGAGAGGTTGGTAACTATGCAGATTGCAGATCCCTGATCCTAACCACACAACTAGCAGCAGCCGTGGAGCATACTTACGATGAACCTAGACGCCTCCTCACGGCCGGAGGACTAAATAAGCCTAAAGCAAGAAAAGGGGAAAACTAACTGAACCCAGAGCAGACCCCAAAGGAATAGACAGCCCCCACGCATGTATTGACGGTGAAACAAGATGAAAACACAAGCACAAGCAGGAAAATAGGCTGAGCAAACGATGGGGTCCAAACTAACTAGAAAGGAGAGGAAAGGAAAGACACTGTCTGCAATCTGACAAAAACCCTACAAAATAATGTCCAACACTTCTGATAACAAAATTAACCCTGAAGTCACTAGACTTCTCCCACTATATCAGCTCTCTGAAATATTCTGAGACAGAGCAAAAGTAGGCCAATCTAATAAAGGACAAAAAGCAAATTGGCAAATACAGATAAATAAGAGTGGAAATTCAGCACAGGCCTAGCCGGGGCTGGCTGACCACACAAAAAACTGAATAGAACAACAAAATCAAGTGTGAACATTAGCAGAGAAACTTTGCTTGAGCTTACTGGAAAAGAGCTGAGAACAAAGACCTGACAAGCAGAAGGAATCACCAGCACCAGAGTAGGGTGTCGGCTGTCTTAAATCCATTCTGAGATTCCTGAGGTCCAATTGTCATCTTCATTATCAGGTGGCAGATCTCTACTGATTAAATCAGCCTCACTACCTCCTGTTACCACTAGAGGGAGCCTGGAAAGAGAACTCGATGAACTCACAACAGATATCGGTGGAAAAGAAATGAAGTAGCCAGGTGGTGAAGTGGTCAAAGAAGGTGGTGGCTGGCCCTGGAGGGTGGTATATGACAGCTAGTAGGAGGTTGGAGAGAGAGTAAATGCGCACAGAGTGCACCTCAAAGGAAGGGAGGGTAACAGAGGGTGGTAGTGGGATTGGAGTGAAGGAGCAGTTATCTGACAGGAGAAAACCAACTCCTTCACCATGCTTGCTGCTGGGGCGGGGGTGTGGGAAAGGTGGAATCCAGCATACGAGAGTGCAGCAAGAGAGGCTGTGTCAGAGGGAGTGAGCCAGGTTTCGGTGATGGCGAGGAAGGAAAATTTGTTAGTGATAAAAAGATCATGGATGAAGGAAAGTTTGTTGCAGACAAAGCGAGCTTTCCACAGAGCTCTTGTTAGTGGGACTGGGGAAGCTGGGGCCGGGCGAATGTGTATAAGGTTGGAGTGGTTATGTAAAGTTGTGATTGGGCGTGTATGGGAAGTAGAAATGACTGTGGGAATGTGGTGAGGAGGGCCAGGATTTGGAGAGATATCGCCGGCAGTGAGGTGGAGCAGAGAGTGTTAGCAGGTGGGAGCAGTAGAGGGCATGAGGGGGCTGTCTGTGTTTGGAGACAGAGGATTGTATGTTGAAAAACAGATCTGAGGAAGAGGTGAGATGGATGGGGAGGATTGAAGAAGAGATGAACAGTTCCTTGCTTGGTGTAGGGATTAGTGGGGTTATCAGAAAGTGAAGGATTATAGGGGTCAGAGTGGAAACAAACAGAAACATTTTTTACAGTGACTCTTTCCAGCTACCTTCAGTTCCCTTCTGGTTCAATTCTGGATTAATTCATATATTCATATTATCTCACACTTTTAAGATACACACTTATAGGATACATACTGCAGACTAAAGTCTTGGCAGACTTGTGCTATGCAATATATGTGCTACATTAGGAATTAGGAAAGAAGCTGGAACCAATAACTCTACCGCAAACTCTTGACCCCCTACCAAATCCACCTCAATTATGTCTTGAGGACCAGGTATCCCTTCAAAAAATTTTTAAATCGAATAATGGAAAAAATTATTGATTTTCCAAGCAATAGGAAGTTGCAACTTAACCATGTTAAATATCAATTAATGGCTATTGAGTCTCCCTTAATCTGTACTGAGTATATTGCTTTGTCGAAGGTTTAGCTGACATTACATGTGTTATTCCTGTACTTAGCTCAGGGTAGACGTATGTAGATGTATGTAGATATACATGTTCCACATAGCATGTGTTTTTTATAACTAGTGAAGGTTGTATGCTGAGCAGCTGGCATGTAAGCGATGTCACCCACTGAATAGCATTGGTCAGAGTGTAATCCGATTTTTTTTATCGGATTGCACTCGTTCGTTTTTCTCGCAAATGGGTACGTACCCTTAGGGATCTTCTTTCAGACCTGGGTTAAAACAACAGTCAACTCCTGGACAGTCTGTGGTGCAACGTAGTAGGAGGGAAAGAGACATGATGGCCCAGATGTGCTCGCTTGGATTCAGGCCTGGGAAACGGGCAGGCCAGTCCATAGCATCAATGCATTCATCATGCAGGAACTGCTGACACACTCCAACCACATGAGGTCTGACATTGTCATCAGAAGGAACCCAGGGCCAACCGCACCAGCATATGGCCTCAAAAGGGGTCTGAGGTTCTCATCTCAGTACCTAATGGCAGTCAAGCTAGTAGATGGGGTAAGAGTATCGCTACAGAGATCCCTGTATAGAAATACACACACAGCTGCAGCCCATACACCTCGTACACACGGCTCCGCTCCGTACACCTCGTACACACGCAGCTCCGCTCCGTACACCTCGTACACACGCAGCTCCGCTCCGTACACCTCGTACACACACGGCTCCGCTTCATACACCTCGTACACACACGGCTTCGCTCCATACACCTCGTACACACACGGCTCCGCTCCGTCCACTTCGTACACACACGGCTCCGCTCCATACACCTCGTACACACACGGCTCCGCTCCGTACACCTCGTACACACACGGCTCCGCTCCGTACACCTCGTACACACACGGCTCCGCTCCGTACACCTCGTACACACGGCTCCGCTCCGTACACCTCGTACACACGCGGCTCCGCTCTGTACACCTCGTACACACGCGGCTCCGCTCCGTACACCCCGTACACACACGGCTCCGCTCCGTACACCCCGTACACACACGGCTCTGCTCCGTACACCTCGTACACACACGGCTCTGCTCCGTACACCTCATACACACACGGCTCCGCTCCGTACACTTCGTACACACACGACTCCGCTCCGTACACCTCGTACATACACGGCTCCGCTCCGTACACCTCGTACACATGCGGCTCCGCTCCGTACACCTCGTACACACGGCTCCGCTCCGTACACCTCGTACACACACGGCTCCGCTCCGTCCACTTCGTACACACATGGCTCCTCTCTGTACACCTCGTACACACGGCTCCGCTCCGTACACCTCGTACACACGCGACTCCGCTCCGTCCACTTCGTACACACATAGCTCCGCTCCGTACACCTCGTACACACCCGGCTCCGCACACCTCGTACACACCCGGCTCCGCTCCGTACACCTCGCACACACGCGGCTCCGCTCCGTACACCTCGTACACATGCGGCTCTGCTCCGTACACCTCGTACACACACGGCTCCTGTCCATACATTTCGTACACACGGCTCCGCTCCGTACACCTCGTACACACACGGCTCCGCTCCGTACACCTCGTACACACACAGCTCATCTCCGTACACCTCGTACACACACGGCTCTGCTCCGTACACCTCGTACACACGTGGCTCCGCTCCGTACACCTCGTACACACACGGCTCTGCTCCGTACACCTCGTACACACACGGCTCCGCTCCGTACACCTCGTACACACGCGGCTCTGCTACATCCACCCTGTAAACCCCTCCTGACCCCACACATAAACTTCCCCTCTTCCAGCACCATGACAACCAGCACAGCAGAGACATGCATACACTGAGGCCCCTGATCATGTGACCACTGACTCCTCCCCTCCTGTGACCTCATCCCAGGTCCTGTGCGCACAGAGCAGCCATATATGTGGAGAGCGGCTCTGCGGGTGGAGGTAGGTGCTGGAGATTCCCCATTACTGGGGGGGACATTAACCCCTTCAGCACTGAGACTCTTTTTGGGTCTTTGTTGCCTCTTTATAAGAATCATAACGTCTCTGTTCTGTTTCCTGTAATAGATACATACGACCCAACTATGGGAGACAGGAAGGGAGGAAACGGAGTGTTCTCATAGTACAGGGCCCCTTTCTTGGCCCCACACAGCGTAATGCCCCCATTATGCCCCCCACACAGTATAATGTTCCCACAGTACTTCCATCCCCACACACACAGTATAATGTTCCTACAGTACCACCATCCCCCACACACAGTATAATGTTCCCACAGTACCACCATCACCCCACACACAGTATAATGTTCCTACAGTACCGCCATCCCCTCACACAGTATAATGTTCCCACAGTACCGCCACCCCCACACAGTATAATGTTCCCACAGTACCACCATCCCTCACACACAGTATAATGTTCCCACAGTACCACCATCCCCCCACACACAGTATAATGTTCCCGCAGTACCACCATCCCCCCCACACAGTATAATGTTCCCACAGTACCTCCATCCCCCCCCACACACAGTATAATGTTCCTACAGTACGCCATCCCCTCACACACAGTATAATGTTCCCACAGTACCACCATCCCCCCCCACACAGTATAATGTTCCCACAGTACCTCCATCCCCCACACACAGTATAATATTCCCACAGTACCGCCATCCCCCCACACACAGTATAATGTTCCCACAGCACCACCACACACAGTATAATGTTCCCACAGTACCTCCATCCCCCACACACAGTATAATGTTCCCACAGTACCGTCATCCCCCACACAGTATAATGTTCCCACAGTACCACCATCCTCCCACACGCAGTAAAATGTTCTCACAGTACTGCCATCCCCCCACACACAGTATAATGTTCTCACAGTACCGCCATCCCCTCACACACAGTATAATGTTCCCACAGTACTGCCATCCCCCCACACACAGTATAATGTTCCCACAGTACCGCCATCCCCCACACAGTATAATGTTCCCACAGTACTCCCATGCCCCCACACACAGTATAATGTTCCCATTGCACTGCCATCCTCCCACACAGTATAATGTTCCCACAGTACTGCCATCCTCCCACACGCAGTAAAATGTTCTCACAGTACTGCCATCCCCTCACACACAGTATAATGTTCTCACAGTACTGCCATCCCCCCACACACAGTATAATGTTCTCACAGTACTGCCATCCCCCCACACACAGTATAATGGTCCCACAGTACCGCCATTCCCCACACACAGTATAATGTTCCCACAGTACCGTCATCCGCCCACACAGTATAATGTTCCCACAGTACTGCCCTGCCCCCACACACAGTATAATGTTCCTATAGCACTGCCATCCCTCACACACAGTATAATGTTCCCACAGTACCGCCATCCCCCCACACACAGTATAATGTTCCCACAGTACCGCCATCCCCCCACACAGTATAATGTTCCCACAGTACCACTATCCCCCACACAGCATAATGTTCCCACAGTACCGTCACCCTCCCACCCACACGCTATAATATTCCCTGAGTACTTCCTTAGGCTCCTGAGGTCCTATAGTTGTAATAAATCCTGAAGTTTTACAGTTGCAATAATCCCTCTGTAAATTGGTTTTACCTTTTCCTGCTCCCCTGCTTGTATACCCTCAAGCATGTATACATGTATGTAGGGGAGCAGGCCTGACTAGATATTGAGGATTTGCACAGTAATATACCGCATGAGGATGGTATCAGAGGAGGAAGACATTTCTTTAAATTGACACTAATAGAGGGTAGTAAGCATAAGGACCACATAGAGGACTTTCTAAAATTCGCTCTTACTTATAACCTCTTTCTTTTTGACAGAAAGTACTTCCACCAGCTCAGGGGTACTGCAATGGGGAGCCCCTATGCCCCCTCATAAGCTAAACTATTCCTGAGTTTGTGGGAGGAATATTCCGGGATGATCATAAGTGGTGGCATATATATATTTTTGATTATGGTATAGATATTTTAACAACATTTTTATCATCTGGTCAGGGACCAGTGAACAATTTCATGAATTTGTCAGGGAACTCAATGTCAATAGAGTGGGCCTTAGTTTTGCATCCAGTTTAATTTTAACTAGGGTTGAGTGAATAGCTTTGGAGAACTCCTTATTCGAATAGCTATAGCGTTTACCCAATAGCTGCATTGGGAACCCGGACACCTGGAGCGCTCCCGATAATCTGCTGTTCGGCGCTGCAGCTGCATGTGTTGCGGCTGTGTGACAGTCACAGCACATGCATGGAGAGCCCAACAAACAGGCTCTCCATGCATGTGTTGTGTCTGTCACACAGCCGCGACACCTGCAGCTGTAGCGCCAAACAGCTGATTATTGGGAACGCTCAAGGTATCCGGGTTCCCGATGCAGCTATTGGGTAAACGCTCATCCCTAGTTATAACCAGTTGCCTTTCCTAGATGTACTAACCCAGGAAGAACAGGATGAGACTCAAGGGACACACATCTAACATAAACCTACAAGCCCTAATAAACTATTGAGGTGGGATAGCCACCACCATCCCCCTAAAAAAAAAAAATGGAATACCCAAGGGTCAATTTTTGCGATTGAGAAGAAACTGTTCTAATGTCACAGATTCTGATATACAGGCAATAGACACGAACACCAGATTCAGCGAAAAAGGATACCCACGGTAGGTTTTGGATTTTGCACGATCGTTTGCAGAAAAACGGGAGAGACAAACAATTCTCCGCACCTTACAAAGAGACCAAGAAAAAGATGGGATAACATGAGTAATAACAACTTCCGACAATCAGTGACCATATCTTTAATATCCTCAGAAAACACTGGGATATACTGTACTTCTGACCGACCCGGACCTGAGGGATGCTGTGGAATCTACTCCCTCATTTACTTTCAGAAAGGGTCGGTCAATTAGGGACCAATTAGTGCACAATTTCTATAAAAAACCTGCACCCAGGAGGACTTGGCTAGATAAAAGAATCTGCGGTTTCTTTAGATGTGGAGAATGTTGCACATGTAATTGAATGAGACCATGTAAATCTTTCTCAATTTCCTCCATGGGTAAATCATTTTTCCAGAGGAAAAAAAACTAAAAAGTTCTAAAACCTCAGGTCTTTTCTATGTGGCCACATGAACCTGCCCCCTACATGATGTAGCCAAGACCAAGCGGGAGTTTAGGAGGAGGGTAGGGGAGCATTTGGATGATATGCACCATGGTCGGGACATCCCATTAGTGAGAAACGTGAACAGTGTACATGGAGGTGACACCAGAGACATCTCCTTTTGTATCATTGAGGTGGTGAAACCCAATGTGAGAGGAGGTGATCACAATAGATTTGTCCTCAAATAGGAAAGTGAGAGGATTTTTAGATTGGATTCACAAGCCCCTAAGGGACTCTGAGTAAGTTTCCTATTCTGTTTTGTGTGAATACAGCCCCATTCTGGATTACATTTTTGGATTTTATTCTCTACCCATTGCTACTCAGTTCCCTGTGAATAGGGGTCACATATTGTTGTACTTCATCGAGATATCTAAGCTTCTATATCAGAATTATTTCTTACCATTTATATCCCACATATACTATTTAGAAATTAACAAGTGTGGTGATCCTTGTGTATCTCTAATTATACAATAGGGGTCACATTTGACCATTTAGTAATATACTCTGGGCCATCATCCTATATTTTGTAGTGATCTACTTGCCTATTTTATGATGAGAGGATGTGCAATACTTGTATTTAGTCTCCCGTGATGCTGATCTCAGAGGACTTTTCTATATTGGTAGAATGCAATCCAAATTCATTATGAACTCCGGCTTGGAAGGCATTCTTCTGGACATGTTCAGTCACAGATAGGAGACCGGGATGTGCTCCGGTGTGGAACACACACGTTCGGCCATGCAACAATCGCACAATGACACTCGATGAGCTCCAAAAAATTCAAATAACTCCAGCACTCATAACTCCGGCACTTATAATAAAACGTTTATTCATGAAAAAAACAATCAGTTCCAGATGATGAGTATATACAGGTATAAAGATTGGTGATTCAGACCCAAATGAAAAACAGATAATTAGTGGATGTTTTGGCTTCACAATGCCTTTCTCAAGCTATATCTGTGAGGAGAGGGGTCCTACATTTCCTGTGGTGGAGACTCACAAGTGTCCCGAGGCCAGATGAAGTGCATCGTCAGATGAGCTCCTGCAGCATATGTGGCCGCTATAATGCCTGTGAAATGAGAGGGCTTTGTGCGTCTCGGCATCGGGCACCCTCTCCTTCCCCCATCATCTCAATTTCAGTGATATCCTCATTCCCGTGATGGTGATACAATTGAATAGTATAGTGAATGATGGAGTCAAAAGCTCCTGATCCACCATTCAGCCTTCACCTGTGAGTCTGAGACTTCATGCACTACGGGTACAATGATGTCACTACATCACACCTGTAGTATGGAGCCTCAGTACTCAAACTGCACAGACCGGGGCAGCGCACCTCAGAAATAGGGTTGGTTGAATAGTGTGTATGTTTTGTTTTTTTTTAATTGTGGGGGGAATCATATTAAGTGAAAGTTTGTGGGGGGGGGTCTCATACTGAGTGAGGAGGCTGTGGTGGCCTGTAAGGGCCTCCATTCTGAATGCAGGTCTTCATCTTACGTGTAGAAGGTTGTGGTGGCTGTAATACTGTCTGAGGCGCTGTTGAGGGCATCGTACTGTGTGGAAGCTCTCATTCTGAGCTACATGAGCACAAAAGAGAACAATTTCCTAGTGATGAGTCAGATAGACCAAAGGTCTGTATTTCTCACTTATCCTATCTGGTTGCAGACTTGAATTGATATGGTGTTGTGTACCAGAAGGGAGACATTAGTCTGTTCTGAATGAAAGAAAAGATATAATGGCAGTAGGAATCTGGATTCCAGGCAGAGAGCATAATGGAGACAAAGAGCAGGGCCAGGTCTTTAGCTTAATCCAGAGGGCCTACTTAAACACTATAGAACTTTTCCCTGGGGCAGAAGGCCTTTTTTTAAACTTTTTTTTAAACAGTGTGATCATACAACATACAAGCCTCTGATGACTCCGGTGATGCACTGTACTACTGTAGTGCCGTGTATCATCATTGCCTGTCACTGTAATAATACACATGAGATAAGTGTTGGCTGAATGGTTATTTGGTGCCTCCAGACACCTCTAGCGGAGGATTATCTACAGGAAGAACAAACGGATTAGCCTCTGAAATTCAGGATGCCGGATCCTTCTCTGCCCTGACATCATCTGTCGGGAGACCCCGAAATACATTATATAGTCGCCCAACCCCTTCCCCCCCCCAAAAAAAAATCAGTGCTTTCATGTAACTTTAGTCTAATATGTATGGGAGTGTTAAAAGGTAACTTATTGGATGCTGCCTCTGGCCCGGCCTAATAGACCTTCGTACATTGCATGCCCAAACACCATTTTTAGGTATGTAAGTATCATAATAACTAGTTCGCCCAGTATTATTGAGTACTTTGGGCAGAGGGGCATTCAGCCGAACTCTGTCTTACCTTCTTAGATGCTACGTTTGCTTTTTATAACACCAAGTGGTTAAACTGCCAGGGTATTTGTTGCAGCCGCACCTGTGCCGTCCCTGCGGTGTACATCTATGTTCCGGGGCCCAAAAGAGTTCATATAGACGGCCGGTGGTGATGAAGTCAGTGACGTACTCTGGACAAATATGTTTCTAGAGCCGTAGTAGAAGATGAAGATGTCGTCCTCATCATGAAGTAGTTATTTCTCCTGTCCCGTGTAATGAATATCTCCTGCAGTATTGCTAATGCCGATTCCAGTGTCGGGAAATGAGACGAGAATTAGCGTTATGGAAGATGAGTCTAAGAGAAACGTATTCAGCTGCCGACTCCGAGGAAGAAACTGCTTGTTGTCTGTGGCCTAAATATATAGGTTTTATTAGTAGATGTAGAGAAGAAAACTAAATACTGTAAAATAATAAATCTCCTCATATGTTTCCCTTATTATCTCCAGTAATTGTATTATTACACAGGATTTTTATGATGTTACATCAGCTCATCTTCTCATTCAGGTCTCTACAATATCGGATCCTCTCAGTGAAGATCTTCTGTATAAGAAAACTTTCCTGATTTACCCATCAAGGATGGATATGGACAGAGACAAGATGGCGGAGAGGATATTACACCTCACCCTAGAGATCCTCTTCCGGCTTACTGGAGAGGTGAGAGATTCTGATGACGTCACATTACATCATTCTTATCTATGGGAATAACAGATGGACAGAACTGGAGAGGCGAGGACTCTGGGAATGTCTGTAGTGAGATTTATTAATGTGTCTCTCCATAACCAGGATTACACAGTAGTGAACAAGACCTCTAGTGAGCGCTGTCGGGACCCTGTGTCTGAGGTATGTGGAAGATCCCTGAGCCCAATCAAGGGGCCTCCACCTCACCCCCTGATACATGAAGACATCAATGACCAGAAGATCCTAGAACTCACCTACAAGATGATTGAGCTGCTGACTGGAGAGGTGACACTGCTGGGAATGCTGGGACATTATACAGTAACACTATGAAGGGATGGAGGGATGACGGTATCATTGTATGTGTCAGGTTCCTATAAGGTGTCAGGATGTTGCTGTCCATTTCTCCATGGAGGAGTGGGAGTATTTAGAAGAACACAAAGATGTGTACAAGGACGTCATGATGGAGGTTCCCCAGCCCCTCTCATCACCAGGTAATGGACAGGACTAAATACACAAGGCCTATAATTATCTGTATGTAATGAATGAATTCAGTCCCTGTATGTGTTTCCTCCAGATCTATCCAGTAAGAAGACAACACCAGAGAGATGTCCCCTTCTTCCACAGGACTGTAAACAAGAAGATTCCAATGTTCCTCAGGATCATCAGGTAGATGGAGAGAAGGTGTCATGAGATCTCCCCTATGATGTGTAGACGGCTGTGAAGGTCTTGTGCTCAGTCTTGTTTTATCCACCAGGATTATATGTTTTATACTTGTGTAATGAGAACGGTGGAGATGGCAGGATTAGAGCTGATCATAGATGGGACTTCTCCATCTGTCTGTGACTTTTACAATATTTGTTTCAGGGTGAAGATCTGACCCATATTAATACTACAGAGACATATGTGAGGGGTGATGAGCTGTGTAAAGAGGAGATTCCTGCAGATAACCGCCCAGGTGGGTATTATATACTAAATGCTGAGAAGTCACAGATTCTTCTCAGTCATTGGCTGTAGCTGCTTTATCAGTCGTGTAGTCCGGCCGTATTGCAATCGTGTGATCACCATTTTGCCTCTAGACCACAATATTCTCTTCCACTCAAAATTTTCAAAAGACTTTGGGCATTGAAAGACTTTTTCTATAGAACTTACAACCTGGCAGATTCACCTACCTCCTGGGATTAGAAGATGCTGATCGTTACCTTCCCAGATCTGTAAACAACAAACCCAAATGATGGCATATGTAGAATGTGCTGACAAGTTAGAAAATCACTTGAATAAAAATATTATGATGGTCCTGTAAGAGAGAGCGGAGGGTAATGATGCTGTTGGCTTCCTAGATCCCTGATATCTTACTGGATGAATCTACCTTCTCTCCCTTCTGTGCTGCTGAATGTTCTCATATGGTCCCTACAAGACCAGGTCCAGTCTTTCTGGCCAAACTTCACTTTTATAATCTACAACATGGAATGGGCAGTGAGGCCAAGTGTGAATTTCTGTACAATAACAACAGAGTTTCCCTTTATCCTGACTTTTAAAGCCGACTAACTTCAAACAGGATCATGATAAACTACATAAAGTACACCAGTGCCATGATTTATCTCTAACCTGTCTAAGCTGTGCGTGGCTGATGGCTGTAGTATACATTTATTCACGCCTCCAGGAGATGTGCTGGCATGGCTCATGTCTGGGTTTCATGGATTCACTACACGTCATAAATTACATTGTATTTTCGATCATAAGGAATTCAGATTACTGCACAATCTCTCCTGAAATGAGGAGCACTAATACTTTCTCTACTCTTCTGGTTGGTCAGGACTCATAGTGGCTCCAATGGTCCACCATATATGAGTGCAACTCTGGTTTAGCGTTGAAGTTCTCCTCTCACACATACGTTGTTTTTGGGGATGTAACATTTTATTTTATTCTATACCTGTTTTTACAGGTAAATTCTGTATGGTAGTTTGATTGTGGTGGGATCTGTCTGCCTCACTTATGTGAGTCTGTAATTCTCTGGTAGTCTTTAAAAAAAGTTCTCCATTGCCTCTTCCAAATGCCTGAGATCTAAATTTAAGACTCCTCAGCCCTGCACTATAATAAATAGTTATCTTTGAATGTCTAATATTTCTTCTTGAAACTCATCTGCAGAGAATATTGGCCATTACAGTAGCTTAGCTTGCCAAGAACCACTAAACCCCCTACTCTAATTACCCCAGAGAGGTTTCACCACTAGTTACTCATTCTTTAATGATGAAGACTGTTGAGTTTGATCATTTCAGTAGATGTGTTGTTTATATTGCAGTTTTTGACTACAGTAGTTAGTGTCAAAAATCGGGATTGTCTTGCTTATCACCCTTTAACAACACTTCGTGGATCTGGACTTACATAGGGACCCCTAGGCTTGGGCCATGGTGTTACCTGCTGTTCTGTGGTGTCAGATGGCAAGAAGAGTAATCAGGTAGTTGGGTCAGAACCAGGAGGGCAAAGGAAATATAAAATCAGAAGACACAAGAGTAGTCTGTAAATGGCCGGGGTCGCAACAGGAAACAAATACATAAGTCTGGAGCTCAGCAGAGGACTGAACCAGAGGAGAACAAGGCTGTCTCTGGCAAATTCCGGCAATATGTTTCAAGCTTTAGTAAGATGTGGTTCTTTCCAATTGGCAGAAGCAGGGAGCTTATTACTTCAGCTGGACAGCACACACACCCATACTGCCATACTGGATGGCAACAATCTTAGTGGCTGGACAGAGCCTGTGCCGCCCACAGCTTCTGATGTCTTCTCTATCACCAGCGCCACCTGTAGAATGAAAACGGCGGCTCCAGATGACAGAAACAGATGTCTCAGGGAGCAGATCCCAGAGAAGATGGGACACACCTTTTACAGGAGCCCTACGATGACAAAAGAGCAGAAAACCAGAGCAGTAGAAAATCCCAAAAAGTGACTCGATTTTAGAACTTGCCACCCTCAGTTTACTAATCTGTAGGAGTAGTGACTATTTTGACTTTACACGCAATTTCCGATGATTAGCGAAAATTCGTGGATGTTGGAGAGTGAAAATTGCACATTTGCCATTCCCCAACACATAGTGCCCAGACTGTGCTCCAGGAGACACACACACACCTTAAATTACCATATTTTTCGCTTTATAAGACGCTCCGGCTTATAAGACGCACCCCAAATTTTGAGGAGAAAAATAGGAAAAAACTTTTTTTTTTATAAAATGGTGGTGCTTCTTATGATCCAGGTGTCTTATTGCTTACCGGGGGTGGTGGGAAGTGGGGTCCCAGGGTTGCTGCTAGAAGAGGCAGGAGTGGAACGTTGCTGTTAGGATGAGGGGGTGTTTTGATGTGCAGGTGTCTGATGTTGTCGCTGTGCTATGTCCCCAGTGTTGTCATCACCGCGCTCTGTACCTGGTGCTGCCGGGTGCTGCTGCCCGCTCTGTCCCTGGTGCTGCCACCGCGCTCTGTACCTGGTGCTGCCGTCAGCTCTGTCCTCCGCTGCTGCCGCCGCCGCTCTCTGTCCCCCGGTGCGGCCGGGTGCTTGCCGCCGCCACGCTCTGTCCCGTGCTGCATGGGGGGGGCTCTGCCGTTCTCCCAAGGTTTCAGTGCTGAGATCTCCATCTGCGCTTGCGCGGTGGCCATTTTCCCGAAAGCAATCCACCGCTCAAGCGGTGGCGGCAGGCACCAGGCGACAGAGCGCGGCAGCACCTGGCCGCACCAGGGGACAGAGCGCGGCGGCAAGCACGCAGCAGCAGCACAAAAAAAGGTATGTTCGCATTGTAAGACGCACCCTGTTGTGAACTCTCTCTCTGGCTTCCCTCTTGTGATTACTGAAGGTAGTGGAGCTGGTCAGATTGACAGAGGTTTGTGAGTTCTCTTTCTGGGCTTCCTCTGGTGGTTACGGGCGGCACGGTGGCTCAGTGGTTAGCGCTGTAGCCTTGCAGCGCTGGAGTCCTGGGTTCGAATCCCACCAAGGACAACATCTGCCCCGTGTTTGTGTGGGTTTCCTCCGGGCACTCCGGTTTCCTCCCACATTCCAAAGACATACTGATAGGGAATTTAGATTGTGAGCCTTCAGGGACAGCGATGCTAATGTGTGCAAAACTGTAAAACGCTGCGGAATTTGTTAGCGCTATATAAAAATAAAGATTATTATTATTATTACTGGAGGTAGTGGAGCGGATCTGATTGACAGAGGCTTGCCACCTGATAATGAGGAAGACGATTGGAGATCTGGGGTTTCTGATTGCGATTTAGGACAGCCGACTGCCTCTATCCCTGCTGGTGATTTTCTTCCTGTGCCTCCTGAGGTCTGATGTCTCCTGCTCTGTCCCTGCATGTTCAGCTAAGTGGTTCATTTGCTACTCTGTTTGCATTTGATCTGGTTTTGTCTAGCACTGCTTTGTGTGGGTCAGCCAGCTCTGGCTAGGGCTGTGCTGAATCACCGCCCATATGTTACTGCATGTGCCAGTTTGTTTTGTCCCCTGTTATATTGGTCTCTTTTTGCTTTGCTTTCAGAATATACCAGAGTGCTGATATACTGGGGGCAAAGTTGTGCGACTTCAGTGTTTTTTGTGCATCAGACGTGTTGGAGTTTTGCAGGGTTTTTGCGTGATTGCAGACAGTGTCTTTCGTTTCCTGTCCTGTCTAGTCAGTGTGGGCCCCATCGTTTGCTCAGTCTATTTTTCTGCCTGCGTTTGTGTTTTCATCTTGTCTCACCGACAATATATGTTTGGGGACTATCTATTCCTTTGGGGTCTGCTCCGGGGCAGTTTAGATTTCCCCTTTCTTGCTTTAGGCTTAGTTAGCTCTCCGGCTGTGCCGAGGCGTCTAGGATCATCGTAGGCACACTCCACGGCTACTGCTAGTTGTGTGGACAGGATCAGGGGTCTGCAATCCGCTTAGTTACCAACCTCTCTGGTTTTCTGTGGCTTAGCCTGGGCCTGCTATCCTCCTCGGTGACCCATTCATAACAGCACCCCTATTTTCCCCCCAAATTTTGGGGAAAAAAAGTGCATCTAAGGCTGGTTTCACATTTGCGTTTTTTAGCGCTGGAAAAAAACGCATATGTGCGCATGCGTTTTTTCCCCTATATTTAACATGGGTGCGCATACCTGCGCGCTTGTAAGCGCATGTATGCGATTTTCATGCGCTGCGTTTTTTTGGGGTGTGCGTTTGTATTTTCCAGACGCAGCATGTTGCATTTTTTGGCCCTGCAAAAAAGCGCATGCGCACATATGCGCACGTTTTGCGCTAAAAATGGCCATTATAGCCTATGGATGCGCATATGTGCGCACTGGCATGCTCATGCGTTTTTTTGCATATGCGTTTTTTTTTTTTAACCATGGAATTTAGGGGTTTGGGTTAGAGTTAGGGTTAGTTAAGGGGGTTTAGGGTCAGGGTCAGGGTTAGGGTTGGGGTTTGGGTCAGGGTTAGGGTTAAGTATGGTTTGGTTAAGGGTTAGGGTCAGGGTTAGGGTCAGGGTTAGGGTTAGGGTCAGGGTTAGGGTTAGGGTTAGTTAGGGTTTAGGGTTTGGGTTAGGGTTAAGTATGATTTGGTTAAGGGTCAGGGTTAGGGTTAGGGTCAGGGTTAGGGTTAGTAAAGTCATGGTTTGGGTTAGTGTGAGGGGCCACCTAATGTTGGAAAAAAACGCAAACGCGGTAAAAACGCACTAAAAACGCATACAAACGCATAAAAACGCTGCGTTTTTTTCATGCATGCTCATAAAAATGCTTGAAAAAAACGCAGCAGTTGTATGCTTTTGTATGCGTTTTTTCAATGCGTTTTTTTGCGGGAAAAACGCGCTGCAAAAAAAGCAAGTGTGAAACTAGCCTAACAAAGCGAAAAATACGATAAGTGGTTTCTTCTCACTACAGTAATGCCCAATACATGGACGTTAAGTTTGGTTTGGGCACACTGCAAGGCTCAGAAGCGAGGGGGAGTTTTGACTTTGGGAGAGTGGATAGTGATGGATTGGTTTATGGAAGCCATGTTGTCTTTCTAGAGCTTTTGAGCCACTAATAATTAGAGATGAGCCAATATGTTAAAAAAAACCATCGCCAAACATAAATTCGGCACAAATATGGCACATTCGGATTCGTGATTGGAAACACGAGCAAATATTTATAAAATCGGGAAAAATCGTCACCATTCGGTAAAATGTGCGAGAAAATATTTGCGTTGCCACTAAAGTATTTTGAGCACTTTGGCTAGGATAGTGGTGGTGTATGATAAGCGGGGGTCACCTGTTTGATGAGGGTAGCGGGTGGGGAGATCTCAGAGGAGCAACGTGCTTGTAAATATATTTTTTTCTAACCTTATGTGTGCACATTGCGGCTAGCCAATTATGGCAAAGGAAACATCCACAATGTCCAGACACAATGGCTTGTGTCATTGGCTGCTGAAATCACATGTCCCTCTCCATATGAAGAGCAGACATCTTGTTTTAGTCACTATAATAGCGCAGAGAGGCTGCTCCTGATGCTGGTTGTGGGTGCTGATAGATTTTAGCTAGTTAGCTAGGCGCTTGTTTCTAAGTCAGCTCGGCACATTCAATAGAAGTGTGAGGTGCACTGCTTCTATTGTGCTCCATGCATAAGTAGACTTTTCAAAATCTTATTTTATCTGTTGCCAAATGTGATTCAGCAATGCATATGTCACCTCATTTAGTGACAGTGAAATCGTTCTGTGTGCAGAGTTGTTGCACAGTAAAATGACTCCATATCTCACTTTGTCATTTAGTGGTGGTGAACTTCATCTTTGTGTACAGATATATACTTTAATACTTCTGTTCCTAACATGATACGGTAGGGGAGATCTCCGTTTGAAATTGTTTGGAGCGTATCTTTATGTCACACAGAGCTCATTCACACTGAAACAATTCTTTCTTCTGTTACTAATATGATACAGTAGGGGAGATCTCATTTTTATCATTGTGTTGGAGCATATCTTTTTTTTTTATACAGGCCTCATCCACAGTAAAACAATTCTTTCCAGGCCATCCCTCCGGACAGCATCATAGGAGGTAGTCCTTCCTTGATCTATGATGGGACAGGATCACAAAGAGGTTAAAAGGCCCCTCTCACCTTAAACCTACAGTGTTAATCCTGTCCCCATCAGGGACAGATGCATGAGAGGAAGCGCAGAAGAAATCTTCCTGATCAATTGAGTAGGAGCTCCTGGTTGCCAGATTCGGGAGGATTGGGGTGTTTCCTAGCATCTCCTTCCTCCTGCCACATGGTCCAGAGGCTGACACCTCACTGAACAAGAGGTCCCTCAGCCTGTCAGTAGAGCTGGGGCTCCTAGTTCAAGCCGCTTCCCCCTCAGGGTGGGCTCTCGGCTCTCACATCCATTCCCTGCCGGCACTGTCCGGAGGCTGACACCTCGCTGATTAAGGGGTTCCTCAGCCTGTCAGTAGAGCTGGGGCTCCTAGTTCAAGCCGCTTCCCCCTCAGGGTGGGCTCTCGGCTCTCACATCCATTCCCTGCCGGCACTGTCCGGAGGCTGACACCTCGCTGATTATTGGGTTCCTCAGCCTGTCAGTAGAGCTGGGGATCCGGGTTAAAATTACTTCCCCCTCAGGGGGGCCCTTGGCTCACTTGTCCATTTCCTGGTCGTTTTACGGGGGAGCAACATGTAAATCTCTTATTACCCGGCCTATGCTCCAGCACATACTGCACTTTGGAAAAAGGAGCGCCAAAAATCATCTGCTTAAAATGCTGTGCTCCTGGTTGTGATGCCGCTTCCCATTATGATATTTGGAAGCAAAGGGGAAGCAGCACAGGTAAGTGCACAGTGTAAATACTGTCTCCAAAGGCCTCTGGGCTGATGCATAGCCTCATGGCTGTGCGAAGCTAGGTCGGGGGCCTCGTGCTGAGTTTTTGGCTTTAAAATTTAACTTGTGCCAAGCATGTTATCCTCTTTTTGTGGTTGAATAACACCTAGAGGGTTTGCTGTTGTCTACAAGACCAGTATCAGTCTAACTACTCCAGGTCTATAGGAGGCAGATGGTGTTAATACAGAACATTATCCCTGTGAAGATTGCCCACCAAGCTCCGCCTCATTAACTGGCTCCTTCACCTGGGGCTAGTCTGACAATTGTGAGGCGAAGGATTATCCTGAATGTAAATGGCACCTCGGTGCCTCATGGCAACTCAGTGTCTCATAGTGCTTCATTGCAATTCAGTGTCTCTTAGAGCCTCATGGCGCCTCAATGTCATAGTGCCTTATGGCACCTCAGTGTCTCATAGTGCCTCATTACAACTCAGAGATTCATAGTGCCTCAGGGCACCGCAGTGTCTCATAGTGCCTCAGGGCACCTCAGTGTCTTAAAGCGCCTCATGGCACCTCAGTGTCTCATAGTGCCTCAGGGCACCGCAGTGTCTCAGTGCCTCAAGGCACCTCAGTGCCTCATGTCAACTCAGTGTCTCATAGAGCCTCAGGGCACCTCAGTGTCTTATAGTGCCTCATGGCAGTTTAGTGTCTCATAGAGCCTCTTGGTGCCTCATAGAGCCTCATGGCACCTTAGTGCCTTATAGAGCCTCATGGCACCTCAGTGTCTCATAGTGCATTGCAACTCAGTTTCATAGTGCCTCAGGGCACCGCAGTGTCTCATAGTGCCTCAGGGCACCTCAGTGTCTTAAAGCGCCTCATGGCACCTTAGTGTCTCATAGTGCCTCTTGGCACCTTAGTACCTCAGTGCCTCATAGAGCCTCATGGCACCTCAGTGTCTCATAGTGCCTCAGGGCACCATAGTGTCTCTGTGCCTCAGGGCACCTCAGTGCCTCATGGCAACTCAGTGTCTCATAGAGCCTCAGGGCACCTCAGTGTCTTATAGTGCCTCATGGCAGCTTAGTGTCTCATAGAGCCTCTTGGCACCTTAGTACCTCAGTGCCTCATGGTGCCTCATAGAGCCTCATGGCACCTTAGTGCCTTATAGAGCCTCAAGGCACCTCAGTGTCTCATAGTGCCTCAGGGCACCTCAGTGCTTTCTAGCACCTCTGCCTCCAAGCACCTCATACTGTAGCTCTTCAGTACTTTATAGTGCCTCGTAGAACAGGAGTGTAAGTTCAGTATACTACCTTGTCAGGAGTTTAAGGCTGTGTTCACACACAGCGTTTTTTTAGCGGTTTTTACCGCGGTTTTCACTATAAAACCGCTAAAAATAAGCTGCACAGTCATTTCTATGCATTTTGCACTTTTTGTGCACATTGATGCGTTTTTTACCGTGAAAAAAACGCATCGCGGTAAAAAACGCAGCATGCTCATTAATTTTGCGGATTTTTCCGCGGTTTTGGCTTCTCCCATGCTTTTAGAAACTGCTGCGGTAAAAAACGCATCAAAACCGCGCAAAAAACACGCAAAAACCGCCGCGGAAAAATAGGTGCGGTTTCTGGGAAGGGTTTCAGGTTTTTGTGCAGAAATTTTCTGCAACGTGTGCACTTAGCCTAAGACTTGGCCCTTAATGGCTAAAGTTGGCACGCTCTTTCACAGTTTATGGTGGAAGAGAGCCATATGTCTATCGAGTTCATCCTATAACACGGTGAGGTCGAAGGTAACAGATGGGTGAGTCTGCAGAGCTGTTCACACATTCTCTGCCATGGGCATCAGAATTGTACTCCAAAGAGTCACATGGTCAAGAGGATGAAATCATCTGACCCTCGTCACCAGACATTAACCCCCGGGGAGGAGGAAGTGATCCTGATGAAACTCAGATATCTGAGGCTCACACGGACTGTTTTATACTGTCAGGGCAGAAAGACGAGGGTGAGAAATGGGATAACACAGAGGAATGATGATGAGATTGTAGATCCCACTTGTCGTGAACACAGAGGCACACAGCTGAGTAGGTCATCTGAGGAGGTGGAGGAGGAGAAAGACGAGGAGGTTATGTTGCACTGTACGGCGCAGACACAGAGTGATGCAACCACGACAAGCACTGCATCCTCAGCCACAACTGTGGCTGTGGCCAGCAGCATACGCAGGTTGCAGGGGCGACAAGGATTGCCTTGCCTGGGCCTTTTCACACCGCAAAGGATGAACCAACTCAAGTTATCTGCCAACTTTGCAAAAAAAAAAAGCATGGATTGTAGGGAAAAAGTGCAATAATTTGACTACTACATGCATGAACCTTCATATGCGCAATCAATATGCGTTACTCTGGCAATCCCACTGCGATAAAATACAGACCAGTGGACCTCAACAACCATCAGCCACCCTATCAACTGCTGTCAGTTGTTACGGAAGCGGATATGCCTGCTGTTTTTGACCAATTTTAAGAAAACGAGCATGCCACAACTTTATCAATCCACTGTACCATTTCTGCTTGCACGTCACTCATTGTCCAGCAGTTTGTCCAATTCACCATACTCCACCCAAACTCAGCACTGCAGCCAGCCCTTGATCCCACAGTTGTGGTCATGTAAAATGTTGTTTCCGCCTACACATGACAAAGCTAAGAGGTTGAACTCCACCATCTCCAATCTGTTGGCCACGGAAATGCTGCCTTTACGCCTGGTAGATACAGACGGTTTCCGAAAGCTGATGGCCATCGCAGTCCTGCAATACCAGTTGTCCAGTCACCATTACTTCTCTAAGAAAGCTGTGCCTGCGCTACACTAGCATGTCGCAGACAACATCACCTGTTCCTTGACTAAATCTCTGTCTGCCAGGGTGCATTTAATCACAGCCACTTGGACGAGTAAGCATGGCCAAGGGTGTTACATCTTGCTGACTGAACACTGGGTGACTTTGGTGGCTGTGGGGAAGGGGCTGCTCCACAAATCTTTGAATATTTGCCGGACAAACCTCTGTATTTAACACTTCCTCCACTGCTTCTGCCTCCTCCTCTACCTCTTATAGGGCCTCCAATTGCGCCCTCAACCCCTGCCTTAAAGAAACACGTATTCCAACAGTGCAGAGCGAATCCCCACCACCTCCATACTGTGCTGCCAGTGCTCATCATAATCGGGCAGTATTAAAATTGATATGCCTTGGAGATCACAGTCATACAGCTGAAGAGTTGTGGACCGCTCTCCAGGCCGAGTTTGAGCAATGGCTGTCTCCGCTGAACCTGGATCCACGGAATGCCATGTCCAATAATGATATGAACCTGGTGGCAGCCCTACTCCGAGGCAAGCTCACACACGTGCCTTGCATGACTCACGTCCTCAACCTGGTATTACAGTGATTTCTCCACCACTATCCTGGCCTGGGTGAGCTGCTGCAGAAAGCAAGGAAGCTATGTGCTCCCTTCCGTCGTCCGCACCACTCAGGTCATCGAATTGCATCTATAAAGAGGTCTTTGTCCATGTCAGTTAACAGGTTGATATGCGATGTACCAACATTGTGGAATTCTACTCTGCACATGTTACAGTAACTGTGGCAGCAGCAACTAGCCCTGATTCAGAATGTCATGTCTTATAGCCTGGGGCAATGCAGTACAGATGTGGCGCATATCATGTTTACGGATTGAGCACAGATTAAGGACCTCTGCACCCTTATGCACAGTTTTGAAATAGCTACTAAGATGACTAGCGCTGACGATGCCATCATCGGCATCACTATTTCGGTCATCTACATGCTGAAGCAGACTTTGAATAGCCTGCGGAGGGAAGTGGTGGTACCAGTGGAAGAGGAGGAAGCAGAGGAGAATGCGGAAGGGATATCATAGTCTCAAAATTCCAGACTGCTATCACACAGGTGCCAAGGGGGTGGATTACTGCGATTGAGAGGGGGCTGGTAATACCAGACAAATTGTTAGTGAAGGTGCAAGAGCTGATGAACAAATGGAGGAGGAAGATGTGATGGGCAAGCTACTGTCATAAGATGAAGAGGAGAATCATCCCCTCTGTGTTGTTCATGGTTGGCAGGAGGGCACGGAGGAAACAAACATTAGTGTTACCCAGCCACCAACACAGCATGGGCTTGGACATCATGGAAGAACCCGACATATGACTGCCTTTTTGCTGCACTATCTGCACCATGATTCCCGTTTAGTTATGATTTGAAAAAGTGCTCACTACTGGGTTGCCAGTCTGTTAAATCCACGATATAAGACAAAATTTGGCCAGATTCTTCCCATCCTGGAAAGGGACCCACGAATGCTTTTACACAATGTAAAGAAAGGTTTTCCCCAGGACAGAAGTGAGGTACACAGTGTGCGTCACAGCTCTAGACTTCCAATCTTTGGCACATCAATTCGTCAACGCCAAAACATTAGCAGCAGCAGTAGTGTAAGTGGCAGAAGCAATTTCTGTGACTCCTTTGACAAATTTTTTAAACCAGCTTGTGCACCAGCACAACAGAGTTCAAGTCTGACACGTGGTGAACGACTGGAGAGGATGGTGCAGCAGTATCTAAAACTCAATATCAATACCATCAGGGAGGGTTTGGACCTTTTATATTTTGGTCTTCAAAAATGGATGAGTGACCTGAGCTCGCCTCTCATACCTTGGAGGTTTTATACCCGGCAGCCAGCGTTCTCTCAGAACGTGTCTTTAGCGCTACTGGTGGTGTCCTAACGGATAAGCTCAGCCGTCTATCCACTGAAAGTGTAGACCATCTAACTTTCATCAAGATGAACAAGTCCTTGATCTCCAAGGACTTTTGCACCCCAATCGCAGACTGTACAGACTAGGCGATGTTGTAGTTTTTAGTGTGCTGCATTGATCTTGCATAATTGCAGTCTGTGATACCTTTAGTGTGGCCACTGTGCCTACTGTTGCTGCTGCAGATGTTTACACAAACTTGTGCAAATGTGAACACTCCTGGTTGCGTCTCTTTCTGCTGGGTTGGCTGTAGTGGAAGATGTGTCAGTCCCTATTATACTATTTCTACTCTCATGAAATTGATGCCACTTTGTTGGTGTCTGCCACTAATTGTTGGAAATGTGAACATTCCTGGTTGGGTCTACATATGCTGGGTTGGCTGTAGTGGAAGAGATGTCACTCCCTATTATACTATTTCTACTCTAGCAAAATTGATGCCACTTTGGTGGTGTCTGCCCCTAATTATTTAAAATTTGAATAATCCTGATTGGGTCTCCCATCTGCTGGGTTGGCTGTAATGAAAGAGGTGTCACTCCCCATTATACTATTTCTACTCTAGGGAAATTGATGCCACTTTGGTGTTGGCCCCTAATAATTTTACCATTGAATACTCTTTATTGGTTCTCAATCTGCAGGGTTGGCTGTAGTGGAAGAGGTGTCTGTCGCTATTATACTATTTCTACTCTTGAGAAATTGATGCCACTTTGTTGGTGTCTGCCACTAATTTTTGGAAATATGTACACTCCTGGTTGGGTTTCCATCTGCTGGCTTGGCTGTAGTGGAAGAGGTCTCTGTCCCCATTATACTAGTTCTACTCTCTTGAAATTGATGCCACTTTGGTGGTGTCTGTTACTAATTTTTGAAAATGTGTAAACTACTGGTTAGGTCTCCTTCATGTGTGTTACCTGTAATAATAATAATTTTATTTCTATAACGCCAACATATTCCGCAGCACTTTACATTTCAGAGGGGACTTGTTGCAGTAGGCCTCTGACACCGGCATGCCTCTACCACCTTTGAGTCAACTACCCGTGTTATTATACTTAAATTTTTCTCACAATAGTAGTCTATAAAACTGATATTTGTGTCACCTGAGTGTGGCTGAGTATCAAAGGAGGTTGAGCTGTTGCATGTGTTATCAGGGCTCCCTGCACAGCAGGCCTACAACGATCCCTCACCCACTTTGTATTCATTTGAAGATTAATTCAAAGCTGTAAATTCTGGCCCAGACTGCTATTTCTTGCATGGCTGATTGCTGCCGTGCCATACTACAATTTAGACTGTGGGTGAATTGAGTCCAATTTCCTGGTATCTGCCCCTAATTTGATGTGTTTTGCCAGCTTTTGGGCACGTTTGAAGGTGCTGTGTATGCGTTTGTCTTTGCCTCCCATTGACTCTAATGACGTTCATCTATGTTCCTTGAATATTCAACAAATCGGCGAATATTATAAAATTGAGTATCGTAATTCGAACAAAACATTGAAATATTTGCTCATATCTACTAATAATATGGAAACCTCTGTTTTTCCACTGACAGATGATGTACCTGAGTGGAGATTTGTTATTTGTGAGATGAGTAGATGTTTTATTAGTATTATTTTCGCCTACTAAACATTGCTTTGTGGTTTTTATTCCATATTTGGGAAGCAGAATGAACAAACAGATGAATATCGTGCTCTGCCGGTTCCAACTATGAGGTTGAACTGTCATTGTCTTGGTGAATAATTCAATATTTTTAAACCAATTGCCATTTTTACAGACAGTTTAAGTAGAAAAGTAAAATTCAAGGATATTTAAAAAAAATTTTTTTTGTCTTATCAGATGACTGTACCAGGAGATCAGAGGGACAGCTTACATCTTCAATTTTTAAATCAGATGATCTTGAGATCCCACATGATACAATTGAAGTGAATGCAATTATTAAAGATATAGCATCATCCCTGATCCCACAGGATACAATTGAAGTGAATACAATTATTAAAGATATAGCATCATCCCTTAATAGCAAAGATCTGTTATCTGAACCTTTGAAACAGGTCCTGCCTTCTGATTCATTACCAACTAAGGAAAATCAAAGTCGCAAAATAAGCATTAAAAAACAAACCATTCCTAAATCAAAGAAGTCATTTTCACCTTCAGAATATGGTAATCGTTTTACCCGAGAAAAGTCTGTTCACAAACATCAAAAAAGTCACACAGCGGAGAACAGATTTTCTTGTTCCAAGCGTGGGAAATGTTTTAATGGGAAATCTGATCTTTTTAGTCACAAGAGAATTCACACAGGGGAGAAGCCTTTTTCATGTTCAGAATGTAGGAAAAGTTTCAATCGGAAATCAGATTTGGTTAGGCATCAGAGAACCCATACAGGGGAGAAGCCTTTTTCATGTTCAGAATGTAGGAAATGTTTTAACCGGAAAGTGCATCTTGATGACCACCAGAGAACTCACACAGGGGAGAAACCTTTTTCATGTTTAGAATGTGGGAAATGTTTTAACCAGAAAGCGCAACTTAATCGCCACCTTAGAATCCACACAGGGGAGAAGCCTTTTTCTTGTTCAGAATGTAGGAAAAGTTTCATTCGGAAATCAGATTTGGTTAGGCACCAGAGAACCCATACAGGGGAGAAGCCTTTTACATGTTCAGAATGTGGGAAATGTTTTAATCGGAAAGTGCATCTTGATGACCACCAGAGAACTCACACAGGGGAGAAACCTTTTTCATGTTTAGAATGTGGGAAATGTTTTAACCAGAAATCGAATCTTGAAAGGCATCAGAGAACCCACACAGGGGAGAAGCCTTTTTCATGTTCAGAATGTGGGAAATGTTTTAACCACAAAACGAGTCTTGATTGCCACCAGAGAATCCATACAGGTGAGAAGACTTTTTCATGTTCAGAATGTGGGAAATGTTTTCACCGGAAAGCTCTTCTTGATAGCCATCTGTAATGATAATGTAAGATATGATAAGTAAGATATGACTTCACTGGAACATTACAGAATCTCCCATTGTTACACTACAGATGAGACTTCTGCTTGTCACACGCTGCAGAGGTGACCCCCCCTCCTTCCCCCTTAGCAGCTGCACTGTGTGTATCTCCTGTGCCTGCTTGTAACCCTACACCAGACACTTCCTGTGCAAACATTCTCTCCAGCTAAGGAATGTTAATTAAGCTGAGTGGAAAGAATGTCTTTGTTTGAAGCACCATGCGTCTGGATACAAGTATGGGAAATATCAAAAGAAGCCATAGCGCGCACCTCGTTCGCAACAGAAAAATGAAAATGACATTTCTGCAAAATGCATCGACCCAGCGTTCTGGCCCATAATTTTCACGATTCCAGCACCCACTGAAACCGAGAACTGGATTTTGTCTAAACGGTGTGACATAATTACTGCATGTTTGACCTTTAATTATTGTCTCCGACAGGCTAAGGAAAATGAGACCATGTGTGTGTTTATATGAGGTACCCTCTGCGAGATATAGTCATTATAAGTTTTGTAGTCAGAATTGTACGCCTAGAGCAGGGGGAGGAACATCACCAGACCGCCCCTTTCGTGATGTTACAAACCCAAAGCTATAAGGTACTCCCTCCCAAAAACTATTTGTTCGAGCTGGAGGTTTGATGTCAAAAGGACCCCAGATGCAGGGTGACGTCTGGACCCGCCTCCCCCCACATGGTTAGCCTAAAGACAATCTAAGCACCTGTAAGTGATGAACCTTATGTTAATCCCATTTCTTTTAGATTTGCCTTGTACATACCTAATGTCTCAACTTTGTAACATCTTTTATCTGTGTAATCACTGCCCCCCTTTTGGGGAATAAATTATAAGTTTATTAGTCTGTCTTCATGCTCTAAAAACGAACACGTGCCTTTAAGATAATTGCTACCGAATTGGGTTGGCTTCGAACCCCTCTATTAAGTTTATAGCTTAATCAGAGAAACTCCGGAGCTGGTGGCGGCAAAGTGTAATCTGGGCCCTGGGCACTGCTGAGAGTGACGGAAGGGATTTTATAAGCTAATTGGGTGGCTGTGGCCAGAGCATTTTATAATTCCCTCACTGCAGCGTGCCGGGTGGCCAGATCTCATTGAAGCAGCTGGCCGGCGACCAGTTATCCCAGGTGTAGTTCCCTGACTGACCTGAGGGTAAGGGGGGCAAGACTAGCTTGCGGTTTTTTATCACATGGTGTCAGCGGTGGGATAACTAAGATAATCCCCCCTGTGCCTGTGATAGCCGTGTGTCGGCAGTGCGTCGCATCCCTCCGTCCCATACATACCGATGTCAGTGGCGGGATCGTGACACCACTAGAGAGCCCACACGGGAGAATCCTTTTTACTATTCAGAATGAGGGAAATGTTTTGTAAATAAATATTCTTTTTAATCACCAGAGAACTCACACAGGGGAGAAGCCTTTTTCATGTTCAGAATGTGGGAAATGTTTTAACCGGAATGCGCATTTTGATGACCACCAGAGAACTCACAGAGGGGAGAAGCATTTTTCATGTTCAGAATGTGGGAAATGTCACCCACAGTACTATTCGTATCCCAGGAAGGATTTTTTCCATGTGGGTGATACTCTTCCCAGGTCCAGGTTGTATGAGACTTTTCAGCCACCTTAGGCTACTTTCACACTTGCGTTAGGAGGCGCAGCGCACGGCTGCCGTACAGCTCCGCCCCCTGCGTGCCTCCTCCGATCAGCTCCTCATACGGGCGCATGACGCTGCATGTAACCTGTGTACCCTATCGTTAGCATTGGGTACGCAGGCCGTGCGCTGGTATAATTTTGACGGCGCGTGCGCCAACGTGCACTAAACGCACCGTGTTGCATTTTGGTGCGCTCGGTGCACCGTCAAAAGGGCGCATGCGCCGTCAAAATCATGCCAGTGCACAGCCTGCATACCCAATGCTAACGATAGGGTATGCAGGTCGCATGCAGCGTCATGCGCCCATAGGAGGAGCTGACCGGAGGGGGCGCGGCAGGGGGCGGAGCTGCACAGCGGCCGTACGCTGCGCCTCCTAACGCAAGTGTGAGAGTAGCCTTATTTGAGTCATTTGCATTGCTTGGCAAAAGCTCATCCTGATTCCTGGGAGAGGTTATTACTACATCATGCTTTTAATAGTTGGCTATTTTTGGCCACTTTTTTCTATTTATCCTATTTGCTTTTTTTCACAGTAAATCTTCAACCATAGAGCTTTATTTGTATGGTATTAGTTGGTATACTCTCATCTCATACATGTGCTGCATAAATGGTATGTTCATGGTGTAGCCAGGAAGGAACGAGTTATTAGGGGTCGTGCAAGGGCATGGCCCTATTGTGGGTCATTATATGGTTTTTCTTCTTTTGCATCATGCATTTTTAAATGTTTTTAACCTTGCAGTGTTGTTCTGTTGTCACTTTAATAAAGATTTTGATATTATTCATTTGGTGATCCCTGTGATCTGCGTGGTACTTTCTTGTTTTTTGGTCTTGCATTACTCTAGCATGTAACGGGCGATCCCTATTAGTGGTGCCCTCCTGCTCTTGTTTGCTAATGTAGAAAATGTTTTAACCAGAAATCGAAATGGTGTAACAAAAAATGGAGTCTTGATAGCCACCGGAGTACTCATACAGGTGAGAAGACTTTTTCATGTTCAGAATGTGGGAATTTTTTTGTGAACAAATCAATTTTCCTTAGTCACCATAGAATTCACACAGGGGTGAAACCTTTTTTTATATTCTTAATGCGTGAAATGTTTTACATGGAAATTAACTCTTAGTAAATATTAGAGAAGCCACACAATGGAGAATCCTTTTTCATGTTCGGAATGTTGGAAAATTTTAAACGGAAAATTGTATTTTCTTAAAGGGGTTGTCCATTACTAGGGCAACCCCTGTTATTTCTCATGTTTGGCCTCACTAAAATAAAAACACTGATACACGCCTTCCATGCCAGGGCCGTTCCAGTGGTGTCGACACTCCCTTTCCCAGGGTTCATGTGAGGTTGTTACATAACACGAGCCCTGCGCACAATCAGCGCCGTCTTCACTGTTTCAGGTTTTAGATGTATTGAACATCTACAGGAAGCCAGAGAGGCGGCTGCTCTCTAACTTCGTCCTATTGCTCGATTAGTCCAAAAGTGGGGACAGTGACTCCAGCGTTGATTGGGAGTAGGATTCACATGATGTAACAACCTCACTTGAACCCCGGGAACGCAAGTGCTGACACTGCTAGAATGGCTCCTGCATGGACGTTTAAGTCTTTTTTTTTTTTTTTAACCGGACCAAACGTGAGGCATGAGAAGGGATTGTCCAAGTAGTGGGCAACCCCTTTAAATATCAAAAATCTCAGAGAGACAGAGAAGCCATTATCATACCTAGAATGTGAAAAATAAATGACTGGAAAATCATTTTGTTAACAATCAAAAATTAGTCAGAGAGAAACTATATATGTTATTGACAAATTGTTCAAAAACATGTAACAGACAGTCGTATAATTAAATGAGAAAAGAAAATTGCATTAGAACGATATTTCTTGAACTATAAGGCTGCGTTCACACATTGCGTTTTTTTTCAAGTTTTCTCTGTGGTTTTTAATGCGCGTTTTTGCAGCGAAAATGCAAAAAAACAGCATTCCATGCAATCCTATGGGATTCCGCAATGCTGTGCTAATGCTGCGAATATTTCCGCGGCGGAATCGCGTCGCCCACCATGCAAAAAGTAAGCAGAACATTTGCAAATGGTACCCACGGTCCAGAGGAGAGGAGAGGAGATTCTCCTCCAGGCTCTGGGTATCATATCCCTGTAAAAAATAGAATCAAAATAAAAAAATCATCATATTCTCACCTTCCGATGTCCCTCGCAGCGTCACCAGGCTTCAGCGATCCTCCCGGCAGGTCCCGTTCCCAGTAATGCATTGCGAAAATAACCTTTGATAATGTTGCGGTCTCGCGACACCGTAGCGGTCTGGCGAGACCGCAACGTCATCAAATGTCATTGTCGCAAAGCATCACTGCAAACTGGACCATCGCAATGATCGGGAACGCTGTGCGGGACGTCGGAAGGTGAGAAAAACACAATTTTTTATGATTTTTAACATTAGATCTTTTTACTGCTAATGCCGCATAGGCAGCCTCAATAGTAAAAAGTTGGTCACACTCGTCAAACACTATGTTTGACGAGTGTGACCAACCTGTCAATCAGTTTTCCAAGTGATGTTACAGATTGCTTGGAAAACGCTAGCATTCTGCAAGCTAATTACGCTTGCAAATCGCTAGTTTTTCCGCGGGAAAATTGTGGTAATTTCAAATGCGGTTTTTCCGCGGAATGGAATTCCGGAATTCCTGCGGTAACTTCCGCGGGAATTCCGCAACGTGTGCACATAGCCTAAGGCTGGTTTCACATTTGCGTTTTTTAGCGCTGGAAAAAAACGCACACCTGCGCATGCGTTTTTTCCCCTATATTTAACATGGGTGCGCATACCTGCGCGCTGGTAAGCGCATGTATGCGATTTTCATGCGCTGCGTTTTTTTGGGGTGTGCGTTGGGATTTTCCAGACGCAGCATGTTGCATTTTTTGGCCCTGCAAAAAAGCGCATGCGCACATATGCGCACGTTTTGCGCTAAAAATGGCCATTATAGCCTATGGATGCGCATATGTGCGCACTGGCATGCTCATGTATGCGTTTTTTTGCATATGCGTTTTTTTTTTTAAACCATGGAATTTAGGGGTTTGGGTTAGAGTTAGGGTTAGTTAAGGGGGTTTAGGGTTAGGGTTATGGTCAGGGTTGGGGTTTGGGTCAGGGTTAGGGTTAAGTATGGTTTTGTTAAGGATTAGGGTCATGGTTAGGGTCAGGATTAGGGTTAAGTATGGTTTTGTTAAGGGTTAGGGTCAGGGTTAGGGTCAGGGTTAGGGTCAGGATTAGGGTTAAGTATGGTTTTGTTAAGGATTAGGGTCAGGGTTAGGGTCAGGATTAGGGTTAAGTATGGTTTTGTTAAGGGTTAGGGTCAGGGTTAGGGTCAGGGTCAGGGTTAGGGTCAGGGTTAGGGTTAAGTATGGTTTTGTTAAGGATTAGGGTCAGGGTTAGGGTCAGGATTAGGGTTAAGTATGGTTTTGTTAAGGGTTAGGGTCAGGGTTAGGGTCAGGGTTAGGGTCAGGATTAGGGTTAAGTATGGTTTGGTTAAGGGTCAGGGTTAGGGTTAAGTATGGTTTTGTTAAGGGTTAGGGTCAGGGTTAGGGTCAGGGTTAGGTTTAGTTAGGGTTTGGGTTAGGGTTAAGTATGATTTGGTTAAGGGTTAGGGTCAGGGTTAGGGTCAGGGTTAGGGTTAGTAAAGTCATGGTTTGGGTAGTGTGAGGGGCCACCTAAAAATGTTGGAAAAAAACGCAAACGCGGTAAAAACGCACTAAAAACACATACAAACGCATATAAACGCTGCGTTTTTTTCATGCAGCAGGAGTGCAGCAAAGGCCAGACAGATGTTAGTGGTAGGGGACTCTATAATTAGGCTGACAGATAGGGTCACCTGCAGCCGAGACCGTGAATGCCGGGTGCTCGGGTTTGACATATTGCGGATCGGATAGACAGATTGCTGGGTGGGGCTAGGGAAAACCCAGCTTCATGTTCCACATCGGTACCAATGACAAGGTTAGAGGGTAGTGGAAGGTCCTTAAGAATAATTCCAGGAACCAGGAGAGAAGCTGAAGGCCAGCCAAGGTGGTGTTTTCAAGAATACTGCCAATATCATGGGTGTCACTAGATAGGCAGTGGGAGCTTAGGGAGATATATAACTGGCTTAGAAACTGGTGCAGGAAGGACGGGTTTGGGTTGGCTGACTTCTCTGTCGGCTACAGGCACTACGGTAGGGACGGGCTGCACCTCAATGGGGAGGGTGCAGCTGTGCTTGGAAAAAAATAGTAAGACCGATGGAGGAACTTTTAAACTCTGATCTGGGGGGAGGGAGGATAGTTGTGCTAATAAGGGGATAGAGAGAGGGAAGCAGTAGGAGCAAATGAAGATTTAGGGTCTGTGATATGCAAGAAAAGCAGGGAGCTGAGTAGGAGTAACAAATGTGCTAATAATATTAAATGTCTGCTGGCAAATTCAAGAAGTCTAGCAAACAAAATGAATGAACTGGAGACTCTTAATACGGTCACAGAATACAATGTGGTGGGCATTACGGAAACCTGGCTTGACGAAAACCATGACTGGGTGACAAACGTAGAGGGTTACACTACATTTAGAAAAGCAAGGAAAGAAAAAAAGGTGGAGGGGAATGCATCTTCGTAAAATCCAAATTCAAACCTGTCCTCGATGACGACATTGAGGGGAGATACAGCAATGTATGTATGGGGATGGCAATAATGGAAAGCTGCTAATTGGAGTTTGCTACAAGCCTCCTAATTTGGTTGAACAGGTAGATGATGAAATGCTGTAGCAAATTAAAAAGACAGCAAACAGTAATAGGGTTTTTATAATGGGGAATTATAACTATCCAGACATTCAATATGACACAGAATCTTCTGGTTGTACTAGAAGCTACAAATTTCTTATCCACAGTTGAGGACAATTACCTCTCTCAGCTGGTAGATGAACCAACCAGGGGAGGTAATCTGCTGGATCTGGTTCTGTCAACTAGGCCACATACAATTTCAGATCTACAAGTCAGGAACTTTGAGAAAGCGGATTTCAACAAACTAAGGGAAGCACTTAATTGTATAGACTGAAACAACGTCATGGTAACTGGGGATACTGAACATAAATGGGGCATTGTTAAGGAAATGCTACCAAAATCCTGCAGAAAACTTAAACCCTCTGGTAATAAAATGTTAAGGGGTAAAAAAATAACCATTATAGATGAATAAGACAGTACAACATTTAATAAGACAAAAACAAAGTACATTCAAAATCTTGAAAGCTGAGAACACTGAAAAAGCAGTTCAGGAGTATAAAGATCTAAATAAGAAATGTAAAAAAAAAAATTAAGCAAACAAAGTTACCTACAGAGAAACAAATTGCCAATGACATTAAAATCCCAAAAATTTTTATATTTACATCAATGCAAAAAAGAAAAAAACAGATGGTATCGGCCCTATAAAAGATGACAATAACAAGATAATCACAGAGAAAAGGCTGAGATATTAAACAGGCACTTTTCATCTGTGTTCACCAATGAACTGTTACCGGGATCAGTCAACAAGGCAAAAATCAGAGTTCACAACCTGATATAACTAGTTTAACCCAACAAGAAGTACATTTATGTCTGAGCAATGTAAACATCCCCCGGTCCAGATGGCATTCATCCACGGATACTGAGGGAATTGAGCTCAATAATTGACAGGCCACTGTATCTCATATTCTTAGACTCCCTTGTAACAAGGGTGGTGCCACGGGATTGGAGGATGGCTGACATGGTACCGATATTTAAGAAAGGTAAGAAAGTGGATCCAGGGAACTACCGTCCGGTAATCCTGACATCAGTAGTGTGCACAATTTTTGAGGGCATTATAAGAGATGAACTGCAGAAATATATTGTAGGTAATAATAAACTGACAACCAGCATGGATTCATGAAGAATAAGTCGTGTCTAACTAACATGTTGGGTTTCTATCAGGAGGTGAGTATAAATCTGGATGTAGATAATGCGGCTGATGTGATTTATCTGGACTTTGCAAAGGCATTTGATACAGTTCCACATAACAGCCTTATACTTAAGCTACAGAAGCAAAGACTGGGGGAAACTATATGCAGATGAGTAAGGAATTGGCTAAATGACCAGAAACTGGGGGGCGTGGCCTAGCGCACGATGTGAGAGGACGTGCAGTGGAACTCTCCTGCCACAATCTCCCTTATTAAGGATTCCTGAGGCGCCGCCGAACGCTGAAATCGCTCCAAGGAGTCTGCAGAGATCCTGGGAGTAGCAGTGAGTGGAGGACAGTCTGGTGGAGAGAAGTCCTGTATGAGGATGACGCGCAGGAGACAGAAGGAGCTGGCAGCGTTGGGAAACGCTCAGGCCCAAGATGGCGCCGAGGCTGCAGAGGAGGCGGCAAGGGCGAGCGCGGCATATCAAAGACGGATGGAGGTGATCGCTCGGCTGGAACGCTTTGTGAGGTCAGAGGAGGCTGCTAGTGAGGGGTCAGCGGCTGAAGGTGAGAGACCTGACACAACGCAGATCCCTGGGAAACAGCAGGAAGGAGGGGGCCAGCCACAGAGTGGTGGGGAGGAACGGAGATCCCCTGTTGTGGCTGCACGCGCTGCCCAGGTTGAACAGCCAGACACAGATATAGCAGAGCCGACGCTCAAAGATATATTCTCTGTGGTAATTTACAACAAGTCTGAGAGATAGCTGCGATTAATGCTGCAGTGCGCAAAGTTGAACAGAGAATGGAGGTGGTGGAAGAACGGGTGGGAGGCGCTGAAGACCAGGTTAATGAACTGTTGAAAAGGGAAAAGAAGTATGTGCAGCGTATAGCTGAACTGGAATTTAAAACCGATGATCTGGAGAACCGCTCCCGTAGGAGCAACCTGAGGATTGTGGGGGTACCAGAAAAGGCGGAAGGAAATAACCCCACTGAGTACATTGAGTCATGGCTGAAAAATACTATAGCAGGGGATGGTCTCACTAAAATGTTCTCCGTTGAAAGAGCACATCGTATGCCCACTAGACCCCTGCCCCCAGGATCAGCCCCAAGAGTCATCTTGGCCAAATTTCTGAACTATCGGGACCGGGATACTCTGCTGCGGAAAGCCAGGTCCTGTGCGGAACTCACCATAGATGGCAATCGCATCTCCATCTACCCAGACTATTCTGCAGCGGTTCAAAAGCTCCGGATGACATTTGGAGAAGTTAAAAGACGACTAAGAGACATGGATGTGCGCTATTCAATGATCTACCCAGCTAAGCTGAGAGTTGTGGCTTTAGATCGAGTGCACTTTTTTCAAAATCCAGAGGAGGCGACACTCTGGCTTGACTCTAATATGAAGAATACCAGAGCGGGACAGTCCCGTTGAAGCATACTCTGAGTGATGTTGAAACAGTGACTAACTGTGATTTAGTTTGATTTTGATATGATAATGGTCATCTCTGAGATGAAGTAATGCCATGATGGTTTATGTGGGATGTGTTCGGCGGCGCAACGCTTATTGCAGTTTGATAAATGTGGACGGGAGAGTAGTTGGAGTGCAGAGCTTGTATTGTTAGGCTGTAAAAACGCCCTTCTTGATCTCAAATAGAGAGGGAGAGAGAATTGTTTTCAGCTTAAATGTTGTGGGAGACAATTAATCTTTCGGGAGAGGGCTGGGAGGGAAGGTTGAGAGTTATTTCAGTTGGAAGGTTGAGACAGGGGGTAGAGGCGGGAAGGGGGGGCGGGGGGGAGTTATGGAGGGGAGGACCGAGATTTCAGGTGTGACGTGTCAAATGTTCGGTATTGCAACATATCATGGGGGGTAGAATTCAAATTCTAAGTTGGAACGTTAGGGGGCTCGCTAACGTCTCAAAACGGGCCGCAGTTTTACAATATCTGCTGAAGCTGGGGCCCTCAGTGATTTGCCTCCAAGAAACACATCTGGTAAAATACAAAGTAGATATATTACAAAAAAGGTGGGTGAGGAAGGCTTATCACTCAACGTACTCAGCCTATGCTAGGGGAGTGTCGGTGTTAATCCACACTTCTACTCCATATGAAGAAGTGGAGGCTATAATAGACAAGGATGGGCAATATGTGTTTATTGTATGTAGGATATTGAATAGATTATTATGCATTGTGTCTTTGTATATCCCTCCACCATTTTCTGGAAAAAAGATACAGGAAATTCTGGACTTATCCGGGAAATGGACTGGGGTCTCGTTGCTTGTAATAGGTGATGTCAATAATATTGCAAATGATCATTGGGATAAGGGTAAACATGCGGGGAGCAGAGAGGGAGGGAATGTGACACCTTTTGGAAACTACATGAGGGAAATTGGTTGGATAGACTTGTGGAGAGTTCGGAATATGGAGAACTACACTTACTCGTGCTACTCGGCGACATATGGATCCCTGTCTCGCATTGATGTGGCTTTGGGAAATGAGGGGATGGATAACTTGGTACAGGAAGTGGAATATTTGCCCAGAGTCCTATCGGATCATTGCCCACTGGTGATATCTCTACAATTGGGAGAACGGGAGAGGTTGACGGGTATGGGATGGAAAATCCATCCCTTTTGGGTACGGTTGCTGGATATGGGAAAGATAGGAGAGGAACTGGGAGAATTCTTTAGGATAAACGAAGGTAGTACAGAGGGTCATGTAGTCTGGGATACTATGAAGGCATTTTTGAGAGGGATTTTATTCAGAGAAGTGTCTCGATATAAGACTAGGTCTCAAAATCTTGACAAAGTAGTGATGGAGGAACTAAGGGCTGCTGAGTAAGCATTGGGTGCGCATTGTACTAAAGCTACGCAGACCCGCATGAGAGTGGCCCAGTCGGAAGTTAATAAACTTCACATCCGTAAGGCAGAGAGACGGCGGGCATTTCAGAACGAGGCATTCTATGCGGAGGGTGAAAAAGTGGGACACCTGCTCTCAGTGATAGCTTCGGCACAACGGGAATCCTCACATGTATATGCAATTAAAACTAAGGAAGGTAATGTGGTTACACAGGGGGATCAAATTTTGGATGTATTTAAACAATTTTACAGTGAGCTATACTCCTCAAAGATACATAAAGGTCAAGAGGAGTTGGACAGGTATCTGAGGGCGATTAAGCTTCCTAGATTAGGGGAGGAGGACAGAGAATGGATGGATAGGCCGCTTGCAGCAGAGGAGTTGAGGGTGGCACTGGCGGACATGGTGGGAAATAAGGCCTCGGGGGCGGATGGCATTCCGGCAGAGGTGTATAAAATTTTTAATGAAGAAGTAATAACTAAATTGGAGAAGGTATTTAATGAGTCGTTGGAGAGGGGAATATTGCCTGCATCTATGAGAGAGGCCATTGTGGTGGTCATTCCTAAAGCTGATAAGGACCCATTGAATCCGGAGTCTTACAGACCAATTTCACTCCTTACGGCAGATGTAAAGATTCTGGCGAAGGCATTGGCCAACAGACTGACCCACGTGATTGATAAAGTAATCCACCCAGATCAATCAGGATTTATGCCCAATAAATCTACAGCAATCAATTTAAGGAGGCTATATTTAAATATGCAAATTCCAGCCGAAAATGCTGGAAAGAGAGTAGTAGTATCTTTGGATGCCCATAAGGCCTTTGATTGTGTAGAATGGAAGTACTTATGGTCGGTTTTGAAGGGCCTTGGGTTTGGGCCCAAGTTTATATCGTGGGTGGGGTTGCTATACTCCTCTGTGTACATACAAATCCCCTTAAAAACAATTTATTAATGATCATAAAAAACACCTTCCCAGTGAAATTTGAAAAATATCAAAAAATGAAGAAAGACCTAGTCTCAGGTGCTGCATAGCCCTACATTAAGGCCTAACTGATACCTTCCTAGCCGTGGAGGTTGGCACCCTAATAGTACGATATTGGCGCCCCCACTCAACGAGGACTATCCCTCGCTTCCCTAGTGATCCCTAATATCACAGAGGGGAAAACAATTTTCAAATAGAACAGTGGTGAAATAATCAGAATGCCCTAGGACTCATGCAGACCAGACAAATAAATTTAAGGAATACAGCGATAAAAACATTTCAACCATATCATGATATCATGTGACCTACAAAAATAGAATGACCTCAATAAGGCCAAATCAGCAGCTATTCTCACTTGGAGAGATAAACATGAAGCATTCTTTGACCCCTGGTGCCATCATTTTTGTGGTATCAGGCATGAAGCAGCAACAATATCTCTGAAAGGATTATTCCTCCTGATGAACCGCTACGACGGGGAAACGCGTTGAGGGTTCCCCCATAAGACATGATAAGTGACCTTTTATTATTTGGTGATTGTATTTGAGGATGTTTATCTCTCCAAGTGAGAATAGCTGCTGATTTGGCCTTATTGAGGTCATTCTATTTTTGTAGGTCACATGATATCATGATATGGTTGAAATGTTTTTATCGCTGTATTCCTTAAATTTATTTGTCTGGTCTGCATGAGTCCTAGGGCATTCTGATTATTTCACCACTGTTCTATTTGAAAATTGTTTTCCCCTCTGTGATATTAGGGATCACTAGGGAAGCGAGGGATAGTCCTCGTTGAGTGGGGGCGCCAATATCGTACTATTAGGGTGCCAACCTCCACGGCTAGGAAGGTATCAGTTAGGCCTTAATGTAGGGCTATGCAGCACCTGAGACTAGGTCTTTCTTCATTTTTTGATATTTTTCAAATTTCACTGGGAAGGTGTTTTTTATGATCATTAATAAATTGTTTTTTAAGGGGATTTGTATGTACACAAAGTCTTTTTCTAATCTCCATGAATTAGTGACTTTTTCTTGCTATACTCCTCTCCAACGGCAAAAATTAGAGTGAATAATGAATTATCTGATAGTTTCTCATTACATAGGGGTGCGAGGCAGGGATGCCCATTGTCTCCGTTGCTGTTTGCCCTCGCCGTGGAGCCTCTGGCCACTAAAATAAGGGATGCACAAGTGATAAAAGGATTTATTTATGGAGAGAAGGAGGAGAGGGTGTCTTTGTATGCTGACGATATTTTGTTATTTTTGGAGGACTCAGGGGAGAATTTGGATAACGCGGTGGCATTAATTGAGGAATTCGGGGAATTTTCCGGACTCAAAATCAATTGGGACAAATCGTGCATAATGCCCATTGATGAGGTAGATAGGGATATGGGGGAGGTGGAAAGGTCAGCAAAATTGAAGGTGGTTTCGGGATTTAAATATTTGGGGATACAAATCGCCCATCCGTTGACTAGATTTGAAGAACTTAATCTAAGCCCTTTGCTACAAAAAATTTGTTCCAAAATATCAGCGTGGAATAAATTACATCTTTCGGTAATTGGAAGGGTGAACCTTTTAAAAATGATAGTGATGCTACAGCTTTTATATGTACTGCATAATTCTCCAATTTGGATCTCGCAGAGTAGGTTCCACAAAATGAAATCGCTGTTTGGTGAACTAATATGGAGAGGGAAAAGCCCACGGTTTAAACAAGAGACTTTGCAGAGGCCGAAGGAGGAAGGAGGTTTGGCGCTTCCCAACCCCTGGGTCTATTTTTTATCAGCACAATGCCAGCATATTGGAGGATGGGGGGTGGAGACGGGACGGGGACAGTCGCCTAGTAGTTTGAGATATTTGTTTGGAAAATGGCCTCTGGGAGAGAGTTTGGAAGGGGGACAGTTTTTAAAATTAGGCTCTCGGTTTCCTACTGTTCTCCTAATTCATAAGGTATGGGAAAAAGTTAAACAGATAAGGGGTGTCACGGGCTTTACCAAATACTCTCCTGTATGGGATAATATAAATTTGAAAGAATTCGAGCAAATGGAAGGATTTGGGCCCTGGAGAGAGGCAGGAGTCAGTAGGTTGGGACAGCTTATGGGTCAGGGGAGACTTAAGTCATTTGTGGAGCTACAAACAGAATTCCAGTTACCGCATTCAAATTTGTTTCATTATAAAATAATTCAGCATGCGTATCGGACGCAATGTCGGAGGAAACTTTTTGCGATCCAGTTTGATGTCACGCTGGCCTCCATTTTGGAGAACAGCGCGACAAAGGGGGCAATCTCAGAGGTGTATAGAGACTTATTATTCACTTTTCTAGTCAAACATCCCATCAAGTCTAGAGTGAAATGGGAAGCTGAATTGGGAGAGATAAATGACGATAGATGGGAATCTATTTTAGAATATGTGCCTAAGATCTCTATGAGCGAACCAGGGAGGATGTCTCAGCTATACGTAATTCATAGAGCTTACAGAACTCCCGACAGACTGTTCAAGATGGGTTTGAGGTCCGATTCCGAGTGTCCACGATGTTCGCAGGAACGGGCAGACATGCTGCACATGCTGTTGTCTACATACTGGACAGTTGTTTTGAGTCGGATTGAATTGATATATAGGTGTGCAATCCCCAGAGACCCTTTGGTCTGTATATTAGGTTATGTGGAAGAATTAGTAGCGGTATCCATGGTCAAACTAGACTGTTGTTCATAGCAAGGAAGTTGATCGCTCGGTTCTGGATCAGAGAAGAGCCTCCGACTAGACGAGACTTTCTTACGCAGGTGGAGCATATAATTTCATTGGAAAAAAGTATTTATACTAAGAGAAATAAACTTGATGTATTTCATAAGATATGGCAGCCATGGGTAGAATGGAGTTAGATTTGTGCGGAGGATGTATTATGATATAGATGATGTGCATAATAAACAATTATACAGTGGGGAAAAAAAGTATTTAGTCAGCAATAGTGCAAGTTCCACCACTTAAAAAGATGAGAGGCGTCTGTAATTTACATCATAGGTAGACCTCAACTATGGGAGACAAACTGAGAAAAAAAAATCCAGAAAATCACATTGTCTGTTTTTTTTTCATTTTATTTGCATATTATGGTGGAAAATAAGTATTTGATCAGAAACAAGCAATCAAGATTTCTGGCTCTCACAGACCTGTAACTTCTTCTTTAAGAGTCTCCTCTTTCCTCCACTCATTACCTGTAGTAATGGCACCTGTTTAAACTTGTTATCAGTATAAAAAGACACCTGTGCACACCCTCAAACAGTCTGACTCCAAACTCCACTATGGTGAAGACCAAAGAGCTGTCAAAGGACACCAGAAACAAAATTGTAGCCCTGCACCAGGCTGGGAAGACTGAATCTGCAATAGCCAACCAGCTTGGAGTGAAGAAATCAACTGTGGGAGCAATAATTAGAAAATGGAAGACATACAAGACCACTGATAATCTCCCTCGATCTGGTGCTCCACGCAAAATCCCACCCCGTGGGGTCAGAATGATCACAAGAACGGTGAGCAAAAATCCCAGAACCACGCGGGGGGACCTAGTGAATGAACTGCAGAGAGCTGGGACCAATGTAACAAGGCCTACCATAAGTAACACACTACGCCACCATGGACTCAGATCCTGCAGTGCCAGACGTGTCCCACTGCTTAAGCCTGTACATGTCCGGGCCCGTCTGAAGTTTGCTAGAGAGCATTTGGATGATCCAGAGGAGTTTTGGGAGAATGTCCTATGGTCTGATGAAACCAAACTGGAACTGTTTGGTAGAAACACAACTTGTCATGTTTGGAGGAAAAAGAATACTGAGTTGCATCCATCAAACACCATACCTACTGTAAAGCATGGTGGTGGAAACATCATGCTTTGGGGCTGTTTCTCTGCAAAGGGGCCAGGACGACTGATCCGGGTACATGAAAGAATTAATGGGGCCATGTATCGTGAGATTTTGAGTGCAAACCTCCTTCCATCAGCAAGGGCATTGAAGATGAAACGTGGCTGGGTCTTTCAACATGACAATGATCCAAAGCACACCACCAGGGCAACGAAGGAGTGGCTTCGTAAGAAGCATTTCAAGGTCCTGGAGTGGCCTAGCCAGTCTCCAGATCTCAACCCTATAGAAAACCTTTGGAGGGAGTTGAAAGTCCGTGTTGCCAAGCGATAAGCCAAAAACATCACTGCTCTAGAGGAGATCTGCATGGAGGAATGGGCCAACATACCAACAACAGTGTGTGGCAACCTTGTGAAGACTTACAGAAAACGTTTGACCTCTGTCATTGCCAACAAAGGATATATCACAAAGTATTGAGATGAAATTTTGTTTCTGACCAAATACTTATTTTCCACCATAATATGCAAATAAAATGAAAAAAAAACAGACAATGTGATTTTCTGGATTTTTTTTTCTCAGTTTGTCTCCCATAGTTGAGGTCTACCTATGATGTAAATTACAGACGCCTCTCATCTTTTTAAGTGGTGGAACTTGCACTATTGCTGACTGACTAAATACTTTTTTTTCCCCACTGTATATGGATGTGGGAAAGAGTACCGGAATAGAAATGAGGAAGACACTGAGGGGGTCTCGGAGGGGGGGGATGGGGGGGGGTTTGTTTATATAAAAAATATGATTATACTGTATGTGAACAACTGCTTGATGTCATATATGTTATCATTGTTATCATTTAATAAAAATTTATCTGATTAAAAAAAAAAATGACCAGAAACTAAGAGTTGTCGTAAATGGTACATTCTCTAAATGGGATATAGTCAGCAGTGGTGACCGCCAGCATCTGTACTGGGAGCAGTGCGGACCACAGGGATCTGTGCTAGGACCAGTTTATTTTTAACCTCTTTATTAATGACCTTGTGGATGGGATTGAGAGTAAAGTGTCAGTCTTTGCTGACGACACCAAACTATGTAGGATATTAAAATCTGACCTTGACATTACAATATTGCAAAATGATCTGGATAAGATGTCTGAATGGGCAAACACTTGGCAAATGATTTTTAATGTAGATAAATGTAAAGTAATGCACATATTACGGAGTAATCCTATTGCTGCATATACATTAAATGGGACCATGCTCGGGACTACAGAACAGAAGGACTTAGGTATTCTTGTTACAAGTAAGCTGAGCAGCAGCACTCAATGTCAAGCAGCAGCCGCAAAAGCAAACAAGTTTTTTGGATGTATAAAAAGAGATAACATCCCGCGATCCGAACGTGTTATTACCCCTTTATAAATCACTGGTGAGACCACATCTAGAATATGGGATCCAGTTTTGAGCTCCGCATTTTAAAAAGGATATTCAGAAGTTAGAATCAGTTCGACGACGGGCAACTAGATTATTACTAGGGAGGTGCAGGGATGCAGACGCAGGATCAGGACTCAGTCAGGAAGATCAGGAAGAGTGGCTGTCTGGCTGGCTTGGTGGCTGGAGAGGTACGGGGACTTGCGGGTAGAGGAGTGTGTTAGGATCTGTCCCCCCTGTGCTGCTCAGAGTAATTTCTGATGCTGATAAGAGACCTCAGCCTATGCAGTAACTTTCTTTATACTCTGAATACTGCAGTGCGCTGCTGCCGCCTACCGTTATTTTTGAAAACTGCACCTGTTGCATATATTATACAGCAAAACTGTGTAGGGAAATGACTCTGTGACCTTCTGAATATTATTATCTGAACCACTGACATTATCCTGGAACTATATATTACATAACCAACGATAAGTTCTTCCCTCATATTGCATGCATCTCTCGGGGACAGCGCTATGAGTCCTTATAAGTCACAATCTGCAGCTGAGAAATGAAAGACCTATGCCAGAGGGAATAACTCAACAACAGCTCAGAGACCCTCAAATAAATTGACTCAAGGGGAGGCATCAATATCACAAGAACCAGATGATGTGGATTCAGAGCCCACGCTGAAGCCGGTATCTACGCAACTGCTAACTGCATTCCGAAGCTGCTCTGCCTCTCTGACTGGGAAGATTGAAGAGGTTAAAACTGATTTAGGAGTCCTCCACAATGACATGTCAAATCTGGGAGAGAATGTCCGACAAGCGGAGGATAGAATTTCGAGTCTGGAGGACCAAACAGCGCCCTTGCCAGAATGTGTCAGAGTATTAGAACAAAAAATGGAACTGTGCTTACAAAAAAATGATGATTTAGAGAATAGACTGAGATGAAACAGAAGGGCAGAAGGGAACAACCCGGTGACTTTGTGGAGAAATGGATACACGACTTATTCCAGGGCGCCACCTTTTCTGCTGCATATGCGGTGGAGAGGACACACCATGTACCTGGAAAACCGAATCCTCGAGGAACTCTTCCAAGACCCCTACAGGCCAGATTACACCCGAGACTCACCAATGCAAGTCTATGGGTGCGAGAAAAAAACGGATTACACACGGACCATGCATGTGACTTACGAGAAATACGCACCAGTGTCCTTTAGAAAAGCCGGCAATTCAGTGTGCTGTACAGTAAAATTTGAAAAACAGGCCGTGGATCTTGGGGAGAGATTTTCTGAAAGGGGATATAGGGGATATATAACAATATATCAAAAAGGGATACTTGAGAGCAAAAACAGCCTCTAGGGATGATCTTGTGGTAAAACAGAAGGAGAGAATTTTTTGCAGCTGCGAAAGATGGAGAGGTGAGATACATATCCACCTACAATCATAGGTGGGATTTAATGAGGTCATACTCATCGACATTGGTCTATCTTAAAAACGGATCCCATTCTACAAAGGTGTCTTCCACAACGCCCCTTTATGACGGCAAGAAGGAGCAGTAACTTAAGAGACATGTTGGTCAAAAGCCAAATCCCTTTACGGTGGGTACATCAAAAATAGGCTTCTATCCCTGTGGAGACTGCCTGGCATGCAAGAATTTTAGGTGAGCTACATCCTTCACCTCGTCTGACATCCTCAATGAATTCAAGATCAGAGATTATATTACCTGCATACCACGCATGTGGTATATTATGCGGTGTGTCCCTGTGGTCTCATTTATATTAGACTAACATCACGCGAACTATGGATTCGCATTCGAGAACATGTAAGGGACATTGAGGCCCCTCGCGATGTGGCGGATGTAAATACTCTCAAACCAATTCCAAGACATTTTCGCCTCAAACACAAGTGCAATCCAGGTGGTCTCCATGCTTGTGGGATAGACAGGATTCATGCCGGTATAAGGGGGGGTAAGACAAAGCATGTGTTAGATCAGAGAATGTCGGTGGATTGCAGTACTTAATACCGTGACACCGGCAGGTCTCAATGAGCATTTGAGTTTCAGTTCTTATTTATGACTTCTCACTCTGGATTTTTTATTTATGTGTGTTGTGTTCTGTGTCTTTGTTGATTAATTTTGTTTTTTATTTTAGTTTTTTAAGTGATCAAGTTTTGCATACCATCCTGATGTTTGAAGTGATAAAGATCCATTTGGGCCATTCTTATTGGAAGTGGTGTCTTCAATATTCCAGCAAATGAACTCGAATTGTGGAGCATCTATTGGACAGTGCTTTTTTATTGAATATTAACGTTATTATATTTGTTATTATGTATTTATATATAGATGTAACACATATACATATGAAAAAAACTGAAGGCAGCACTCCTTTTCAAAAGGTAAAAAATGTGGTTTTATTTCAGAACCACATGGTTGGTGACGTTTCGGCTCATGCAGAGCCTTTATCAAGCAGTGAATCCAATACATCTGTGCATATATATACAGTGGGGCAAAAAAGTATTTAGTCAGTCAGCAATAGTGCAAGTTCCACCACTTAAAAAGATGAGAGGTGTCTGTAATTTACATCATAGGTAGACCTCAACTATGGGAGACAAACTGAGAAACAAAAATCCAGAAAATCACATTGTCTGTTTTTTTTTCATTTTATTTGCATATTATGGTGGAAAATAAGTATTTGGTCAGAAACAAAATTTCATCTCAATACTTTGTGATATATCCTTTGTTGGCAATGACAGAGGTCAAACGTTTTCTGTAAGTCTTCACAAGGTTGCCACACACTGTTGTTGGTATGTTGGCCCATTCCTCCATGCAGATCTCCCCTAGAACAGTGATGTTTTTGGCTTTTCGCTTGGCAACACGGACTTTCAACTCCCTCCAAAGGTTTTCTATAGGGTTGAGATCTGGAGACTGGCTAGGCCACTCCAGGACCTTGAAATGCTTCTTACGAAGCCACTCCTTCGTTGCCCTGGCGGTGTGCTTTGGATCATTGTCATGTTGAAAGACCCAGCCACGTTTCATCTTCAATGCCCTTGCTGATGGAAGGAGGTTTGCACTCAAAATCTCACGATACATGGCCCCATTCATTCTTTCATGTACCCGGATCAGTCGTCCTGGCCCCTTTGCAGAGAAACAGCCCCAAAGCATGATGTTTCCACCACCATGCTTTACAGTAGGTATGGTGTTTGATGGATGCAACTCGGTATTCTTTTTCCTCCAAACACGACAAGTTGTGTTTCTACCAAACAGTTCCAGTTTGGTTTCATCAGACCATAGGACATTCTCCCAAAACTCCTCTGGATCATCCAAATGCTCTCTAGCGAACTTCAGACGGGCCCGGACATGTACAGGCTTAAGCAGTGGGACACGTCTGGCACTGCAGGATCTGAGTCCATGGTGGCATAGTGTGTTACTTATGGTAGGCCTTGTTACATTGGTCCCAGCTCTCTGCAGTTCATTCACTAGGTCCCCCCGCGTGGTTCTGGGATTTTTGCTCACCGTTCTTGTGATCATTCTGACCCCACGGAGTGGGATTTTGCGTGGAGCACCAGATCGAGGGAGATTATCAGTGGTCTTGTATGTCTTCCATTTTCTAATTATTGCTCCCACAGTTGATTTCTTCACTCCAAGCTGGTTGGCTATTGCAGATTCAGTCTTCCCAGCCTGGTGCAGGGCTACAATTTTGTTTCTGGTGTCCTTTGACAGCTCTTTGGTCTTCACCATAGTGGAGTTTGGAGTCAGACTGTTTGAGGGTGTGCACAGGTGTCTTTTTATACTGATAACAAGTTTAAACAGGTGCCATTACTACAGGTAATGAGTGGAGGAAAGAGGAGACTCTTAAAGAAGAAGTTACAGGTCTGTGAGAGCCAGAAATCTTGATTGCTTGTTTCTGACCAAATACTTATTTTCCACCATAATATGCAAATAAAATGAAAAAAAAAACAGACAATGTGATTTTCTGGATTTTTTTTTCTCAGTTTGTCTCCCATAGTTGAGGTCTACCTATGATGTAAATTACAGACGCCTATCATCTTTTTAAGTGGTGGAACTTGCACTATTGCTGACTGACTAAATACTTTTTTGCCCCACTGTAGGTATTTTCAAAATGCTCTAATTTACAAACGTGCAAATCACATATTAGCTTATATATATAAAGTGATTATATAATATCCTCCATTGCATAAAGTGCTTTGTGCATTAAAGTGCTTACAAAAAACTGTGTTAGGCTAGTTTCACACTAGCGTATTTTCCACGCAGTGCTCGGCGCCGCTAAGCCCCGCCCCCTGTCAGCTCCCTGCCCGCCCCATCCGGTCATCGCCGCCTACTATTGCACACGCCTGCATGCGATCTGCGCACCCTATCTTTAGCATAGGGTGCGCAGACCGTGCGCTAGTAGGATTTTATCGTGCGCTGCGCACTTTTGAAGGTGCGCGCCGAACGCGCCATGTTGCATTTTGGCGCGCTCGGCGCACCTTCAAAAGTGCGCAGCGCACGTTAAAATCCTACTAGCGCACGGCCTGCGCACCCTATGCTAAAGATAGGGTGCGCAGATCGCATGCAGCCGTGTGCGATAGTAGGCGGCGATGACCGGATGGGGCGGGCAGGGAGCCGGCAGGGGGCGGGGCTTAGCGGCACCGAGCGCTGCGTGGAAAATACGCTAGTGTGTAACTAGCCTTAATCTTACAAAACAATGTTAATTACATGGTTAATCTTAAAATAGTACAGCTGTGTACATATCACAAAAACACTCATTTAGGCTAGTTTCACACTAGCGTTATCGGACGCAGGGCCGCCACTTAGCTCCGCCCACTCCGGTCTGCTCCGCCTAGGATCGCATGACGCTGCATGCGATCAGCGTACTGTATGTTTAGCGTTGGGTACGCTGACCGTGCGCTGGTATGATTTTGCTGGCGCTGCGCCCAGTGCACAAAAATGCAACACAGCGCGCTTTTGTGCGCTGGGCACAGCGCCTACAAAATCATGTCAGTGCACGGTCAGCGTACCCAACGCTAAATATAGGGTACGGTGATCGCATGCAGTGTCATGCGATCAGAGGAGGAACTAACGGGAGGGGGCGCGGCCGGGGGCGGGGCTTAGCGGCGGCCCTACACTGCGCCCGAGAACGCTAGTGTGAAACTAGCCTTAGTACAGGAAACCACAGTACACATGGAGGATGCCATTAGCCATCTCTGGCATTCATTATACTTTACTGCGCATGTCTCTCATTCACATCACGCTTGCAACAACACCACGGCCAATCATATCTCCTGTGTGGCATTTTACTGTGTGCGCTTGCGCAGTGCACACCATACAGCATCTCAGCGCCATCTTGGAAGAGGCATATGATCATAATATATTGTTTCTTAATATCATATCTCTTATATGGCATTTTACTTTATGTGTTAGCTCAGTACACACTATATAGCATCTCAGCACCATCTTAAAAGAGGCTCATGATTATAATTCACTATTTTTTCAATAAGTGTATTATTTATGCCAAACAATACTTTACTAGTTCCAACAATTGCTTATATTCCAGCGCTGTATATGCAAAAATTCCTAATCAATATAAATTACATAAGACCTTAGGGAATTTGCTATTTTCTCATACCTCGGGTGACTTCTCAGTCCGCCAAGGCCGAGGTGTCTCAACCAAGGTCCATATTGATGTATATTTAAGAATCCCATATCATGGTCTATTATTAGATATATATTGGCCAATGGTTGCTATCACATCAAAAAATACAAAAAAATTCAGCAGCACTCATCCTCCATATGTTCTTATGTCTCCATCTGACATTGTACATCTAAAAAGAAGGATAAACAAGTTATAATTTCACAAAATAAAATAAACCGGATTACTTACCGGTAATGCTCTTTTATAGAGTCCATGACAGCACCCACTGAGAGAGGGTATCCGCCCCTAGGAACAGGAAACCTACAGAGAGATAAAAGGGGCGGCCCCCCTCGCTCCCTGAGTTGGATTACAAAGAATGAGAGGAACCGCCACATAGCTAGTTAATTTGATCCGTAAGCTACTCAAAGTATATACATATTTACACCTTTTAGCTATATAAAACTATATATTTTTCCACCAATGTGCAATTAACCACTCACCCACCGGAGTGAGCCACATGTAACACTAAGGCTGTGTGCACACGCTGCGGAATCCGCTGCGTATTCATCCACGCGGATTTTGCAAAATCCGCAGATAAATCCGCAGGTCAAAAGACCTGCGGTTTATCTGCGGATTAGCCTGCGGCTTCACCATCTCCACAATGGTGGAGATAGGAAAGCGCTGCGGATTCCGCAGAAAGAATTGACATGTCAATTCTTTCTGCGGTTTCAAAACCGCAGGAAAACCGCGCGGAAAAATCTGCACCGTCTACACAGCGGTTTTTTTTTTTTCCATTCATTTGAATGGTACTGTACACCGCAGCTAAAACTGCTGCGGGTCCGCAGCGGCCAAATCCGCTGTGGAACCGCAGCAGAATCTGCAGCGTGTGCACACAGCCTAAGGGAGGGAAGTGAGTGGGTGTTGTCGTGGACTCTATAAAAGAGCATTACCGGTAAGTAATCCGTTTTTTTCTCTTCGCCACGACAGCACCCACTGAGAGATTTCCAGAGACAATCACCTGGGTGGGACCACCGTGTCAAGGATTGATCTACCAAAAACTAAAGGGGGCTTCACACATAGCGATATCGCTAACAATATCGCTAAAGCGTCACCGATTTTGTGACACAGCAGCGATATTGCTAGCGATATCGCTACATGTGATACTTACCTCCGACCGGCTCCCCTGCTGGCTATCACTGATCGCGCGAGAAAACGTCCTGGGCCGTTTCTCATCGACGGCTTCCTGCTGGCGCCGACAAGCGACGCGTGGACGTGGGCGGAGGACGTCATCATCACCGCGTCTGACAGGTAACGATCGCTGCTGCGTCGCTGGTGAGATCTGCCTGTTTGGCAGCTCACTAGCGACCATTTAGCGATGCACCAGCGATCCTTACCAGGTCGCATCGTGGTCGGGATCGCTGGTGCATCGCTAAATGTAACGGGTCCTTAAGTCGGTAGAGAAAGATAAGTCTATAGTGACTGTAAAAAGTGGAAGGCGAAGACCAGGTTGTGGCTTTACATATGAGTTTGATGGGGACATCCGCTCTTTCAGCCCAGGATGCTGCAACTGCTTGAGCGAAATGTGTTTTCACGCCTTGAGGCGGGTTCTCCCCTTTCGTTGAGTATGCCAGACTTATTGTGTCTCTAATCCACCGGGATAGTGTACCCTTCGTGATTCCAGATCCCTTCTTATAACCCTGGAAAGAGACAAAGAGAGCCCTGCACTTCCTCCAGGATCTAGTCCTATCTAAATATGTTACTATGGCTCTTTTCACATGTAGTGTGTGATATCTTTATTCCTCCTGGTTTGTGGGATTATTATAAAAGGAGGGAAGGAAAATCTCTTGGGACCTATGGAATCTAGTGGACACTTTAGGCAGGTAAGAAGGGTCCATCTTCAGAACTATTTTATCTTGAAATATTGATAGAAAGGGGGGATCTATTGACAAGGCCTACTTACCCTTCTTGCTGACACTAGGGCCACCAAAAGGGCTGTTTTAAAGGAAACATATTTTATCGGGGCTGAATGAAGTGGTTCAAATGGGACTCCTGTCAAGGCATCTAGTACTACATTGAGATCCCAATGTGACATCTGGGGAATATGCACCGGGTCTGACCTTTGACACGCCGAAACAAAGCGAGTCACCCATTTGTCTCCTGCAACATTGTAATTATATAGGGCTCCTAGAGCTGATATTTGTACTTTTAAGGTGTTGACCGAAAGACCTAACTCACGCCCCTTGTGTAGGAATTCTAAAATAGTAGGAATGGGCACTTTTTTGGAAAAGGTCAGTGCGTGGAGACTAAGGAATTTTCTCCACACTCTTACATAAATCTTGGTGGTGGCCTCTTTCCTGCTTTGCAAGAGGGTATCAGTTAGGTTCACTGAGAAACCTCTTAGCCTCAGTAATTGCCTCTCAAATTCCAGGCTGTCAGTCGCAAACCCTTCACGTGAGGGTGGTAGAAGGGCCCCTGGGACAGCAGGTCTCGATCCCAAGGGAGAATCCATGGGTCTGAGATTGACATGGCACTGAGCCAGGAAAACCATGGTCGCTTGGGCCAAAACGACGCTTGAGTACTGAACTACTTGTTCTCCTAAATGAGCTCCCCATCCCGTCGGACTGGCGTTCGTGAAGACTATTTTTGAGGGTTTTATTACCCATGGGACCCCTCCTGAGAGATGGTTTGGCTGTAGCCACCAAGTCAGGGACTCCACTACTTCTGCTGATAGGGATATAATTCCTTCTATATGACCCCATAACCTCCCTTCCTCCTGCAGGATGGTGCTTCATAGTTTTCTACCATGGAACTGGGCCCATGGAACTGCTGTATTACATGATGTTAAAGAACCCAGAAGAGACATAGCTTGTCTAAGGCAGTGGTCCCCAACCTTTTTTGCACCAGGGACCGGTTTCAAGCAAGACCATTCTTCCATGGCCTGGCAGGGCGGGGATGGAGGTGTGGCAGGGGCGGGGCTTTGGTCATAAGGGGGCGGGGCTATGGACACGGTTGTAGTGTAGCAGTGCATACTTATAATTAAATAACATTTATAATGTGACTCAACTCACCATAGGTTTTGAATAAGTGCTCCATCACCCCCTTCTCCCCATCATTGCCTTCACCCCATCACTGCCGTCTCTCCATCATTGCCTTCACCCCATCACTCCCTTCTCCCCATCATTGCCTTCACCCCATCACTGCCGTCTCTCCATCATTGCCTTCACCCCATCACTGCCGTCTCTCCATCATTGCCTTCACCCCATCACTCCCTTCTCCCCATCATTGCCTTCACCCCATCACTCCCTTCTCCCCATCATTGCCTTCACCCCATCACTCCCTTCTCCCCATCATTGCCTTCACCCCATCACTGCCGTCTCTCCATCATTGCCTTCACCCCATCACTGCTGTCTCCCCATCATTGCCTTCACCCCATCACTCCCTTCTCCCCATCATTGCCTTCACCCCATCACTGCCATCTCTCCATCATTGCCTTCACCCCATCACTCCCTTCTCCCCATCATTGCCTTCACCCCATCACTGCCGTCTCTCCATCATTGCCTTCACCCCATCACTGCCGTCTCTCCATCATTGCCTTCACCCCATCATTGCCTTCACCCCATCACCCCCTTCTCCCCATCATTGCCTTCACCCCATCACTGCCGTCTCTCCATCATTGCCTTCACCCCATCACTCCCTTCTCCCCATCATTGCCTTCACCCCATCACTGCCGTCTCTCCATCATTGCCTTCACCCCATCACTGCCGTCTCTCCATCATTGCCTTCACCCCATCACTCCCTTCTCCCCATCATTGCCTTCACCCCATCACTCCCTTCTCCCCATCATTGCCTTCACCCCATCACTGCCATCTCTCCATCATTGCCTTCACCCCATCACTGCTGTCTCCCCATCATTGCCTTCACCCCATCACTCCCTTCTCCCCATCATTGCCTTCACCCCATCACTGCCATCTCTCCATCATTGCCTTCACCCCATCACTGCCGTCTCTCCATCATTGCCTTCACCCCATCACTCCCTTCTCCCCATCATTGCCTTCACCCCATCACTCCCTTCTCCCCATCATTGCCTTCACCCCATCACTGCCGTCTCTCCATCATTGCCTTCACCCCATCAATGCTGTCTCCCCATCATTGCCTTCACCCCATCACTCCCTTCTCCCCATCATTGCCTTCACCCCATCACTGCCATCTCTCCATCATTGCCTTCACCCCATCACTCCCTTCTCCACATCATTGCCTTCACCCCATCACTGCCGTCTCTCCATCATTGCCTTCACCCCATCACTGCCGTCTCTCCATCATTGCCTTCACCCCATCACTCCCTTCTCCCCATCATTGCCTTCACCCCATCACCCCCTTCTCCCCATCATTGCCTTCACCCCATCACTGCCGTCTCTCCATCATTGCCTTCACCCCATCACTCCCTTCTCCCCATCATTGCCTTCACCCCATCACTGCCGTCTCTCCATCATTGCCTTCACCCCATCACTGCCGTCTCTCCATCATTGCCTTCACCCCATCACTCCCTTCTCCCCATCATTGCCTTCACCCCATCACTCCCTTCTCCCCATCATTGCCTTCACCCCATCACTCCCTTCTCCCCATCATTGCCTTCACCCCATCACTGCTGTCTCTCCATCATTGCCTTCACCCCATCACTGCTGTCTCCCCATCATTGCCTTCACCCCATCACTCCCTTCTCCCCATCATTGCCTTCACCCCATCACTGCCATCTCTCCATCATTGCCTTCACCCCATCACTGCCGTCTCTCCATCACTCCCCTCATGGTCTTCTCCTCATGTCCCCATCTCCTCCAGGGCCAGGCTACACAAACACAGACCAACACACATACACACACACACACACACACACACACATGTACACACACAGACAGACATACATACACACACATTATACATACACACACACACCATCTCTCTCCTCTCACCTGCCCGCCGCCCGCGCTTCCTCGCTCTGACACAGCAGCGGCCGCGCTCCTCTCTGTGTCAGTCAGAGACAGGAAGCGCGGGCGGCGGGCAGGAAGCTGGACGCAGTGGACGGGTCCTTGCAGCTCCGCTCCTGCTATTCCCTCTTGCAGGCAGCGGACTCCCTGGCCGCCGCTAAGAACTGCTGCGCGCCGCCCCAGCCCCCCGCTATGCCACTGACCGCCCCTGGCTCCCCTTGTGTCCGCGGACCGGCAAGGGCACTGCAGCGGCCCGGTGCTGGGCCGCGGACCAGCGGTTGGGGACCCCTGGTCTAAGGGATATTGTGGGGTTGTTGACTACTGACTCTACTTTATTAATTATTGTTAATTGTTTTTCTCCTGGGAGAAGGCACCTCTGACTTATGGAGTCTAGAAGAAGGCCCAGAAATGTTTGGCAGGTTATCGGGCGCAGTCTGGACTTTTCCCAATTGATTAGCCATCCCAAATCCTGTAAAGATGAGATTACGTTAACTAGACTTTGCTGACATTGAGGCAGAATTTCTACTACTAGTAGGTTGTCTAGGTATGGGATTATAAGAGTGTCTTTCAATCTCAAATACGACATCACCTCTGACATCAGTTTGGTGAAGACTCTGGGAGCTATGGATAGCCCGAAGGGCATTGCTGTGTACTGGAGATGACACACCTGACCTTCCAACATGACTGCCATGCGGAGCTATTGCTGGTGCTTGCTACATATCGGCAGATGGTAATACGCATCTTTGAGGTCGAGGACCGACATAAAGCACCTGGGAAATAAAGGTTTAATGGTTGATCGGATGGACTCCATTTTGAATGCTTGGTTTTCCAAAAATACATTCAATTTTTTTCAGGTTTATAATGGTCCTATATGAACTATCTGATTTTGATACCAGAAACAGAGGGGAGTAGAAACCTTTCTTTCTTTAGTGTCCCGGAACTTCCACTAGAACTGGTTTGGATAATAGACTTCTTATTTCCAGCTCTAAAGCCTCCTGTTGAGATTGGGAGTTTAGAGAAGTCAACAGGAAGGAGTCCTGGGGGACCCGAGCAAATATTAATTTTAAGCCGGATGACACAAGGCTAATGGCCCATGAGATGGATGTTATCCCCTTCCATTGTTGGTAGAAAAAAGATAGCCTGCCACCCACTGGTAGGTCAGAATTAACGTGGCTTATCTTCAGTTCTGAAGGGACGTCTACCGAACAAGGCATCCTTTTGTTTGGTTTCTTTGTGGGGCCAGCGGTCCTGGTTTCTATAATCCTTTCTCCTGTTAAATGCAGGTTTTTGGAAGGCTTTCCTATAGGATGGAATGTAAGTATTAGGAAACCTCTTCTTCCTTTCACCCGCTTTGGTGAGAATCTCATCCAATTTTGTGCCAATCAGGTACTCACCCTGGCATGGCAGGCTGTAGAGCCTGGATTTGGTTTGCTGCTTCGCCCTTCCATCCTTTTAACCATAGGGTTCGACGTGCCACATTGGTTAGTCCTGCTGACTTGGCCACCAAGCGTATGGAATCGGCTGAAGTGTCCGCCAAGAAGGCTGCCGCGCCTCTGATCAAAAGGATGGAGGACATTAATTTTTCTCTGGATAGGACGCTTTTTATGCCTTCTTCCAGATTGTTTAGCCATACTACCATAGATCTAGCCGTGCATGTAGCTGATATGGCCAGTTTGAATGCTCCTGCACATGATTCCCAAGACCTTTTTACAAGTGAATTTGCTTTATGATCTAGGGGGTCCTGTAAGGTCCCTGAGTCTTCCACTGGTATCAAGGATCGCCTTGATGTGGAAGCCATGGCTGCATCCACTTTTGGGGCTTTTGCCTATGTGGTCAGATCTTCGTCATCAAGGGGATAACGTCTTTTTGATGTTAACGGGAAGCCTTTTTGTCCTTGTTACTCCCATTCCTTTTTAATTATCTCTTTCACCGCTGGATTTACTGGGAACGCTCGTCTCTTTTTCTCAGAGAGACTCGCAAACATAATGTCCTGAAGGGTTTTTGGGTCTTTAGTGTCCGTAAGACCCATGGTCTCCCGGACTGATTTAACAAGATTGCTGATACCCTCGGTTGGAAAACATGTATAATGATCACCTTCCGAAGAAAGAGATTCTCGGGAGGAATCTGAGTCTGCCTCATCAGTATCCGAGGGACGCTCTGATCTCGGGGAGTCATATCCCCTGGTGGACCCCATTTTCGTAACACTACCTGATCCCCTCAGGGTCTGCAATTCTTCTATAATCATTAGTCTGATATCCTCTGTCCTTATAGAGGACTCCTCCTGTATGGTATGTCCAATGCATATTAGGCACATCCTTTTGGGGTAGCTGTCCGGAAGGTGCTGGGAACACAGGGCGCATTCTCTATGTTTAGATTTTTCAGATCTTTTCGCCTAGGGTATACCGAAAGAAGGGGGGATATTAGCTTAATAGATGGGACAATAACACTCACCCTGTGAAGCTTCTGTCAATATGATACCGTTTGCGGAGGTGAAGGCACAGGCTGAGATGTGGAGCGACCAGATTTTCTGTCTTTTCCACTTCTAGTTGAGGATTCGCTCTGTTTAGAGTGTCCACTGTGGCTACTGCGCGCTGATGCTGCTGCTATATTCTCCAAAGGGGTACAGCGGTCTCCTTAGGGGATGTCATATTGTACACCGGTGGGGCTCTGGACCCAGGAGTCCCCCGACGCTACTTCTGGTGCTGGAGCCCCTGCCAGCAACCGCACAGGTGGCATCACAGCCCAGGTATCCTCTTCTCTCCACAGGTTCGTTAGGAACAGGAAACCAACTGTGGGAGCGAGGGGGACCACCCCTTTTATCTCTCTGTAGGTTTCCTGTTCCTAGGGGCGGATCCCCTCTCTCAGTGGGTGCTGTCGTGGCAAATAGAAAAATTATTATCCTTCATATATGAAAATATAACAAATCTTTCTGCACTGTTTAGATGAGTCAAGCATATAAAGACAGTATTTCAGGGATTAAAAGACAGGGTGTATCTGAAAATCAACATTCAACCCCATAGGTTTTAATGAATTTAATTAATATATCCACTTTAGTTCTTTTCGTTCCAGCATACGCTCCCTGTCTCCCCATCTTCTCTGTACTGGTACCATATCTAGTATTCTCAATCTCAGACGCTTTTCTGTATGTTTTAACTCTACAAAATGTTTGGGGACTGGTAGATCCATCCTCTTCTTTCTTATAGTGTATCTATGTTGATTAATGCGCGTTTTAAAATCGCACGTGGTTTCCCCAATATACCATAAATTGCAAGGGCATTGCATCAAGTATATAACATATTCTGAATTACACGTAATGAAATGTTTTATTCTATACTCTTTTTGTGTAATGGGATGTGAAAAAACAATAGGACAATTGGCACAAGCTAAACAAGGATAGCATCCCTTTCTTTCTCTTCCTGTCAAAAAAGTTTGTTGAAGATTTTTTAATAATGGGCCCACATCTGCTTTAATAAGAACATTTTTTATATTTTTATTTTTCATGTAAGAAAAAAGTGGTGGATTTTGAAATTCTTTCACATTGGGGAGACACCTATTCAACATACCCCAATGTTTCCTTATAATTTTTGCAACCTCCCCACTTTCTTCCGCAAAAGTTGAGACAAATAGAACCCGATTCATTTCACCCCTAGAGTTTTTATTTTCTAATCAATCAAGTCTCTTTAGTTTATTAACTTCAATTTTTGTACATTCCAAAAGTTTTCTAGGATATCCCCCACTTTTAAGTTTCTTCATATCATCCATGACCATTAACTTGATTTTCATCCTTGACTATTCGTTTTACTCTCATCATTTGGCTACGTGGAATAGATTTGATCATATTACATGGGTCTTGGCTGTTAAAAAGTAATAAATTGTTACGATCAGTTTCCTTCACATAAAGAGTGGTTGTTAATTCCCCACCTCTAAATTCCACTAACACATCAAGAAACTGCAAAGTTTCATTTGAAGACAATGTAAATTTGATTGTTTCAGCCAATGTATTAATACATTCATGAAACTGAGTAAGCTCATCTTGGGTGCCCTTCCATAGGAGGAAGACATCATCTATGTACCTCCAACACACCAACACATGTCTAAAGTGGGATACATAGATGAGGTCCTCCTCCATGGCACCAATTACCAAATTTGCATATGCGGGGGCCATATTGGCTCCCATAGCTGTACCTTGCCATTGCCAGTAGTAACGGTCACCAAACATAAAATAATTACGCATTAAAATAATACTCAATAGATCTAATATGAATTCTCTCCCATTGCTAGATACCTTCTCAACTTGTAACCACCTCTCTATTGCTTGTGTTCCTCTATTGTGATCTATAGAGGTGTACAGGGAGGTCACATCAAAAGAAGCTAATATCACAGTCTCTTTCAATTGTCCCATCTCCAATTTCCAAGTGTCCTGTATATAAGACACCAGATTTTTAGCCAATGGACTTAAAATTTTAACCAGGAATGTCCCCATAGTGCTGAATAATGAATCAACTCCAGACGCTATGGGGCATCCTGGCGGGTTACTTAGTGATTTGTGGACTTTTGGTGTTGTAAATAGCACCGGCGTTCTTGGGTTTTTAACCAACAAATAATCATACAATTGCTGATTGATTATTTGCAAGCCCAGTGCATTTTCTAAACAACTTTTTATCTCTCCCATTATTTCAAATTTAGGATCCCCACTAAGTTCAACATATACATCACTATCCCCCAACTGTCTATTAATTTCAGAGATGTACATAGTTTTGTCCATTATGATGACCGCTCCCCCTTATCAGCGGATTTGATCTGTATGTCGTCGTCATGGACTAACTCTTAAAGCTTTCTGTTCTTCTTTCGTTATGTTTGGATGTTTAAAAAAATTTATGGAACTTTTTTAAAATTTCCATTTTTTACTGCTTTTATATATGCATCAACTACAGCCAAATTAGTTGGTGGGACAAAATTGTTTTTTTGTTTTTAATCCAACCCCATACAAATCAAATTCACTATTTTTAATCAATTTCCCCACGTTTTTATTATGAAACCATTCCTTAATTTTTATATTCCTGAAGAATTTTTCCATATCCACCTGTACAGTCATGGCCAAAAGTTTTGAGAATGACACAAATATTATATTTTCACATGATCTGCTGGCCTCTGGTTTTTATGTGTGTTTGTCAGATGTTTTTATCATATACAGAAATATAATTGCAATCATATTATGAGTAGCAAAAGGTTATATTGACAGTTAGAATGAGTTAATGCAGCAAGTCAATATTTGCAGTGTTGACCCTTCTTCTTCAGGACCTCAGCAATTCTCCCTGGCATGCTGTCAATCAACTTCTGGATCAAATCCTGACTGATAGCAGTCCATTCTTGCAAAATCAATGCTTTTATTTTGTCTGAATTTGAAGGTTTTTGTTTGTCCACCCGTCTCTTGATGATTGACCACAAGTTCTCAATGGGATTAAGATCTGGGGAGTTTCCAGGCTATGGTCCCAAAATCTCTGTTTTGTTCCCTGAGCCATTTAGTTATCACCTTTGCTTTATGGCAAGGTGCTCCATCATGTTGAAAAAGGCATTGTTGATCGCCAAACTGCTCTTGGACGGTTGGGAGAAGTTGCTCTTGGAGGACATTCTGGTACCATTCTTTATTCATGGCTGTCTTTTTAGGCAAGACTGAGAGAGAGCCCATTCCCTTGGCTGAGAAGCCACCCCACACATGAATGGTTTCAGGATGCTTGACAGTTGGCATGAGACAAGACTGGTGGTAGCGCTCACCTGGTCTTCTCCGAATAAGCCATTTTCCAGATGTCCCAAACAATCGAAAAGGGGATTCATCAGAGAAAATGACTTTACCCCAGTCCTCAGCAGTCCACTCCCTGTACCTCTTGCAGAATATCAGTCTGTCCATGATGTTTTTCCTGGAGAGAAGTGGCTTCTTTGCTGCCCTCCTTGAGACCAGGCCTTGCTCCAAGAGTCTCCGCCTCACAGTGCGTGCAGATGCACTCACACCTGCCTGCTGCCATTCCTGAGCAAGCTCTGCACTGCTGGTAGCCCAATCCCGCAGCTGAAACACTTTTAAGAGACGGTCCTGGCGCTTGCTGGTCTTTCTTGGGCGCCCTGGAGCCTTTTTGGCAACAAGGGAACCTCTCTCCTTGAAGTTCTTGATGATGCGATAGATTGTTGACTGAGGTGCAATCTTTCTAGCTGCGATACTCTTCCCTGTTAGGCCATTTTTGTGCAGTGCAATGATGACTGCACTGTTGTGAGTTCATTTTCCCCTTCGTCACTGAGGTCTGGTGAACTCCCTATTCTGGGGAAGGAAGGTAATGAGCCTGATTATCAGGCACCTGAGCCTGATGAGGATGACTGGCTGAGTGGAGTCACGGACTGGATATAAGGCTGCCGACGCCCTTCTGCCCTGCGGGTGATTTCTCTTTGGACTTCTAGGACACCAGTCTGATTCCTGCTCCTCTAAGCCAAGTTTTTCTGCTTTGTCTGTTTGCATTAGTGTTTAGTTTTTGTTTTCCTTGCTTTTCTGGATTCTGCCATTCCCTGCTGGGGTGAGCTGAATCTCCTTTTGCCTGTAGCTCTGTCTTCAGAATATTCCTGAGTACTGACATAGCTTTTTTGAAGCCTAGCGTCTTCAGGGCCTTTTTCACTGTCAGTCTGTTGGCTCTTATTTTCATAGGGTTTTTCACGGATTGCAGACAGCAGCCTTCCTGTCCTTTCCTATGTAGGTAGTTTGGGCCCCGTCTTTGCTCAGTCTATCTTTCTGTCTGTGTTAGTGTTTTCATCTTGCTTCACCGTCATTATATGTTGGGGGCTGCCTATTGCTTTGGGGTCTGCTCTGGGGCAGTTTAGTTTTCCCCTTTATTTCTTTAGGCCTAGTTATTTCTCCAGCTGTGATCGAGGGGTCTAGGGCATCGTAGGAACCCCCCACGGCTACTGCTAGTTGTGTTGATAGGTTCAGGGGTCTGCAATCCGATAGCTGCCAACTTCTCTGGTTTTCTGGACTTAGCTAGCAGTTCTGTTTTTGCCTCCTACGGTGACTCAATCATAACACTGCACGTGTTTCTTTAGAGATAACCATGGTTAACAGAAAAGAAACAATGATGCCAAGCACCAGCCTCCTTTTAAAGTGTCCAGTGGTGTCATTCTTACTTAATCATGACAGATTGATCTCCAGCCCTGTCCTCATCAACACCCACACCTGTGTTAATGGAGCAATCACTGAAATGATGTTAGCTGGTCCTTTTAAGGCAGGGCTGAAATGATGTTGAAATGTGTTTTGGGGGATAAAGTTCATTTTCTAGGCAAATATTGACTTTGCAAGTAATTGCTGTTAAGCTGATCACTCTTTTTAACATTCTGGAGTATATGCAAATTGCCATTAGAAAAAATGAAGCAGTAGACTTTGTAAAAATTAATATTTGTGTCATTCTCAAAACTTTTGGCCATGACTGTAGTCCAAACCAATCAATGTGTGAACAAGGGCTAAATGTCAGTCCCTTGCTAAGTATGGAGATTTGTGGGTCTGTCAATACCTTTTTTTGAGATGTTAATTACTAGTTCTCCTCCCTTTTCTTCTGTGTTACTAGCCTCCAAGGTTGTGTTCTGAATTTCTCGTTTTTGTTTTTCTTGTTGACAATGGCGTTTGCCCCCTCTCCTTTTTCTTGTTCTGCCATTCCACTTTCCACATCTGCAATAAACAAATTTATTAACAACAGGTACAGCATAATTTGTTACATCATTTTTGTTTTCAAAATGACCTCTTCTTTTCCAAGTTGTTTTTAAACTTTCTTTCTGCCAAAAATAAACATGACCAGTGTCATACTCCTCCAAATCCCTACTCCACTTCTTTCTCTTTGTTTCTTCTAAATCACATCGCATCTTATTCATATCTTTATCCAATTTCTCCTTAAAACTACACCACTCGCCAGGTGTTAATTTTTCTTGTATCTTCAACTCCATTATTTTAACTGAGACCTGTAGATTTTTTATGTCCACTTGTAAATATTCAATATTAAGAAGGATTATGTCCACACACAGCTCTGCTCCGTACACCTCGCACCCACGTGGATCCGCTCCGTACACCCCGTACACACACAGCTCTGCTTCGTACACCTCGTACCCACGTGGATCCGCTCCGTACACCCCGTACACACACGACTCTGCTCCGTACACCTCGCACCCACGTGGATCCGCTCGGTTCACCTCGTACACACACGGCTCTGCTCCGTACACCTCGTACACACACGGCTCCGCTCCGTACACCCCATACATACACAGCTCTGCTTCGTACACCTCGTACCCACGTGGATCCGCTCCGTACACCTCGTACACACGGCTCTGCTCCGTACACCTCGTACCCACGTGTGTTATGATTGAGTCACCGTAGGAGGCAGACACAAAAATAGAAGCTACGTCCAGAAAACCAGAGAAGTTGGCAACTATCAGATTGCAGACCCCTGAACCTATCAACACAACTAGCAGTAGCCGTGGGGGGTTCCTACGATGCCCTAGACCCCTCGATCACAGCCGGAGCGCTAAATAGCCTAAAGACAGAAAAGGAAATCTAAACTGCCCCAGAGCAGACCCCAAAGTAAAAGGCAGCCCCCAACATATAATGACGGTGAAGCAAGATGAAAAAACACTCACACAGATAGAAAGATAGGCTGAGCAAACGATGGGGCCCAAGCTAGCTAAACAGAACAGGAAAGGAAGGTTGCTGTCTGCAATCTGTCAAAACCCTATCAAAGACATAAGCCAACAAGCTGATATGAAAAAGACCCTGAAGCAGCTAGGCTTCAAAAACTAAATCAGCACTCAGGTATTTTCAGAAGACAGAGCTAAAGGAATTCAGCTCACCCCAGCAGGGAATGGCATAAATCCAGAAAAACAAAGCAAAACAAAGTCTAAGCACAAATGCAAAAGGCCGAGCAGAAAACTTAGCTTTAGAGGAGCAGGAATTCAGACTGGTCTCCAAGGATCCCACAGAGAAATCACCCGCAGGGCAGAAGGGCGTCGGCAGCCTTATATCCAGTCAGTAACTCCACTCAGCCAGTCATCATCATCAGACTCAGGTGTTTGATAATCAGGCTCACTACCTTTCTTTACCAGCAGAGGGAGTTCCTCGGGCCTCAGTAGTGAAGGGGAAAATGAACTCACAACAGTACCTCCCCCTTGAGGAGGGGTCACCGAACCCTCAACCACGCCACCAGGGCGATCAGGGTGAGCCCGATGAAAGGCACGCACCAATCTTTTGGCATGAATATCAGAGGCAGAGACCCAGGAATTATCCTCCTGACCATAACCCTTCCACTTAACCAAATACTGGAGTCTCTGTCTAGCCAGACGGGAATCCTGTACTTTCTCTACCTCATATTCCATGTTACCTTCAACCAATACAGGGTCTGGAGGTGCCACCCCCGGAACAACAGGTTCAACAAACCTCTTCAACAAAGATTTATGGAACACATTATGGATTTTAAATGTGACAGGAAGAGCCAAACGAAAAGAAACCGGATTAATAATCTCCAAAATCTTGTAAGGTCCAATAAATCTAGGCTTAAACTTAGGAGAAGCCACCTTAATAGCAATATTTTTTGATGATAACCACACCATATCACCAACCTTAAACTGGGGACCAATGGTCCTATGTCGGTTGGAAAACCGCTGGGCCTTTTCCTGGGAGAGAGATAACTTATCCACCACTTGGTCCCAGATCTGGTGCATTCTCTCCAACACAGTGTCAACACCTGGGCAGGCAGAGGGCTCCACCTGCCCTGAAGAAAATCGAGGATGAAACCCAAAGTTACAAAAAAAAGGTGACATCAAAGTGGCAGAACTAGCTCTATTATTTAAAGCAAATTCGGCCAAGGGCAAAAATGAAACCCAATCATCCTGATCAGCAGAAATAAAACATCTCAAATATGACTCCAAGGTCTGGTTTGTTCTCTCTGTCTGCCCATTGGTCTGAGGGTGAAAATCAGAGGAGAAGGACAACTGAATTCCCAGCTTGGAACAGAAAGTTCTCCAAAATCTAGACACAAACTGGACTCCTCTGTCAGATACAATGTTCTCAGGAATCCCGTGCAAGCGAACCACCTGTTGTAAAAACAGGGGCACCAACTCAGAGGAAGATGGCAACTTAGGGAGTGGTACAAGATGAACCATCTTAGAGAACCTATCACAAATCACCCAAATAACAGTCATCCTTTGAGAGACAGGCATATCAGAGATGAAATCCATTGAAATATGGGTCCATGGCCTCTTGGGGACAGGCAAAGGCATCAACAACCCACTAGAGCGAGAACACGATTTAGACCGGGAGCACGTCCCACAGGACTGCACAAAATTCCTGACATCACGAGACAAGGAGGGCCACCAAAAAGACCGATTCACCAGATCTCTAGTACCAAAAATACCTGGATGACCAGCCAAAGCAGAGCAATGAACTTCAGACATCACTCTCTTCTTCCACTGGTCAGGAACATACAACTTTCCACTGGGACAACGCTCAGGTTTGTCCTCCTGGAACTCTTCCAGAGCACGTCTCAAATCGGGCGAGATGGCAGAAAGAACTACCCCTTCGCCTAAGATGGTAGCAGACTTGGTCACCACAGGAGAATCAGCAAAGAAGCTCCTAGAGAGGGCGTCTGCCTTGACATTCTTAGTTCCAGGAAGAAAAGAAACCACAAAATCAAAACGTGTAAAAAACAAGGCCCACCTAGCCTGTCTAGGGTTCAAGCGCTTAGCCGACACTAGGTAAATCAAATTCTTGTGGTCAGTGAGGACCACGACTTGATGCTTAGCTCCCTCCAACCAATGTCTCCACTCCTCAAATGCCCATTTCATGGCCAACAGTTCCCGATTCCCCACATCATAGTTACGTTCAGATGGAGAGAACTTTCGGGAAAAGAAAGCACAGGGATTCATTTTAGATGTTACAGGATCCTTTTGGGACAAAACAGCTCCTGCACCAATATCAGAAGCATTCACCTCTACCTGGAACGGAAGTGAGACATCAGGTTGCCGCAAAACCGGGGCGGAGGTGAATCTTCGCTTCAGCTCCTGAAAGGAAGAAACAGCCTCCGGAGACCAATTTAACACATCAGCACCCTTCTTAGTCAAATCAGTCAATGGCTTGGCAATACTAGAAAATTTTGCTATAAATTTCCGATAAAAATTAGCAAAACCCAAAAACTTCTGGAGGGCCTTCAAAGAAGTGGGCTGAACCCAATCGTAAATGGCCTGTACCTTGGCCGGGTCCATTTCAATAGTTGACGGGGACAAAATAAATCCCAAAAAAGAAATCCTCTGTACTCCAAAAAGGCATTTAGATCCTTTGACATACAGGGAATTCTCCATCAAGATCCGGAACACAGTCCGAATATGTTCCACATGAGAATCCCAATCCTTGGAGAAGATCAAAATATCATCCAGATAGATAATCAAAAATTTATCGACAAAATCCCGGAAAATATCGTTCATGAAGCACTGGAAGACAGAAGGGGCATTAGTGAGCCCAAAAGGCATCACCAGGTACTCAAAATGTCCCTCCGGAGTATTAAGCGCCGTCTTCCATTCATCCCCATGCTTAATGTGAATAAGATTATACGCCCCCCTGAGGTCAAGCTTGGTAAACCAGCAAGCACCTTTAACTCTGGAGAATAGATCAGAAATCAGGGGTAATGGATACTGATATTTAACAGTAATTTTGTTGAGGGCACGATAATCAATACAAGGTCTTAATGATCCATCCTTTTTGGCTACAAAAAAAAAAAAACGGCACCTAAGGGTGACGAGAATGGTCTAATATGACCCTTCTCCAACGCCTCCTTAATATAGGATCGCATAGCCTCGTGCTCGGGTACCGATAAATTGAAGAGCCAACCCTTGGGAAATTTACACCCCGGGCTCAGTTTAATTGCACAGTCATAACTGCTATGAGGAGGCAGAGACGCAGACTCATTCTCACTAAATACATCATAAAAGTCCGCCAAATAATCAGGAACATCATGTGACTGAGGAGAGGTGGAAAACACCGGAGCCTCACTAAAGGCACACCGACAACCCCAACTCACCACAGACACAGATTTCCAATCCAAAACTGGATTATGAATTTGTAACCAGGGAAACCCCAGAACAATAGTATCATGCAGATTATGCAACACCAAAAATCTGCAATTTTCTTGATGGTCTGGGGCGACCCGCATTACCACCTGGGTCCAAAACTGAGGTTTATTTTTAGCCAAAGGAGTAGCATCAATCCCCCTCAAAGGGATAGGCGTCTGCAGAGGTGTCATCGGAAATCCACAACGTTTAGCAAAATCCAAGTCCATTAGGTTTAGGGCTGCTCCCGAATCCACAAAAGCCTTGGCGGAAAATGTGGACAGGGAGCAGATCAGAGTAATAGCCAGAAGAAACTTAGGTTGAACACCACCAACAGAAAACGTGTGTGCAAAGCGTTTCTCTCGTTTAGGACAAACAGAAATAATATGCGAGGCATCTCCACAGAAAAAACACAACTTATTACGCCTTCTGAACTCCTGACGCTGCTCTCTGGAAAAAACTATCACATTGGTTCAGACATTTGTTCAACAGGTGGCAACACCTCTCGTGCAGCTTTGCGTTCGCGCAAACACCGATCAACCTGAATGGCTAATGACATAGAATCGTCAAGACCAGAGGGAACAGGAAATCCCACCATAGTATCTTTTACGGCTTCTGACAACCCCTTCCGAAAGAGAGCAGCCAAGGCATTATCATTCCAGGTAGTAAGTACCACCCACTTTCGGAATTTTTGACAGTACAATTCTGCAGAATCACGACCCTGGTTCAATGCCAGCAGGGTCTTTTCAGCCTGATCAATGGCATTAGGTTCGTCATACAACAACCCCAAGGCCTGAAAAAATGCGTTCACATTAGTCAGAATAGGATCATCTGGTTTCAAAGAAAACGCCCAATCCTGGGGATCGCCACGCAGCAAAGAGATGACAATTTTAACCTGCTGCGCGGAGCTCCCTGACGAGTTAGGCTTCAAGGCAAAAAATAATTTACAATTATTTTTGAAATTCAAAAATTTAGACCGATCCCCAAAAAATACATCAGGTGTAGGAATCTTTGGTTCAGCAGCATGTGAATGAGCAAGGTAGGCGGAAATTCCCCGCACTTCCGCAGCGAGCTGCTCCACACGATCAGACAATTGCTTTATCTCCATTGAGAGAAAAAAAAATTCCCCCTACGGCCTCAGAGATATAGAGGAAAAAATCTGCACACTTTTTTTTTTTTTTTTACAATTCTTTCCTGCTATTGAGTACCCTAGGATCTGCAGTATGGCTGGTGATTCTGTTATGATTGAGTCACCGTAGGAGGCAGACACAAAAATAGAAGCTATGTCCAGAAAGCCAGAGAAGTTGGCAACTATCAGATTGCAGACCCCTGAACCTATCAACACAACTAGCAGTAGCCATGGGGGGTTCCTACGATGCCCTAGACCCCTCGATCACAGCCGGAGCGCTAAATAGCCTAAAGACAGAAAAGGAAATCTAAACTGCCCCAGAGCAGACCCCAAAGTAAAAGGCAGCCCCAACATATAATGACGGTGAAGCAAGATGAAAAAACACTCACACAGATAGAAAGATAGGCTGAGAAAACGATGGGGCCCAAGCTAGCTAAACAGAACAGGAAAGGAAGGTTGCTGTCTGTAATCTGCCAAAACCCTATCAAAGACATAAGCCAACAAGCTGATATGAAAAAGACCCTGAAGCAGCTAGGCTTCAAAAACTAAATCAGCACTCAGGTATTTTCAGAAGACAGAGCTAAAGGAATTCAGCACACCCCAGCAGGGAATGGCATAAATCCAGAAAAACAAAGCAAAACAAAGTCTAAGCACAAATGCAAAAGGCCGAGCAGAAAACTTAGCTTTAGAGGAGCAGGAATTCAGACTGGTCTCCAAGGATCCCACAGAGAAATCACCCGCAGGGCAGAAGGGCGTCGGCAGCCTTATATCTAGTCAGTAACTCCACTCAGCCAGTCATCATCATCAGACTCAGGTGTTTGATAATCAGGCTCACTACCTTTCTTTACCAGCAGAGGGAGTTCCTCGGGCCTCAGTAGTGAAGGGGAAAATGAACTCACAACACACGTGGATCCGCTCCGTAAACCTCGTACACACACGGCTCTGCTCCACACACTTCGTACCCACGTGGATCCGCTCCGTACACCTCATACACACACGGCTCTGCTCCGTACACCTCGTACACACATGACTCTGCTCCACATACCTCATACACACGTGCATCCGCTCCGTGCACCCCGTACACACACGGCTCTGCTCCGTACACCTCGTACCCACGTGGATCCGCTCCGTACACCTCGTACACACACGGCTCCGCTCCGTACACCTCGTACACACATGGCTCTGCTCAGTACACCTTGTACACACACAGCTCTGCTACATCCACACTGTAAACCCCTCCTGACCCCACACATCAACTTCCCCTCATCCAGCACCATGACAACCAGCACAGCAGCGTCCTGCATACACTGAGGCCCCTGATCATGTGACCCCTGACTCCTCCCCTCCTGTGACCTCATCACAGGTCCTGTGCGCACCGAGCAGCCATATACCTGGAGTGCGGCTCTGCAGGTTAGTGATGGGCAGTCCGGCTCTTCTTGCTCCTTTCCCCTTTTTTCTCCCTCCAGTCTCTTCACTATAACGCCTGGGCCTCATTATACAGCTGTACAGGGGTCTAGTGAAGGCTTTTTATCCCTTTCCTCAGACTGTAGCTCCTGGGAACAGGCCCTCACTCCTGTCCCTTCACTATAAAGCCTGGGCCTCATTATACAGCTGTACAGGGGTCTAGTGAAGGCTTTTTAGCCCTTTCCTCAGACTGTAGCTCCTGGGAACAGGCCCTCACTCCTGTCCCTCCACTATAAAGCCTGGGCCTCATTATACAGCTATACAGGGGTCTAGTGAAGGCTTTTTAGCCCTTTCCTCAGACTGTAGCTCCTGGGAACAGGCCCTCACTCTTGTCCCTTCCCTATAAAGCCTGGGCCTCATTATACAGCTGTACAGGGGTCTAGTGGAGGCTTTTTGGCCCTTTCCTCAGACTGTAGCTCCTGGGATCAGGCTCTCACTCCTGTCCCTTCACTATAAAGCCTGGGCCTCATTATACAGCTGTACAGGGGTCTAGTGAAGGCTTTTTGGCCCTTTCCTCAGACTGTAGCTCCTGGGAACAGGCCCTCACTCTTGTCCCTTCCCTATAAAGCCTGGGCCTCATTATACAGCTGTACAGGGGTCTAGTGAAGGCTTTTTAGCCCTTTCCTCAGACTGTAGCTCCTGGGAACAGGCCCTCACTCTTGTCCCTTCCCTATAAAGCCTGGGCCTCATTATACAGCTGTACAGGGGTCTAGTGGAGGCTTTTTGGCCCTTTCCTCAGACTGTAGCTCCTGGGATCAGGCTCTCACTCCTGTCCCTTCACTATAAAGCCTGGGCCTCATTATACAGCTGTACAGGGGTCTAGTGAAGGCTTTTTGGCCCTTTCCTCAGACTGTAGCTCCTGGGATCAGGCCCTCACTCCTGTCCCTTCACTATAAAGCCAGGGTCTCATTATACAGCTGTACAGGGGTCTAGTGAAGGCTTTTTGGCCCTTTCCTCAGACTGTAGCTCCTGGGATCAGGCCCTCACTCCTGTCCCTTCACTATAAAGCCTGGGCCTCATTATACAGCTGTACAGAGGTCTAGTGAAGGCTTTTTAGCCCTTTCCTCAGACTGTAGCTCCTGGGATCAGGCCCTCACTCCTGTCCCTTCACTATAAAGCCAGGGTCTCATTATACAGCTGTACAGGGGTCTAGTGAAGGCTTTTTGGCCCTTTCCTCAGACTGTAGCTCCTGGGATCAGGCCCTCACTCCTGTCCCTTCACTATAAAGCCTGGGCCTCATTATACAGCTGTACAGGGGTCTAGTGAAGGCTTTTTAGCCCTTTCCTCAGACTGTAGCTCCTAGGATCAGGCCCTCACTCCTGTCCCTTCACGATAAAGCCAGGGTCTCATTATACAGCTGTACATGGGTCTAGTGAAGGCTTTTTAGCCCTTTCCTCAGACTGTAGCTCCTGGGATCAGGCCCTCACTCCTGTCCCTTCACTATAAAGCCTGTGTCTCATTATACGGCTGTACAGGGGTCTAGTGAAGGCTTTTTAGCCCTTTCCTCAGACTGTAGCTCCTGGGATCAGGCCCTCACTCCTGTCCCTCCACTGTAAAGCCTGGGCCTCATTATACAGCTATACAGGGGTCTAGTGAAGGCTTTTTAGCCCTTTCCTCAGACTGTAGCTCCTGAGATCAGGACCTCACTCCTGTCCCTCCACTATAAAGCCTGGGCCTCATTATACAGCTATACAGGGGTCTAGTGAAGGCTTTTTAGCCCTTTCCTCAGACTGTAGCTCCTGGGAACAGGCCCTCACTCTTGTCCCTTCCCTATAAAGCCTGGGCCTCATTATACAGCTGTACAGGGGTCTAGTGAAGGCTTTTTAGCCCTTTCCTCAGACTGTAGCTCCTGGGAACAGGCCCTCACTCTTGTCCCTTCCCTATAAAGCCTGGGCCTCATTATACAGCTGTACAGGGGTCTAGTGGAGGCTTTTTGGCCCTTTCCTCAGACTGTAGCTCCTGGGATCAGGCTCTCACTCCTGTCCCTTCACTATAAAGCCTGGGCCTCATTATACAGCTGTACAGGGGTCTAGTGAAGGCTTTTTGGCCCTTTCCTCAGACTGTAGCTCCTGGGATCAGGCCCTCACTCCTGTCCCTTCACTATAAAGCCAGGGTCTCATTATACAGCTGTACAGGGGTCTAGTGAAGGCTTTTTGGCCCTTTCCTCAGACTGTAGCTCCTGGGATCAGGCCCTCACTCCTGTCCCTTCACTATAAAGCCTGGGCCTCATTATACAGCTGTACAGAGGTCTAGTGAAGGCTTTTTAGCCCTTTCCTCAGACTGTAGCTCCTGGGATCAGGCCCTCACTCCTGTCCCTTCACTATAAAGTCAGGGTCTCATTATACAGCTGTACAGGGGTCTAGTGAAGGCTTTTTGGCCCTTTCCTCAGACTGTAGCTCCTGGGATCAGGCCCTCACTCCTGTCCCTTCACTATAAAGCCTGGGCCTCATTATACAGCTGTACAGGGGTCTAGTGAAGGCTTTTTAGCCCTTTCCTCAGACTGTAGCTCCTGGGATCAGGCCCTCACTCCTGTCCCTTCACGATAAAGCCAGGGTCTCATTATACAGCTGTACATGGGTCTAGTGAAGGCTTTTTAGCCCTTTCCTCAGACTGTAGCTCCTGGGATCAGGCCCTCACTCCTGTCCCTTCACTATAAAGCCTGTGTCTCATTATACGGCTGTACAGGGGTCTAGTGAAGGCTTTTTAGCCCTTTCCTCAGACTGTAGCTCCTGGGATCAGGCCCTCACTCCTGTCCCTTCACTATAAAGCCTGGGCCTCATTATACAGCTGTACAGGGGTCTAGACACAGATGTACAGAACCCAATACATCACATGTGAAGTGAAGTGGAGTGGGGCAGGCTGGACCAATGACCCGACGCGTGTCGCCACTCTAGAGATGTAGACATGTAGATGTCCTTTGGTTGTTTGCACTCTTTATAGCCCATTTCTGGTCTGGATGCCCTGGTCTGCTCTTGGAGCCTGATTTCAGGCTGAGGTATTTCCAAATGAGGTTTATTCAGTACATTCTAAAAACGTTTGTTTTTTATGTACCGCATTGTGAATAAGAGTATGCCAGAGCTATATAATTGTATGCACTGTTTCAAGGCATTATTTGAGCTTGTGATAACATCCACTTAATATATACCTGCATTACTGATATCTATGATTCATTTGTGATTGCTACAGTGTATTGGTGTGCTTTCAAAACCTTCTAATTAAGTATTAGTTTACATGGACCTTGGGGTATAGGACATTCTCGCCGCCAAAAGTGGTAGTGGTTATCAGGTTTGGTTCTCTATTATGAGATATGTATATCTTTTGAATGTGTCACATATGTGACCATTTTTAAATGTTTTTAATGTGTTGTTGCTGTTTGCTGTGCTCAATTTAATAAAATAAAAATTGTAATATTTTTGCTAATTCCTATTCATGGTGATCCCCGATTTGTGGCATATTCTTTTCTGCTTTTGACTGTCATATGTAGTTTGCAGGCCAGGGTTGGATCCCCTTTTAATATTTCGGTGGCGGGGGAGCCGGGGTGTCAGATCATACTTACCCCCTCCTAGCGCGGTCTCTGCAGCCCCCTGCTTGTACCACGGTCTCCGCGCATATTCATGTCTTTAATGAGCGGTATCACGTGACCGCTGAAGGCAGGTGCCGGAGACCGTGGGAAAATGGGGCTGCAGAGACTGCGCCAGGAGGGGGTAAGTATATGCGGTATTCACCTGTCCCCATTCTCACGCTGCTCGCCGCTGTCTGCTGCGTCCTCAGTGATGTTCAGGTCAGAGGGCGCCGTGATGTTGTTAGTGCCCGCCGCCCCCTCTGTTGCCTGATCGTCACTGAGAGATGACGTGGCAGACAGCGGCGAGCAGCGTGGGAATGGGGACAGGTGAACATCGCCAGTGTCGGGGTCCTGAGCCAGCAGCGACACCGGCACCTGGCCCCCGACGACGTAGAGGTGAGTATGTCATTTTTTTTTATTTGCAGCAGCGACAGCATATGGGGCAAAATCTATGGAGCTGCATATGGGGGCATATTCTGTAGAGCATCTTATGGGGGCTTATTCTGTGGGGCATCTTATGGGGGTATATTCTATGGAGCATCTTAAGGGGGCATATTCTATGGAGCATCTTATGGGGCCTATTCTGTGGCGCATCTTATGGGTGCCTATTCTGTGAAGCATCTTATGGGGGCCTATTCTATGGCGCATCTTATGGGTGCCTATTATGTGGAGCATCTTATGAGGGCATATTCTGTGGAGCATCTTATGAGGGCATATTCTGTGGAGCATCTTATGAGGGCATATTCTGTGGAGCATCTTATGGGGGCCTATTCTATGGAGCATCTTATGGGGGCATATTCTATGGAGCATCTTAAGGGGGCATATTCTATGGAGCATCTTAAGGGGGCATATTCTATGGAGCATCTTAAGGGGGCATATTCTTTGGAGCATCTTATGGGGCCTATTCTGTGGCACATCTTATGGGTGCCTATTCTGTGGAGCATCTTATGGGGGCCTATTCTATGATGCATCTTATGGGAGCCTATTCTGTGGAGCATCTTATGAGGGCATATTCTATGGAGCATCTTATAAGGGCCTATTCTGTGGAGCATCTTATGGGGGCCTATTCTATGAAGCATCTTATGGGGGTATTCTATGGAGCATCTTATGGGACCATAACCTTTATGGAGCAGCATATGGTGCATATTATTCTATGGAGCATCTTATGGGCCATTATTAACCTTTATGTAGCATTATATGGGGTGTTGTTGTGAATTCTCTCTCTGGCTTCCCTCTGGTGATTACTGAAGGTAGTGGAGCTGGTGAGATTGACAGAGGGGTTGAGAGTTCTCTTTCTGGGCTCCCTCTGGTGGTTACTGGAGGTAGTGGAGCTCATCTGATTGACAGAGGCTTGCCACCTGATAATGAGGAAGACGATTGGAGATCTGGGGTTTCTGATTGGGATTTAAGACAGCTGACTCCCTCTATCCCTGCTGGTGATTTTTCTTCCTGTGCCTTCTGAGATCTGATGTATCCTGCTCTTTCCCTGCATGTTCAGCTAAGTGGTTCATTTGCTATTCTGTTTGCATTTGATTTGTTTTTTTTCTATTTCAGCTTTGTGCGGGTCAGCCAGCTCCGCCCATATGTTACTGCTTGTGCCAGTTTGTTTTGTCCCCTGTTATATTGGTCTCTTTTTGCTTTGCTTGCAGAATATACCAGAGTGCTGATATAGTGGGGGCGAAGTTGTGCAACTTCAGTGTTTTTGTGCATCAGATATGTTGGACTTTTTGCAGGGTTTTTTGCATGATTGCAGACAGTGTCTTTCGTTTCCTGTCCTGTCTAGTCAGTGTGGGCCCCATCGTTTGTTCAGTCTATTTCTCTGCCTGCGTTTGTGTTTTCATCTTGTCTCACTGACAATATATGTTTGGGGGCTATCTATTCCTTTGGGGTCTGCTCCGGGGCAGTTTAGATTTCCCTTTCTTGCTTTAGGCTTAGTTAGTTCTCCGGCTGTGCCGAGGCGTCTAGGATCATCGTAGGTACGCTCCACGGCTACTGCTAGTTGTGTGGACAGGATCAGGGGTCTGCAATCCGCTTAGTTCGCAACCTCTCTGGTTTTTCTGTGGCTTAGTCTGGGCCTGCTATCCTCCTCGGTGACCCTTTCACAACAGGGTGTATTTTGTATGGAGCATCTTATGGGGCCATTATTAACCTTTGTGCAGCATTATATGGGGTGTATTTTATATGGAGCATCTTATGGGGCCATCATGAACTGTATGGAGCATTATATGGGGCTCCTGATTCAATATGGATATTCCAAAACATTTAACCTACTGATGTCTCAATTAATTTTACTTTTATTCGTAACTATTTTTATTTTTGAAATTTACCAGTAGCTGCTACATTTTCCACCCTAGGCTTATACGCGAGTCAATACGTTTTCCTAGTTTTTTGTGGCAAAATTAGAGGGGTCGGCTTATACACGGGTCAGCTTATACACGATTATATATGGTACTTTTAAGTTACCATAATTGCAGAAAAAGTTATTTTTTAGGGGCTTTTTTCTAGTTGGTTCTCATTAATATTTTATCCCATTTAGCCTTGTCAAAAAAATTTTTTTTTTTCGTACAAGAGTGTAATTACAGCAGGAGAGGCTGGGTCTAGTACAGGCTAATTTGCATATTAAACAACACTAAAGAAGACCCACTCACTAGATACACAACAGCTTTAATTCACAAATAATTAAAAAGGGGGCTTCTAAATGATAGAGCAGAGAGGAGACACACACGTGAGCAAAAGGGATACTGGTGACCTAGTGGTTACCCTACCTTGCTGTGATATGATACCCCCACGCGATGTCGGCTTGCCCTCACTGACCCTAATATACCCTGCAAAAATAAAAAAAAGCACCACTGTGAAAAAAAAATGTCACCGTAAAGAGCCATAATGATAGAGACGCTAAATGGATGTAAATCTTATCTAGTAAAGTACTCAATTCACAAATAGTTTGAATAGTGGGGATCAGGGGTATTGGTTGCTAAGAGCAAGCCATAACTGGGTCTAGTTTGTCAAATAGATATGTCGCATATAAGGACACCTGGGATACTGACCCTATTTTTGGGCCTGGTAGTATCCCTACCTTGCCGCGGAGGTTGGGGGTTGCTGCGATCAGCACCAGCGGGGGACCATGATGAGAGTAGTGTCTGCTCCCGCAGTATCCAACTGTAAAAATAAGAATAAGATAAAAAAATCCATGTACTCACCTGTCCTAATCATCCCCCCCTGTAATGCTCTTGACCGCTCATGCAGAGGAGTCGGGGAGAATGACGCCTGCAGTGAGCGGGCCATGGACCTCAGTTAGTGACAGGACACCGCTCGCTAAGCGCCGCAGTGAGTGGTACGGGGCCCGATCGCTGCAGGCGTCATTCTCCCTTGCTCCTCTGCATGAGCAGTCACATGGATTACAGTGGGGGACATTTAGGACAGGTAAGTATAAGGATTTTTTTTTATTTAATCCTTATTTTTACAGGTGGAGACAGTGGGAACAGACTACTACTCATCATTATCCCCTGCTGGGGCTGGCCTGAATTACTATTCTACCCTGCTGGGCATTTGCCTGGTAGGATGTGGTGTGCCACCTCTTGGGGGGGCGCCAGCCTGTTTTTGACAGCCAGCCCCTTTAATTTTTCAGGCACCTGGTGGTGCAGCATCTCGGGTGGCAGGGTGCATAGCATGCACATGTGGCTGCAGCCAAGTCCAGGTTCCGCAATGAGCACGCAGTGGTGAGAGGGGGCAGCTCCACTACCTGGCACACAACTAAGAAGAGGAGGAGGGTGCGTTACTTACATAGTGATCGCACGCAGCATCCTCTTCTTCTGTGTGCAGATCTGTCTCCGATGTCCGATCAGCCAGGACCAGGAGGGGCGTCAGCGTGTGGAGCAGCAGCACAGGACAGCAAGACTTGGTGAGATAACTGCCCTGTGTGCACACTGCCCTGCACACTCCAGGTAACATCTCCAGCTGCCCGTCTCAGCTTTTGCTGTGCTAAGTAGCGAGAGTTGCGATATTTGACAAATGATAAATTAAACATGGCAGGTTAGAGTATGTGTGTTTTCCTATGTGTGTGTGAGCTTGCATGTGTGTTTTCCCATGCGTGTGAGCGTACATGTGTTTTCATATGCGTGTAAGCGTGCATTTGTGTTTTCCTATGTGTGTGAGCGTGCATGTGTGTTTCCGTGTGTGTGAGCGTGCATGTGTGCATGTGTTTTGCAGTGTGGGTGAGAGTGCATGTGTGTGTCTTCTCCATTGTGTGTGAGTGTGCATGTGTTATATACACACACACACATGCATACCATTTGGATAGTCATTGGCCCCGGCGTGTACAGTGCGGTGGATTTATTTTGGCCCCGGCATGTCCCATGTGACGTAAATGGCTTAATTAAAGGGATCCTGTCAGCAGGATTGTGCTCCGTAACTACAGACAGTGTCAGGTCGGCGCCATTATGCTGATTACAATGATACCTGGTGATGAAATCCGTCTTGTGGTTGTTGTGTAATCTTTATGTTCAGTTTTGAGTTAATGATATGCTTGTGCTCCGGGGCAGCCTGTGGGGGTCTTCGTGTGGTACTTAGGTATTCATCAGTATGGCTTCAGTATGGGCTTCTGACAGGTCACTGATCCCTCACTGCCCTCTATCTATTTATATAATTGCCTTGTAATGTTTTAATTTCCTATTCTGTCCAGATGTCACCGTATCCCAGAATTCCAAGTGGAGGAAGTTCACCGACCACCATATTGGGACACCCAAGTGATGGATGTCTCAATATGGAAACTGCTGCTGGTACCAACCTATTGCACGGTACCACCAGCGGAACACCGTCGCACTGCGCCTGCGCGTATTCCACGCAGGCGCAGGGAATCATTCGGCTGATCCCGGCGGCAGATGCACGACGTGTCTACAGGCAGAGGAAGCCGGTCACATTAAAAGGGTTTTCCCACGAACGAAAGTTCGTTTTAAAAATTGTCTGTGTTTGACCGTGTACGGAGCATACCACATCTCCTGGGCAGGGGAGGAAGCAAATGACAATACTGACATTACAGCATGGGATCACAGAGGATTTATTTTGTAAGGTAAAATATTAAACAATATTTTACCTCACAAAATGTATCCTCTGTGATCTCCTGTTCTAATGTCAGTATTGTCTTTTGCTTCCTCCCCTGCCCAGGAGCTGTGGTATGTTCTGTACATGGTCAGACACAGACAATTTTTAAAACGAACTTTTGTTCGTGGGAAAACCGCTTTAATTAGAAATTCCGCCTGACATGCTGTGCACTGACTGTTTAGTGATGGGGTACACAGGTCAAACAAGAGATGACATGAGAGGAGAAGACAGCAGATGGGGAGAAAGAAAGCGCACAGGTGTGAGACAGACAGAGCACAGGGGGGGAGTCATCTCAAAAGGGACAGCACGTGAGGGGAGAACACAGCACAGGAAGGAGAGAGACAGCAGACAAGGAGGATAGCACATGGGGTAGACAGATCAAAGAAGAGAGCACAGATGCGAGAAGTCAGCGCATGGGAAAATGGGAAAAGAGAGAGTGGATAGGTGGGTGAGCACATGGGGGGAGAGATTCTCAATGCTGCAAAGCCTGCCTCCGGACGTTACCGCCCTCCCAATGCGAGAGCATCAGGCCTCCATCTAGTTTTACATTAAAAAAAAATATATATATATATTAACCAAAAAATTTCCTTCTCACCCCCGATGGGGGTGGTCTTGGTTGTCCTTTCTCATTCTCGGGTCCTCTACCAGAGGCCTGGGATTTTGAGGGTTCTGCGCAGGATCTTAGTTGTTCCCAGCATTGCACTTTTCTGGACAGAGAGCTCAGATGTTGCTCCTGGGACCTGTTGTAGCCATTCTTCCAACTTAGGGGTCACTGCTCCGAGTGTTCCTATCACCACTGGACTCACTGTTGCCTTCACCTTCCACATCTTCTCCAGTTCTTTGAAGCCCTGGTATTTCTCCAGCTTCTCATATTCATTCTTTCTGATGTTGCTGTCACTTAGCACTGCCACATCTATTATCATTACTATCGTCTGATTCTTGTCTACTATTACAATGTCTGGTTGGTTAGCCAACAACTGCTTATATATATTGTGACAGAATCCCTGGTAAGGTGATAGAGGGGAGAGATGTGTCACTGCGCTTAATGGCGTAAGTGATATGAAACCAGAGCATTTTTCTCCAGCGCACTACGTGTTGTGAGGGTTATGTTGCATAAAAAGGACTAATTTTATGTGGACCTTCATAGAGCGTGTAGGAGAAGGTCCACTTTATCTCCCCTGCCAGGACCTGCATGAGGTCATGATCATGTGATCAATCACATGATAGGGTTGTCACATGCTTGGGTTTAAATAACCAAGCTCTACAGGCAGTCTGGGTTCAGCTAGCCTGGAGAGACGAGTCTCCAGAGGCTTTGTGGCTCGTCGAGCACAGACTGAACCTGTGCTGCTCCAGAGCGGGGTGCCGCCTGCAACATACGGACTGTGTTGCAGCATTTTGTTTTTTTGTTGTTTTGTTCCTGTTTTAGCCAGAAAGGCTGAGTTTGTTTCCCAACGAGTTGGTTAATGCTGCCTTACAATAAACCAATGAAGATTTAAAGAGACTGTGTTCCCATGTTTTCTACCTCTGTGTGCCGCCACGTGAGTCAACTATCACAAGTGGTGTTTTGAATGCGGGCATCGTTTCGGGAATGTCAGTTGCAGTCGTGGTCAAAACCGCATGTCCTGGGTAAAGGGAGGCCGCAGGCCAGACGACGGCGTCAGTCAAAAGGACCGCCTCAAGAATATGGTGAGCGTGCAGCAGTAACAACAGCTGGCCCATCAGGAGATGAGTAAGTTGCTCATCCAGCAACTGCAGCAGCATCAGGACCAGTCAAGACAGCAGCAACAGCAGATCAAGTTGCTTGCTGAGGCAGTTCGGGGAAGACCGGAAGCCCAGCCCAGAAGTCCAGGTGATGACACGCACATCCGGAAGGCGGTAAGACGAGTGATGCAGAAAATGACCCCGGGTGATGGTGTAGAGGCATTTCTGACTGTGTTTGAGCGGGTGACGGAGCGAGAGAGCCTGCCGCCAGAACAGTGGGCGGAGGTGCTTGCCCCCTATCTAACCGGCGAGCCCCAGAAAGGCTTATTACGACCTGGCCTTACAAGATGCCCCAGAATATGTCCGAAGACTGAGAAACTGGCATGCTCAGGGGTGACTTTGTCCGAGCCCAAAAGGTTCATCATTGGGCGTATTGAGGTGATAAGCCACCACACTCCCAAATGTTCGACTCACTCCACCTGGTGCAGAAATGGTTGCAGCCGGAGTCCTCTACCTGTGAGGCTAGGTAGACTCCAGAGGTAAACCCTCAGGACCGTGACGATGAACCTCCCCCGGGTGAGCTGGCCAGGTGTACCACCCCCTATACAGGGAGCATTAGGGGCAGGCCCTGGGAGACTATCGCCGCGGAAGCTGATACCTGGGAACAGCTGGAGAGGGAGACAGACGGGTGACGGGCTGGAAGATGGAAAGGAGAGACCAGCGACCACAAGGGAGACTGCTGCAGGACCGGGGGGGAGAGGAAGGATGGCGGCACAGGAGGAGGCAGGCACGGGTTGGGATGGACGAACACTGGTGAAGACGCAGGTGAAGGCAGGAACAGGCTGGAATGAGCGGACTCTGGAAGTGAATACAAAGGAGGTCACAAGGAGAGACAAGACAGGGCAATAGGCACAGAGCAGGGCGCTGGGCAGGGGAAACGCAGGAGAGTGTGGACCCGCAATCAGTCATGAGACACAAATGATAATCAGGCACTGAGCACGGGACGAGGCTACCTTATCTAGGACGTGCTGCAGGACTTCCGGGTCAGGGTCCTCCAGGGTCACGGAGGAAAAGGGATAGAGTGGTTCGGCCTGTGCTGCAGTCTATGGTGCGAGGTGCGCATGCGCACCCGACGGAGCACAGAGGCAGACCGCGGGACCGGAAGTAGGGGAGCAGGATGACGTGCGCCTGCTGCGGGAGCGCGCCGGGAGCGGCGAGTGTGCCGGGGTGCTGTGGACAGCGCAGGCACAAGAGCGGAGGCAGAGGCAGCATTAGCAGCGGCTGCAGCGACGGCGGAGGTAGCGGGGGCGGAGCCAGCAGCGGTAAGCGTGACACTACCCAAGCCCAGATGGTGGAGCGGGTTGTAATGTACAGGTTTATTAATCCTCTTCCTAGGTCGGTACAGACATGGGTGGCCCAGAGGGATACTCGGAATGCGGATGACCATGTCGGCCTAGTAGAAAGAAACCAGGTGGTCGAGAGGTCCCTAAAGAAGCCGGGGGGTGGTGCATCTCCATACTGGGGTACCCAGCAGGAGCCTGAGTCCCAAAAGAGGGGTAATAGAGCCACCATTGGGGGAGGTCCAAGGTCCCATGGTCCTGTTGAAGGGGTGCAAAAGACTGCTGGTAAGGACTTGATCTGTTGGCGGTGTCACGGTCCTGAACACGTCGCTGCCCATTGTCCTTTGCTGAGCAGATGGACTACATTCTTATCTGGCGCTGCTCATATTTCGCTTACCCTGCTTGAAATGTGGACCATCAGCCTGGGGATGGGCCTCAGTCATGTCCTGTGACCATAAATGGGGTGCTCTTATCAGGACTATTGGACTGGGGGAGTTTGTTGACCCTTATAAGGTCTACACTCCCCCACCAGCTGATTCCAGGGAAACACCTTGGTGTCCTCTGTATCCACGGCGATGCCAAGAACTACCCCATTTCCAGAGTCTGTAAAAAATACAACTGTGGCTCTGCGTCCCATGAGGTCAGGGTTGTAAAATACTTGCTACACCCCATGATAATAGGCCGGGACTTCAGCCTGTTTTGGGACTTGTGGGGAAAGGCTGCAATGATAAGTGACTCAGACAGAAGCCAGCCCAATCCTGCTCAATCCCCGTCACAGCCAGAGGTGGAGGAGTTCCCCTTATGTGTCATGGCGGGTGATGAGCATGAGGCGGAGGTAGGTGAGGCTGAGGTTCCTGATCTGGGGGTTTCTGAGGAAAATTTTGGCTTTGCTCAGATGCAGGATATTACACTAAAGAATGCATTTGAAAATGTGTCTGTAATTGATGGGGTTGCTCAAGAGCCGGGGGCTGACATTAGGTTTCCACATTTCACCATGAATGGCGAGCTACTATATCGTGTAACCACACTGAGGGGAGGGGGGATAGTGGAGCAGCTTTTGGTCCCAGGTCCCTACTAGCGGAGGGTGTTAGACATGTTTTGTTCACATATTTTGGGCGGACATCTGGGGGTTGAGAAAACACAGGAACAAATAATGCAGTGCCCCACAGAAACGCCTCGGCCAAGAGTATCGCCAGGGAACTTGTTCATTTTTTGCATTGACAGGTCTACTGAAGGAGATCTTGACTGACCAAGGAACCCTGTTCATGAGCAAGGTGATGAGTGAATTGTGTAAGGTCCTTCAGATTGCCCAGCTGCAAACCTCAGTCTACCATCCGCAGACAGACGGCGTAGTAGAGTGCTTCAATAAGACCTTGAAGGCGATGCTCAAGAAGGTCATTGAGAAGCAACATTGCAACATAGTTAGCAAGGCCAAAAAAAGACATTTGCCCATCCAGTTCAGCCTATATTCTGTCAGAATAAATCCCCAGATCAAGGTCCTTCTAAAGAACCTAATAACTGTAAGATACAATATTGTTACGCTCCAGGAAGACATCCAGGCCTCACTTGAACCCCTCGACTGAATTCCCCATCACCACCTCCGTAGGCAAGGAGTTCCAGATTCTCACTGCCCTAACAGTAAAGAATCCTCTTCTATGTTGGTGGAAAACCTTCTCTCCGTCAGACGCAGAGAATGCCCGTGACCTTCACCTTCCTTGATATAAACAGATCTTCGGAGAGATATTTGTATTGTCCCCCTTATATACTTATACATGGTTATTAGATCGCCCCTCAGTCGTCTTTTTTCTAGACTAAATAATCCTAATTTTGCTAATATCCCTGGGTATTGTAGTTCCTCCATGCCCTTTATTAATTTTGATGCCCTCCTTTGTACTCTCTCTAGTTCCATGATATCCTTCCTGAGCACTGGTGCCCAAAACTGTACACAGTACTCTAAGTGTGGTCTAACCAGGGATTTGTACAGCGGCAATGTAATGCTCTCATCATGTGTATCCAGACCTCTTTTAATGCACCCCATGATCCTGTTTGCCTTGGCAGCCTATGCCTGGCACTGGCTGTTCTAGGTAAGTTTATCATTAACTAGGATCCCCAAGTCCTTCTTCATGTCAGATTTACCCAGTGGTTTACCGTTCAGTGTGTAATGGTGATATTTATTCCTTCTTCCCATGTGTATAACCTTACATTTATCATTGTTAAACCACATCTGCCACTTTTTGGCCCAAGTTTCCAACTTATCCAGATTAATCTGTAGCAGAATACTATCTTCTCTTGTATTGCCTGCTTTACATAGTTTTGTCTCACCTGCAAATATCAATATTTTACTGTGTAAACCTTTTACCAGATCGTTAATAAATATGTTGAAGAGAATAGGTCCCAACACCGACCCCTGCGGTACCCCACTGGCCACAGTGACCCAGTTAGAGAATATATCATTTATAACCACACTCTGCTTTCTATCACTAAGCCAGTTACTTACCCATTTACACACATTTTCCCCCAGACCCAGCATTCTCATTTTGTGTACCAACCTCTTGTGTGGCACAGTATCAAACGCTTTGGAAAAATCAAGATATACCACGTCCAATGACTCACCTTGGTCCAGTCTATAGCTTACCTTTTCATAAAAACTGATTAGATTGGTTTGACATAAACCCATGCTGATATGGCGTTAAACAGTTATTCTCATTGAGATAATCCAGAATAACATCCCTCAGAAACCCTTCAAATATTTTACCAACAATAGAGGTTAGACTTACTGGCCTATAATTTCCAGGTTCACTTTTAGAGCCCTTTTTGAATATTGGTACCATATTTGCTATGCGCCAGTTCTGTGAAACAGACCCCGTAGCTATAGAGTCCCTAAATATAAGAAATAATGGTTTGTCTATTACATTACTTAGTTCTCTTAGAACTCGTGGGTGTATGCCATCCGGAGATTTATCTATTTTAATCTTATTTAGATGGTTTTGCACCTTTTCTTGGGTTATATTGGTGACCCTTAATACAGGGTTTTCTTTGTCTCTCGACATTTCACCTAGCATTTTATTTTCCACCGTCAATACCGTGGAGAAGAAGGTGTTTAATAGCTTTTTCCTTGTCATCTACAACCATTCTTTCCTCACAATTTTTTAAGGGGCCTACACTTTCACTTTGATTATTTTACTATTGATGTAGTTGAAGAACAGTTTGGGATTAGTTTTACTCTCCTTAGCAATGTGCTTCTCTGTTTCCTTTTGGCAACTTTAATTAGTTTTTTAGATAAAGAATTTTTCTCCCTATAGTTTATTAGAGCTTCAACGGTGCCGTCCTGCTTTAGTAGTTTAAATGCTTTTTCTCTAGCAACCTTCCACGACAGCATAGGAGGTTGTCTCCACGCCCTAATGGGGGACAGGAAGCACGAGAGGTTAAAAGGTCCCTCCCACCTCCCTCTCACCAGTGTCTTTCCTGTCCCCCATGGGGCATGGAGTGGTTCAGTATGCTGTGTGGTCGGCTGCTGCAGCGTACCTGGAATTTCTTAAGCCGGGCAGTGGTGGTCAGTGGCGCTGCCTCCCCTCCTCTGTGCTGCTCCCGTCTTCTTAGAACACGGGACCTTCCTGGCCCACCCGTGCTCCCCTAGGGCAGCTCTCCGTTCTCTCCTCCTCCTGCTGCATGCCGTGCGGTAACCCGAAAGTGACGTCACACGCGGGTCACTTCCAGGGTTATGTATGACGGTTTCCTGTCATGGCGGCCCCCATTCAGCTGCCGGTGTGTGGAGCTCGCCAGCGCTTGCTGTGCCTGCCCCGGGACCCAGGGAGGAGGAGAGGGAAATGAAAAAACTGTGCTGAGGGTGGGGTTAACTCATTAACCCGCCGGAAGACGCCGACAGGTAAGACAAAATCCCCTGTCAGCATGGACGGTTCTTCCTGCCCTGCATCTGCAGAGCCCAGCGCTGCCCCAACCACAGTGAGTGTTACTTGGGGTGGGTCCTAGTGGTGAGATCCGGGTATAGAGGTCCTCAAAATGCTTCTCCCCCTTCCTTTTTAGGGAGAAAAGTCTGCCCACAAAAGCACCAATACCACCAGCAAGTCGGCCAAATGTGCCATATGCAGTGCAAATCTTCCCTCAAATTGGGTGAAAAAATTGTGTCAGGCTTGCACGGACAGGGTGGTCAGGGCTGAGCACCCGTCACTGATTGACGAAATCCGCAGCCTGGTTACTTATCAGGTCCAGACCTCTCTGGCTGCCCTGTCTCCCCCTCCACCACCTCCACTTCCTCCGATTGTGGGCTCACCAAACCCAAAAAAACGGAAGATTCAAATAGAGGACTCAGAGTCCGAATCAGAAAGGTCATACTATTCAGGCTCCGAAAATTGGGAACAACCGGGAACCTCTAAATGAGCCGAAACTAGGAGATACCTCCTTTCCACGGAATATGTGGAGGAGCTGGTCGGTGCAGTACGTGCCACCATGGGGCTAGAGAAGGAACCCGTTGCGCTGTCAGCACAGGACCGCATGTTCGGGGGATTTGAGGGACCCAAACGAACAGGTTTTCCAGTACATAGGAGCATAGTAGATATGATCTCCCAGGAATGGGAGTACCCAGAAAAGCGCTACTCGGCCCCTTCGGAACTCAGGCATAGGTTCCCCCTGGAGGGAGAGGAATTTAAATGGGACATCCCAAAGGTTGATGTCCAGGTGGCAAGGGTGGTGAAGAAGACGGTCCTTCTGTTTGATGATGCGTCCCAGCTTAGGGACCCTATGGACCGTAAAGCAGAAAGCCTCCTAAGGAAGGCCTGGGAAACCTCTGCCTTTGCCTTAAAGTCAGGAATTGCGTCCACTTGCGTCTCTAGGTCCCTCTTTCAATGGATAGAGGCGCTGGAGAGTCATATTTCTCGGGGAACCCCAAGGGGTGACCTCCTTAACTCCCTTCCTATACTACAGAGAGCTACAGGCTTCCTGGCGGACGCATCATTGGAGATGATCCGCACCTCTGCCAGGGCTATGGTACAGTCCAATTCTGCTCTCTGGCTTAAAACGTGGAGCGGGGACGTTACCTCCAAGTTTAAACTCTGCTCTTTGCCCTACAGGGGTGAACATGTCTTCGGCCCTGCCTTGGATGAAATTCTTGAAAAGGCCACAGATAAAAACAAGGTGCTTCCTGAGCAGAGGACCACAAAAAAGCATCTTTTTCTAGCTCCACAGAATCAGTCATCCCAGCCGAGAGGGAAGGGAAAGACGGGAAGATGGAGTTATGCTAAAGGGAGAGGCAAGAATATCCTGGTCCCCAAGCAGCAGCAACAGCCACAAGAGAAACAATGACTCGACCCCGGTGGGGGGAAGACTTTTGAGGTTCTTTCATTCTTGGCAGTTGATTTCCAACAGCCCCTGGGTCCTCAGTGTGATCAAAGAGGGCCTACTGCTAGAATTCGAATCCTCCCCCTGGGGGGAATAAGAGTTACCTCCCTACCACCTCGGGAGACTCCAGCACTAAAATCCGGCATTCAGCGCCTGCTACAATCAAATGCTATCTCCCAGGTCCCTGTGGAGGAACAGGGAAGGGGGCATTATTCCAGACTGTTCCTAGTGAAAAAGCCCACAGGAGAGGCAAGAATAATAATAAATCTGAAAGGCCTCAACCGTCACATCGCATACCGCTGATTCAAGATGGAGTCGGTAAAGACCGCCATTCCGCTGATAGGGCCGACTTACTTCATGGCAACCATAGACCTGAGGGATGCCTATTTCCACATTCCCATACATCCTTCTCACAGGAAGTATCTAAGGTTTGCGATCCATCAGGGTCCATAAATCAGGCACTATCAGTACAATGTACTTCCCTTTGGGATATCCTCTGCCCCTCGAGTATTTTCCAAGATTATGGCGGAAGCTGTGTCCCACATCAGAAGCCAGGGTATATGCATTGTACCCTACCTGGACGACCTACTGATAAAAGGAGCCTCCTACCAGACCCTGGAAATCCAGGTGACTCAAACCCTAGGTATTCTCCAATCATTGGGGTGGATCCCGAATATAGGAAAGTCGCAGATCCAACCCTCCCAGGAGGTAAAATTCTTAGGAATCCTCCTAGATTCAAAGAAACAAATGTCCTGCCTCCCGGAGGAACATCAGGGGTCCATAATATCAAGGATCTCGAGCTTCAGGAAACAGAGGTCCCCGACCCTCAGGTCAGCCATGTCCATACTGGGGTCAATGACCTCCTGCATCCAGTCGGTGCCTTGGGCACAGGCCCACTCCAGAATACTCCAGTCCCATATCTTAGGGAACTGGAACAGAGATCACACCTGCCTGAACAAAAGAGTCCATACCCCAGGAAGAGTGAAAGCTTCACTAGCATGGTGGATAGATCGCAAAAACCTGTGCAGGGGAGTCAACTGGTCCCAGATCCCCTTGGTCACGGTAATGTCAGATGCCAGCAAGAAGGGCTGGGGAGCCGTAGTGTCCCGAGAACCATTCCAGGGGTTATGGAGCCAGAAAGTGAGTACAAAATTCTCAAACTTCAGGTAACTGAAAGCGGTGGAGGAGGCTCTCCTGGCAGCAAGACACCTAGTCCAGGGCCAGCATATCAGAGTCTACTCAGACAACATAACAACAGTGGCCCATCTCAGGCACCAAGGTGGAACAAGAACCAGAAGTCTAAAGAGCCTTTAGGGCCGAATATTTTGCTGGGCTGAAAGACACCTCCGTTCTCTAACAGCAGTCCAACTAAAGGGTACCTCCAATCTTCAGGCAGATTTCCTAAGCAGAAAATCCATCCAGCCTGGCGAGTGGAGCCTGATCTTTCAGAAGCTGGTCAACAGATAGGGCCTCCCGGAGGTGGATTTACTAGCCTCAAGAGAGAATGCTCAAGTGGAAAGCTACTTCTCCCTGAACCCCGGGGACAGATCCCTGGGGGTAGATGCCTTTGCCCACAAATGGAGGTTTCGTCTGGCATATGCCTTCCCGCCAGTTCCGATCCTTCCCGCAACCCTGAGGAAAATCCTGGAGGATCGAATCCCAACCATCCTAGTAGCTCCGCTATGGCCAGAGAGGAGCTGGTTCTCTCTAATTACAGAGCTACAGGTAGACGGGCCCATTCCTCCTACCCCTGGAAGACGACCTTCTCTTGCAGGGCCCTCTACATCACCCAAACCTCCGGGGAATGAAGTTAGCGGCCTGGTTACTGAAACCCAGATCTTGAGGGCCAAAGGGCTATCAGAGGCAGTAATTAAAACCCTTCAGAAGTCTAGGAAACCGGTCACCATTGCCATATATAACAAAATATGGAAGAAGTTTTCCTCATGGTGTCTGCCAGATTTGCCTGACCCAGGAAACCCTAACATTTCCCATATCCTGGATTTCTTACAGAGGGGTCTTGAACTAGGTCTAAAGCCTAGCACACTGAAAGTACAGGTATCAGCATTAAGCTCTATGTTTGACTGTGACTTGGCCAACCACAGGTGGATAAGAAGATTCATGACATCAGCCACTAGACTACATCCAAAGAAGCTAGTCGCCATTCCACCATGGGACTTGAATGTGGTACTTACGGGACTCACTCAATCACCCTTTGAGCCCTTGGCATCCTGTACTTCTCAGCTCCTCTCCTGTAAGGTGGCCTTCCTTATAGCAATAACCTCGGCAAGGCGAATAGGAGAGCTCCAAGCTCTCTCAATCAGGGAACCCTACCTAACCATTAGAGATGATTCCATAGTTCTCTCCCTTGATCCGTCGTTCCTATCAAAGGTTGTGTCTGACTTCCATAGATCACAGAATATAATTCTTCCCTCATTCTGTCAAAACCCAGCGAACACTAAAGAAGAGGTGTTTCATACACTGGATGTAAGGCACATAATTCTCCACTACCTGGAGTGTACCAAACCCTATAGAGTCGACCACAACCTATTCGTCCATACGTCTGGTCCAAACAAAGGAAAGAAGGTGGCAAAGAACACCATTGTCAATTGGATTAAGAAAGCCTTCTCTGAAGCATACTTAGCGCAGAACATCACACCCCCTATGGGGATCAAAGCGCATTCAACGCGATCTACCTCTTCTTCATGGGCTGAGAGGGCAGGCGCATCTTCAGAGCAGATTTGTAAGGCAGCAACCTGGTCCTCCTTACATACTTTCACTAAACACTACAGGTTGGACCTTGTGTCCAACAGGGATTTAGTCTTTGGCCGAAAAGTTCTTCAGGCCGTTGTTCCCCCCAGTGCAGTATAGGTTGTTATGCCTCCTATGCTGTCGTGGAAGGTTGCCAGAGAAAATAGAATTAGACTTACCGGTAATTCGGTTTCTAGAAACCTTCCACGACACCACTATTTCCCTCCCTGTATTCTTGGACAAAATTCTGAGAATCTTAAGGTAACCGGTGCTATGGTGATCAGTTATAAGTCACTGGTGAGAGGGAGGTGGGAGGGACCTTTTAACCTCTCGTGCTTCCTGTCCCCCATTAGGGCGTGGAGACAACCTCCTATGCTGTCGTGGAAGGTTTCTAGAAACCAAATTACTGGTAAGTCTAATTCTATTTTTTTACTGTTAATTGCCCCTTTTCTTTGTTTAGCCACATTGTTTTTTCCTATTTCTTGTCCTTTTATTCCCACAACGTGTAAACCGCTTACAGTGCCTATTTAGGATGTTCTTAAACATTTCCCATTTATTAACTGTAGTCTTGTTTCTGATGACATTGTCTGAGTCAACCAGATTAAGGGCATCTCTAAGCTGGTCAAACTTTGCCTTCCTAAAGTTCAGTGTTTTTGTGACTCCCTGACAAGTCCACCTAGTGAAAGACAAGTGAAACTGTACAATATTGTGGTTGCTATTTCCTAGATGCCTGACGACCTGCAGATTTGTTATTCTGTCAGGTCTGTTAGATAGTATTAGGTCTAAAAGTGTTGCTCCTCTTGTTGGATTCTGCACCAATTGTGAAAGATAAATTTTTTTGGTTATTAGCGGAAACCTGTTGCTTTTAAGGGTTTCGCAGGTCTCTGTTTCCCAGTTAATATCCAGGTAGTTTAAGTCCCCCATAGCAAGGACTTCATTATGGGTTGCAGCTTCATCTATATGCCTTAGTAGTAGACTTTCCATGATTCCTGTTATATTTGGGGGTTTGTAACAGACCCCAATGAGAATTTTGTTACTATTTTTCCCTCCATGTATTTCGATCCTTGTGACTCGACATCCTCATTCCCTTCGCTAATATCCTCCCGTAAAGTGGACTTTAGACAAGACTTTACATAAAGACAAACCCCTCCTCCTCTCCCATTCGTACGATCCATTGTAAACAGACTATAACTCTGTAAGTTAACTGCCCAGTCATAGCTTTCATCTAACCATGTCTCGGTTATTCCCACTATGTCATAGTTGCCTGTAAATATCTCCGCTTCTAGTTCTTCCATCTTGTTCGTCAGGCTTCTGGCATTTGTTTTATTCCAATCTCCTCCCTGTGGATTCTTTTAGAAATTTTCTTACCTCCCTTCCGAGTATGTTGTCTTGGGTCTTCTTTGCCGCACCTCATATCAGTATATTTTCTGTCTTCATGTTCGTGTCTAACGTTTTTCTTCCTGTCCCCTCTTCTTCTAGTTTAACGCCCTCCTGATGACGGTAGCGAGTCTTCTGGCGAATGTGTGTTTCTCAGGTTTGTTGAGGTGTAGTCCGTCTTGGGCGAGCAGTTTGTCATACGGGTAATTCACACCGTGCTCCAGGAATCCGAATCCTTGTTGTCTGCACTATCGTCTTAGCCAGTTGTTCGCATCAAGGATCCTGTTCCATCTCCTGGTGCCATGCCTGTCTACTGAAAAGATAGAAGAAAAAACTACCTGTGCATCCAGTTCCTTTACTTTCTTCCCCAAGTCTTCAAAGTCCTTGCAGATTGTCGGTAGGTCCTTCCTTACCGTGTCATTGGTGCCAACATGTATCAGAAGAAATGGTTGGAAATCCTTGGAACTGATGAGCTTTGGTATCCTATCAATCATATCCTTGATATTCACACCTGGGAGGCAGCATACATCTCTTGCGGTTATGTCCGGTCTGCAGATGGCTGCTTCTGTGCCTCTCAGTAGTAAGTCTCCAACCACTATCACTATTCTTCGCTTCTTGGCTGTACTTTTTGTAGTCACTTCTGGGTGTTGCTGTGTGCCCTTTTCTTCTTTGCTTACTGGTAGTGATCCTTAGGTGTGCCATCTTTGTCCTCCACAAGGCTTTGATATCGGTTTCTCAGTTGTGTGGTTGGTGATGCCTCCATGGTCTTCATGCTTCTTTTGGTCACATGCTTCCACTCGTCTGCTTTTGGAGGTTCTCTGACACTTTCTTCACCTTCTGTGACCAGTAGAGATGCTTCTCTTCTGTCTAGGAAGTCTTCATTTTCTTTCATGAGTTTCAAAGTTGCAATTCTTTCTTTCTGACCCGGAACCTTTTCTTCTAAAAGGGCCAGTAGTGTACACTTCTGGCAGGTGAAGTTGGATTCTTCTTTTGTGTTATAAGTTTATACTAGAGTTCTATGAAGCCCAATGACGTGGGTCAGAAATGAAGACAAAACACGGTATATCATAGTTCAAGATGTATAGATCTATTGAAGAAATATGCACTTCAGCTGACAGATGCAAGGCAGGCAATAAGACAGTCTCAGTATTATGCACAAGTAGTGGTACAGACCGAGGGTGCGAATACCAGTCCAGCAATGCAGAATCCAGGACCCAGAGCCAGGGCCTAATGGAGGGCAGACCGTAGCAGAGGTGGGTGCAGAGCAGGTATAGCAGCAGAGTCCTTCCGTGGTACGTAGATCCGGAAACAAGCGGGGTATCACGAAGAGTAGAAGAGGCAAGCAGGTTGCTAGTCCTTCCAGCTTGGCGGCAAGTAAAGAACAAGATACACAAGCAATGCATAGTGTGCAGAGTTCCCTTATGTATACAGCAAACAGGAAACAAGGAGTCTCAGACAGGATACAAGATGGCCCCTGTGAAGCCAGCAACTCCATTTTGGTTAAGGGCAGAATTCATCAGAAGTAAGGGCATGAGTAGACAAAACAGATATGCAGTCCCAGTCCTTATATTTTGGTCGATCTGTGAACATGTAGCACATGTTGCAGCTCACCATGTAGGTTGTCACATCTGCCATGTTGCTCCTAGATCCTGCTGACTTGCTGTGTGTCTTCCTTCTTGTGTAATCTACTGTGTGTAACCTTCTTGTGTAATCTACTCAATCAGCCATGCTTTCTTGCAATAATGTTCTAGAGGCAAAAATTTGCATGCCGTAAGGTGCGCGGTTTGGCATTGCTTTCCAAGCAGCTGGTCCCGGCTGTACCCAACAATCTTCTTGCTGAGGGAGACTCTTCACTTTTCCCAGAAGGCACCTGGAATATGCAAATTGTCCTCCTCAAGCATCAATCCCTGGAAGGACGCCTGATGGGTGTTTCCAATACGCCAGAATGCCTTTTGGTCTACAGGGGGTCCAGCTACCTTCCAGAGGGCTATGGATCGAGTCCTGGCTCCACATAAGAAGTATACCGCTGCCTACCTGGATGACATTGTGGTCTTCAGTCCAGACTGGGATAGTCACTGTAATGATCCAGTCCAGGGTTTGTTTCTGATTATTCTCTCCCCGGGATGGTCATGCAGGGGTTAATCTTCCTGCCTCGTTTTTGTATCTGTCTGGCTATGTCAATCTGCTGTTACCTGCAAGCTGTGTCAGTTATAGTTCCAGTCTATAGCTTTAGCATCTGACCCTGTTATACCATGATTTGTCCTCTGCCCGTTTACCTAGGTCCCGTTCCTGTTTTCTCCTGTGACTTCGCTCGTCGTAGTACTCACTCTCTGTGTTGTGACCTCTTGGTATTTGACTCGGCTTGTCCCCTGACCTGTTTGATTGTCTTCAGTCTCTGGCTTTCCTGCTCCTGACCGGCTCTGACTTATTTGGCTTGTTTCTGCCCACGGGTATTGCTGTGATCTCTGGTACTTAGTTCCTTCTCTGTTGCTGACCCGGCTTTCTGACTACTGTTCTGCCACCTAGTGGCTCCTGCCTGCTGCTCTGTGGTTTCTCTGTGAGTGTACCTATTTTCCTTCACCCGCACCCCCTGGTGGAGGTTGTGTGCTACTGCGCCGCAGCAGGAATTACAGTCATCTGCCAAAGGTACAGGATGTTCTGGATGCGTTGATGAGTGAATGCTAGGTTCGCCTTCAACCCAAAGAAATGTTCCGTAGGAAAGGAAGAGGCCAAATACCTAGACTATGTCGGGAGGGGAGAGATGAAGCCCCAGATAAATAAGATTGAGGCTATCCAGAAATGGCCACAGCCACTGTCCAAGAAGTAAGTGAGAGCGTTTCTTGGAGTTGTGGGTTACTACCAGTGGTTTATCCCAAGGTTCGCCATGATTGCTGCGCCATTGACGGACCTCCTTCAAGGCACAAGGTTGACGTTAGTTAAATGGTCGGAAGAGACTGAGATGGCGTTCCAGAAGCTGAAGCAGGCTCTATGTAAGCATCCGGTTCTGGTCGCACCAGACTTCAGCAAGGAGTTCATCGTTCAGACAGATGCGTAGAAGTCAGCTTGGGAGGGAAGATATGTGTCACTACGCTTACCAGCGTCAGTGATATGAAACCAGAGCATTTTTATCCAGCACACTATGTGTTGTAAGGGTTATGTTGCATAAAAAGGGCTGGTTTTATGTGGACCTTCATAGAGAAGGTGGGAGAATAATAATTTTATTTATATAGCGCCAACATATTCCGCAGCACTTTACATTATGGAGGGGACTTGGACAGACAATAGACATTACAGCATAACAATAAACACAAATAAAACCAGATACCAAGAGGAATGAGGACCCTGCTCGCAAGCTTACAATCTATGAGGAAAAAGGGGAGACACGAAAGGTAGAAGGTAACAATTGCTTTCATTGTTTGGACCAGCCATAGTGTACGAATCAGGTGTTCCTGTAATGCTGCATGAAACAGTTAACAGCCTAAGTATATAACATTACAGACACAGAGGGCTATTAAATGCATAAAGCATGTGAGAACATGATACGAGGAACCTGAATATGGTAAAAAAAATATGAATGGGTCACGTAGGGATAATTAGGTTAATGCATTGAGGCTGTAGGTCAGTCTGAGCAAATGCATTTTTAGGGCAAGCTTAAAACCGTGGCGATTGGGGATTAATCGTATCAGCCTGGGTAGTGCATTCCAAAGAATTGGCACAGCACATGAAAAGTCTTGGAGACGGGAGTGGGAGGTTCTGATTATTGAGGAGGTTAACCTCAGGTCATTAGCAGAACGGAGGCACGGGTAGGGTGGAAGGCTGAGACAAGGGAGGAGATGTAGGGTGGTGCTGAGTCATGAAGTACTTTGAGGGTGAGGGTAATAAGTTGGTACTGGATTCTGGAGTGGATGGGTAACCAGTGTAATGACTGGCGCAAGGTAGAGGCTTCGGTATAACAATTGGTGCGGAATATGATCCTGGCTGCAGCATTCAAGATAGATTGGAGAGGGGAGATTTTGGTAAGAGGGAGGCCGATTAGTAGAGAGTTACAATAGTCCAGATGAGAATGAATAAGAGAAACAGTAAGAGTCAAAAGTAAGAAAAGGTCGAATTCTAGATATGTTTTTGAGGTGCAGATAACAAGAGTGAGCCAGTTATCAGATGTGGGGGGGGTGAATGAAAGCTCAGAATAAAGTATGACCCCAAGACAGCGGGCATGTTGCTGAGGAGTAATGCTGGAACGATATATGGTGATGGCAATGTCGGGCAAAGATAGGTTAGTAGAGGGAGGAAACACAAGGAGTTAAGTTTTTGACAGGTTCAGTTTCAGATAGAGGGAGGACATGATGTTAGAGACAGCGATAAGACAACTACCGGTGTTTTCTAAAAAGGCAGGCGTGATATCGGGAGAAGAAGTGTATAATTGGGTGTCATCAGCATAGAGATGGAACTGGAAACCAAATCTACTGATTGTTTGTCCAATAGGGGCGGTATTCAAAGAGAAGGGGAGGGGCCTAGGACTGATCCTCGAGGAATCCCAACAGTAAGGGGAAGATGAGAGGAGGAGGAACCAGCAAGAGATACAGTGAAGGAACGGTCAGAGAGACAAGAGGTGAACCAGGAGAACACGGTGTCCTTGAGGCCGATTGAGTATAGCATAGTGATGAGTAGCTGATGATCCAGTGTCGAATGCTGCGGAGAGATCCAAGAGAATTAGCATGGAATAGTGACCATTAGATTTAGCAGTTACTAGCTCATTAGAGACTTTAGTGAGGGCAGTTTCATTAGAGTGTAAAGAGCGAAAACCGGTTGAAGAGGGTCAAGAAGAGAGTTATCTGAGAGATAGCGGATAAGACGGGTGTGGACCAGGCATTTCAGGAGTTTAGAGATGAAGGGAAGATTACAGACAGAAATAGATAACAATACAGCGGTGCTAGTGTGTGTATATATATATATATATATATATATATATAAAAAAAAATAGGCAGCACTCAAATTAAATGTGAAAAAAGTGGATACTTTACTGATCCTCAGATGGCATCGTTTCAACGGTGACCCTTCTTTGTCAAGCTTGACAAAGACGGGTCACCGTTGAAACGTTGCCATCTGAGGATCAGTAAAGTATCCACTTTTTTCACATTTGAGTGCTGCCTATTTTTTTGGCTGTTTGGACACTGCTGAATAGGTTTTGCACCTGCTGTATTATTTTGGTAGTGCCGCCCTTTTTCTTGATTTGTGTGTGTGTGTATATATATATATATATATATATATATATATATATATATATATATTGAATCAGCTGCAAGTACAGAAAATCCCCACCACAAAGGGGAAAAAGGGGAAATTACAAGAAAGGTAATAAAGCGTACTCGCACTGTGACTCAAACATATCGATACAAAAACTGATTTAGAACAATAAATACCTGTAGTAGTGTAGTGGATATTCGCATGTAGATCGAAGAGTCATGCGTAGGATTTGTATAGCGAATTGTGTTGATACAGTAGCTGTTCACATATAAAGTGCCAGTAGTTTAAACAGAGGAATAGTCAGTACTAGATTAAAAAGAAAAACATATATGTAAAAAAGCTAGTAATAAAACATAAGCAAGCCTCCCATGGTGGAGAAAATTAAAAGTTAGAATAAAATGCAATAAGTATCAACCGCTGGCTGCGTGGTTCAACCACTTGTGCAAATAAGCGAATAACAACTTAAAGTGCCTGTGTGCTCGATCTACACTAAATCCTGAGGCCGTCAGAGACAGCATTGCAGTACTAAGGATGCCATCATATATTGTGCTCCATAGAATATTATGCCGACAAAGTTGACAAGTATGAGGTGTTAATGGCTATAGAGCTAGAGTACTAGTAGTGCTGGTAGGACCGGATGAGTAAGCAAACAGTGGTGACAGTCCACCCTAACCAAGTTCAGTACCTTCAGTCAATATAGAAAAAAGGTCCGTGATGGTAAAATGCTGGTACTTATCTTGTGACAAGCCAGAAGGAATCACCAGCAACTGAATAGGGTGTCGGCTGTCTTAAATCCAATCTGAGAATCCTGAGATCCAATTGTCATCCTCATTCTCACGTGGCAGATCTCCACCGATCAAACCAGCCGCAGCACCTCCCGACACCACCAGAGGGAGTCCAGAAGGGGAACCAGAGAATGAACTCACAACAGGTGACCGGGGTGGGATGGCAGTTCTTGATAGAGAATGAAAGAGGGTTGTGATCAGAGAGCGGGAGAGGGAAGTTTGTGAAATCTTCCACTAAGCGAAGCCGGGAGATGACCAAGTCGAGGGAGTTTCCATCTTCATGTGTGGCAGAGTTAGTATGCTGCGAGAGGCAGAAAGAGGAGGTTAGAGATAAAAGGTGAGTAGCAGATGGGGGAGAGGGGAAAAACAATGGGGCGGTTGAAATCACCCATGATAAGGGTGGGGATGTCACAGGAGAGAAAATGTGGAAGCCAGGTGATAAAGTGATCCAGGAACTGATGAGAGGGTCTGGGAAGACGATACACCACTGCCACTCGCATGGAGAAGGGGATGTAGAGTCTGACAACATGGACCTCAAAAGAAGGGAAGACAAGTGAGAGTACTTGAGGGATAACTTGAAAGGTACATTTGGGTGATAGGAGCAGATCAACGCCTCCACCTGCTCTGTTGTACGATCTTGGGGTATGAGAAAAGTGTAGTCCACGATATGAAAGAGCAGCAGCAGAGGTGGTGTCTGACTGTTGGATTCAGGTTTCAGTAAGAGCCAGAAGATTAAGAGAAGAAGTCATAGATGAAAGGTAGTTTATTACACACTGACTGAGAATTCCAAAGGGCACAAATGAAAGAGACGGAAGGCATGCAGGGAATATTAATAAGATTAGAAGGGTTTCTGAGTGTAGCAGTTGGGAGGTTTAACTTGCTATAACATGGGGGGCCGGGTTTAGAGTGATATCTCCTGCGACTCGGAGAAGGAGGATAGAGTGATCAGATGGTTAAGTGATTTGTGAGAGCATCTCGTTTGTTGGCTGGTGGGACTGAATGGATCTGTGCTATTTAGCAATGTGAAGAGAGCGTTAGTGCTATACATAGGAGAGGAAAGGACAGAGGGGATGGAGTGTAAAGAGTTAATGCAAGGACAGTGGATGTGAGTGAATGCAGCAGTCAGGATTTAAATTATATACAAATGCATATGGTGAATGTGCTGTAATCCAAATTTATAGGGAACAGATTTATTTGTCTTACCTGTCTCATGCCCTGTCTAACAGCCATGTTTAACTGCCAAGTCCTTTGATAAATGTACTTCGATTAAATGTACATAAATGCTACCCCTGCATAAATGCGTCCCCAGACTATGTCTCAATATATAGGAGGCTAGTTCTAAGATCTTCCTTTTTTTTTCGTCTCATTACCAATCAAACTATGTTGACACAGCAGAACACAATAAATGTAGTGACCAGATAAACAAGTGTCCAGGCCTACATGGATCATAAACCACTTTGAAAAAGTTAGTTGCCCTCACAGCATAAGGGGACAAGCAGAGAAAGTTGAAATAGCTATATACCATTAAATATGCTGTCTAAAATGAATAGCTATGGCTGGTAGCATGCAGGATTGGGTGCAGATGTTGAATGTGATTAAATACCATTAAATTTGCTAGCAAAAATGAATAGCTATGGCTGGTAGAATGCAGGTTTCGGTGCAGACATTGAATGAGATTAAATAACTGTATGAAGAGAATAGAGATGCGTGTTAGATTCAGCCATGTTTAACTGCCAAGTACTTTGATAAATGTACATAAATGCTACCCCTGCAAGGTCCATTTTATCTCCCCTGCCAGAACCTGCATGAAGTCATGATCATGTCATCAGTCACATGATGGGGAAGTCACAGGCTTGGGTTTAAATATATATATATATATATATATATATATATATATATATACTAGCTGAAGAGCCCGGCACTGCCCAGGCATAGTAACTAACTGTGGTTAGTTATAACAAATTATAATTATCCTCCATCCCATAGTCCCGTGCCCATATGCCCATCATACATATCCACAATCCCATAGGCCCGTGCCCATATACCCATCATACATATCCTCCATCCCATAGTCCCATGCCCATATACCCATCATACATATCCACCATCCCATAGTCACATGCCCATATACCCATCATACATATTCTCCATCCCATAGTCCCATGCCCATATACCCATCACACATCCTCCATCCCATTGTCCCATGCCCATATACCCATCATACATATTCTCCATCCCATAGTCCCATGCCCATATACCCATCATACATATTCGCCATCCCATAGTCGAGTGCCCATATACCCATCACACATCCTTCATCTCATAGTCCCATGCCCATATACCCATCATACATATCCTCCATCCCATAGTCCCGTGCCCATATACCAATCATAACATATCGGCGATCCCATAGTCTCGTGCCCATATACCCGTCATACATATCCTCCATCCCATAGTCCAGTGCCCATATACCCATCACACATCCTCCATTCCATAGTCGAGTGCCCATATACCCATCACACATCCTTCATCTCATAGTCCAATGCCCATATACCCATCATACATATAGAATCATAGAATCGTAGAGTTGGAAGGGACCTCCTGGGCCAACTGGTCCAACCCCCTGCTCAAAGCAGGATTCGCTAAATCATCCCAGTCAGATGTCTGTCCAGCCTCTGTTTGAAGACATCCATTTAAGGAGAACTCACCACTTCTCGTGGCAGCTTGTTCCACTCATTGATCACTCTAACTGTCAAAAAGTTTTTTCTAATATCTAATCTGTGTCTCCTCTCATTCAGTTTCATCCCATTGCTTCTAGTCTTTCCTTGTGCAAATGAGAATAAAGTTGATCCTTCTACAATGTGACAGCCCTTTAGATATTTGTAGAAAGCTATTAAGTCTCCTCTCAGTCTTCTCTTTTGCAAACTAAACAATCCCAAATCCTGCAACCTTTCCTCATAAGACAGGGTTTGCAGACCGGTCACAATTCTGGTTGCTCTTTTCTGAACTTGCTCCAGTTTGTTGATGTCTTTTTTAAAATGTGGTGCCCAAAACTGGACACAATATTCCAGATGAGGTCTGACCAAAGAGGAGTAGAGGGAAATAATGACTTCACGTGATCTAGACTGTATGCTTCTGTTAATACATCCTAGAATTGCATTTGCCTTTTTTGCTGCTGCATCACACTGTTGACTCATATTCAGTCTGTGATCTATTAGTATACCCAAGTCTTTTTCACATGTGCTGTTGCTTAGGCCTATTCCCCCCATTCTGTATATGCTTTTTTCATTTTTATTGCCCAGATGTAGTACTTTGCATTTTTCCCTGTTAAAAACCATTCTGTTAGGTGCTGCCCACTTCTCCAGTTTATTTGTATCTTTTTGAATCCTCTCTCTCTCTTCTCTAGTATTAGCTATCCCTCCTAGCTTTGTGTCATCAGCAAATTTAATCAGTTTACCCTCAATTCCTTCATCTAAATCGTTGATAAAGATGTTGAACAATACAGGGCCCAGGACAGAGCCCTGTGGTACCCCACTTGAGACATTCTTCCAACTGGATATGCGGCCATTTACGACCACTCTTTGGGTCCGATCACTAAGCCAGTTATGAATCCACCTAACAGTTGCCTTGTCCATTCCATACTTAGTCATTTTTTCAATAAGGATTGTACGAGATACTTTGTCAAATGCTTTGCTGAAGTCAAGATATACTATATCTACAGCATTTCCTTGATCCACCCAATCAGTGATTCCATCATAGAAGGAAATTAAGTTAGTCTGACATGACTTATTAGTTACAAACCCATGCTGACTCTGTTTAATCACTTCATTCTTATCCAGATACTGACATACATGTTGTTTAATAATTTGTTCAAAGATCTTTCCTGGTATAGAAGTCAGACTCACCGGCCTATAGTGGCCTGGGTCCACCTTCTTCCCCTTTTTGAAGATAGGAACAACATTTGCTCTTCTCCAGTCTTCTGGCACTTCTCCTGTTCTCCAAGAATTTTCAAAGATTATGGAGAGGGGTTCAAACATTTCTTCTGTTATCTCCTTCAGTACTCTGGGGTGTAATTCATCTGGACCTGGAGACTTGAATTCATTTAGGTTAGCTAAGTGTTTCCTCACTATCTTTCTGTTTATAGATATCCTGGATTCTTCTATTCCCTTAATAGGACAGTGAAGAACAGTTGAAGTTACATTTCCTTTCTGAGAGAAAACAGATGCAAAATAGGAATTTAAAAGTTTGGCCTTCTCAACATCCTGTCTTACCATTTCATCATTTTCCTCCTGTAAAAATCCTATAGCATCTTTGACTTTTCTTTTACTTTTGACATATCCCCAAAATCCTTTATTATTGCTTTTGACATCTCTTGCAAGCCTCAATTCATTGTCAGCTTTAGATAATCTGATTTGTGCCCTGCAAGTTCTGCAGACAGCATTATATTCTTCTTTAGATATGCCTCCCTCTTTCCATTTTATAAACATTTTTTTCTCCCTTTTTAGCATGTGCTTAAGTTCTGTGTTCATCCATCCTGGCTTCCTTAAATGCTTCCTATTCTTCCCTCTTTTCGGAATTGTTAACAATTGTGCTTTGAGAATTTCATTTTTCAAGATTTCCCATCCTTCCTGGACATTTTTGTCTTTAAGGATATCCAGCCATTGGATCCCTCCAATTCTCTTTCTGAATCCCTTAAAATCTGCCTTTCTGAAATCTAACCTTGACGTCTGAGTCTTCACAGGTCTTCCTCCTCTAGTTATCCAAAATTCTAAAATAGCATGGTCGCTACCTCCTAGGGTCCCAGCCACTTTTACCTCCTCAACCATTTCCTCCCTGTTTATAAGGATTAGATCCAAGGTAGCAGTTCCCCTTGTTTTCTCCCCTACCTTTTGGAAGATAAAGTTGTCAGCAAGAGAGGATAAGAATTTCCTTGACCTGTTAGTTTTGCCTGAGAGAGATTCCCAACAAATATCTGGATAGTTGAAATCTCCCATGACAACTATGTCATATTTTTTGGAGAACTTGGCCATTTGATGCATAAAGAGTTCATCCATTTCTTCAGCTTGCACAGGCGGCCTGTAGTAAATGCCTACAATGGTGTCCTTTCATTGTTCTGTCCTTGTATTCTTACCCAAACAGTTTCCACAGAACTCCCAGTCTCTGAAGCTTCAATCTCTGTGCAGATATACGCGTTTCTAACATACAATGCGACACCTCCTCCTCGTTTATCAAGTCTGTTTCTTGCAAATAAGTTGTATCCTTCTAGTCTTGTATTCCAATCATGTGTATTGTCCCACCAAGTTTCAGTGATTCCAATGACATCATATTTCTTTTCCTGTGTTAGTAGTTCCAATTCTCCTTGTTTGTTGCCCATGCTTTGTGCATTAGTATAGAAACATTTTAGTTTGTGATTGGTTTCTCTTTCTCCAATATTTGTATTAATTAGATTCTTTTGTCTTTGTTCTTCCTTTCCACTTCTAATAGCAGAGTTCTCAATAGCATTTGTCAGGTGTATGGCTTTTTCTGGTCTTTTGCTTTCCTTCCCATGTTGTTCTAGTTTAAAGCTCTCCTTACAAGTGTAGCAAGGCGACTTCCAAATACATGTTTTCCAGTCTTCGTAAGGTGCACCCCATCTCTAGCAAGTAGTCCATCGTAAAGGTAATTCACTCCGTGATCCATAAATCCAAATCGTTGCTGATGGCACCATCGACGTAGCCAGTTGTTCACCTGCAGAATCTTATTCCACCTCCTTGTTCCATGGCCATCCACTGGGAGGATGGAAGAGAAGACCACCTGCGCTCCCAGTTCTTTCACTTTCTTGCCTAAGTCTTCAAAGTCTCTGCAGATGGTTTCCAGGTCGTTTCTTGCGGTGTCATTTGTCCCCACATGTAGTAGCAGGAATGGGTAGTCATCTGTAGGTCTGAAGAGTCCTGATATCCTGTCAGACACATCTTTAATTTTTGCACCTGGAAGTCAGCACATTTCTCTTGAAGTTATATCCGGTCTGCAGATAGCGGCCTCTGTTCCTCTCAACAGGGAATCCCCCATGACCACCACTCTCCGTTTCTTCTTCACAACATTTTTCTTTCTCCATCCAGGAGGACTCTGAGGGCGTACAAGGTTGCTGTTTGTGGGCAAAGTCTTATCCTGATGTATTTCTTCATCGTTTTCCTGCGTGAGAGCCTGGTACTGGTTCCTGAGAAGTATGGGTGCTGACTGCCTCCCGATCCTCCTGCTTCTCTGGGTCACATGTCTCCATTCCTCTGTTTCTTCAGGTGCACTTCGAATTTCTTCTCTTTCTGTAACATGAAGAGATAATTCTGCTCTGTCTAAGAACTCTTCACCTTCCTTAATGATCTTCAACGTAGCTAACCTCTCTTCGAGATTTTGCAACTTTTCCTCCAACAGGGACACAAGCTTGCATTTGTGGCAAGTGAAGTTTGGCTTTTCCACTGGTAAGTCTGTGAACATGTAGCAAGAAATGCAGCTCACCAAATGGCTCCTGGCCTCTTCCATATTGAGATTTCTTAAAAACGATGAAAGATGAGCCAAAATGATGAGCCAATATTCAATATCCTCCATCCCATAGTCCAGTGCCCATATACCCATCACACATCCTCCATCTCATAGTCCCATGCCCATATACCCATCATACATATCCTCCATCCCATAGTCCTGTGCCCATATACCCATCATACATCCACCATCCCATAGTCCCGTGCCCATATACCCATCATACATATCCTCCATCCCACAGTCCAGTGCCCATATACCCATCACACATCCTCCATCTCATAGTCAACCATTATGACATCATAATGAGCGGCGGGGTTTGATGACATCAGCGTCGCCATGGCAACCATTGTGACATAATGAGGGGCGGGGCTTGATACGCGCACACTGTTTCCCCATTATGTAGATAGGGGCATTATGACATCATAATGAGGGGCGGGGATTGACGCACACACACTTTTTCCCCATTATGTAGACAGGGGCAAAATTGTTTAGTGAATTGGAACGCGCGGGGTTAAAATTTCGCCTCACAACATAGCTTAGGACGCTCTCGGGGTCCAGACGTGTGACTGCCAAATTTTGTGGCTGCAGCTGCGACGGTGCGGATGCCTATCCCGGACATACAGACACACATGCATACATATACACTTTGAGCTTTATTTATTATATATATATATATATATATATATATATATATATATATATATATATATATATATATAATATTTTTTTTGTCAAATCCTGGCTCTGACCTGTGAAAGATAAATTACATACTAAGGCTCCTAACACTATAATACTACCTTAGGTGGCTGTTATAGCTGTTAAAAGGGCACAGCCTTTTGGGAGATTCGGGTTCAACTCCCAGCTCTACCCTGTTGGAAAGTAATATACCAGTAGTCCTGGGGCAAGACTAATAACACTACAGGGTGGGCCATGTCGGGATCCCTCAGATTACTCTTTCATCTGAAGGACCGATGTTCTTGGGTGTGAAGCATCATATGTCTCTAATTAAATCAGCTCCGTCGAGAAGAACTACACAGACACCAGCTGTATAATACCACTCGGGATGCCTGCCAAGACGCCTCTGGCTTATCAGTTAGGCTTCCGTCTTTTATAGTAAAGAATTTAAACATTTTACAGACATGCGCAGTACAAATGATTTTACAACTTGTTTTCGACAAAGAAAGTCATTTAGGCGAAAAAGCAGAGGTATTTGACCTTGGTTCACAAGGGAGATGTCTGAGACATCTCCTCGAAGAACAGATAAGGTTTTAAACAAGAGAATGCAACATAGACAGAACTCAATTTAACTCCTTCAGTTCCTATCATTCCCCCCTTTGACATCTTCATTTTCCACAATCTGGAACACTGGATCCTGCAACAACAGCGGATAGTGGCTCGTTCACCAGGTACTATCCCAGGCCGACGGGTTGCCCAAGGGAGACAGGTCTTCTACCTTCTCCATCCCCAGATACTGAAGCCACGTCCATCATTGCAAGAGTACGCTCCTTCATGCCAGAAATGAGATGTCAATCTAGGACTCAAAGGAATAATAGTTAAATTCTTGTTGTTTACAGTCAAACTTCCTTATCTATTTCTACATCTTTTCTTGCATACAGAGATACACCAAAAAACAAGTTTCAATAGCACATATATTACGAAGATACAAACAACAATACGTAATAGACTTAGTATAATCCCAGCTATCCAGCCTCCAATACCCTTAAACCAATTAGCTGGATTAAGAAAGGAGAATGTATCTGACCACCAACTATCCTTAGTACGATCATTGTCTTTATCGTACTGATCTCTAAGTTTTTGAACATCCTCTATTTTCAATTTTAACTTTATAATGCTGTTGGGATCTATATAATGACAGCAAGCTGGTCCGATGACTTGACACATACCTCCTTGCGCTGCAGTTAAATAATCTAATACTATGGTATGCTGATTAGTGACTATGATGAGCTGATTTTGAACAGCAACAGTGGTGTTCAGTATATCCAATATATCCCATATTTGGTCATCTAAGTAATCTGTAGCCCTGACTAATTTATCCCACATTTGAGTAATCATAGGATAAATAAAAATAGAGCTGACAATTTTATTAGCCACACTCATCTGCACTATATGTGGTCTCCCAGAGAGGTGAGGTGTATTGTCAGCAGCTCTTTTGTACAACGTGTGTTTAGGTATGCTCTGAGTATTCAACTGGTCATTCGGAATAACAAAGGTAGCTGGAGTCAAACGACCCAGAGTACAAGCACCTTTTACCCCTACTGGCAACCATTTATATGCATTGTCTCCACATATCCAGTACATGTCACTAGGTAGGTCCCATAGGGCTGAATGTTGTAATACCAGTCTATGAACTAAATCTATGAACGCAGATACATTCTGAAGCATACACCAATTTGGAAGTTGTCCTAAAGGGCTACAATACCCTACATCGGGATTTCTACAGGTGGGAGTTCCTTTCTCATATCCAGATGACTCGTTGCAAGGTATATTACCTGAAATATTAAAACAAGTTTCATTATTGCCCTGGGGAAATAAATTGGAATACTCCCAGGATGTATTATGCAACCTTCTTTCTAGCAGTATTGGTTTGAAGGCATCAGTAGAGTGGGAAGTTACATTAAAACTAACTTGTAGGCCATACATTGGAATTTGCCCCAGGTAGGTTAATCGAGTTCTATTCCTGGGTACCCAAGCCCCCCCTTTATATGCCAGATATTGAAGGTATGTATTACTTCCTGAAAGATTACCCTGCCACCAAGGGTATCCTACCCATCCCACAATAGGTATACCAACAGTTGTGTTCCATAACTTCACATTATTTGTGGCATTATTAGCAAGTGTATCAGAACAACTGGTCCAGGCAAATAATTCCTCGGGTGGCACAGGAATAACAAGGAACGGAATACTAGTGGCCGATATTGGTGAATGTGTGCAGATCCAGCAATCTGCTGGAGACTGAGTGTCTTTTGACCAATCATTTAGTATTTTTTCATGATGTTGTATAAACTTATTATTCAAGGACATTGGAGAATTTAGACTGTCCCACGCAGCTACCATTATTACAGATAATGCAACAAAACCAAACCAAAACATTATGCACTCTTATGCTTTGTTAATTCCTGTGGCTAGTTTGCAATGCGATGCGTGGATCCAGGTTGGTTGTCCTTCCAACTTAACAGAAGTAGGCGTCGTCAGGAGTACTTGGTAAGGTCCTTGATATCGGGGTTCAAGGGTCTTTCTGGAGTGTTTCTTGACATATACGTAATCACCAGGTTGTAGACAATGAGTTCCTTCCACACTATCTGGATCTGGAGTGGAAGAGAAAACTAGAGAATGCATTTGAGTTAAATGCTTTTGCAACTGGATTACATAACTTGTCAAATTATCCACATTGAGTGTTAAGACCTGTGGGTAGTACAACCCTGTGTTCGGTGGTCTTCCAAACAGTATCTCGAAGGGTGACAGTTTAGCTTTCCCCGTGGGTGTGTACCTTACTGAGAATAATGCTAATGGGAGACACTCTGGCCATGGTTTATGGGTTTGTTCCATGGTTTTCTGTATTTTCAATTTTAGTGTCCCGTTCATTCTCTCTACCTTCCCTGAACTCTGTGGGTGGTAGGGTGTATGAAATGCTTGTTCTACACCTATCATTTGCATTACATTTTGCATTACCTCAGCAGTGAAATGTGTGCCTCTGTCTGATTCAATTGTTTCAGGGACACCGAATCGTGGTACTAGTTCCATCACCAGCTTCTTTGCAGTGGCTCGAGCTGTAGCCGTTTTCACCGGGTAGGCCTCTGGCCATCCAGAGAAGAGATCTACACATACTAGGATATTTGCATACACTCCTACCTTGGTAGCTGTATGTCGTCAATCTGCCGTCTCTGAAACGGGTAGAGAGGCCTAGGTGTCGCTTTCTTAGGGACTTTTACTGTTTTACCTGGGTTGTGCTGTGCACAGATGAGGCATGATTGTACAAGTTTCGCGGCTGCGCAACTGAAGCCAGGAGCGATCCAGAAGGCATCTACCATGGCACACATGTGACTTTTTGAGGTGTGATTGGGGCCATGTGCTGCTTGCGCCATGATTGGGAACAGGGACTTTGGTGGGCACATTTTATCCTTATTCTCCCATACTCCATTTGAGTTCAGCTCAGCTCCCAGTCTCCCCCGGTGTACCTTCTCTGTTTGGGCAGCCTTTTGCTGGAGGGATTTCAGGACATCTAGACCCAATGTGGCTGGAATACGCTGACTCCCCGCCACCGTCCACTGCTCTCTCTAGGCCGCCTTGTGCTATTTTAGCAGCCTCGTTCGCCCTTCTATTGCCCTCTACCTCCACGGAGTCACCTTTGTGTGTGCTTTTACCTTGACAATGCCAACCTGGACTGGTAACATCAATGCCTCCATCAATTGTTTCACCAGCTCTGCATTTTTAATGGGCTTCGAATCTGTGAAAATATTAGCGACTTTACCTGCAGCGGCTCTACACGCCTCAGTGAGTGCCTTCAACTCTGCCTCCTGCGCCGACATGTGAGGAGAGAGTGGTTCCGCTCGGATTACCTCATGTGAGGATACTACTGCATATCCACTGTAGAATCGTCCATCCTGGTGGTATCTGGGGCCATCTACAAAAAAGAAACTCAAAGTCTGCATTAGGAACAGGTTTTTCATGAACGTGTGCAAACCCAACTGTCTCCTGACTCATCAGTTCTATGCAGACATGTTCATGCGTCATGTCAAAGTATCCTTCCTCACTTGCCAATACGGTCACCAATTCCCCCTTTTCTGAATCCACAGGCAGGAGGGTGGCTGGATTCAGAACGTTACATCTTTTGAGGAGTGACATACTCAGGAATTAGTAGAGCACACTCAAGTCGGAGCTGTCTGGCCATAGACAGATGTTTTGGTTGAACTTGTAGGAGTATGGCATGGATGTCATGTGGGGAATAGATTGTCAAAAGAAACGTCAGTGTCATCTCACATGCCTTCCCTATTACGTCTCCACTTTTTTCCTTGTGCTCCAGCATACATGACAGGTCGTTTTATTATCCTTGTTTGCTCAATTTCTTTAGCTACCTTAAGGAGGTCTTTCGGATCTACATGTCTCCATTCAGGTCTGGCTGTCTGTACTGCGTCTCGTAAGTCTTTGTTCATACCGTCAATGAATGCATTCACCAGTATTCTAACATCAAGTGGGTTTATGCAAATGTACCCCATGTCTGCCCATTTCAGCTGTAACCGTCCAAGGTATATCTCTACTCTCTCTCCTCTTTGCTGTGTCACATTAGTCAGGAGTACAGACTGCTCTGATTGTTCCACTGCAGCCCATTTTCTTAGTGACTCACAGTACGTCTCCCCAGATCGTGCAGATTTATCATCCATGCCCCAAGCCTGATTCTTTGTCACATCTGTGTGTCTTAATTATATGATCTAGTGCGTCACCTGCCTTTAAACTCACCAACCTCTCTAGGTCTGCCCAGGTACACTTATATGTCTGCTGTACTTCCTTTATGTGTCTGTAAAACGGGAATGGTTGGTCTTCAGGGGCAGGCAGCTGCTTCAGCAAAGCTAGCTGGTCAGAGGGGCTCCAGGGATAATACACCTGTATCTTTCTTATTCTAGTCACACTTCTAGGTCCTGATGGGGTTGGCCGTCTGATGTCTACTGTCAGCTTACTCCTCAAGGGCCAATGTCCCCACTACCCACTATCCACACTATTATGTCAGCTTCTTATGATCTTGTCTGGATAGGATTTAGTGCAATTCTCTTAGGTCAGTAGCACAGGTCACACAAGTAGCTATTCAGTCTGGGTTTGTCTGATTCTGACCACTGTGTTTACAAGTCCATCTGTTTTGTCTGGGTCTCTGGTTACACTTTGTCAATCAAACATTCATAATACACCTTCCACACTGCTGCACATTCTCAAGCATCATTTATTCACTTGCTATTTTCTTCACTTGTCTGTGCCTTTTTGTACATCCAAACATTCACACTCTGGTATTTTTGCCTTTTTCAATATTTGTCCCACTTGTTTTACTGCTTCCTTCCTTCTCTGTCTTTTGTAATTTGACACAATTTTCTATACAAATCAATCACACAACTAGAAGCAGGTTCAAACACATTAATGACCAAGCAATCACTTACAATTCCCTTCTAAATTAGGCACCATATCTTACTTTTAACTTCCAATCTTCAATTAAGTACTGTTGCTTTAAAATGCACAAATCTTTCAGCGCGTACCTTACGGATAGAATTACAGAGAATTTTGAGCACAACTCACACTCAGCAGAGATAAGAGCGAAGGGAGAAGAAAAACTACGCAGCGCCATCCTTCACCCCTCCCATCAGAATGCAGCGTCGTCCTTCACAGAATTCTGTAGTTCTTTAGACTTATCAAAATCAATTTCTACAAAGAAACTCAAAATCACGGGATTTCACTGTAAGGGCAGATAACTGTATAATGAGATTAACCATGTCTTGCCCTTTTTCTGGCCAAATGCATTCAGGAAACTTTACAATGTAATGCCACATATAACACGAACTATATCATTACTCAATTCATTCAGTCTCAGATGTAGATTTGAAATATCTATAACGCATCTGTCCGGGATTCCACCACAACTAGAAAGGTCACAAATCTCTTGACACAAAAATGATGTGTGATGATTCATTCATACGTGCTCATTCACTGATTTTTTTTTTTTTTTACTCAATTACTCATCTCTCATCTTATTCAGAGGTTCTCATAGACATATATACAAGGATTCACACAGCCTGCCTATCTTGCACTTTGGATTTGATTAATACTTTTTCCAGGTTCTTTGCTGCACTACTTCCATATCTATCCTCAATTATATCACATAACCGATTTCCTTCTTCAGGTGTCTTTCCCTGACTGTTCCCCATTTTATCTTTTATTCTTATCCTGTTTCTCTTGTTGTCTTCCTGTTAGTCCCCTGCCTTAGGTGGTGTATTGGGTAAGCTCAAGACTAGGCTCTACTATACCTCGTTACCTTCTTCCTAAGGTGCTAACAGGCTAAATGGAGTGTCTGTTCCTCGGTGTACTACGTGTTTCGTGTACTTATATGCTATGTAGCATCCGAACAGAAATACTCCCACAACACACAGGATTGTAAACAAAGTATCCATCTACTGGGGTTCTTCAGTCATATCCTGTCACAGGCTCATTTCACGGTCCTGTGCTCATTCGGTCACACTCTTATCTGTCACAAGGTTTATTCGTAAAGGGTGTTGATTTAAGCTTAGGCGGTGACCTCCCCGAAAGGACGCTGTCACATGACCCAGTTAGGCAATATCACCACTCTTTGAACGAATACCTACTGTGCAGCTTATTTGTCTACTTTTCACAACCTTTCAAATCAAAGTAGCCATTCAACAACCTCCTCTATTCCTAGTGCGGAATCGTCTATTGTGAAAAACTTGTCCGTCCGGGCTGCGCAGTATGAACTGTTCACCCAGCCTTATATTCCGTAATGTCAGACCTCTCCCATTTTGATTTGCATCAGCTCTTTTTCTAAAAATAGCTGTGCACACACAGAACCTACAGTAACCTCTCATTCGAGCAGAAATTACATATGCGTGTCACACCCGATTTCCTCAGAGTTCTTATATGGACCTGATTTTACGGCCCCCTCCTCTACTAGATTCCCCTTTATACGGACCTTAGTTATAATGATAGATTATGAAGAGCAGAGAAGAGAAAAATTGATCTCTTACCTGGCCAGGTGTTTAGGTCTGCTGTTCACAATTTCATCAGTAACTGGAGTGGTCTGTAGATCGGGTAGTCTTGGAGAGGTGCCTATATCAGGTCCCTGTTTCGGGCGCCAGGAAACTGTCGGGATCCCTCAGATTACTCTTTCATCTGAAGGACCGATGTTCTTAGGTGTGAAGCACCATATGTCTCTAATCAATTGCTCCGTCGAGAAGGATAACACAGACACGGCTGTATAATACCACTCGGGATGCCTCTCAAGACGCCTCTGGCTTATCATTTAGGCTTCCGTCTTTTATAGTAAAGAATTTAAACATTTTACAGACATGCGCAGTACAAATGATTTTACAACTTGTTTTCGACAAAGAAAGTCATTTAGGCGAAAAAGCAGAGGTATTTGACCTTGGTTCACAAGGGAGATGTCTGAGACATCTCCTCGAAGAACAGATAAGGTTTTAAACAAGAGAATGCAACATAGACAGAACTCAATTTAACTCCTTCAGTTCCTATCAGCCATTTATATGGATACACTTAAATAAAATGGGAATGGTTGGTGATATCAACTTCCTGTTTGTGGCACATTAGTATATGAGAGGGGAAAAACTTTTCAAGATGGGTGGTGACCGTGGTGTTCAATGTGCTGCCCATTGTGTTGGATTGTCAATGCAACCCTCTTCTCCCACTCTTGACACACTGATAGCAACACCGCAGAAGAAATGCTAGTCTAAGGGGGTCAGATTCCTTGTAGGAAAGCTCGGACCTGACACCCATATGGTGGGGCACCATTTTGCTGGAAAAACTCAGGGAACATGCCATCTTCAGTGCATAAAGAGGGCAACACATGATCATATAGCAATTTCAGATATCCAGTGGCATTGAGGTTTCCATTGATGAAGAATGGCCCCACTATCTTTGTACCCCATAATACCACACCATACCATCAATTATGGGTGTCAGGGTCCGAGTTTTCCTACATGAACAGTTTCCTGGAAAGTGGATTGATCATTGTGGGCCAGTTGAATGGCCACCAAGGTCTCCCGATCTGACCCCCGAAGGCAATTGTCAGTGCTGTGAAGATACAAGATGTGCAGCATCTGAAACAACGGATACTGGAAGCCTGTGCTAGCATTTCTTCTGTGGTGTTGCTGTCAGTATGTCAATAGTCGGAGAAGAAGGTTGCATTGACAATCCAACACAATGGGCAGCACTTTAAACACATTTTATAAGTAGTCATAAACTTGTAAATAACTCATGAAAGAATAAAGTTATGATAAAACCAAGCACACCATTGTTTTTCTTGTGAAATTCTCAATAAGTTTGATGTTTCACATGACCCTCTTACCATTGCAAAAAAATAAAGTTGGATCCAAAATGGCCAACTTCAAAATGGCCACCATGGTCACCCCATCTTGAAAAGTTTCCCCCCTCTCATATACTAATGTGCCACAAACAGGAAGTTGATATCACCAACCATTCCCATTTTATTTAGGTGTATCCATATAAATGGCCCACCATGTACAGTGCCTCCACACAGTATAATGTTCCCACAGTACCTCCATTCCCCCACACATTATGATAGTACAAGATGCCCCACACAATATTCTTCCACCCAAGCCACTAGATAATAAATCCTCACTTAAACCCCATTCTTGATACCATACAGTGCCACTTTCTTGATTCCGACACACAGTATAATTTTTCCACAGTACCTCCATCCCCAATTTATGGGGGGTGTTTTTCCATGTAATATATGGAAGCCTACAAGAAAATGCTAAAAAAAACACAACATAATATAAAGAGAAAATAAAGCACTGTACTTGGAGACATTATCAAATAACTCCTGTCTTGTTCTTACAAAAAATCTTTTCTAAAAGCCTCAAACTTCTGTGTGTGACTCAGACCTGAGATCTAACGTGATAGAAGATTACAGTGCGGGGAAGACGGGAAACCTTCATATAGACGGCCGGTGGGGATGGAGTCAGTGACGGACTCTGGCCAAATATGTTTCTAGAGCCGTAGTAGAAGATGAAGATGTCGTCCTCATCATGAAGTAGTTATTTCTCCTGTCCCGTGTAATGAATATCTCCTGCAGTATTGCTAATGCCGATTCCAGTGTCGGGAAATGAGACGAGAATTAGCGTTATGGAAGATGAGTCTATGAGGAACGTATTCAGCTGCCGACTCCGAGGGAGAAACTGCTTGTTGTCTGTGGCCTAAATATATAGGTTTTATTAGTAGATGTAAAGAAGGAAACTAAATACTGTAAAATAATAAATCTCCTCGTATGTTTCCCTTATTATCTCCAGTAATTGTATTATTACACAGGATTTTTATGATGTTACATCGGCTCATCTTCTTCTCATTCAGTTCTCTACAATATCGGATCCTCTCAGTGAAGATCTTCTATATAAGAGAATTTTCGTGATTTACCGATCAAGGATGGATATGGACAGAGACAAGATGACGGAGGGGATATTACACCTCACCCTAGAGATCCTCTTCCGGCTTACTGGAGAGGTGAGAGATTCTGATGACGTCACATTACATCTCTCTTATCTATGGGAATAACAGATGGACAGAACTGGAGAGGTGAGGACTCTGGAAATGTCTGTAGTGAGATTTATTAATGTGTCTCTCCATAACCAGGATTACACAGTAGTGAAGAAGACCTCTAGTGATCGCTGTCAGGACCCTGTGTCTGAGGGAGGGGGAAGACCGCTGAGCCTAATCACGGGGCCTCCACCTCACCCCCTGATACATGAGGACATTAATGACCAGAAGATCCTAGAACTCACCTACAAGATGAATGAGCTGCTGACTGGAGAGGTGACACTGCTGGGAATGCTGGGACATTATACAGTAACGCTATGAAGGGATCGGGGGGATGATGGTATCATTGTATGTGTCAGGTCCCTATAAGATGTCAGGATGTCGCTGTTTATTTCTCCATGGAGGAGTGGGAGTATTTAGATGGACACAAAGATCTGTACAAGGACGTCATGATGGAGGTTCCGCAGCCCCTCACATCACCAGGTAATAGACAGGACTAAATACACACGGCCTATAATTATCTGTATGTAAAGAATGAATTCAGTCCCTGTATGTGTTTCCTCCAGATCTATCCAGTAAGAGGACAACACCAGAGAGATGTCCCCGTCCTCTTCTTCCACAGGACTGTGAACAAGAAGATCCCAATGTTCCTCAGGATCATCAGGTAGATGGAGAGAAGGTGTCAGGAGATCTCCCCTATGATGTGTAGACGGCTGTGAAGGTCTTGTGCTCAGTCTTGTTTTATCTACCAGTATTATATGTTTTGGAAAAGGAAAGGATATGTTTCCAGCATACCAACTAGTTAAAATGAAAAAAGTTTATTTGGACATGATTAAAAACAACCTGACTAAGGATGTGTGCACACGTTGCGGATTCTGCTACGGATCCGGAGCGGTTTTGGCCCTGCCGATCTGCAGCAGTTTCTGCTGCATTGTACAGTAGCATTGTAATCAATGCAAAACAAAAAAACGCAGTGCACATGCTGCGGATTTTTCCGTGCGGATTTGCTGCGGTTTTTTATCCTCAGCATGTCACTTCTTTGTGCGGAATCCGCAGCGGTTTGACATCTGCTCCATGATCAGGTGTCAAAGCGCAGGGGAAAACCGCAGGCTAATCCGCAGGTAAAACGCAGGTCTTTTGACCTGCGGATTCAGCCAAATCCGCAGCAGAATCCGCAACGTGTGCACTTACCCTAAGTGCGCACGTTTGCGCAACAAAACCGCGTCAGGTTGTTTTATTGTTTTATTTTTAATCATGTCCAAATAAACTTTTTTTTCATTTTAGCTAGACGAGAATAAGCGTTATGGAAGATGAGTCTATGAGAAACGTATTCAGCTGCCGACTCTGAGGAAGAAACTGATTGTTGTCTGTGGCCTAAATATATAGGTTTTATTAGATGTCAGGGAAGAACGCAGTATGTTGTAAAGTAATAAAAATAACATTGCTGCTTAGATCCTCACCAGTCTCTGTATTACTTGGTCATTCCCAACCAACTTGTGATTCCTACAGCCAATCATTTGCTGAAGCAGTGAGTAACATAGCCAGTGTTTGGGAGCATGGAGGAGATGTGTTAGTCAGCAATTCAACTTATGTTCCAGTCCATAAAAGACTAGCGAATACAACATCTACATGTTCTATCTCCTCATGTTTCCTTTAATATTTCCAATAATTGTATTATTACACAGGATTTTTATGATCTTACGTCGGCTCATCTTCTTCACACTCAGTTCTCTACAATATCGGATCCTCTCAGTGAAGATCTTCTATATAAGAGAATTTTCCTGATTTACCCATCACAGATGGATATGGACAGAGACAAGATGGCGGAGAGGATATTACACCTCACCCTAGAGATCCTCTTCCGGCTTACTGGAGAGGTAAGAGATTCTGATGACGTCACATTACATCATTCTTATCTATGGGAATAACAGATGGACAGAACTGGAGAGGTGAGGACTCTGGAAATGTCTGTAGTGAGAATTATTAATGTGTCTCTCCATAACCAGGATTACACAGTAGTGAAGAAGACCTCTAGTGAGCGCTGTCAGGACCCTGTGTCTGAGGGATGGGGAAGACCCCTGAGTCCAATCCCAAGGCCTCCATGTAACCTCCTCGTATATGAGGACATCAATGACCAGAAGATCCTAGAAGTGACCTACAAGATGATTGAGCTGCTGACTGGAGAGGTGACACTGCTGGGAATGCTGGGACATTATACAGTAATGCTATGAAGTCATCGGGGGATGACGGTGTCATTGTATGTGTCAGGTTCCTATAAGGTGTCAGGATGTCGCTGTCTATTTCTCCATGGAGGAGTGGGAGTATTTAGAAGGACACAAAGATCAGTACAAGGACGTCATGATGGAGGTTCCTCAACCCCTCACATCACCAGGTAATAGACAGGACTAAATACACAAGGGCTATAATTATCTGTATGTAAAGAATGAATTCAGTCCATGTATGTTTTTCCTGCAGATCTATCCAGTAAGAGGACAACACAAGAGAGATGTCCCCGTCCTCTTCTTCCACAGGACTGTAAACAAGAAGATCCCAATGTTCCTCAGGATCATCAGGTAGATGGAGAGAAGGTGTCAGGAGATCTCCCCTATGAGGTGTAGACGGCTGTGAAGGTCTTGTGCGCAGTCTTGTTTTATCCACCAGTATTATATGTTTTATACTTGTGTAATGAGAGCGGTGGAGATGGCAGGATTAGAGCTGATCATAGATGTGACTTCTCCATCTATCTGTGACTTTTACAATATTTGTTTCAGGGTGAAGATCTGACCCCTATTAATACTACAGAGACATATGTGCGGGGAGATGAGAGGTGTAAAGAGGAGATTCCTATATATGACTACCCAGGTGAGTAGTAACCACTAAATGCAGAGAAGTCACAAATTCTTCCTAGTCACCGGCTGTGGCTGCTTTATCGATTGTCTATTCTGGTCGTATGACAATCATGTGATCACCATTTTGCCTCTAGACCACAACATTCTGCTCCATTTGGAAATGTTGAAGTTACTTTGAGAAATTGTTAAATCCTATAGAACTTACAACCTGGAGTATCCACCTACCCCCAGAGATTAGAAGATGCTGACCGTTACCTGCTGAGATCTGTAAACTAGAAAGCCAAATGACGTAGAATGTGCTGACAAGTTAAAAAATCACTTGAAGAAAAATATTATGATGGGCCTGTAAGAGAAAGTGGAGGGTAATGATGCTGTTGGTTTCCTAGATCCCTGATATCTTCTTGGATGAATCTCCCTTCTCTCCCTTCTGTGCTGATGAATGTGCTCATATGGTCCCTACAAGACCAGGTCCAGTCTTTCTGGCCAAACTTCGCTTTTATGATCATCAACATTAACCCCTTAGACCTGTTTCACACTTCAGTTTTTTCGGTCAGTCAAAATCCGCCAAAATAGCGGAAAACGGATCCGCAGGCGGCCTGACAGAAGCGGGGGACAGCGGATCGGCAGATGTACGGATCCGCTGATGGTAAAAATTTAAAGGAACCGCGCCTGGGGAAGGAGAGAGAGAGAGAATTTCAAACTTTTAGTTTTTGTACACTTAAATCACAGTGGTGTCACACAAATTAGTCTACTTTACATCGGCACAATTTTGGAAACATAATTTTTTTTTTGTTACAACATTATAAGGGTTAAAAGTTGACCAGCGATTTCTTTTTCCAGCAAAATTTACAAAACCATTTTTTTTAAGGGCCACCTCACATTTAAAGTGAGTTAGGGGGAGTCAATATAACAGAAAATACCCAAAAGTGACACCATTCTAAAAACTGTGCCCCTCAAGGTGCAAAACCACATTCAGGAAGTTTATTAACTCTTAAGGACCCGTCACACTAAGCGATACCACTAGCAATATCGCTATAACGTCACTGGTTTTTGTGACATTATAGCGATATTGCTAGCGATATCGCTATGTCTGATACTTACCTCCAACCGCTCCCCCGCTGGTTATCACTGATCGCGCGAGAACAGGCTGGACCGTTTCTCGTCATCAGCTTCCTGCTGGCCTACCTGCTGTGGAGACGAGCGACGCGTGGACGCGGGCGGGAGGACGTCTTCATCGCCTCGTCTGACAGGTAAGTAGCGACCCCCGACCCCTGCGATGTCGCTGGTGAGATCTGCCTGTGTGGCAGCTCTCTAGCAACCACTTAGTGATGTACCAGCGATCCTGACCGCGTCATATCGCTGGTCGGGAACGCTGGTACATCGCTAAGTGTGACAGTACCTTTAAGGTGCTTCATGAGAACTAAAGCAATGTGGAAGGAAAAAAGGAACATTTTACTTTATTCAAAATTTTTTTTACTTTGGAACCATTTTTTTTATTTTCACAAGAGTATCAGGAGAAAATGGACCATAAAATTTGTTGTGCAATTTCTCCTGAGTACGCCCATACCCCATATGTGGGAAAAAGCCACTGTTTGGGTGCATGGCAGGGCTCAGAAGGGAGGGAGCACCATTTGACTTTTTGAACGCAAAATTGGCTGGAATTAGTTGTGGCGCCATGTTGTGTTTGGAGACCTCCTGATGTACCTAAACAGTGGAAACCCCCCAATTCTAACTCCAACCCTAATCCCAACACTAACCATAAACCTAACCCCAACACACCCCTAACCGTAATCCCAACCATAACCACAACTTGAACCCTAGCCCAACCCTAACTTAAGCTCCAACCCTAACACTAACTTTAGCCCAACTCTAACCCTAAAAATGGAAATAAAATAAAAAATGTATTTATTATTTTACCTAACTAAGGGGGTGATAAAGAGGGGTTTGATTTACTTTTTTTTCATTGTGATCACTGTGATAGGGTCTACCACAATGATCAAAATTAAACAATAGGAAAAATCTCCTATTGTTTCCCAGGTGGCGGCCGGCAGATCTCGGCGGGCGCACTGTGCACGCGCCTGCCATTTTCTCCCGGGAGAAAACGTTGGTGGCTCAGGGGACTTCACGGGGGGTTTCAGGGACAACAGAGGTACTGGGGGGAATCGGGGACCCTATCTCTCTCTCCTCTCATGTGCGATCACATCAGAGGAGAGAGAAGTTAAATTGAAAAGCGGACTTTTTTTTGCGGTCGCTGTTATACCGTTATTAATGGTGATTTCAACACTGGGGTTGGTGAAAACAGATCTGAAACATTCTCTGGGGTCTCAGCTACCCCCGATAGCCGAGACCTGGAGAAATTCCAACTCTAGGGGGTGCCATACCCTTATTCCTCAGTGCAGTTAAAAAGTGGTGATGTGGTTTAAGTACCCTTAGCTGCCACCGTTAAAAGGTGTATCTGCGGTCGTTAACCCCTTTCTGACATCTGATGTACTATTCCGTCCATGTGCCCTGGGCCTGTATGACCATGGATGGAATGCGGCCGGCTGTCAGCTGATTCTCATAGCTGACACCCGGCACTAAGTGTGTTATGATTGAGTCACCGAGGAGGAAAAAACAAAACACAAGCTCAGCCCAGAAAATCAGAGAGGTTGGAAACTAGCGGATTGCAGACCCCTAATCCTATCACACAACTAGCAGTAGCCGTGGAGTGTTCCTACAGTGATCCTAGACACCTCGTCACAGCCGGAGATCTAAATAAGCCTAAAGAGAGAAAAAGGAAAAACTGACTGCCCCAGAGCAGACCCCAAAGCAATAGGCAGCCCCCAACATATAATGACGGTGAAACGAGATGAAAACACTAACACAGATAGAAAGATAGGTTGAGCAAACGATGGGGCCCAAGCTAACTAAAAAGGACAGGACAGAAAAGCTGCTGTCTGCAATCCGAGAAAACCCTGCTAAAAATATTACCAACACAACTGATAAGCAAAAAGGACCCTGAAGTCACTAGAATTCAAACCCTATATCAGCACTCAGAATATTCTGAAAGCAGAGCAAAAGAGAACACAGATCAAAGAATAAGAATCCAGCACATCCCCGGCCGGGGATGGCTGAACTCAAAAAACAAGGTAAACAAAACCAAAACTAATAAGTTTTTGCTCTGCTATTGAACTTATCTTTGGGAAGCAGGAATCAGACTGGTCTCCAAGAATCCAGCAGAGAAATCACCAGCCGCTCAGAAGGGCATCGGCTGCCTTATATCCAATCTGAAGTTCCTGTTACCCAGTCACAATCCACCTGATCAGCTGTTTGGTTTCTTTCATCCAAATCAACCTCTCTACCTTCCTTCACCAGAAGAGGGAGATCCTCGGACACAAAAGGTGAATGAACAGATGAGCTCACAACAAAGTGCCAGGAGCATTCATAGACCGCTCCCGGCGCTTTAACCCGCGAAATGCTGCGATCGTTCACGATCGCAGCATTCTGGGAGCAGGCAAAGGGCTGACAGCCCCTCTGCCTTTGGATCGGAGACTCCATGGCATGATGCGGGGTCCTGATCGCTGCCATGGTAACCCGATGTCATCTTGACGACATCCGGGTTACCAGAGCTGAGAAGCTTCCCAGTCATGTGGAATGCATGATAAAGAAGTCTCTCAGGTCATTGCAGTAACTGCAGTGCTGACAGCTTCTATAGCATGCTATAAAAGCGATCAGCCTGTAAAAAATGATTTTCCCATAGTGGGACAAAGTGTAAAAGTTAGAATGAGGTAAAAAAAAATTTTTTAAATAATTGTAAAAATATTACAAAAAAATAATAACAAAAAATCTATATTTTTTTCTATCACTAAATAAATATGTGAATGAAAAAATAAAAATCTAAAGAATAAAAGTTCTCATATTTGGTATCACCACGTCTGTAGTGACCCAACCTATAATACTGTCTCACTACTTAACCCCTTTAGTGAACACCATAAAAAAAGACAAAAAGCAATGCATTATCAAACAAAAAGTGGAATAACACATGATCAAAAAGACGGATATAAATAAACATGGTACCGCCGAAAACGTCATCTTGTCCCACAAAAAACAAGCCCCTATACAGCTCAATCACCGGAAAAATAAATAAGTCAAAGCTCTCAGAATACAGCGATGCAAAAATAATTATTTTCCTCTTCGCCACGACAGCACCCACTGAGAGAGGGGATCCGCCCCCGGAACAGGAAACCTACAGAGAGATAAATGGGGCGGTCCCCCTCGCTCCCTCAGTTTTGGTTTCCTGTTCCTGTAAAGGAACCCGCAGAAGAGGATTCCTGGTCTGGTAGCCGCCTGCGTGCAGAATATGAGCAGCAGGGGCCCCAGGACCGGAGGCAGCGTCGGGTGGAGAGGTATATCCCCCCCCTAGAGCTGGTAATGCAAGTGAGGCCGGAGGTGAGATTGGTGCCAAGGCTCACTGGGGAGGACGGTGAAATACCCCCCCCCGAGGGGGGCGCATTACAGGTAACAATAACCGGCCGGGCAATTTCAGTGGTGCCCCCCCCCCCAGCAAAGGGCCCGAGCGTTTGTGCTGGGCAGCGCTTCCGGGGGTCATACCTGTGGAGGGGAGAAGGACCCCGTGTGTTGGTGGCGGGGTGCAGATACCCGGGAGGCACAGCGGGACAGCCGCCGCATCAGTGCTCTGCTGTGAGCGAGCGCTTCCCCAGCAGAGGCAACCCGGAAGTGAAGAGAACTTCCGGGGTCAGACAGGAGGCAAAGATCGCGGGAGAACGCCCGCGCATGCGCAGAAGCGCAAAAAAAAAAAAAAAAAAAGAGAGGAAGAGGAGCAGCTATAGCAGCGGCTATAAAAAGAAGCCACAAACGCAGCGGGGGTGCGCAGTCATGTCGTCCTTAGATGACCCAGCTTCGCTCCCGTTAGGTCAGCCAGTGCAATCCCCGCATGGCAGTAGACAGAGCAGTGCTACAAGGAGAAGTAGTAGCACCAGGAAAAGTGGCAGCTCCAGGAAGGAATCTAGTGGACCTTCCAGGCAAGATGAGCCCTTGGAGAAAAAACGCAAAGAAAAGAAGTCGTCCCATGCCTCGCCTCAGCCTGGGTCGCGGACCCCGCAGCCGGTAGTTTACTGACGAAACTCAAGGGTGAGTGTTTTGTGGTCAGAATATATAATTGATGGCCTTCTCTTTCTGGTCCATACCCCCTTTAGGCTAAAAGAACGGAGAAGGCGAAACAGAGAGTGTGCCTTATGTTCTCAGCCCCTCCCAGACGGCCACCCTAAGAGATTATGCCAATCATGTATTGAGGAGGCCTTACAGGAGGAGTCCTCACGAAAGAAGGAGGATATCCGGGCAATTATAAGAGAGGAGCTACGGGCCTTAGGCGGCTCCAGTAGTTTGGGGGGTCACTCCTCCGCAAGAGAAATATGTTTGCCAAGAGGAGGAGCCTCGCTGGCGTCAAAATCGCCATCTGAAACCGGGGAACTAGATTCCGACAAATCCCAGGAATACCTTTCCTCAGAGGACGAGGACCAAACGTGTTTCCCCACGGACAGTGTCAGTAATTTAGTGAAGTCTGTCCGAAATACCATGGGGTTGCCAGAAAGTAAGGACCCCAAGACCCCACAGGACATAATGTTTGCAGGCATTTCCCGTAGAAAGGTCCGGGCTTTCCCAGTGGTACCAGCTGTTAAAGAGCTAGTTAAAAGGGAGTGGGAAAAACAAGGTCAAAGAACCTTCCTCCCCTTAACGTCAAAGCGTAAGTACCCCTTTGACGATGAGGAGTTAATAGCCTGGTCAAGAGCCCCCAAGGTGGATGCGGCAGTGGCCTCTACCTCTCGTAGATCCTCTCTGCCGGTAGAGGATTCGGGAACCTTGGCTGATTCTTTGGATCGGAAAACCGATACATTTCTTAAAAGATCTTGGGAGGCATGCACGGCAGCCTTTAAGCCCGCAATAGCAGCCACATGTACGGCAAGATCATTGTTGTTGTGTCTGAATGACTTAGAGGACAATATTAAGAATGTAGTAGCTAGGAATAGACTTCTTTCCTCTATGCCCCTCATTAAGGGAGCAGCGGCCTTCCTCTCCGACTCCTCCGCGGACTCTCTCCGGTTATCGGCTAGAGCGGCAGGACTGACCAATGCAGGCAGTCGGGCCTTATGGTTGAAGGGGTGGAAAGGAGACACACAAACAAAAACTAGACTGTGTGCTATACCTTGCCAGGGTAAGTACTTGTTTGGCACGGAACTGGATGAGATTTTGACAAAAGCGGGGGAGAGGAAGAAGGGTTTCCCTAACCCGTGTATTCCGTTCAACAGGAGGGCCTACAGGAAGCCGCCGTTTGGTAAAAAGAAGGACTTTAGACCCCAGGACCGCTGGGGAAATAAGGACCCCAAACAAAAGGGCAACCTATTCGGGAAGCGTCCCTTCAGGGGAGACAGATCCCGATAAAATCATTATACCGGTAGGTGGCAGGCTATTAAAATTTAGCCGCCAATGGGAGAAGGTGACATCAAATCCATGGGCCATGAATATCGTGTCATCAGGCCTGAAATTAGAATTTGTTCGGTATCCACCGAACTCCTTCCTATTGACTTCCATGAAGTCCCTGACACAGCAGGAAGCGCTGGAGATGGAGATTGCAGTACTGCTAACTAAACAGGTCCTAGTAGAGGTCCCAGACGACGAAATAGGGATGGGCTTTTATTCTCCTCTATTTTTAGTCCCAAAACCAGATGGCTCTTACAGGACTATAATAAATTTAAAGAAACTTAATACCTTCCTAAGACTGAGGTCGTTTAAAATGGAGTCGATTAAGTCTGCAATAAAGCTTTTGTTTCCCAGGTGTTATATGGCAGTCTTGGACCTAAAGGACGCCTACTACCATCTCCCCATATATCGAGGGCACCAGAGGTTCCTGCGGGTAGCAGTCTGGTTCAACGGTCGGATTCAGCATTTCCAGTTTGCGGCAATGCCATTCGGGCTATCCATGGCTCCTCGGGGTATTTACAAAATTGATGCTGGAAGTAATGTCGTATGTAAGGCTGAATGACACCCTAGTTGTCCCTTACTTAGACGACCTACTCATAGTGGGGAATTCTGTTTCACAGTGTGAAGCGAGAATAGCTAGGATTATCTCATCCCTACAAACACTGGGTTGGCTAATTAACTGGGAGAAGTCCAGACTAGAGCCAGTGACCTGTCAGAGGTTTTTGGGCCTGCAAGTGGACTCCGTAACTGAGGAGTCCTTTCTGCCGAACGCCAAAGTAATGGCCATAATCGATAAGATACAGAATACTACAGGAAGACCCGTAATATCATTGAGACAGGGTATGTCCTTGCTGGGGTCCCTGATATCGTGCATTCCAGCGGTGCAATGGGCTCAGTTCCACTCCAGAGAACTGCAGTGGGCTATTCTGCAGGAGACAGATAGACTGCAGGGGCGGCTGGAAGGGAAGATGTCCCTATCGCCCGAGGTGGTTGAATCCCTAAAATGGTGGTTAAATCCTTCCAATCTATCGAAGGGAGTACAGTGGTGGGTGACTCCCTCCAAAATACTCACCACGGATGCCAGCCCCTTAGGTTGGGGAGCCCATCTAGAGGAGCACATGGTACAAGGCTGGTGGCGTGAGGATGAAATAGAGGCCTCCTCTAATGTAAAGGAGCTAACAGCGATTTTTTTATGTGATATCTCACTTTCTCCCGCAGTTAAGGGGCACCCACGTAAAGATCCAGACAGACAATACCACCGCAGTGGCCTATATAAACCGGCAAGGAGGCACGCGGTCAATGCCACTGATGTCTATCGCGGGAAAGATCCTGGAAATGGCCGAGGTCCATCTTCTCTCCTTGTCAGCTCTCCATATAAGAGGAGTAGACAACTCCCGAGCAGACTATCTCAGTCGCCAGGCCCTATACCAGGGCGAGTGGGTCCTCAGCAGACACGTCTTCGAAATGATAGCGTCAGAATGGGGCAGACCAGAGATAGACCTATTCGCAACCAGAGCCTACAGGCGCGTAAAAAGGTTTGCTTCACTCTACAGGTCGGACAACCCAGACATTCTAGATGCCCTCCAAGCACCCTGGGCATTCCAACTAGCCTATGCCTTCCCTCCAATGGTGCTACTACCAACAGTAGTCAGGAAAATAAGACAGGAGAGGGCGAGGGTCATCTTGATAGCCCCGTTCTGGCCAAAAAGACCGTGGTTTTCATGGCTGAGAGCCATGTCAGTGACCGACCCGTGGATCCTGCCGCTGCACCAGAATCTTCTCTCGCAGGGACCCTGCTACCATCCACAGGCCAAAGCCCTGCACCTAGCGGCCTGGAATTTGAAAGGGAGCTACTGAGGCAGAAGGGTTTCTCAAAGAACCTAATCAATACCCTGCTACAAAGCAGGAAGGAGTCCACAACAAAAATATATGCTAAGGTGTGGAGGAAGTTCCTGGCCTTTCACCCAACAAAACTAGCCGGTGAAGTACCCATTACGGCCATTCTAGAGTTTCTACAAAAAGGCCGAGAATTGAAACTCTCAGTGAGCACTCTAAAAGTCCACGTATCAGCCCTAGGAGCCCTGTTTAACTATAACGTGGCAGCAAATAGATGGGTGACTCGGTTTATCTCGGCTTGTCAACGAGCAGAACCGGTGCATATGCCTCGGCTACCAGCGTGGAACCTTACTCAAGTTTTGGATGCCTTCACTCAGGCACCGTTTGAACCCATAAGCTCAGCATCAGTGAAGTGCCTCTCATTGAAAACGGCTATGCTAGTAGCCTTAGTATCGGCCAGGAGGGTGAGTGATCTTCACGCTCTATCAGTAGACCCTCCGTTCTTGTTAATAACACAAGACAGTCTGATTTTAAGGACGGACCCGTCCTTCCTGCCCAAACGGGCAACTAAATTTCATAGATCTCAAGAGATATGCCTACCTTCATTCTATGAGAACCCGTCAACACAGGACGAGGAGAAATATCACACCTTAGATGTGAAGAGAGCCGTGCTAGCCTATCTAGATAGGACCAGTCCCTGGAGGCAGAGTAGGTCTCTTTTTGTCTCCTTCCAGGGCAGCAGAAAGGGGTCTGCAGTTACAACGAGCACGATATCCAGGTGGATTAGAGATGCGATCACGATGGCATATTTGGCAAAGGGAGAAGACCCTCCACTGGGGATTAAGGCGCACTCCACTAGAGCCATATCATCCTCCTGGGCCGAGAGGGCGAACGTCCCAATTGAACAAATATGTAAGGCTGCAACCTGGTCTTCTCCATCTACCTTTTATAGTCACTATAGACTAGATTTGTCCTCTACTGAGGATCTAACTTTTGGTAGATCAGTCCTTAACACGGTGTGCCCGCCCAAGTGATTATCTCTGGAAATCTCTCAGTGGGTGCTGTCGTGGCGAAGAGGAAAAACCGGATTACTTACCGGTAATACTCTTTTGTAGAGTCCACGACAGCACCCGCTCACTTCCCTCCCGTAAGAATTTTTCACACATTGGTCTCCTTGGTGGTGGAGATTATGATTTAAGTTAGATATGTGATTAAACTTAGTAAGCTTAAAACTGCATAGGGGTAAGATAGATGAATCGCCCAAACAGTTTGACTAAAACATGTATGGCGGTTCCTCCGTTGTTCTCGGTAACACAAACTGAGGGAGCGAGGGGGACCGCCCCATTTATCTCTCTGTAGGTTTCCTGTTCCGGGGGCGGATCCCCTCTCTCAGTGGGTGCTGTCGTGGACTCTACAAAAGAGTATTACTGGTAAGTAATCCGGTTTTTTTATATAAAACAGTTTTTATTGTACAAAAGCGCCAAAACATAAAAAAAAATTATATAAATGAGGTATCGCTTTAATCGTACCAACCTGAAGAATAGAACTGCTTTATCAATTTTACCACACGTAGAATGATATAAATGCCCCCCCCCCCAAAGACATTCATGAATTGCTGGTTTTTGTTCATTCTGCCTCCCAAAAATTGGATTAAAAGACGATCAAAAAACTTCATGTACCCGAACATGGTACCAATAAAAACGGCAACTCGTCCCGCAAAAAACAAGACCTCACATGACTCTGTGGAACAAAATATGGAAATATTATAGCTCTCAAAATGTGGTGATGCAAAAACTATTTTTTGCAATAAAAAGCATCTTTTAGTGTGTGACAGCTGCCAAACATAAAAACCCGCTACAACGCCTCTTTCACATGTCTTGATATTTACGGTACAAGAGATGTCAGTGTACATGTGTAATACTTGCGGCACACGTGTGGCATGTGTGTGCCGTATCAGTACCACACACAGGCGCTAGGGAAGAAGCGTTACAGTAAGCGCTGTTCCCCAGCGCCGGGTGCTGCTCTGCCGGTGCACAAGCAGGGGAGAATGATGAGAGCAGTGTTCAGCACCCAGCGCCGTGGAACAGCACTTACTGTAACGCTTCTTCCCCGGCGCTGATGCATGTCACATGGATGACATCCATGTGAGTTATGCGGATGTTTTGTGGCCCGTGCTGACATTAAAAAATGGACATGTCAACATGTTTTGCCCACGGACACACATGTGCACAGACCCTTTCACTTGAATAGGCAAATAACGCTCCATTCCTCCTGAGTTTCTCCACATGGCTGCCCAATAGTATAAAATTCTGTGACACACCCATGGTGTCAATATGATCACTGCACCCCTAGATGAATTCATTGAAAGGTGTAGTTCGTAAAATGGGGTCACTTATGGGGGGTTCTGCTGTTTTGGCACCTCATGGGCTCTCCCAGTGGGTCATGGCACCTGCAAACCGTAACAGTAAAATCTGGCGCTCCTTCCCTTCCTAGCTCTGCCATGTGCCCAAACAGTAGTTTACCCCCACATAAGGCGTATCAGCGTACTCAGAACAAATTGCACAACAACTCTTGTGGTCCAATTTCTCCTGTTACCATTGGGAAAATAAAAAATTGGGGGCGAAAAGATCATTTTTATGATTTTTTTTATTTTTACGGCTCTACGTTATAAACGTCTGTGAAGCACTTGGGGGTTCAAAGTGCTCACCACACATCTAGATAAATTCCTTAAGTGGTCTAGTTTCCAAAATGGTGTCCCTTGTGGGGGGTTTCCACTGTTTAGGCACATCAGGGGCTCTCCAAACGCGACATGGCGTCCGATCTCAATTCCAGCCAATTTTGCATTGAAAAGTCAAACGGCGCGCCTTCCCTTCCGAGCTCTGCCATGCACCCAAACGGTGGTTTACCTGCATAAACAGCTCTGGCAAAAATTAAGAGACCACTTCCAAATGTTCAGTTTGTCTGATTTTTCTTTTTATAGGTATATTTTTAAGTGAAATGTAAATTGTTCTTTTAGTCTACAAACTTTTGTCAACATTTCCAAGCAAAAATTTTGTTTTATTTTTCTGAAAAGGAGAAATGGTCAAAATAAAAAAACAGTGCTTTCAGACCTCAAATAATGCAAAGAAAACAAGTTCATAATCATTTAGAAACAACAATACTAATGTTTTTAACTCAGGAAGAGTTCAGAAATCAATATTTTGTGGAATAACCGTGATTTTTAAAAACAGCTTTCATGCGTCTTGGCATGCTTGCCACCAGTCTTTCACATTGCTTCTGGCGCAAAATTTTAAGCAGTTCCTGTTTGCTTGATTGTGACTATCCATCATCCTCTTGATTACATTCCAGAGGTCTTCAATGGGGTTCAGGTCTGGAGAGTGGGCTGCCCATTACAGGGTTTTGATGTGGTGGTCTCTTAATTTTTGCCAGAGCTGTATGAGGTATCGGCGTACTCAGGAGAAATTGCACAACAACTTTTGGGGTCCAATTTCTCCTGTTACCCTTGGTAAAATTGGATCTGAAGTAAAATTTTTGTGAAAAAAAAGTTAAATATTCATTTTTTTTTAAACATTCCAAAAATTCCTGTGAAACACCTGAAGGGTTAATAAACTTCTTGAATGTGGTTTTGAGCACCTTCATGGGTGCAGTTTTTAGAATGGTGTCACTTTTGGGTATTTTCTGGGTATTTTCTATCATATAGACCCATCAAAGTGGCCTCAAATGTGATGTGGTCCCTAAAACAAATTGGTGTTGTAAAAATGGGAAATCGCTGTTTAACTTTTAACCCTTATAACTTTGCAACAAAAAAAAATTTTGGTTCCAAAATTGTGCTGATGTAAAGTAGACATGTGGGAAAGTTTTTCATGTGACATATCTCTGTGATTTAAGGGCATGAAAATTCAAAGTTGGAAAATTGCAAAATTGTCAACATTTTTGCCAAATTTCAGTTTTTTTCACAAATGAATGCAAGTCATATCAAATAAATTTTACCGCTAGCATGAAGTACAATATGCCAAGAGAAAGCAATGTCAGAATCACCGGGATCCAAGGAAGCGTTCCAGAGTTATTACCCTATAAAGGGACAGTGGTCAGAATTGTAATTAACCTGGTCATTAACATACGGACCACCCTTGGGGGTAAAGGGGTTTAGGGGATAAATGTGCAGTGAGGCCAAGTGTGAATTTCTGTACAATAATAACAGAGTTTTACTTTATCCTGACTTTCCAATTTCTTTTAAAACCGACTAACTTCAAGGAGAATTGTGATAAACTACATAAAACACATTACCCCTGTTCCATGATATATCTGTAAGCTGTGTGTGACTGATGGCTGTAATATACATTTATTCACGCCTGCAGGAGATGTGTTGGCATGGCTCCAGCCCTGGTTTCATGGAATCACTCCAAGTCAAAAATTATATTATGTTTTCAGTCCTAAAGGATTCAGATTCCTGCACAATCTCTCCTGAAATGGGGGCGCTAATACTTTCTCTACTCTTATCTTTGACTGTCTAATATTTTTTCTTGAAACTCATCTAACAGAAAATATTGGCCCTTACAATAGTTTAGATTGCCAAGAATCAACAAGCCCCATAGTGTAATTACTCCAGAGAGGTTTCACCACTAGTTACTCATTTATTACTGATGAAGATTGTTGTTTGATCATTTCAGTAGATATGTTATTGTCTATAGTTACAGTTGTTGACTACAGTAGTTAGTTCCCAAAATACTCTGATAACCAGTTCCCGCAGCCAGTTTTGGGTTCCTAATCAGGGCCCATTTTTCAAATCTGATGTGTGTCATTTTACGTGGTGATAATTATAGAATTCTTCACAAAATATAAACCCCATTTTTTCACTTTCACAAAGGTTAATAGCAAACAGATGGACCTCACAAATTATTTTACAACTTCTCTTGTATCCGACAATACCCTATATACGGTTGTACATTACTGTCTGGGCACACTTCAGGGTTGAGAGGGGAAGGAGCGCCATTTATCTATTTGAATCCAGATTTTACTGGAATAGCTTGCAGACACAATGTATTAGGAGCTTTGTTTGTGGCCACCTGGCAGCTCAAAAGATGACCAATACGAACAGGCTTGACGCTATCTACTCCATTTTCCTGATCCCAGGGATTGTCTTGCTCATCACCCTTCAACACCTCTACATGGAACTGGACTTACATAGAGATCCCCTTGGCTTGTGGCACAGGGTTGCCTGCTGTTCGATGGTGTGATATGGAAAGAAAAATAGTAGCCGGGTCAGAACCAGTAAGGTAGAGAAAATACTAAATCAGCAGACGTAAGAGTAGTCAGCAAACAGGACGGGATCACAACAGGAAACAAATACACAAGTCGGGAGCTGAGCACAGAAGTCTGAACCAGAGGAGAACAAGGCTGTATCTGGCAGCTGCCTTCAACATGCTTCGAGCTTTCGTAGAATATGGTGCTATCCAATTGGCTGAATCAGGGAGCAGATTACTTCAGCTGGACAGTACACACACCCATACTGCCAGACTGGATGGTACTACTTGTCCCGGGCACCCTAATCTTAGTGGCTGAATCGAGCCTATGTCTTCTAGAGCTTCTGGTTTCATTGTCTACTCCATTACCAGTCCCAGCTGCCATATGAATAAGGACACACCTGGTGACGTCAAAGGAGCAGATCCCAGAATTGATATGATACACCATCTGCAGAAGCCCTAATATGACAAAATTTCAGAAAATCAGAGCTGTAGAAATCCCCATAAAATGAATCCATTTTGGAAATTATAACTCTCAGAGAACTAATCTATTGAAGTAATGACTATCTTTGAAACCACAAGCACTTTCCAGAAATTAGCGCACAGTGGATGTGGGAGAAAAAAACTGCACATTTGTCATTTTATTACCCAACACATAGTGCCGATTGTGCTCCAGTAGACACACACACCGTAAATTAAATGGGTTCTTCTCACTATAGTAATGCCAAATACATGTACAGTAGTTTGGGCTCACTGAAAGGCTCAGAAGCGAGGGGGAAATTTGACGTCGGGAGAGTGGTTATTGCCGGATTGGTTAATGGAAGCAATGTTAGTTTTCAAGAGCCTTTGAGCCACTAATAAAGTGGAAACCTGTTTTTCCACTGACAGATGATGGACCTGAGTGGGGACTTGTTTTTTCGTTAGATGAATAGAATTTTTTATTGGTAATATGTTTGTCAACATAACGAATCTTTGTGGCTTTTTATTCCATATTTGGGAGGCAGAATGGTCAAACAGTTGAACACCACGCTCGACTGGTTCATCCTATGAGAATTTCTATTAGACTTTGAACTGTCATTTCCTTGGTGAAAAATTCAATGTTTTTACATAACTTGCCATTTTTACAGACAGTTTAAATGACATTCAAAGATATTTTATTCAAAAATAATAATTGGTTTATATCTTGGCAGATAACTGTACCAGGAGATCAGAGCTGACATCTTCAATTTTTAAATCGGATGATCTTGAGATCCCACAGCATACAATTGAAGTGAATGCCATTACTTCAGATATACCATCATCCCTTCAGAGCAAAGATCTGTCATCTGATCCTATGAAGCAGGTCCTGTCTTCTGATTCATTAGCGACAATGAAGGAAAATCAGAGTCACAAAATAAGCATTAAAAAAGGAAATACTCCTAAATCAAAGAAGCTATTTTCATGTTCAGAATATGGAAACAGTTTTCCCATCGAAAAGTCTTTTCTTAAACATCCAAACATTCACACAGTGGAGAAAAGATTTTCTTGTTCCATGTGTGGAAAATGTTTTAAACACAAATCACATCTTGTTAGTCACCAAAGAACTCACACAGGGGAGAAGCCTTTTTCCTGTTCAGAATGTGGGAAATGTTTTAACCAGAAATGCAATCTTGTTATACACCAAAGAACCCACACAGGGGAGAAGCCTTTTTCATGTTCAGAATGTGGGAAATGTTTTATACAGAAATCAGATTTGGTTAAGCACCAGAGAACTCACACAGGGGAGAAGCCTTTTTCATGTTCAGAATGTGGGAAATGTTTTATACAGAAATCAGATTTGGTTAAGCACCAGAGAACTCACACAGGGGAGAAGCCGTTTTCCTGTTCAGAATGTGTGAAATGTTTTAAACAGAAATGCAAACTTGTTATTCACCAAAGAACCCACACAGGGAAGAAACCATTTTCATGTTCAGAATGTGGGAAATGTTTTAACGAGAAATCAGACTTGGTTAAACATCAGAGAACTCACACAGGGGAGAAGCCTTTTTCATGTTCAGAATGTGAGAAATGTTTTACACAGAAATCAGATTTGGTTAAGCACCAGAGAACTCACACAGGGGAGAAGCCTTTTTCCTGTTCAGAATGTGAGAAATGTTTTAACAAGAAATCAGCTTTGGTTAAGCACCAGAGAACTCACACAGGGGAAAAGCCTTTTCCATGTTCAGAATGTGGGAAATGTTTTAAGCTTAAAGGGAATCTTGTTATACACCAAAGAACTCACACAGGGGAGAAGCCTTTTTCATGTTCGGAATGTGGGAAATGTTTTAACCAGAAATCAAATCTTATTACTCACCAAAGATCCCACACAAGGAAGAAGGCTTTTTCATGTTCAGAATCTGGGAAATGTCTTACACAGAAATCAGATTTGGTTAAGCACAAGAAAATTCACACAGGGAAAAAGCCATTTTCATGTTCAGAATGTGAGAAATGTTTTAACCGGAAAGCGAATCTTGATTGCCACCTGAGAACCCACACAGGGGAGAAGCCTTTTCCATGTTCAGAATGTATGAAATGTTTTAATCAGAAATCAGATTTGGATAGGCACCAGAGAACCCACTCAGGGGAGAAACCTTTTTCCTGTCCAGAATGTGGGAAATGTTTTAACCAGAAATCAGATCTCATTAAACACCAGAGAACTCACACAGGGGAGAAGCCTTTTTCCTGTCCAGAATGTGGGAAATATTTTAACCAGAAATCAGATGTCGTTATACACCAGAGAACCCACACAGGGGAGAAGCCTTTTTCCTGTTCGGAATGTGGGAAATGTTTTAACTTTAAAGGGAATTTTGTAATGCACCAAAGATCTCACACAGGGGAGAAGCCTTTTTCATGTTCGGAATGTGGGAAATGTTTTGTAAGGAAATCATATCTTCCTAGTCACCAAATAATTCACACAGGGGAGAAGCCTTTTTCCTGTTCAGAATGTGGGAAATGTTTTAACTTTAAAGGGAATCTTGTAATGCACCAAAGAACTCACACAGGGGAGAAGCCTTTTTCATGTTCATAATGTAGGAAATGTTTTAATAAAAAAAAATGTATTTCTTAAAGGGGTTGTCCATTACTAGGACAACCCCTTGTCAGTCCTCATGTTTGGCCTATTTCAAATAAAAATATTCATACTCCCTTTCCGTGCCAGTGTTGTTCCAGTTGTCTTGGCGCTCACGTTCCTGGGGCTAATGTGAGGCTGTTACATAATTGGCGCTGACTTCACTGTCCCTGACTTCAGATATAGTTGGGTCGCCCTCCCAGGACTGCAGGGTACTCGGTACCGGGCCCAATGAGCTTCAATGGGAGATGTCACGGCAGCTGGGACCCGGCCCGTGGCCCTGGGCGCCCATTGTAACAAAGGGGGAATGTTCAGAGTGCTTATGATGATTAAAGTTTATGAATGATTCGTGACGCCACCTGTGATATTCGGCAATGAAGATGTTAAGCCGACGCTGCAGACAGATCCTCTGGGACAGATGGTGTGGTGGAGCGATGATGGTGTAGCCCTCCACAGGCAGGGCTGTAGTCCCAGGGCTGTGTAGTGAAGTGACACATAGATGTTGTAGTGTCGGGAGCAGCGGAGGTAGCAGTGCCGGGCAGGTTGACGCAGGAATAAGTGGAGGACACCAGGGCATGTAGTTCCAAAGCTTTACTCACAGTCTGTTGTGGCACAAGAGCCCGCATCCATGCCGTGTCCTCCAGGTGAGGAGCTCAGCCAACTTCCAGACAAGATGAAGTACACCTTTCCAACACTCCACCAACATATGTGCCTTTTCTGAACGTCTCCTCTTAGCGCCTTTAGTGAAGTACTCACAGTACTGAGTTCCACTGGAGTTCCTCTTGTCAGATGTTTCCATGAACGCTACTTGCATGGCAGACAGCTGTAGCCTGCTTCGGGGACTCCTTACTACCTAGTCCCGGCTCACACACGTTGCTGTTGTGCCCCCAAGCCTGGTGTGGGAATAAAGTGGTGACAACTTCTATTCCTCCGGTGTCTGCTGCAGGACCATTAGTATCCATACAACCTCGGGGACCGGACCCCGGCCTTGCGCTTAGAACTTGTTCTCCTCTAACCCTAATCCTTAGTTCTCTTCTCACGTTACGTACTAATCTTTCCCTTATGGAGAGTCAGGCTTTCTATTGTTCCTTTCCTGTGCCAGCGGACCAGGTCACTGAGGTCGGCTGCAGCACTTCCTTCATCCGTCTCACTCAGGGATCTCCTTTCACAGACTGACCTCATCAGACTCCTGTGACAAACTGACTAAATCCTACACCCTTCCCGCTCTTTTGAGTGCAGACTAAACTCCACCCGCCTCCCAGTACGCTTCGTGTTCCAAGCAGGGAGCCACCAAAGGTGCTTTGCTACACTACTGTGGTGTGTGGGATGCAGGTGTTGGAGTGTGGTCAGGTGTCTCCACCTTACCTGAATGGTGGGGTACCACACCTCAGGAGGAGGTGCAGTACCTCTGTGGTGACTGAACCCTCAGGGGCGCCACATATTGAACATCAACAGGAAGCTAGGGCCATCGCTGCTCTCTGACTTACTCTTATTGTTTGATATGTCCAAAAAATGTGAACTAAATTTAAGAACGTACTTGCTTTCAAAACGCATTTCGTATTCTATTAGTCTTTTCCCTATGTTCCCTATGATTTTTGAATACATTTTTGCTACATGTTTCAACCAAGAAAGAAAAAAAAGACTTATTGACATGACTATATTTCAACTTTAAAAAAAAAAAGAATTCATCATTTTAAAGGGAACCTGTCACCCCCCCAGGGTGTTTTTAACTAAAAGAGCCACCTTCAGCCGCACTAAGGCTGCATTCTGTGAAGGTGGCTCTTCTATTTCTGAGCCCCAGTAACGCCGAAATATTGACTTTTATAAATAGGTCCTCATGCCTGTAATGTGTCCCATAGGTATGGTGTGTCCCCCTGTTTCAGCTGCCTCCCCGCCGTCCATCATGTCCCTGTAGCATCTGTGCCCCGCCTTCCATAGCCGTCCATCATGCCCCTGTGCTGCCGTCTGGGCCCCGCCTCCCATTGGCTTGTATGAAGGGGCCGCGCCTGCTCTGTGACCAACTCCAGCTGCGCTGACCCCCATAAGCTGATCTGCCAGCTGAGCTCCACACACGCAGGTCACCGGCAGGTCAGCTAAGGAGCTACGGTGCCACTGTGAAAACCCCGGATATTCCAATAACATTGCAGTATTGTATGGATGATAAACTCCCCTATTGGCTTCACCTTTCACTTTCCCTCTATCTATTTATCTATCTCTCCATCTATCTATCTATCATCTATTTATCATCTATCATCTATCTATCATCTATCTATTTATCATCTATCATCTATTTATCATCTATCATCTATCTATCTATCATCTATCTATTTATCATCTATCATCTATCTATTTATTTATCTATCTATCTATCATCTATTTATCATCTATCTATTTATTTATCTATCTATCTATCATCTATTTATCTATCACCTATCTATCTATCTATCTATCTATCTATCATCTATTTATCTTTCATCTATTTATCTATCATCTAGCTATGTATTTATCTATCTACAGTATCTATCATCTATTTATCACCTATCTATCTATCATCTATTTATCTTTCATCTATTTATCTATCTATCATCTATTTATCTATCATCTATTTATCTATCTCTCCATCTATCTATCTATCATCTATTTATCATCTATCATATATCTATCTATCATCTATCTATTTATCATCTATTTATCATCTATCATCTATCTATCTATCTATCTATCTATCTATCTATCATCTATCTATTTATCATCTATCTATTTATTTATCTATCTATCTATCATCTATTTATCATCTATCTATTTATTTATCTATCTATCTATCATCTATTTATCTATCACCTATCTATCTATCTATCTATCTATCATCTATTTATCTTTCATCTATTTATCTATCATCTATCTATGTATTTATCTATCTACAGTATCTATCATCTATTTATCACCTATCTATCTATCTATCATCTATTTATCTTTCATCTATTTATTTATCTATCATCTATTTATCTATCTATTTATCTGTCATCTATGTATTTATCTGTCTCCTATCTATATATCTATCTATCATCTATTTATCATCTATTTATCTACAGTACATATCTATTTATCTATCTTAATCTACCATCTATTTATCTATTTATCTGTCATCTATTTATCTATATATTTATCATCTATTTAAAAAAACACATTTAGATTCTGTTTAGATAGATAGATAGATAGCTGTATAGATATATGATAGAAAAATAGATAGATATAGATAAATAGATAGATAGACGATAGATAAATTGATACATGATAGATAGATAGATAAATAGATGATAGATAAAAAGATAGATAGATGATAGATAAATAGACAGATAGATAAATAGAAAAATACATAGATAGGTAAATAGATAGATAGATAAATAGATAGATAAATAGAAGAAAGATAAATAGATGATAGGTGATAGATAAATAGATGATAGATAGATAAATACATAGATAGATAGGTGATAGATAAATAGATAAAATATAAATAGATAGATGATAGATAAATAGATGATAAATAGATAAAAGATAAATAGATAAATGCATAGATAAAGAGATAGGTGATAGATAAATAGATAGATAAAAGATAAATAGATGATAGATACATAGATAAATACATTGATAAACAGATGATAGATGATAGATAAATAGATGAAAGATAAATAGGCAAATGATAGATAAATAGATAAATAGATAGATAAAAGATAAATAGATAGATGATAAATAGATGATAGATAAATAGATAGATAAATGGATAGATAGATGATAGATAAATGCATAGATAGATAAATAGATGATAGAGAAATAGATAGATAATAGATAAATACAGATGATAGATCGATAAATAGATGAAAGATAAATAGATTGATGATAGATAGATAGGTGATAGATAAATAGATGATAGATAGATAAATACATAAATAGATAGATAAATAGATGAAAGATAAATAGATGATAGATAAATAGATGAAAGATAAATAGGCAGATGATAGGTGATAGATATATAGATATTAGATAAATAGATAGATAAATAAATAGATGAAAGATAAATAGATTGAAGATAGATAGATAGATAGGTGGCAAAAATAGATGATAGATTATAGATAAATAGATGATAGATAAATAGATGATTGATAAATCGATAAATACATAGATAAATAGATAGATAAACAGATAGATAAATAGATAAATATATAGATGATAGATAGATAGGTGATAAAGAGATGATAGATAGATAGATAAATAGATAGATGATAGATAAATAAATAGATGATAGCTAAATAGATAGATGATAAATAGAGAGATGAAAGATAGATAAATAGATGATAGATAAATAGATGAAAGATAAATAGGCAGATGATAGGTGATAGATAAATAAATAGATGATAGATAAATAGATGATAGACAAATAGATAGATAAATAGATATATAGATAGATGAAAGATAAATTGATGGATGATAGATAGGTGACAAATAGATGATAGATAAATAGATGATTGATAAATAGATAAATACATAGATAGATAAATATATAGGTGATAGATAAATGGATAGATAGATGATAGATAGATAAATGCATAGATAGATAAATAGATAGACGATAGAGAAATAGATAGATAAATACATAGATAGATAGATGATAGATAGATATGTGAAGGTGTGATATGCTATATGGATATCATTTTGTGTATATTTCTATTTCACTGATTTGCATAGTGTATTTCTTGTTGCCTTGTACGTCTGCAGCCTGACTTTTCTCTATGTCTCTTGATGACCCCCTGTAGTGTCATAATCCCCAGGCACCTTTTGTCAGGCATGGGAGGCCTGAGAACTGCCCCAATCCGTCTGGCTACGCCTGGACATGGGGAGGGGGCTGGAAGGGACAGGAGGGGGGAAGTCAGTTGCTGTGGGGAGAGCATCGTGTGAAGACAGGACTTCAGGGAGAAAAAAGAATATATGGAACATGTTATCCTCGGCCAGCTGGATTTTGGACTCTCATCTCCCTGGACATGTTATCCTGTTACTGAACTGCATTTGGATTCTGGACTATCTGATCCTTTGTGTGGTGAACTGAATATGGACCTTTCATATTTTTGCCTAAATAAAGGTCTTGGAATTGATCACTCTTCGCTTGCTCTGTTGATTGTGTGATACCAGAGAAGGACCCCGTGGCAAGATAGATGATAGATAAATAGATAGGTAAATAGATGAAAGATATACAAATGATAGATAGATAGATAGATAATTAGATAGATAGATAAATGGATAGATAAATAGATGATAGATAAATAGATAAATACATAGGTAGATGATAAATAGATAAATAGATAGATAGATAGCTAGAGAAATAGATAAATACATAGAAGATAGATAGCTAGAGAAATAGATAAATATATAGATGATAGAGAGGTGATAGATATATAGATGATAGATAAATAGATAAATATATGATAGATAAATACATAGATAGATAAATAGATGCTAGATTGGAGAGTCCCTGATGTGCCTAAACTGTGGAAACCCCAATCAAGTTAACCCATTTTGGAAACTAGACCCCCTAAGGAACTTATCTAGATGTGTGGTGAGCACTTTGAACCCCCAAGTGCTACACAGAAGTTTATAACCCCCGGGCGTGAAAATAAAAAAAATCACATTTTTTCCACAAACATGATCTTTTAGTCCCCAATTTTTTTATTTTCCCAAGGGTAACAGGAGAAATTGGACCCCAAATGTAGTTTTTCAATTTGTCCTGAGTATGCTGACACCCCATATGTGGGAGAAAACTACTGTATGGACACACGTCAGGGCTCGGAAGGGAAGTAGTGATGTTTTGGAATGCAGACTTTGATGGAATGGTCTGCGGGTGTCATGTTGCCTTTGGAGAGCCCCTGATGTGCCTAAACAGTAGAAACCCCCCACAAGTGACCCCATTTTGGAAACTGGACCACCAATGAACATATTTAGATGTGTGGTGAGCACTTTCAACCCCCAAGTGCTTCACAGAAGTTTATGATGTAGAGCCATAAAAATAAAAAAAAAAATTTCCACAAAAATGATATTTTTGCCCCAATTTTTTATTTTCCCAAGGGTAACAGGAGAAATTGGACCCAAAATGTTGTTGTGCTATTTGTCCTGAGAAGGCTGATACCCCATTTGTGGGGGTAAAACACTGTTTGGGCGCATGGCAGAGCTTGGAAGGGAAGGAGCACCGTTTGACTTTTTCAACGCAGAATTGGCTAGAATTGAGATCAGATGCCATGTTGCATTTGGAAAGCCCCTGATGTGCCCAAACAGTGGAAACCCCCAATTCTAACTCCAACCCTAACCCCTACACACCCCTAATTCTAGCCCTAACCATAACCCTAACCCTAGCCCTTACCCTAATGGGAAAATGGAAATAAATACATTTTTTTTATTTTTATTATTTTTCCCTAACTAAGGGGGTGATAACGGGGGGTTTGATTTACTATTTATGGCGGTTTTTATGTTTGGCAGCTGTCGCACGCTAAAAGACGCTTTTTATAGTAAAAATAGTTTTTGCATCACCACATTTTGAGAGCTATAATTTTTCCATATTTTGACCCACAGAGTCAACTGAGGTCTTATTTTTTGATGTTTTTATTGGTACCATTTTCGGGCACGTGACATTTTATTATCGCTTTTTATTCCGATTTTTGGGGCACAGAATGAACGAAACCAGCGTTTCATGAATTTCTTTTGGGGGAGGCGTTTACACCATTCCGCTTGTGGTAAAATTGATAAAGCGGTTTTATTCTTCGGGTCAGTACGATTACAGAGATACATCATTTTTATCATTTTTTTAAGTTTTGGCGCTTTTATACAATAAAAACAATTTTATAAAAAAATAATTATTTTTGCATCGCTTTATTCTGTGAGCTATACCTTTTTTATTTTTTCGCTGATGATGCTGTATGGCGGCTCGTTTTGCGGAAAAGATGACGTTTTTAGTGGTACTATGTTTATGTTATGGTTCTGCAGCACAGGACTAGGATAGAAGGGGGAAAACTGACCCTGCACTACAACTAGACTGATACCCTACGATGGAGTGGGCGACCCATCCCTAGCGAATAGACCCACTGACGATCCTAGGTTAATCTCAAGCGAAGACCTACTGTATAGATAGGGGAGGGGGTCCCTGAAAGACCTAAGGACTGGGTATAAAAACGAGTCACCTCCTAATAGAAAACATAGAGAAGGCTGCAGAAACTAATAGGATAAAGAAACAAAGACTAGCAGGACCAGAAGTCCCAGCACTGCACAGGTTGCAAACACAGAAAGCAAAGCAAAGCACCAAGCAAGACCTCAAGCGGATTAACACTGTTGTCCAGCAAGGATAGGGAGACAGGTGCAGGTTAATAAAGAGTAATACAATCACCTGACCCAAGACAAACCCAGCACCAGGGGAAAAAGACCAGCAGCCTGAACACAAGAAAATGGGGGACGGTCAAACAAAACAGATTATTTATATTCGTCTTTTTGATTGCGTGTTGTTGCACTTTTTGATGGGCGGTATGATGATAAAGCATTGTTTTTTGCCTTGTTTTTTTTTTTTTTGAAGGGGTTCACTAAAGGGGTTAACTAGTGGGACCGTTTTATAGGGCGGGTCGTTACGGACGCGGCGATACTAAGTATGTGAACTTTTATTGTTTTTTTTACTTACTAAAAAAGAATTTATTAGGGAATATTTTTTTTTATTTATTTATTTAGGAATTTTAAAAAAATATTTTTATACTTTTTTTTTACTCTATTACTTTGTCCCAGTGTGACATCACAGTATAGTGTCAGATCACTGAGAAAGCCGCCTCCCTGCAGGACCCCGAATGCACCTGCGGCCATATTGGAGGAGGCTCTTGGAGCAAAGCGAGCACATCGCGTTGCTCTGAGGGTCTCAGAGAAGCACGCAGAGAGCCCCCTCTCTGCGCGATGCTTCCCTCTGCCCCTGGTACACTGAGATCTTGTTTGATCACAGTGTGCCAGGGCTTAATGTGCCAGGGGCGGTCCGTGACCACCCCTGAAACAGTGCCTGGTGTCAGCTGTGATAATCAGCTGACACCTGGCCGTTATCAGCTGCGCTCCGCCCATGAGCGATGACATGCTATCCCGTCCACGGTCATACGAACCCGGGTCCCATGGACGGGATAGTACGTCAAATGTCAGAAAGGGGTTAACAGACCCAACCCCTCAAATGCGACACTGGAGATTTCCGTCCTACCTGCCAGAATCAGACAATTTTAAAACCTTCCTCACGGGAACGATTTTTTAGATGAAAACGCTATCCATACTGACGATATTCCTTTGCTCTGGGCCACTTCTTAGGCTGTCATGAGAGGTCATATCATCAGTTATCTGACATGTAGGAGGAAAGCACATAGAAAGAAATTTGACACCTTGCATGCCTCTCTCCTTCAAACGCAGACATCACTCGCCCTATTCTTTTCCCCTGATGCCCAACGAGCCCACTGTATGGCCAAACATCTTCTGGACTCTTTTCTACATTCTCAATCACACTGGCAACTTCAATTAACGCGAAACAAATAGGACGGGCAAACTACTAGCTACCCTAACCAAAAATAAACAATCCTACAAAGCAGTTATTAAATTACAGAACCTGCAGCAGGCCTACAGGTGATGGGACGTGAAGAGATCACAGAAATTTTTAGTGACTATTATGAAGAACTATACAGAGCCTCCCCTGCCAATCCACCTGCAATCAACTCCTTTTTGAACCTTATTAACCTACCATCACTGACTAGTGAACAACAAATGACGTTGGACTCAGGGATCACAGAGGACGAGGTGAGGCAACCATATCAGGTGCATCTAACGCTAAGACCCCGGGCCCTGATGGTTTCTCTGCAGAATATTATAAGATCCTCTCACCTGACTTGGTACCCATCCTGACTAATCTCTTTAACAAAGCTTTCTCCAGGGAGCTCCTAATGACCAATTTACAGACTCAAGCCCCCGTTACACACTGCGATATCGCTAGCAATATCGCTGTAAAGTCACCGATATCGCTGCATGTGATACTTACCTCCGACCGGCTCCCCCGCTGGTTATCGCTGATCGCGCGAGAAGCTGCTGGACCATTCCTCGTCGTCCACTTCCTGCGGCGCTTCCTGCTGTGACGACGAGCGACGCGTGGAGCCGGGTGGGAGGACGCAGAATCGCCGCGTCTGACAGGTAAGTAGCGATCCCCGTCCCCAGCGATGTCGCTGGTGAGATCTGCCTGAGTGGCAGCTCACTAGCGACCACCCAGCGATTCACCAGCGATCCTGACCGCGTCATATCGCTGGTCGGGATCGCTGGTGAGTCGCTAGGTGTAACGGTACCCTCACGCACAATAGTAATCCCCAAATCTAATAGAGACCCATTACTACAACAATCTTATCGCCCGATCTCACTCCTTAATCATGACTACAAGCTCTTGGGGAAGATCCTGGCGAACGTTGCTGCCTGACCTCCTATGTGAGGCTCAGAGAGGATTTACCCAGGGATGAAGCAGTGTGGCAAATATACGCATGGCGGTCGTAGCCACAGTCCTGGCCCAGGATGCATCAAGACCACCTGCAATGCTGATGAGTCTCGATACTGAAAATGCCTTTGATAAAGTGGCATGGCCTTTCTTATATGAGGTCTTGGGTAGGGGAAATTTTGGTTGGACTACGATATCAACTGGGATAAAACAGAGGTGATGTTACGCGGCCCCTTTAAACCTCTATGGGCATCAAGATTCCCGTGTCAATTTACTAATGGCTCATTAAAATACCTGGGAATACAGGTGACAAAGCACTCAGCAAAATTATATAAAACTAATATTGCATCATACCTTAAAAACTTAGAATCTACCTTAGTCAAATGGAGAGATTTCAACTTGTCATATTTAGGTAGAGCCAACTTACTTAAGATGACGGAATTCCCATGCCTTCACTACCTTTTCCATACTCTCCCAATCTACCTAGCTCCTAAAGAGGAGAAGCAGATCAACTATCTATACCGCTCGTTCATCTGGGAGGGAAAAAAGCCTTGTATAGCCTTTAAATACTCCAGCAGTTAAAGGGTAATGGGGGATAAACTTCCCTGATATCAGACATTATAACCTAGCTTCCTTATTCCGAGTGGTGGTGGACTGGCTGAAGGGAACATCTTACTATGTCCAATTTGACCTGGAATGTTGTCTTACCCCAGGACTGACCCTCCCTGCTCTCCTGCATCTCTCTTACACTAAATTGCCAACGGAGACACGAGCTAACTCACTTCTAATGTCTACAAGAAAGATGTACATGGGCTCTACAGTCCATTCCACCAGCACCTCGCTCCTTAAGACTTGAGTGCACACCATTCTCCTCTCATTACATGGAAGGCATGGCAGAAGTTACACCGACATTTTCAGCTCTCTCCTTGGGTGTCTCTTCTCCTCCCACTCATTGGTAATCCCCACTTTCAAAGGGGCACTCTCATCACCCCATCTTCTATCAGAGGCACTCCCACGGTTTAACAACTATCAAACACTTAGTCCACCCTGAGGAGTTGAGATTTAAATACCCCACCACCGTGCTCCCTCACTTCCAATACCTGCAAAGTAAAAGTTATGTAACAAAAATATTAATACAGGTTTCTGAACATGAATGGAGACCACCCCAGCTTAGATGGTTTACGAAATCTAATTCTTCATTTGGCCAAATAGCCACTAATTACAAATTCATCCATGCGGCCCTAGACTATGAACAATCTCAATTTCCACTAACGAAATGGCAGATTGAAGACCCTACTTTGTCCTGCAACATCATTCTAAAAGCCCTGGATCAAGCTTATGAATTTTTTCCTTCAGCTCATTTCCTAGAAATGAGATTGAAAATCTGCCATGGCTCCTACCTAACCCCGCAAAAGGGTCATAAAATGGAGCTGTACCCAACATCTAAATGTTTTAAATGCCATTCCCCGGAAGCCAATCTGTTTCATTGCTTGTGGGCATACCCGATCAGTAAACTATTTTGGGAGAGAATATGGCGATTCACCACTACACACCTGACAAATTTTGTTCCTGACAAACCCTTATGAGCCATACTTGGATACTTAAAACCAGATAGCTACACCTGCTCTGCAGGGGCCCATAAATTACTACATTTGGTGGCTGCAGATGGTGCTAAGGCCATTTTACCCACATGGATCCAAGACCATGACCCTCCCTTCAAAATCTTTGTAGAAAAACTAACATTTCTGCTTCAGATGGATGGGGTTGAGGCCTCTTTACATAAAGAGGGAAGGGTGCAAGCCTTTTTCGAAATTTGGAAAGCTTCATCTCTCTGCTTCCACAACACATCCTGAGCGATATCAAAACCTATTTCCAGCAGATGATTTGGTACCAACAGCAGCTATTATTGGGGGAGACACCTGTGCAATGGTGTCCTTAGGTGAACCACTGCAGAGAGACATTTCTGGGTGTTTTTGGGTGTATTTTGGTGTCAGTGGGTCCTGATTACACATATGCTGAATGTCTGATGAATAAATATATTTGTTTTTGACATACTCCCCTCCCTTCCCCTCCCCTTTTTTCCTTCCCCCGGTTTCCGTGTCTGTCTTGACCTGATATTCAGTATACCAATGCAACCACTAAGGATAAGATTTTGATCTATATGTCTTAAATATTGCCTGCATTGATGTATGTATAAAAAAAATTCAATAAAAACAAAGTTTAAATAAGAAACAGGGGACATCAATATATAAAGAAATAATAAATAATAATAAAGAAATAGCAAAAAAGCCAAAAAAAATATATAATTTTTTTATTTTTGTAAAAACTAAAGATGGAAAATAATAAAGAATGAATAGTAATCACCATAATGATTCAAAATTAAAATATAATTATATTAGATTTTATGTAAGGCAATATATGCCAGCAAGAGTACACACAAAAAAAGGAAAAGTAAGATGGAAATATATACCCATTAGGCCGGTTTCACATTAGCGCATTTTCAGCGCGCGCACGGCCGGGGGTAGCTCCGCCCCCGAGCCGGCTCTCTGCCCGGCGTGCCCGCCCCTTCCTTGTAGCGCCGCCTCCTAGCGGACAGCGGCGCCTGCGATCGGCGCACCCTATCTTTAGCATAGGGTGCGCCGATCGTGCGCAGGCCGTGCGCTAGTTGCGCTTTGACCTGCGCTGCGCACTTTTGACGGTGCGCCGTGCGCGCCAAAATCAAACTTTTCGGATTTTGGCGCGCACAGCGCACCGTCAAAAGTGCGCAGCGCAGGTCAAAGCGCAACTAGCGCACGGCCTGCGCACGATCGGCGCACCCTATGCTAAAGATAGGGTGCGCCGATCGCAGGCGCCGCTGTCCGCTAGGAGGCGGCGCTACAAGGAAGGGGCGGGCACGCCGGGCAGAGAGCCGGCTCGGGGGCGGAGCTACCCCCGGCCGTGCGCGCGCTGAAAATGCGCTAATGTGAAACCGGCCTTAGGTGTATATGAATAAAGATCTGCAAATGAAAATATGGCTGAACCAAGCAACCAATAAACACCATGAAAAGGACCCAAAAATGTGGCCCAAGTGATTTTTTAATGACATCAAAAACCCTGTAAATAACAGTTCATTTAAACCTGCAGGGGTAACCGTGTCAATAGTGGGAGAAGAGGGTTGCACTGACAATCCAAGACAATGGGCAGCACTTTCAACACATTTTATAATGGTCATAAACTTGTAAATAACTCATGAAAGAATAAAGTTACGTTAAAACCAAGCACAACTTTGTTTTTCTTGTGAAATTCTCAATATGTTTGATGAGTCACATGACCCTCTTCCCATTGGAAAAAATAAAGTTGGATCCAAAATGACCAACTTCAAAATGGCCGTCATGGTCACCATCCATCTTGAAGTTTCCCCCCTCCCATATACTAATGTGCCACAAACAGGAAGTTGATATCACCAACTATTCCCATTTTATTTAGGTGTATCCATATAAATGGCCCACCCTGTATTTTAGAGCCAGTTTGTTGAATTCTTGAGCATAGAGGGAAAAACTATGCAAATAGAGTAAATAATCAAGTAATGCTACTTGATCTCATCTCCATTGTTTCCCTTATCTTGATGCTGGACTGGAGGACACTGGGTAAATATAAAAATAGGTTACATGCCTCAAGTATAAAGAGACTCAGAGACAGAGATACTGAGAGAGAGAGACAGCCAGAGATTCTGCCAAACTTCCAAAGGACCAGAGACAGGACTGCAGCCAATTCATCATGGCACCATCACAAGGGACACAGGTCTATCATTCTACAGGAAACAATCTAGGGGTTTTCAGCTCCAGTTGGAAGAATACAGATCTGCTCCACTGAACATCGCTGAAGCATGGATACGTTTGGAGAAAGCCGGGATTGGGATCCGCTGGTCGCCTGTCTTCATGGAGATGTTTGGAGAAGCTAGATTATGCCTCTTGTCTTAACTGGCCTTGCATGGACTGAATGGACTGTCATCTTCCTACGCTTGTCGCTACCTCCTCACTGTGTGCGTGCCACAGGTGGGGTAGTCAACCATGGGAGTTCTGAAGTAACAGCCGGCATTATCCCAGCGAGTCAGAGGAATGGTGAGACTCTGTAATGTGCCCCATCTTGGTACTGTGCTGGGACTGTTCTATGTGTTATCTGTTAATGTTTATTGAACCACAAAACAGGCACACTGTTTTACCCTCACCCTGTGTTGTCTGCAGTGGCGGACTACAATGAGGTCAATCTGGGCGGTAGCCCAGGGCCCAGTGGTGTTGGGGGGCCCACCGGCCCAGGGTAAATTGCCCCATTATAATCCACCACCATAGCGCTATGCCCCCATGTACTGACCCCATCCTCGCACTCCCAGACAGTCCAATGGCCACTGCAGCCCCTCACTTATAAATCCCTGCTCTGTGCGCACAGGACCTGTGATGAGGTCACAGGAGGGGAGGAGTCAGGGGTCACATGATCAATGGTCTCGGTCGGATGCCCCTAATCATGTGACCCCTGACTCTTCCCCTCCTGTGACTTCATCACAGGTCCTGTGCGCACAGTGAGCCCTTGATGTATGCCGGACTCTGGTGTGCAGGTTGTCATCATGCTGAATGAGGGAAGTATGTGTGGGGTCAGGAGGGGTTTACAGGGTGGATGTAGCTGTGTACGAGGTGTACGGAGCGGAGCCGTGTGTGTACGAGGTGTACGGAGCGGAGCCGTGTGTGTATGAGGTGTACTGAGCAGAGCTGCGTGTGTGCGAGGTGTACGGAGCGGAGCCCTGTGTGTACGAGGTGTACGGAGCGGAGCCCTGTGTGTGCGCGAGGTGTATGGAGCGGAGCCGCGCGTGTACGAGGTGTACAGTGCGGAGCCGCATGTACAAAGTGTACGGAGCTGAGCCGTGTTTACGGAGCGGAGCGAAGCCGCATGTGTACGAGGTGTATGGAGCAAAGCCGCATGTGTACAAGGTTTACAGAGTGTGGCCGTGTGTGCGAGGTGTACGGAGCGGAGCCACGCATGTGCGATGTGTACGGAGCGGAGGCGCGCGTGTGCAAGGTGTACGGAACAGAGCCGAGTGTGTGTACGAGGTGTACGGAGCAGAGCCCTGTGTGTACAAAGTGTACGGAGCGAAGCCGCATGTGTACAAGGTTTACAGAGCGTGGCCGCGTGTGTACAAGGTGTACAGAGCAGAGCAGCATGTGTACGAGGTTTACGGAGCAGAGCCATGTGTGTACTGAGTGGAGCCGTGTGTGTGCAAGGTGTATGAAGTGGAGCCGTGTGTACGAGGCATACAAAGTGGAACCGTGTGTGTATGAGGTGTGCGGAGCCATGCGTGTACAAGGTGTATGATGGGGAGCATCTATACATCCCAACCTTCCCAGATTTTGAGAGTCGGCCCCACTGCCCCGACCGGGAGCTTACTTTTCCCGTGGACACAGGAGTACACGGTGGAGCTCTGAGGAGCACTTGAAAACTCGCACGTGACGTTCCATTTCGGGAGGAGATTGTGACAGATCCATGGAGGCACTTCAGGGAATGCTTCAGATCATCACCATGTCCTCCTCCGACAGCACGGACAGCGGGATTGCCTTGGACTCGGGGATGTTGGTCATGTGAGTGGATCATGTCCTGCACAAGAAGGCTCAGGTGGGCACTACAATGGGAGCCGGGCTGGTATAGTATTTTTATAGAATCTTTCTTTCTCTCTTTCTGTTCTTTCTTTTGCTCTGTTCTTTCTTTCTCCTCTTTCTTTCTCTCTCTAATCTTTCTTTCTCTCTCTCTGTTCTTCCTTTCTTTCTGTTCTTTCTTTTTCGCTCTCTGTTCTCTTTCTTTCCCCTCTTTCTTTCTTTCTCTGTTCTTTCTTTCCTTTCGTTCTCTGTTCTTTCTTTCTTTCCTCTGTCTTTCTCTCTGTTCTTTCTTTCCTCTTTCTTTCTCTCTGTTCTTTCTTTCTTTCTCTCTATTCTTTCTTTCCCCTCTTTCTTTCTCTCTCCCTCTCTGTTCTTTATTTCCCCTCTTTCTTTTTCTCTCTCTCTGTTCTTTTTTCTGTCCCCTCTTTCTTTCCCCCTCTGTTCTTTCTTTCTTTCTCTCTCTTTTCTCTTTCTTTCCCCTCTTTCTCTCTGTTCTTTTTTCTTTCCTCTTTCTTTCTTTCTTTCTTTCTTTCTTTCTCTATGTTCTTTCTTTCACCTTTCTTTCTCTATGTTCTTTCTTTCTCTGCTTCTCACTTTTTTTCTCTCTCCTTTCTTTCTCTCTCTCTGTTTTCTTTTTTCTATCTCTGTTCTCTCTTTCTTTTCCTCAGTACCAGTCAGTGTGCCCACAGTACCATCCAATGTGCCCACAATGCCAGCCACTGTGCCCATAATGCCAGCCACTGTGCCCTCAATACCAGTCAGTGTGATCAGCAGTGCTAAATGGATGTGGTTGGGTCATGGACATGGGTGTGACTAGTTGTGAAATGGGTGTGGTCGGGCATCCGTTAACCAATCATCATAGTGGAAGTCATCTGCTTCCATCAACTTTGTTATATGTGGGCAGTGGGCACCTCCAGTAAGGTGGGCACGAGATGGCGGGTCTTGTCACCTATGCCTCACACATAAGTTACTATGAGGTGTACTTTATTCCAGCCACATTTCTTTCTTGGCCTACTGAGAAATGTTTTGACCACTTGAAAGTTATACAACCTGAGGATTGTGCATGTGTGCGCTGCCCGCATGTAGTAATATGTGTGTATATATATATATATATATATATATGCTTACTCCAACCCCTATATAAACCCTGCCCCTCCAACCGCCATCCACTTTCCCATGCTCCTGTTCCAATCCTGAGGTCTTTTTTGTCCCCCCCTTGGTCCTCCACATTCTGAACATCTGGGACATGACTAACATTGCGCACTGTGCGCTTGTTCATCGCTAGATGCAGTGTCATGTCCAGTGTGTGAGGTGACAGCGACTTGTCTGTGGCGTTAACCCCTCTGCTGCCATGTTGGGCACAGCCTGTGATGAGTAGCATCTATTCCTGTGTATTCAACCACAGGCTGCACACCGGAGCCTGCTTCTTCTATCTGGGGAAGTTCATGAAACAGAAGCTTCTGTGTGACTCATGTGAAGTAACTTGTCTGACAGGTCATGGGTCCACGTCAGCAGGTGATTGCAGACTATTAGCTGGTTTCGATGTTAGGTACAGGTGAGTCAGGACTAGATGTTGGGTGGAAGCCTTCCAGTATTTGTAAGGCCTCGTGCACATGCTGAGTATTTGGTGAGTTTTTACCTCAGTATTTATAAGGCCTCGTGCACACGCTGAGTATTTGGTGAGTTTTTACCTCAGTATTTATAAGGCCTCGTGCACACGCTGAGTATTTGGTGAGTTTTTACCTCAGTATTTATAAGGTCTCGTGCACACGCTGAGTATTTGGTGAGTTTTTACCTCAGTATTTAACCCCTTCCCGCTCCTTGACGCACCGTATGCATCCTGAAAACTAGTGACTTCCCGACCCCATCACGTGGCCCCGTCACATGACCGAGGGGCCCACAGAGTCTGAACAGCCCGGGGCCCTGGCTACCCTTAATCCACCCCTGGTTGTCTGAGTAGAGTTGCGTCAATGATAAAGCGAGAGCGAGAGTTTGGTGGAACGATCCCTGGTCCAGCGGTTCCTGCTAACGGACCTGGAGCTCCTGCCGACCCCCATGTCTCCACACCCCCATTTATATTTTATATATATATTCGAAATATCTATATCTTTTCAAAAAATTACAGGAAGGCTGCTGTCAGAATGTTTAATAGTTATAATAATAATAATAGTGTTTCTATAGCACCAACATATTCCGCAGCACTGTACATTAGAGTGGACTTGTACAGACAATAAAAGACTTTACAGAATAACAATAATCACATAAATCAATAGACACCAAGAAGAATGAGGGTCCGGCTCGCAAGCTTACAATCTGTGATGAAATAGGGGAGACATGAAAGGTGGATGGTAACGACTGCTTTTATTGTTGTGAAAAGCCACAATGTAAGAAATCGGGTGTTCATGTAATGCTGCATGAACCTGTTACCAACCAGTATGTGTAAAACTACAGACACAGAGGGCTATTAAATGAATAAAGAGTGTGAGAACAGATGACATGTAGGTCCTGGATTTGAACACAATTTTATATGGGCAAAACAGGGATAGTTAGATAAATATATTGAGGCGTTAGGCCAGTCTGAAGAAATGTGTTTTTAGGGAACGCTTAAAACTTTGGGTATAGGGGATCAATCAAATTATCCTGGATAGTGCATTCCAAAGAACTGGCGCAGTAAGCGAGAAGTCTTGGAGACAGGAGTGGGAGGTTCTGATTATTGAGGATGTTAATCTTAGGTCATTAGCAGAACAGAGGGCGCGGGTAAGGTGGTAGACTGAGACGAGGGAGGAGATGTAGGATGGTGCTGAACGGTGGAAAGCTTTGTGGGTGAGAGTGATAAGTTTATATTGAATTCTGTAGTGGATGGGTAACCAGTGCAATGACTGGCACAGGGTAGAGGCATCGGTGTAACAAATGGTGAGGAATATGATCCTTGCTGCTGCATTCAGGACAGATTGGAGAGGGGAGAGTTTAGTAAGATGGAGATCGATTAGTAGGGAGTTACAATAGCCCAGATGAGAATGAATAAGTCAGAAATTTTGAAAGTAAGAAAAGGTCAAATTCTAGAAATGTTTTTGATGTGTAGATGACAAGAGCGAGCCAGTGATCGGATGTGGGGGGTGACTGAAAGATCTGAATCAAGTATGACCCCAAGGCAGTGGGCATGTTGCTGGGGAGTAATGGTAGAACCACACATGAAAATGGCAATATCGGGCATAGGTAGGTTAGTGGAGGAAGGAAACATAAGGAGTTCAGTTTTTGACAGATTCAGTTTCAGATAGAGGGAGGACAAGATGTTAGAGACAGAGGTAAGACAATCACTGGTGTTATGTAATAATGCAGGCATTATGTCAGAGCTGTATAATTGGGTGTCATCATAATAGAGATATTACTGGAAACCAAAGCTACTGATTATATGTCCAATAGGTGCAGTACACAAGGAAAAGAGGAGGGGGCCTAGGACTGATCCTTGAGGAACCCTGACAGTAAGAGAAAAAGGAGAGGAGGAGACAGCAAAGGATACAGTGAAGGAGCAGACAGAGAGGTAGGAGGAGAACCAGGAGAGAATGGTGTCCTTGAGGCCGATAGAGTGGAGCATAGTGAGGAGTTGATGATCTACAGTGTAAAATGTTGCAGAGAGATCCAGGAGAATCAACATGGAGTAGTGACCATTTTAGCTGTTAGTAGATTGTTTACAATGTGGGTGCATGGTTATCTGGGTCAGAAGAATCGAAGATCAATTCCATCCTGTTCCCTGAAGAATCTGGATCCATATGGGCTTTCTACATGCATTTGACTATTGTGCCCCGATATGGCAGATAGCTAACGACAAAAAATGTTTATCGCTGATTTTGTACTCCTGTTCAGACAATGTTATACACAAAATTTATAAAAAGTAAAATAAATGTGTTTATTATTACATTGTTTGTACTTTGTCATTTCAACAAAATAACTTTTTACTGTCTCTAACTCGCAAAACATGTTATGCTTATTTACACCCATTTGGATCCCACTCTAGTTTGCCTTTATTGTTACTATTTATTTATATAGCACCATTGATTCCATGGTGCTGTACATTAGAAGGGGTTACATACAAAATGCAGATATCACTTACAGTAAACAAACTAACAATGATTGAGGGTTGAGTAAAGGTACTGTCACACTTAGCGATGTACCAGCGATCCCGACCAGAGATATGACGCGGTCAGGATCGCTGGTGCATCGCTAAGTGGTCGCTAGTGAGCTGCCAAACAGGCAGATCTCACCAGCGACATCGCAGGGGACGGGGGTCGCTACTTACCTGTCACACTAGGTGATCCTGCATCCTCCCGCCCGGCTCCACGCTCGTCTCTCCACAGGAAGCGCCGCAGGAAGCTGACGACGAGAAACAGTCCTGGACGTTCTCGCGCGATCAGCGATAACCAGCGGGGGAGCGGGTCGTAGGTAAGTATCACACATAGTGATATCGCTAGCAATATCGCTATAACTTCACAAGTTATAGCGATATTGCTGGCGATATCGCTTAGTGTGACAGGCCCTTAAAGGACAGATTATGGAAATATTTTTGAGCTGGAGGTGACGGGATGTGCAAAGAGCTTGGATGAGTGGTTGGGAGGACAGGACAGAGTCAAGCATTACTCAGATGCTGTGAATTTCCGGTATAGGTGAAAGCATTATGTCATTTATTGTGATAGATAGATCAGGTAGGGAAGATAGGTGAGATGAAGGAAAGATAATGAGTTCGGACTTATCCACATTGAACTTGAGGAAGCGAGAGAAGGCTATGGCTGATACACTCCGGGATTTTGGACAGCAGAGAGGTGACGTCTGTGCCACAGATGTAGATCTGGGTGTCATCAGCGCACAAATGGTACTGGAAGCCATGGGACTTTGAGTTGTCCCAGGCCAACGGTATAAATGGAGAAGAGCAGGGGTGCTAGGGCAGAACAATGATGGACTCCAACAGAGAGAAAGCGGGATGAGGAGGTAGTGTGGGAGTGGGAGACATTAAGGCCGGGGACATGTCTAGAAGGAGGAGCATAGAAAATTGTCTGTTGGTTTTGGGTGTAAGTCATTTATTTTCATAATTTTTAGTAAAATGGTCACCGTGACCATTGATTTTATTTTTTATTATGCATTTCTTATGTAGAGCTATCATATTGGGGCTCACAATTTAAATTCCCTATTAGTATGTCTTTGGAATGTGGGAGGAAACCCACGCAAACACAGGGATAATATACACACTCCTTGCAGATGATGTCTGTGGTGGGATTTGAACCCAAGACCCCAGTACTGTAAGGCTGCAGTGCTAACCACTAAACCACCGTGCTGTCCTTGAAACAGAAATTTTTTTTTATATGAAACTGAGAATTGCAATTTTCCAAAATAATTTTAAGCTCAACACAGCTGTATATTTTAACATTTATATATAAAAATCTATTTTTTTGCAATGTTTCTAGGCAGCATCTGTGAGCGTGAACGCCAGTTGTGCACCAGTCCGTTTTGACAGATTTTTAGAACATCAACGAGCAACGGGAACAAATGTCTGTGACACATTGTTGTGTACACTTTTTTTATCTTGCCATTTCTTTGTGGATCTTTCAATAGGACAAACTGTGTCTATTAGATCCGTGCGTATCTAAATTTGGAATCACTTTCTTAACTGTAGCTTGGAAATGATCTTAATTATTATGTGCCAAAGTAGCCCGTTTTGATCTCGCCTCCATTTCATCAAAGCCAAAGTGAATTCTTTTAGTTCTATATGTTAAAATAAAACTGTGGAAAACCTCTAATATTGATGTATGGCAGTACCGGGCCAAATCATTTAGTAATTTTGGGTACGTGACAATCTTGGCCATCTCATGATAAGTTGCTCATGATGGTGCCCTCGTCATCATTTATGATTCTGTGATCACATTCTGTTATTAAATCACCTTCAGACACACGTGTATTTGGAATGTGATGCCACGAGAGCCTTCTTTCCCACAGAAGATCCACATTTCCTGTTGCTGTACAACAGCAGTACCAAAAATGATTTTATGGCAGATATCCATGTAGCTGTGTCTCCACAACTTCGTTTTTCACTTGCTTGAATTCATTTTTTGTTAATAGAATTTGCATAGTGCCACACATCAAACTCATGCACTATGTTAGTGTGACGCTTCAGGAGCAGACTACGTCCGAGAGTGGACCCTCTGGGTCGCGGATCTGGAGCCCCTGGGCCGAGCGCACCAGGTGATGACCAACCCCTATACAAGGATCGTTATGGGCAAGACCACAGAGGTCAGATCCGCGACAGCCAGTACCAAGAGGGACGGCTCAGGGAGACGCAAGGCAAGGGGTAGGACTGGGAACCACGGACAGAGACAAGGCTACCTAGGCGAGAGAACCAGAGGAAGGAGGAACCCAGCAGAAAGGCCCGTGGGGCGACAGAGCGAGGCACAGAGAGGAGACGGACAGACAGGGAAGCCTAGAGGGAATTATGCAAGAGAATCTGGACAGGAGAAAACAGGGAGACCAGGATGGCAGGAATCGACCGGGGAAATGAATATCAGCAGGTAGGTAGGGACAGACAGGGAGGACCTAAAGGACAAGGGGAACCGAGGCAGGCAGGGAGGACTGACACAACATAGAAACAGGTGCCGCGATGAGCACCAAGTAGTAGCACAAGACAAGAGGAGTGCGGCCAGAATAGTGCAGGAGATCCACACAATCACCAGGCGCCCTCCTCCTAGGGAGGACGCCTGAAGTACCTTAGCGCCAGGAAGTGCTCCTCAGCCCTGCCCCTCAGCGACGCCCATGGCCAAATGACGAGGACGGACGGGCACGCGCCCGCAACCTAAGGCCGGCGCATGCAGCAGGACGGAAGACAGGGCGGGCGCGCGCACGGACGGAGGCGTGCAGGTGAGGAGAGGCTGCGGCGGCTGCCGCCGCTGATGGGGCATCGGCGGGCACGACCGCCGATGTCACAGTCAGGATACTCTTCTCTCATCACTGATCTGATCCCTACGTAACATGGACATTTACACCACCATCTAAAACTCTACTTAGACATGTTTGGACAGCCAGTTTTTCTATGGCTGTGTGTTACTTCAAAAGTCTCAAAGTCCAAAATTCTGTATGACTTCGAATCCATGAAAGTGCACACACAATACTTGGCATTGTGACCTGGACTATCACATTGTCTGTCACCAATTCAACACATAGCTTTGTGTTTCATGGATTGTACCACTTGATTTTTTTCCCTCTTCCAGTGAACATCTATCACAGGAAATAGAAATTGTCTTTGATAACGGAATTAGCTGGTTTTGGAGAAGAATTGAAATCGAATGATGGAAAAAAAAAATCTTCAATTTTTGTGAAATTACCCCCTGTAAAAAGTATAGAGGCCTAATACGGCAAATTTCCAGCAGGTATGCGGTTCCACATGGGCTGTCTATGCCATTCAAACTCATGGCCATTAGTACCTGTGTCATGTCATTTTGTTATTTTTTCAGTGTTCACCATTTTTTACCATAGAAACAACGTACTTTCCATAACCAGGCCTCCAAACATGATTCAAACAAGATATATTTTAGTTTTCCACAGCTAAGCTCTCTTCATTGCAATCTGTTCCATTTCACAATCAACAGAATCTACCAATGTACTTTCGCTCTTGGGGTCATAGTCTGGATCAATGCTTTCAGTGACATCAAAAGATGGAACTTTGCTTATTTCCAAAGAGTAGTCCTTTTCTTGGCATCTACAGTCACATTTTGATTGCTTGTCTTCTGGGTGTAGAAAATCTCAAGGGATATAAATGATCCAATTGTATTGCAGTCATGTTTTCCAATACATCGTTTGGTTCAGGAAACTGACAACCACAGTCCTGAGTAACGATCTCTATATTACACGCTGAGTCCTTGTTTTTTCTCTGATTTAGAAATGTAACCATCTGCTTCAAGGTGTTTTGAATAGATTCCGAACTTGTCATTTCTCTTCCCATCCATGATTCTTTCCATTACTTGGCCAATGTTGTTAATTTGTCTAGTCTGCTGTAGCCACAATGTTATTCTTTCCATAAAGCATGGGAACACATACATTTGGTAGAAGCGAGTAATCGCGAAACGGCCCTTGTCTGGCACCTCCCTTCCCTAGCATTCCTCTAACGTCCTGCATGGCCACATATCTGTTGATGGAATCCATGTGAAATAAAGACGCACAGTTTTTCAGCTATATTGGTGAGTGCTGCATATTTCTTCTTTTTTCATTTCACATTGGAACACATACATTAGACTTTGTAACAAATTTTTATTTATTTTTTGTTCCTGGGTCCAAAGTGTGTTTTCCTAACCCGTTATGCCTAAAACAAATAGACAATAGTTGTTGGTCCACAAAAACTTTGCTTCTGTGATCAGGACAATGAAATTTTGAAATTTGTCTGTTTTCGGGAAAATTCTCGATTCGTATTCTGAGTAGGCTTCTAGAATATTGTTGAACTGCTAGAATTGTGCAGAAGTTTCTGCAATTTTCCAGAATTATCTAGAAGTTTCTAAAAACTTTTAGAACTTTCTAGAACGTTCTCGGACTTTTCAATAGTAGTCATACAAGTATAAAAGCACAGGTGACTCGAACCAATATTTTGGTTTATGTTATTGCTGTGAAGAGAATAACAAATTGTAGTTAACCTCTTTACTCCCAAGGGTGGTTTGCACGTTCATGACCGAGCCAATTTTTACAATTCGGACCACTGTCCCTTTATGAGGTCATAACTCTGGAATGCTTCCATGGATCCCGGTGATTCTGACATTGTTTTCTCATGACATATTGTGCTTCATGTTAGTGGTAAAATTTCATTCATATAACTTGCGTTTATTTGTGGAAAAAAACGGAAATTTGGCGAAAATTTCGCAATTTTTCAACTTTAAATTTTTATGCCCTTAATCACAGCGATATGGCACACAAAATACTTAATAAGTATCATTTATCACATGTTTACTTTACATCAAGACAATTTTGAAACAAAATTTTTTTTTATGAAGTCAAAAGTTAATATAAATAAAGCAATAGGTGAAAAATAAAACATAACAAAACATAACCTTTAATCCGTTAATTAAAAGACTACTAAAATATGTCACCCAAATGTGAATAAAACACATAAAAGATGCTAATCTGATAGGTGGACCCTAAAAAAAGGGGGGGGGGACCACCTAAATGCATTGAGGATATAAATTGTCACCAAATAATTTATTGCATAGGTGAACAAAATATAGAAGGTACAGCAAAAGGAAACAATCCCACACGTGAATGCCGTAACCTAATTGCACATCTATATATGAGGCATCGTGATTACTTGCTAATCCCGCCCCCTGCACAGTAGCTCTGCCCCCACCACATCACCACACATAATCCCTCCCCCCACCCCATTACCACACATAATCCCGCCCCCCACCCCATTACCACACACAATCCCGCCCGCCACATCACCACACACAGTCCCGCCCCCCCACCACATCACCACACACAGTTCCCCCCACCACATCACCACACATAATCCCGCCCCCCACCACATCACCACACATAATCCCGCCCCCCCACCACATCACTACACATAATCCCGCCGCACCACATCACCACACATAATCCTGCCCCCCCACATTACCACACGAGGCTCCGTCCTCACACATTTCCACACGAGGCTCCGTCCTCACACATAACCACACGAGGCTCCGTTCCCCCACATTACCACACGAGGCTCCGTTCCCCCACATTACCACACGAGGCTGCGTCCCCACACATTACCACACGAGGCTCCGTTCCCCCACATTACCACACGAGGCTCCGTTCCCCCACATTACCACACAAGGCTCTGTCCCCTCACATTACCACACGAGGCTCCGTCCCCACACATTACCACACGAGGCTCCGCCCTCCACATTACCACACGAGGCTCTGCCCTCCACATTACCACACGAGGCTCCGTCCCCACACATTACCACACGAGGCTCCGTCCCCACACATTACCACACGAGGCTCCGCCCCCCCATTACCACATGCAGCACTTCCTTTCTATGTAATTCAACCACTTCAGCCAAGGTAAACGTACATTTAATTGCATTCTCCCAAACAAAATGAGCCAAGAAGAGTCGCCAGGTCCATCTCACAGGCCGCAGGAAAATCCGGACAACGATGCAGTAGCTGATCGACAACAACAATATCGACAAAATCGTAGGATTGGTTATCAACAACGAACACCTGAGCAGGTTGATAAGGACAGAGAGAGGTATCACAAGGTTTATATCAACCAAGTGACAGAAAGAAGGGAAGCTGATATATATATAACCAGCGTCAACGAAGAAGAAATTTGACACCTGCGGAAGTTGAAAACAACAATACCCGTCAACGTAAACTGCCACCACCTTCGAGGTATGCAGCAAGAAATCCAGAGAATATACCAAGTGAACACCACGTGGGAAAGCGAGACGTTACGTGTAGTGATTGCGGTGCATCTCACTTTTGGAAAGAAAAATTACACAGTGCAAAGTTTGCGTTGTGCTGCGAAAGTGGTACCATACACTTACGTGAAGTAAATAAATATCCTCAGCAGTTTCAAGCATGGTTAACTGAAGATACGAACGAGGCAAACATTTTTAGAAAGAACATCAGAAAGTACAACAGTGCTTTTGCCGTGGCATCCTTTGGATTTCAGTCATTCATGGACAAGTGTACCACTGTACATCAACTTCTCTAAGGTAAAAGACCTGAATACAATTAAATGTACGTTTTTAATTCATTCCTACTCTTTTTTAATAATTAAAAATATATTTGTGCTTTCTATAGATCTGATACTTCTTCATATTCACAACTCTACATATTGGATCCTGAGTATGCAAACATTCAACGATTAAATAACGAGCAAAATGAAGGATGCAAGAGTGACATAATTAATACTATTGACTGTTTACTCAGAGATATGAACCCATTTGCTCAGGCTTTCAAGATGATGAAGGATTTGATTGATCAGCGTGGCTACGACCAGCATAAAATCGAAATGTAGATAACCAAGGATAGATAACACGACCCTCACCGATACAACTTGCCGACAGCCAATAAGTTGCAGCTGTGTTTGTCTCCGATGATGTAGAGCCGCCGATCAAAAGAGACATTTCTGTTCATCCCATTGGGCAGCGAGGACTACAGAATATTGTGTACCATAGCCCAAACTGTGATCCAATGGTGTATCCACTCCTCTTTCCGTATGGTGAACACGGCTGGCAACCTGGAATACGGAAGCAAGGGAGAACTGCAAAAAGGAAAAGTCATGAAATGGAGGAAGGTGACAATGAAGAACAGGAAGATATCAGTCACGATGCAGGGGAACAAGAAAAAAAAAAAAACAGAAATGTGTCGATGAGGGAATTCTATGCATACCGCCTTCAGGATCGACAATCCTTCAACCCGCTGTTACATTCTGGCAAGCTGACACAACAATACATAATTGATGCCTACCTAAAGGTTGAAGCGCTGCGACTGGACTGGAACAGACAAAACCAAAAGAAACTCAGAGTAGAATTATATGTCGGGCTTATGGATTATATCAACAGTAGGGCTGAACAACAAGATCTGAGACCGGGTCGCATCATCATACTTCCCTCTTCTTTTACCGGTGGAAAACGTGCCATGACACAGAATTACCAAGATGTGATGACTTTGGTAGCAAAATTTGGAAAGCCGGATTTATTTATTACGTTCACTTGCAACCCAAAGTGGGAAGAAATTCAGTCCAGCCTTTTACAACATGAAACAGCAATAGACCGCCCAGATTTGGTATCTACCATATTCCACTTAAAGCTACAAGAGTTACTAAACGACTTGACTGCAAAAAAAGGTGGAGTGATGGGTCAAGTAAAGGCATACACCTACGTCATTGAATTTAAAAAAAGAGGTATTATGTACATTCATCTGAATGTTCGTAACAGTAATGTTAAGAATGGAATGATTAATAATGCACATTTAATACATCCTTTTATTGTTTCAGGTCTTCCTCATTGCCATATGCTCTTAATTCTGGACAACGAAGACAAGTTTTGAGAAGCTATCGATTGTGACAATCCTGTTTGTGTAGAAATTCTTGACCCGGATATTAACAAGGAGCTTTACGATGTTGTCACCAGCTGCATGATTCATGGGCCCTGTGGAGAACACAATAGAAATTCACCGTGTATGGAAGATGTAAAAGGAATCCAGACATGTTCCAAAAAGTTTCCCAAAGACTTCAGCGAAGAAACAAATATTAATATGGATGGTTATCCAGTATACCGCAGACGAAAAGATGGAATTAAGCTCAAGATTAGGGAAGTGGAAGTTGACAGCCGCTGGGTTGTACCATACAACCCCTACGTCTCTCAGAAATACAGAGCACACATAAATGTGGAAATCTGCTCTTCCTTCCAGACCGTCAAATGTATTTTCATGTACGTGTATAAAGGACATGATGAAGCCATTGTTCAAGTGAACGAAGTCAGCAACACCAGCATCTACCACTGGGACGAGATTAAGACTTACATCGACACACGATATTTGGCATCACCTGAAGCAATGTGGCAGCTGTGAAAATTTGAGATGTCTGCACGTTCCCATGCTGTAGAAAGACTTCCGGTACACCTACCTTTCCAACAATCAGTTTACTTTGAGGATGGAACGGAGCAGCTTTCTGTGGAAAAAGCTCAGCGTGATGGCACAAAACTTACGAAATGGTTCGTTCTAAACCAAACTGATCCATCAGCATGTCAGTATTTATATTGTGAAATACCCTACCATTATGTCTGGACAAATAAGTTTTGGAAGACAAGAAAAAGAGGTGCTGACAAGATCCTTCCAAGAATGTACTCTGTCTCTCCACAAGATATGGAAAGATTTTCCCTGCGCCTACTCCTGATGCATATCAAGGGTAAGTCATATTCATCTAATTGTACATTATTAGATCATCCTGACTTTTTTATAATTTTTAATTATTTTCTTTATGTTGTTTACAGGTGCTACATCATTCGAAGATCTGAGAACAGTGGAAGGACACACATATGAAACTTATATTCTGGCAGCAAAGGCCATGGGATTATTGCATGACGATTCAGAGTGGGACAAAACAATGGAAGAAGCATCTTTATTTAGAATGCCCGGTGAGCTTCGACAGCTATTTGCTGCAATCCTGAACCACGCCAACATCACAAGTGGACTTGATTTATACAACAAATATAAAAATAACATGATGGAAGACTTCCTCCTGACTCATAACGAATACATGGCCGAGCAGCAAACACTTGCCGATATCCAAGACCACTTACGACAGTTTGCTAAAGATTGCAAAAGTTGTGGACTACCTTCCCCATCAGATGCGTATAAAATATGTGACATTGCTGATGTGGAAAGGGAGAAACAAGAATCTGAACGACTGCAGTTTCTGATGAACCTAGAACAATGAGGCGCCTTTGAAACAATCATGAATGCAGTTAATAATCCAACCACATCACAAAAATGCTTTTTTTTATCTGGTGCAGGAGGTTGTGGAAAGACTTTCGTGTACAAGGCTTTGACATCTACTATACTTGGGAATGGTGGCATTGTAAAAACAGTTGCTCCTACCAGTTTGGCAGCTACATTACTAAAAGGTAATTTTAATTACGATTACAGAATACTAAAAAACGTAAATTTAAGATGTCTGTAATGAAGATTTTTTTGTTGTTTTACACAGGCGGTAAAACAGTCCACTCCAGATTTGGAATTTCAATTCATTTGAATGAGAGAACTGTATCAAGTATTAAAGAAGGAACCTCAGTCTGCCGAGAGCTTATTACTAAACTTATTATATGGGATGAAATTTCAATGTCTCACGTTTATCTTTTCAATGCCGTTGATAGAAGCTTACATATTCTCCTTCACAATGAAGAACCTTTTGGTGGGATCCTGATTGTTGATGGAGGAGATTTTTGTCAGCAAGCTCCAGTTGTACTTCATGGAAATCACGTTAGTATTGTAGAGGCGTGTGTCAAAAGCAGTCCAGTCTGGAAATCCTTCAAGGAACTGAAATTAATCAGGAACATGCAAGTCAATCCTGATGAGGTTGAATTTTGTGAGTGGCTGCTAACTGTTGGTTCAGGAGTTGAAGATGGGAATCTGGTGGATTTTGTGAAGCTGAGCAAAGACATTCTGACTCATGACGCCGTGACGAGCATATTTGGGAATGACCTGAACTCTCTCACTCCTGCTGATCTTGCTTCCAGAGCAGTACTATGCCCTAAAAACTGTTACACACTGACAGTCAATAAACAAGTGTTGAACATGCTTAGAGGTCAGACTAAATCATACTTCAGTGTCGACAATATTTCATCCTGTGAGACAGAAGAAGAAAGAGCTCAGTACCTCATCGAATTTGTACGTTCCCTAACTCCTATGGGCCTCCCTCCTCATATGCTGAACCTTAAGAAAGGCTGCTGTGTCATGCTACTCCGCAATCTAAATCCAAAGAAAGGACTGTGCAATGGTACTCGATTAATTGTAGAAACTCTTGGCACAAATCTCATCGACGGCAGTATTTTTTCTGGGGAGCGTCGTGGTTCTCATTTCCAAGAAAACCATTGGACACTAGCGAAAATTGCGATATCCTGTTTAAGTTAACAAGAAAAGAATTCCCACTTCGTCTGGCTTATTCCAAGACAATTACAAAATCGCAAGGACAAACATTCGATAAGATTGGCGTTCTCCTACCTGATCCTGTATTCACACATGGTCAATTATACACTGTATTCTCTAGGGTAACAAGTTGTAAAGGTCTTTCAGTTCAAATTGTACCCTGGTAGAAGTCAAGGAAAGATCTTTGAAAATGACGAAAATGACTATACATTTAAGTGTGTTTACAGAGAAATTTAAACTTACCCATATTTTTCGGACTATAAGACGCACCGGACCATAAGACGCATCCCAATTTTCAGAAGGAAAATAGGTAAAAAAATAATAATGTGTCAAATGGGGGTCCGTCTTGCTGTCCGAATTCAGCTTAGCTGGGAAGAGATCCGGCACAGGTGGAGGAGTGGTTACAGGGGTCATTCAGTGGTCCAGGTTTGTGCGGTGGCGGCTCTGTGCTGGAGCAGCTGGGCTGGGCTGTGATGGGACAGGTGGGCTGGGGCAGCTGTGCTGGGGGCTGGGGCAGCTGTGCTGGGGCTTGGGCAGCTGGGCTGTGCTAAACAGCTGTGCTGGGGCTGGAGCAGGTGGGCTCTGTGGGGTGAGGGTGGCCGATTTGAATCTCGTCCCCCGAGATCTCGGGACGAGATCTGAGCCTGCACATGCGCTGTCCCCGGACCGGCGGCCATCTTCCCGGCGTCCATATTCCCGGAGGCCACCGCAACATGGCGGCGGCCAGCAAGGGATGTGTGGGGGCCTCCGGGCTTGGAGGAAATGCCGGCGGAGCCGCCGCCCCTGCACTGGAGCACAGAGAGCCGCTACCCTTGCACCAGAGCACAGCCCGCTGCCACCACCGCACTCCAGAGCCCCGCGGCACCCCCACCAGCCTCTGGAGGTCAGTATATTTCGACCATAAGACGCACCCCCCACTTTCCCCCAAAATTTTGGGGGAAAAAAGTGCGTCTTATGGTCCAAAAAATACGGTAATTTATGTTTCGTTATAAAATTTGTTTAGATGCTGGAATGAATAAAAAACGCATATCTTACTGAATCCAGTTTGTTTTTGATTTTACACTGTGAATAAAATGTATCATTAGGATTATTCAGATTTTTAATGATTATTATTGTTATTAACTTCATTTTAATTTAATTTACCACCTGCGTAAGCGCTATTGAATGTTGTCATTATTTACTTTAATCACCAGCAGCGTTAATTAGATAGCAATGAGCGTGCCGAGCGTTAGCTGGCTGGAAACAGCTAGTATATATATACAATGCAAAGTGCCAGAAAGGTCTCTCAGGACCACATAGATAGGCAGTCAGGTGAGATCGTAATATAAATGGAACAATCTCACCGAATAAGGTGATGGGTCGGGAGTCTCCAAGGACCCTCTGTTTGGTCCAAATGGAGGGCAAATAAGTGAAGACAATACCCTGTCAAATCCCTGAGGGGCTAGCAGTGAACTAATCCCCAAACTCCCGCCTGACAAGGGCAGTCCACAACTCACCCTAAATTGCACATGCCCTGCACTTTCCCTAAAGGGGTGTCCCTACGCGTTTCTTCAAAGTAAAATCTTCAGGGGACCTAACTTGTAAAGTGCCATAGTGCTATTACTAAGAGGAGACAAATCCTTCCACTCTCAATGCTATCTGCAGGGTGTGGAGGAAAAAGGGCATATTTATAGATAACGTCACTTCATGTGAGATCACGCATAGTTGTTAACACCTGTCGCCATGATTAATTACCTCATATGCCGCATATATGTTCCCCCATAAATGAACCACTTATTACCCGCATCCCGGGCAGACGCCGTTGTCCACGCCACTTCAGGGCCGTCGAACGCACGCCAATAGGACCCAGAACATCCACCGGGGGCGTAATTCCACCTCCAGCGACGCCAATGCACAATGTGTACCCGAGAAGAACGACCGACTTCCGGTCCGCGGGGAATGTCCAGGGGCGGCGCAACACACGCCTATCTCCCTGGCTGGAGGGCCCAGCTCCCCCTCCAGTGGTGCCAATTACAATGCGCACACATGTACACATTACCTACTTCCGGTCTGTGGGAGAACATACAAAGGGAGCACAATACGTATCAGCCTCACTTCCGGTGACATCAGCCAAATGAGTGCAGCGGTCAAATGCCTCCCGCATCCGATCCACAGAAGAGTCAGTCCAGAACATAGAGTGCAGCAACAATAAGAGCACTGACCCCAACTAAAACACCAGACGGCAAACAATAGTCTGCCCTATACAGCGCATCACAATAGCGCCGCTAATTAGGTGCCGCATGATATGTAAAATCAAATGTGGGGATACTAATTACTGTTGCATGCCACTCCTAATGTAAAAAAGGCTCATTTATTCAAACATATACTGGGGGGCAAAACGATAAGGGGGATGACAAGAAATGTATTCCACAAAAAAAATATATGCGCAGATCCTAGTATAGGGTGACAAAAAAGAGATTATAGCATAATGTGTAATGTTTAGATACTGTAGGTGACAAATAGGAGACAAAGGAAGAGTTCAAATAAAACATCTGAAATTAATCTGATTGTTGAGGCCTTTGGGCATAACTGTGCCCAAATAAAAAATCCACATAGCCTCTCATTGTAGAAGCAATTGATCCCAGTTGCCCCCCCTCTGCGGTTTAAAAACCTTGTCAATGGCAGTGAATTTGAGGAATCCAATTTGTCCATCATGTGCACTGTGGATATGTCTAGAAATTGGGGTGTCCCTCTTGTGTAACACATCACCCACATGCTCAACAATCCTCCTCCTAAATTCACGAATGGTTTTACCCACATATTCTAGTCCACAAGTGCAAGTCGCTTTATAGATAACGCCTTTGGTGCTACAATTCATATAGCGCTTGATGGAATGACTTTTCCCCGTTATGTTACTCACAAAGCTCTTACCAACCCCAATGTGTTGACAAGCAACACAATGGCCACATTTATAGCAGCCCACAACATCACTGTCAAGCCATGTTTTAATAGGTGGGATGGAAAAATGACTATGCACAAGTCTATCATTAAGGGACCTAGATTTCTTGTAGGTGATTTGAGGATGGTTACTTAAGTGAGGAGAAATATCATTATCCATCTGTAGGATAGACCAGTGTTTTTTGATGATGTTCCTCACTGGAATCACCCCATTGTCATATGTTGTAATGAACCTCAGAGTATCATTCTCCAAAGTTTTTTATTGTTGGGATTCAATAATTCAACCCACTCGCAGCCCTTGGCCCCTTGGTAAGCCTCTTTCAATACATTCTGGGGATAACCCCTATCTAGGAATCTATCCCTCAAATCTCTAGCCTGAGTTTCAAAGGTCGAGATATCGGAACAATAAAAAAACATTGAGAGCCCAACTTGAATTTTGGTACAGATGTGGCTAGGAGCAACATGGAATTTTTTGGCTCATTTTATTTCATATTGATATTATGAAAATGCATTTTGAAATTTTGCGTTTGATTCTGCATGGGTAAAATATTAACAAAGATACTCTTGTGACATAGCTGTTGAAAGCCTGTACTGTTCTAAGTTGAAGGATGTTTTTCCCAGAAATTCACATTTTTTCCACAATTTTGAAAATTAAAAAAAAAACCTAAAATTTATAGAATTTTTCTTTCTCATTTTGCATCCTCTAACACAGTATTACCAAAGAATAAATTCTCAAAATAATGAAAAATCTAGTGGTAATATTCATTGGTTCATTTGACATAGTAAGACCCAGCACAAGACCTTCTTGCCGTCTACACATCATAGGGGAGATCTCATGACACCTTCTCTCCATCTACCTGAAGATCCTGAGGAACATTGGGATCTTCTTGTTCACAGTCCTGTGGAAGAAGAGGACGGGAACATCTCTCTGGTGTTGTACTCTTACTGGATAGAGCTGGAGAAAACATATACAGGGACTGAATTCATTCTTTACATACAGATAATTATAGGCCGTGTGTATTTAATCCTCTCTATTACCTGGTGATGTAACGGGCTGAGGAACCTCCATCATGACATCCTTGTACAGATCTTTGTGTCCTTCTAAATACTCACACTCCTCCTCTTGCTGACAACTTTATCTTCCAAAAGGTAGGGGAGAAAACAAGGGGAACTGCTACCTTGGATCTAATCCTTACAAACAGGGAGGAAATGGTTGAGGAGGTAAAAGTGGCTGGGACCCTAGGAGGTAGCGACCATGCTATTTTAGAATTTTGGATAACTAGAGGAGGAAGACATGTGAAGACTCAGACGTCAAGGTTAGATTTCAGAAAGGCAGATTTTAAGGGATTCAGAAAGAGAATTGGAGGGATCCAATGGCTGGATATCCTTAAAGACAAAAATGTCCAGGAAGGATGGGAAATCTTGAAAAATGAAATTCTCAAAGCACAATTGTTAACAATTCCCAAAAGAGGGAAGAATAGGAAGCATTTAAGGAGGCCAGGATGGATGAACACAGAACTTAAGCACATGCTAAAAAGGAAGAAAAAAATGTTTATAAAATGGAAAGAGGGAGGCATATCTAAAGAAGAATATAATGCTGTCTGCAGAACCTGCAGGGAACAAATCAGATTAGCTAAAGCTGACAATGAATTGAGGCTTGCAAGAGATGTTAAAAGCAATAATAAAGGATTTTGGGGATATGTCAAAAGTAAAAGAAAAGTCAAAGATGCTATAGGATTTTTACAGGATGAAAATGATGAAATGGTAAGACAGGATGTTGAGAAGGCCGAACTTTTAAATTCCTATTTTGCATCTGTTTTCTCTCAGAAAGGAAATGTAACATCAACTGTTCTTCACTGTCCTATTAAGGGAATAGAAGAACCCAGGATAACTATAAACAGAAAGATAGTGAGGAAACACTTAGCTAACCTAAATGAATTCAAGTCACCAGGTCCAGATGAATTACACCCCAGAGTACTGAAGGAGATAGCAGAAGAAATTTCTGAACCCCTCTCCATAATCTTTGAAAATTCTTGGAGAACAGGAGAAGTCCCAGAAGACTGGAGAAGAGCAAATGTTGTTCCTATCTTCAAAAAGGGGAAGAAGGTGGACCCAGGCAACTATAGGTCGGTGAGTCTGACTTCTATACCAGGAAAGATCTTTGAACAAATTATTAAACAACATGTATGTCAGTACCTGGATAAGAATGAAGTGATTAAACAGAGTCAGCATGGGTTTGTAACTAATAAGTCATGTCAGACTAACTTAATTTCCTTCTATGGTGGAATCACTGATTGGGTGGATCAAGGAAATGCTGTAGATATAGTATATCTTGACTTCAGCAAAGCATTTGACAAAGTATCTCATACAATCCTTATTGAAAAAATGTCTAAGTATGGAATGGACAAGGCAACTGTTAGGTGGATTCATAATTGGCTTAGTGATCGGACCCAAAGAGTGGTCGTAAATGGCTGCACATCCAGTTGGAAGAATGTCTCAAGTGGGGTACCACAGGGCTCTGTCCTGGGCCCTGTATTGTTCAACATCTTTATCAACGATTTAGATGAAGGAATTGAGGGTAAACTGATTAAATTTGCTGATGACACAAAGCTAGGAGGGATAGCTAATACTAGAGAAGAGAGAGAGAGTATTCAAAAAGATATAAATAAACTGGAGAAGTGGGCAGCAACAAACAGAATGGTTTTTAACAGGGAAAAATGCAAAGTACTACATCTGGGCAATAAAAATGAAAAAAAAAGCATATACAGAATGGGAGGAATAGGGCTAAGCAACAGCACATGTGAAAAAGACTTGGGCATACTAATATATCACAGACTGAATATGAGTCAACAGTGTGATGCAGCAGCAAAAAAGGCAAATGCAATTCTAGGATGTATTAACAGAAGCATACAGTCTAGATCACGTGAAGTCATTATTTCCCTCTACTCCTCTTTGGTCAGACCTCATCTGGAATATTGTGTCCAGTTTTGGGCACCACATTTTAAAAAAGACATCAACAAACTGGAGCAAGTTCAGAAAAGAGCGACCAGAATGGTGACCGGTCTGCAAACCCTGTCTTATGAGGAAAGGTTGCAGGATTTGGGAATGTTTAGTTTGCAAAAGAGAAGACTGAGAGGAGACTTAATAGCTGTCTACAAATATCTAAAGGGCTGTCACATTGTAGAAGGATCAACTTTATTCTCATTCGCACAAGGAAAGACTAGAAGCAATGGGATGAAACTGAATGGGAGGAGACACAGATTAGATATTAGAAAAAACTTTTTGACAGTTAGAGTGATCAATGAGTGGAACAAGCTGCCACGAGAAGTGGTGAGTTCTCCTTCAATGGAAGTCTTCAAACAGAGGCTGGACAGACATCTGACTGGGATGATTTAGCGAATCCTGCTTTGAGCAGGGGGTTGGACCAGATGGCCCAGGAGGTCCCTTCCAACTCTACGATTCTATGATTCTATGATTCTATGGACAAATAGACAGCGACATCCTGACACCTTATAGGAACCTGACACATACAATGATACTGTCATCCCCCGATCCCTTCATAGTGTTACTGTATAATGTCCCAGCATTCCCAGCAGTGTCACCTCTCCAGTCAGCAGCTCAATCATCTTGTAGGTGAGTTCTAGGATCTTATAGTTATTGATGTCCTCATGTATCAGGAGGTGAGGTGGAGGCCCCATGATTGGGCTCAGGGGTCTTCCCCATCCATCAGGCACAGGGTCCTGACAGCGCTCACTAGAGGTCTTCTTCACTACTGTGTAATCCTAGTTATGGAGAGACACATTATAAATAAATAAATCTCACTACAGACATTTCCAGAGTCCTCACCTCTCCAGTTCTGTCCATCTGTTATTCCCATAGATAAGAATGATGTAATGTGACGTCATCAGAATCTCTCACCTCTCCAGTAAGCTGGGAAAGGATCTCTAGGGTGAGTTGTAATATCCTCTCCGCCATCTTGTCTCTGTCCATATCCATGTTTAATGGATAAATCTGGAAAATTCTCTTATATAGATCTTCACTGAGAGGATTTTGTATTGTAGAGGCCTGAATGAAAAGATGAGCCGATGTAACATCATAAAAATGCTGTGTAATATAATTACTGGATATAATAAGGGAAACATATGAGATTTATTATTTTACAGTATTTTGTTTTCTTTTTTACATTGTGACAAAGTCACTACTAATAGAGGGGAGATATGTGCCACTGCTCTGAATGACATCAGTTATGTGAGTATTTTCCTCCAGCAAACTACATGGTGTGAGGGTTAAGTTAAAGTTGCATAATAGGCTGGTTTTGTATGGACATTCATAGAGCAGGTGGGAGAATGTCCACTTTATCTCCAACTGCAGAGTTGACAGGACCCGTGTGATGTCATAATCATGTGGTCAGTCACATGATGGAAAGAGCCACATGTAAAGGTGAACCTCAGGCCCTATAGAATTCCCAAAGCACGTCGAGAGGTAATAGCAAATGAGGTGAAGAGAATGTTAGACCTCGGGGTGATTGGGGAGTCAAAAAGTGGATGGTCGAGTCCCATCGTCCTTGTGCCGAAGCCTGACGGTGATTTTGCAAGGATTACCACAAGCTGAACGAGGTTTCCAAACGTGATGCATATTTGATGCCCCTAGTGGATGAACTCATTGAAAGACTTAGAACCATGAGGTACATTACAACCCTCGACTTAACGATGGGCTACTGGCAGATCCCCATGTTCCAGAGTGCTAAGGAGAAGACAGCTTTCTTGATGGATGTTAATAATACACCAGAATGCCCTTCTGATTGCAGGGGGCTCCAGCAACTTTCCAAAGGGCTATGGATCAGGTCCTGGCTCAACATAAGAAGTATGCCGCCACCTACCTAGATGACATTGTGGTCTTCAGTCCTGACTGGGATAGTCAATGCATCGAGGACTGCCTGTACCTTTGGTAGTATTCATCTACAAGGTACAGGCAGTCCTGGATGCATTGAGGAATACGGGGTTCACCATAAACCCCCAAAAATGTGCCACAGGGAAAGAAGAGGCCAAATTCCTAGGCTATGTCTTTGGGGGGGTGAAATCAAGCCCCAGATAAACAAGATTGAGGTAATACAGAAATGTCCAAAACTGCTTTCCAAGAAGCAAGTGCGGGCATTTCTTGGCATTGTGGGTTACTACCGGCGGTTTATGTCAAGGTTCAGCATGATTGCTGCGCCGTTGATGGACCTCCTTCAAGGCACAAGATCGTCATTGATTAAATGGTCTGCTGAGTCTGAGATGGCTTTCCAGGAGCTGAAGCAGGCTCTGAGATAACATTCGGTTCTGGTCACACCAGACTTCAGCAAGGAGTTTGTGGTCCAGACAGATGCTTGTATAAAGAAAGGTGTGCACTCTGTGAGTGAGAGGCAGGTGCAGGCTGAACCTGGAGCTAGTCCAGAGAAGTCATCAAATAGTGAGGAAACAGCCGCACTCAAAAAGAAGGTCGTTTTTTCCAATTGCAAGTGAAATAATTTTTATTTAAAGTCACTACAGACTTGTGTGTACGTTTAGCCTAATTTCCATTTTTATGTATTCATCTCTTTCAGTGAGGTTTGAAAAAGACCCGACACAGGGTCAAAACGTTACCTCAACACTTTAAATACTTCTGTGGTGACTTTAAATAAAAATTATTTCACTTGCAATTGGAAAAAACGACCTTCTTTTTGAGTGCGGCTGTTTCCTCACTATTTGATGTCCAGACAGATGCGTCAGAAGTTGGCTTGGGAGCCGTGATGTCTCAGGAATTGAAAGGGGAGGAGCATCCCATCCTGCTTCTGAACCGGAAGCTCTTGTCAAGCGAGAGGAACTATGCCATCGTTGAGAAAGCGTGCGTGCCATAAAATGGGCTGCAGTTACCCTAAGGTACCACCTGCTAGGCCATAGGTTTAAGCGGATATGTGACCATGCCCCTCTGAGGTGGTTGAGGGAAAAGAAGGGTAAAAATGATCGGGTAACTAGGTGATTCTTAGGCCTCCAATATTTCACGTCGAGCATAGGCCAGGAAAGTTGCACGGGAACACAGATGCCTTGTCCAGACTCCCCTGCTTGGCGAGTGAAGGTAAGCAAGACTAGAGAGAGGACTCTCCAGTGGTTTGTGTCTTGTGGAGGAAAGAATTAATCTATGATGCTCCAAAGCGGGATGCTAATGAATGTTACAGAATTTTGGTTTCTTTGTTTTTTTCCTGTTTCTGCCTGAAGGGCTGTGTTTACTCTCCACTTCTAATTGGTTTATGCTGTCTTATAATAAACCAACCAAAGACTTAAGAGACAGTGTTTCTGTTTTTCCTAACTCCGTTTACTGCCAAGTGAGTTGATTTACCACTATATATAAATATATATATATGTGTGTGTGTGTATGTTGTAGCCTGTTGAATACGAAACATTTTTCACTCAGTTTTAGTGAAATTTTTCCCGGCCTGTCTTTAACACCAGGCTAAAAAAAAAACTGCGAACATTAAAACTCTAAATTCCCCCTTCATGAGATTTGACCCCCCCAAATTTATGCTCTATAGAAATAAACAAGAAAATGGGTGTCTGTGTGTTGAGTGTAAAACCAGTTTTTACCCAAAGGTTCTTGAAGAATTAGAGCAACAGCGTCCAAAGAGTCACTATTAAAGGGGCAACAACCATATAGTGGTGGAGCAATCTGAAAAGTTGTTTTAAAACCTGTGATTATAGCAACGGCTATTGCAGATGTAACTGGGACCTCATTTATGAGAATTATCTCACAGTAAGATTGCTTTGGTTGCCTATGGCAACTGGTCAAGTTAATCAAAAGCTAAGAAAGCAAAACTATCTGAAACAGCTCAGAAAATGAACAACGCGAGTACTGGCTTGAAAGGAAACAGGAAGACAGGAAGTTTCAAGGAAAGCCCAACCATCTGAAAACAGGGAATGTCGTCTTCAGGAGAATCGGATGAGACCGGCTGAATCAAGTGATGCAGTAACATCTGAACAAAAGGATGAACGTCATCTGAATTACGTCATATGACATATGCAACTGATGCAAAGATGTAGGCAGGCTGACCTGAGTTTGGAAGCGACCCAATTCAGGACCATAGATCACATCTGAAAGTTATGATAGGTAAAATGGACTTCATATAAGAACATTGTCAAGCAAAAAGGTTTAACTTTAAATCTCCTGGTATGTGGTGGTCAATGGTAAAGTCAGTTTGCCATCTTTAATTCTACCTCCCGAACCCCTTTTTTCATACATGTTGGGAACAACTCATGAGTCTAAGCATTTCTAGAAATTACTAGGAGATATAATTCACTTTTCCAGGTGACATCCTTTGGTACGACAGCTGGACTTGATGAAGGAGGAGTAATACCGACTTTTAAAGTCCAGGGACAAATATATCACAAAATAGGTTTGATGCTTCCAGTAGCAAATGAAGAACCAAAGGTTTTCCACATTTACTTTTTGGGAGATGAACAGATGGACCGTAAGCTGATGCACCAGAGACAAAAAAAGACATTGTTTTGAGTTTGCTAAAAAGGACAGTGATACGGCAGTCCTTCATCAACACAACAAAAAATGTGCATCTGGTGAGATTATGCTCAATCAGGTGGGAAGGTGTTGTGGTGTGACAGCTGATCGCGTGGTTAATGGGAGATATGTCACAGGGATGGATGCTCCCTGCGATGCAACCCGGAGTATTTTGCCAATAGTGTACATGAGCACTAAAGATGTCATTTAGTGCACTGGGTGCGGACTGTACTCCGTTTTGCCTGAAGATATGTGTATGTTCAGGACCTGTGGTGAAGTCCTGACCATGTGACCAGCTCATGTGATCCATACCTCACCTATGGGTGTGGTTACAGGGCTATGTAATTGAGGTGTGTTTAGCACATGTGAGAGAGGGTGAGGGAGTCTGTCAGAGTGTGGACAGACTTCCATGTGTCCAGCTGGGACACTACCGAAAGTGGCCTGTGGAGCCTGAAACAATGGACACATATGTTGGTTCTTGCCTGAGCTGAAGGCTGTTCCATGTGTCCAGGTGGGACACTACAGAAAGTTGTCTGTGTTCCAAGGAAGGAGAAGCCTTCCTGTGTCTGAGGCTGCAGATAGAGCGTGGCTCATGGTAGAAATGTGCTGCCTATGGTTTATGGAGCAATAAACCCTGTGAACTTTTAAAGGAACGTGCCTCATGTTTGTCTCCCGCTGCACCTAAGCGAGTCACATCCCTACAATTGGTGACAGACTGCGGGCAGCGATTCCCAGGAGCACAGACGGTATGGAAAATCGTGAGTAATACTGACCGAGGTCAGAGGAAATGACTGTATGGAGATTTGTGGGATGCCTATGAGCAGAAGAGGCACCCGAGAACCTGTGTGGCTGACACCAGCAGGTAACGGACAGGAATCCGTGTTGCACTGACCAGAGTCAGTGAGAGACTGTGCATGTGTTTTTTTTCCTTTTCCTCGTTTCTCTGCAAAAAAAAAACCAAAAACCTGAAAGTGCTTGCTGTGGTGAGGGCGTCACGAAGGTCCCGCAGCACAGGGACCTGGTGTTTTCCTCTTTGAGCCTTGGTAGCAGACGCTGTCTGTCTACACCATCCTGCTGCAGCTTTATTACATATGTCTAAGCGGATACAGTAGTTGTGGCTTTACACAACTATAAAGGGTGAGTACCCTGTATTATGTCGTGATACCCATTATACCTGCATTGGTAAGGCCCTATGGGTGCGCTTTTGTGTTTTATTTATCTTTGAGGGTGACAAGTGGCTTCCGGTGGATCGGCGGGTCCACGAAGACGACGCAGCAGGAGCTGCAGAGACACCAGCAGCTGCTTGTGAGCGACGGCAGGAGCTGGGGCAGTGCCAGAAGGAATTGGTGCAGTGTCGTGCTTAAAGGGCCAGTACCAGAAAAAGGCATAAACTGTACTGTGTGAACTGTGGCCTAAGAGGTTCTGCAGGACAGACATGGGGAGATCCCGAAAAGGGGTGGAGTCCCAAAAGGGGGCGGTGGCCCAAATTGGGGTGGTAACCCAAAAAGGGGTGGAGTCCCGGGAGGTGGCGGCAACCCAAAGCGGGGTGGTGGTCCAGAAAGGTGCCAAGTTTGAAGAAGTGACAGCACTGGGTGACTCAGTAGGTACGTCTGGAGTACCGCAGTGTATGTGCAGGTCTTTTTCAGAATGTGGAATATCCTTTCCGGGTTGTAATGACGGGCCACAGATGTGTACAGTGATGCTGCACCGGGAAGGAGCCTTTGGTCGGCTGGAATCAGAGAATCAGGTGACTCTGACAGGAACTCCTCTCGTTTTCTCTCTGTCTGAGAAAAACATCAGGGTTCGCTGTAAACACGGGGTCACGGTGAACTACGCAGTAGACAGAGTAGTGTTTGAGGGGACCAAAGGTGGTGAGTGCCAAGGGGGAGGGCTACCACGGGACTTAGTCTATGCCTGGGAGAGGGGCCGGGACTTTGCTTTGTTTGATGACATTTGGTCGGACGATGGAGATGCTTCGACTGTGGGGCCAGCGGACACTGAGATAGTGACGGCTCCTGACGTGGACAGGTCAGAGGTAGAACTGACCGGAAGGAGAAGGACATCTGCCCAACTTACGGACCTGACGTCTCGTGACATGACGGATGGTGGGCTGGGAGATGAGACGACTGTGAGTAGCTCGGTCAGTGAACCGACACTACAGTGCCCCTTCTGGCTGGATGGAGAACGGGTGATGGGATTGTTAGACCCTGGGAGTCCGGTATCTGTGCTAAGAACCACTCCTGGACGTTCTGTGTCGCCTGGGACGGTGACGAGATTGAATGGCTTTGGTGGGGACGATAAAGAACTTTTGACAGCATATCTCTACATTGACACGACTGAGAGTTCCACGTACCATGTAGTGACAGTAGACCCAGACTTACAGTATACTATGGTAATAGGGCGGGACATAGAAGCCCTGTGGGACTGGTGGACAAAAGGAGAAGTGTCTGTTGATATAATGTGTATTGGAGGTAATGGTGTGAAAAGTCCACCTCCTAAAGTTGACAGGCCTAAGTTAAGCATGACCAGAGAGAACAGTGCGTCGGCCCCACTTATGGACATGATGTCACCTGACGGGTACCACAGGGGGACTGATAGTGGTGTGGTAATTAAAAAGAGTGGACCTGACACCCGAACAGAGAGCAACATGAGCGTTTCCCATACGGTGGGGTCTGACACAGGTACCAGGCGTGACTGTAATATGTTATTGCCAGTAGCAACCACTAGGGCTGAAGACAGTGTTTGTCAGACAGAAGCACAAACCCAGTGTAATGACAGTTTGCACCAGGTAGAAGCGCACCTACGAGACTTGGAGCAAGGGCGCTAAGAGATGTAACAGCAGCTGGCGAGGGAGTGTCTGAAGGTGGCGAGTCTGGAAGTCGCCAACTCCGCGCAGGTGGAGCGGTTGCACCACCTAGAGTCCGAGCTCTTGGCAGGCAAGGCACTGAGACAAGTGACTGAGCACAGAGTGTATGAGCTGGCGAAGGAAGTCTCTGAGCTCAGAGGTCACCTGTCAGCGTGTAAAACCATGAACAAGACCTTGTTGGAAGATATGGAGGTGCTCAGAGAGGCCCAAGAGAAGCATCAACAGGAGATTATCAGGAGAGAGGATGAGCGTCGCTACCTGGCAGAGGAGCGAGATAAAGTTCTGCAAGAACTCAGTGGAGTAGTAAAAGGTCTTCTGCAGGAGAAGTGGATGGGTGAAGACGTACAGCGGCCGTGCCCGACTGATGGCAAGGCAGAACTGCCAAAGCCCATCTGGGAAAAGGGTCCTGAAGACTGTAAATCTCAGGAAGATGGTGAGCCAAGGGCTGCACAAGACAGTCATCCGATCGTGACAGATATCTTGAGGCAAGTGTCCGTAGGGAACCCAGAGCCATCTGTCCAGGATGAGAGCAAGTCCACGACCTTCAAGGTTGTAAATGATGTACCAGAAGACATGCAGGAAGCCTGTGCTGAGGAAGGTGTGCATGAGGCCTTTAGGAAGGCTATAGAAGCATGTAGTGTGATCTGGGCACCAGAGACGAAGCAGCTGGTCATACTGTCATCTAAGGAAGTCACAAGGAAGCGGGTTACTATCCTGAGGGATATGCATCTACAATGCCTCCGCACAAGGCAGATGATCCTGTTGGAAAAAAAAGAAGCCGCTCGATGTCTAGAGTGTGCGAGGAAAGTTCAAAGTCAGCAGGGCATTGCAGAAGACATCATTCAAGTGCCTGGAGGTCTGGTGAGGAAAGTCATCGGAAGGTTTGGGAAAGTGATGCAGGACATGGTGAACAGGTCTGGCGTGATGAGAGTGAGGATTCCGGCTGATGACGAAGCCCAGGACAAGGGTGAAGATGGGATGGTTCCATTCCTCGTTGTCGGGTCCATGGAGAGCCTTGGGAATATCCGGATGCTCCTGGAGTATCGCGTGTCATACCTGAAAGAAGTAGAGCAGCTAAGACTTGAGAGGAAGCAGATCAGTAGAGAGCTGGAGGAAATGGATAGAAGATGGCCGCCTCCTTCAACTCGTGGTATAGAAAGGCAAAGAGGTTCACTTAAGACTGGAAATCCTCAAGCTGGAGATAAGAGAGTACATAGAGATAAATGGAAGGGCTGCTCTCGGGACCTTATAGACATTAGGAGAAATGGGCAGCAGAGAGAGGACAATAGGTGGCCTGATGGAAGAGGAAGTAGTGATGCCTCAGTTAGCTCAGAGCTGAGTGACCTAAGTGGGAGACCCTGTAGAAGAAGTGGTGACAAAGATTCAGTCCAGACAAGAGGTATGGGGGCAAGGGAGTCGCAACACCATACTGACCGCCGGGGATGCGGGTGGTCTGACATGGGCCCATCTTTATCAAAGAACAAGACAGAGTCAGATAATGGATGCCTACTGAAGGGTTCACTAGCAGGGCCTGACTTTGATAGACGATTTGACTGGCAGAGACGACCAAGAAGGATCTCTGGTCAAGTAATAGAAAGTGCCAAGCCCCACGGCTTTAGGCAGAGGAGGGGGATATGTGGTGTGACAGGTGATCGCGTGGTTAATGGGAGATATGTCACATGGAGGGATGCTCCCTGCGATGCAACCCGGAGTATTTTGCCTATAGTGTACATGAGCACTAAAGATGTCATTTAGTGCACTGGGTGCGGACTGTACTCCGTTTTGCCTGAAGATATGTGTATGTTCAGGACCTGTGGTGAAGTCCTGACCATGTGACCAGCTCATGTGATCCATACCTCACCTATGGGTGTGGTTACAGGGCTATGTAATTAAGGTGTTTAGCACATGTGAGAGAGGGTGAGGGAGTCTGTCAGAGTGTGGACAGACTGCCATGTGTCCAGCTGGGACACTACCAAAAGTGGCCTGTGGAGCCTGAAACAATGGACACATATGTTGGTTCTTGCCTGAGCTGAAGGCTGTTCCATGTGTCCAGGTGGGACACTACAGAAAGTCGTCTGTGTTCCAAGGAAGGAGAAGCCTTCCTGTGTCTGAGGCTGCAGATAGAGCGCTGCTCATGGTAGAAATGTGCTGCCTATGGTTTATGGAGCAATAAACCCTGTAAACTTTTAAAGGAACGTGCCTCATGTTTGTCTCCCGCTGCACCTGAGCGAGTCACATCCTTACAGTGTATAAGTCCTAAAGAATCCTGGCGATCACTATATTTTCCCATCCATGAAAGACATCAGACTGTAGTTGGATCGGGCTTAAAGATTACCCTATCGTCTAGGATTTGGGTGAATGGTGGGGTTATAGAAAGAGCCTGAATATCACTGACTATTCTGGCTGATGTCAATGCTACCAACAGACCTGTTTTAAGCAAATTAGCCTTCAGGGATGCCAATTCCATGGGTTCAAAAGGAGCGTCCGTTAAAGCTGTCAGGACCAGATTTAAGTCCCACCATACAAAGTTTACCTTAGAAATGGTCCTAGATTTTAATGATGCGTTTATAAATCGTGAAACCCAATAATTACCGGCCACATCACAGCGGGCGTTATAAACTTCTGTGAAGCACTGGGGGGTTCAAAGTGCTCACCACACATCTAGATAAGTTCCTTGGGGGGTCTAGTTTACAAAATGGTGTCATTTGTGGGGGGTTTCCACTGTTTAGGTACATCAGGGGTTTTCCAATCGCGACATGGTGTCCGATCTCAATTCCAGCCAAAAACGTCAAATGGCGCTGCTTCCCTTCCGAGCGCTGCCATGCGCCCAAATAGTGGTTTACCCCCACATGTGGGGTATCAGCGTACTCAGGACAAATTGCACAATAACTTTTGCAGTCCAATTTCTCCTGTTACCCTTGGTAAAATAAAAAAAATTGAACCTGAAGTATTTTTTTTGTGAAAAAAAGTTAGATGTTCATTTTTTTTTTTTAAATATTCAAAAAAATTCCTGTGACGCACCTAAAGGGTTAATAAACTTCTTGACGTGGTTTTGAGCACCTTAAGGGGTGCAGTTTTTAGAATGGTGTCACTTTTGGGTATTTTCTATCATATAGACCCCTGAAAGTGACCTCAAATGTGATGTGGTCCTAAAAATAAAATGGTGTTGTAAAAATGAGAAATCGCTGGTCAACTTTTAACCCTTATAACTTCCTAACAAAAAAAAATTTTGGTTCCAAAATTGTGCTGATGTAAAGTAAACATGTGGGAAATGTTAGTTATCAAGTTTTTTGTGTGCTATATCTCTGTGATTTAAGGGCATAAAAATTCAAAGTTGGAAAATTGCGAAATTTTCAAAATTATCGCCAAATTTCCGTTTTTCTCACAAATAAACGCAAGTTATTTGAATGAAATTTTACCACTAACATGAAGTACAATATGTCACGAGAAAACAATGTCAGAATCACCGGGATCCATGGAAGCGTTCGAGAGTTATGACCTCATAAAGGTACAGTGGTCAGAATTGTAAAAATTGGCCCGGTCATGAACGTGCAAACCACCCTTGGGGGTGAAGGGGTTAATTTCACTGTCGACATAATCCTTTGACGCTAGAAAAAAGGTGCAAATGTATCAGTAGTAAAACTGTACTAGAATTAGGGTTACCAGCACCAGCCTTTGGTGTTATGGACAGATATTCTGCAATAAAAAAAGGCATGATTTGGAAAAGATGAAAGAATATGTCTAGAGATGGGCGAAACCGAACTGAAAGGTTCGCCGTTTATACCGGACAGTCACTGTTCGGGCCTGAACGCAGAACACGGAATTACTGTTTCTCTAGTGTTCAGGAGAAGTTGGTAATGGTGGCAGTTTGGATATCCATTATTCTCAATGGGGTTCGGGTTCTGGTGGAAGTTTGAGTGCTGTTCTGGTACCCAGACCAAACTTTCTAAAAAATTTGTGTCATGGACCAGAACCCGAGTTTCCACCTGTCCACTCATCCCAGATATGTCACATTAAATAAGATTCTTGTAGTTGATGACCACAGAGCAGCATATTTAGCAATTATGGCTCAGATTTCAAGTGGAAATGGGAGACTGTTTTTCCTTGATGCCCCAGGAGCTTCCGGTAAAACATTCATAATTAATTTGCAGCTCGCAGAAATTCGCTCAATCAATAACATTGCTCCGTCCGTTGCATCGCTGGGATTGCGGCCGCTCTCTTAGATGGAGGCCACACGGCTCATTCAGCACTAGGATTGCCCTGAATCTAGCGCTCTTGGAAACAAACATCTGAAATATCACTAACGGCTCAGGGGAAGATAAAGTATTACAGACTTGCAAGTTAATTGCACCATGGGGCACAAAAAAGCAGTTGAGGCCCTTGATTGCACCTTGCAAGATCTGTGGGAATCCAATCGCTTAATGGGAGGAATTATGTTTTTTTTTTTTTTTACTGGTTACTTCCGTTAAACGTTACCTGTTCTCATCGGAGCAACACCAGCAGACGAGCTGAATGGACAGTGTAACATCTTCTCTATGGAGACATATTCAGAATCTAACTCTGACTACTAATATACGAGTTCACATGATGGGAAATACTACTGTGGACACATTTACCCCCCCCCACCACCTACTTTGCCTCAGAAACAGCAGGTTCCCTACAGATTCCACTTCTGGCTTCATTTCCTTCCTGGAAGACTTTTGCAGAATGGCGTCCTCGGTACTGGAGATAACTGACCAAGTTTTCCCTGATATTTGTAACAATTATAACACCCATCAGCGGCTTTGTGATCGCACAATCCTAGCGCCTACAAATGACAGTGTCAGCTCCATAATCTACAGATACAGGGGAGACGGCCCGACCCAGTGACCACAGACAGGTCCATTGCTTCAGTCATGGAGAGTGAAGGCTTGGAATATCCCCATTGGAGTTCCTGAATTATGTGGGGTCTCCTGGATGTCACCGCAGGGGCTCACTATAAGGATAGGAGCTCCAATAATGTTACTGAGGAACCGACACCACAAATTGTGTAACGGCGCAAGGTCGTGTGTCCGAGTCTCAGCCCAACGTTATTGGGGCCACTATTCTTATGGGAAACTAAGGGGGAAATGTTTTCATTCTGCGTCTCCCCCTCGTTACCAAGCGACACATCCCCCAGGCATCTGCAGGTCCCAATGTAGGATTCGAGCAGGTGCGGAGGATGCAGTAATGAGCAGGAGGCAGAGCAAGTGTTAACGGGTGTTCTTTATATAACAAGAGAAAAAGAATAACAACGTTTTCTCCACGCAGGGAGTTGGTATGTACAAGTCACACAGCGGTATTGTGCGGGCAGAAATATGAAAAATATAGTCTAACGTGCCTCACTTCAGCTGCCACTATCAGTAAACAACAAAATAGCTAACGGCAGAAAAAGGAAAAAAACGTAGAGTTCAACTTATCAGACTCTGCAGTCCAGAGGGAGGTGGTTGGACGATCCCACAATGATGGCGTGTCACGTCGATGAAGCGGTCCTGGATGTACCGGAGGCACTGTCTCTTGTATGTCCGGGCACCCGTGGCTGTTGTTCCTCCGTATGAGGAGGTGGGAACCGGTCAGCTGAGGCTGAGAAGTTAAAGTCTCCAACAGGGGCTGTACACCCTAGGCTGTCAGCGGTCAAGTGTTGTACGGTATGGTCAGCGTTTCCTGACTGCGGTCGCGTCGGGTCGGCGTCCAGCAGAGGTGAGCTGTCACTGAAGCTATTGCTGGAGGCAGGGTAGTACAGCTTCAAGCGCAGTCTGTCATCTCGGGTATTGCTCGCAGGGAGGGAGCGAACCTTAACCTGCCGCAAGTCCTGTCTTACCGCCAAAAGCCCCAGGTTCCCGCGCTCAGCCCCTTTTATATCAGACACACCCTTGGCAGTAGAGGTCACAGGTCTGTCCCGGTCGGTCAGATTCTCTGTCCCCATGCAACACTAGTGGCAGTCCCAATGGTTCTGGTCCAAAGACACGGCAGCCTCGATTGTTCTGGTCCTTCCTCCCACATTCCTCCACTTTTTTTGCTCGCCATTCCATGGGCGAGGATTTTCAGGGAGCGTTCGGGACCTTCGCCCTTTCTGGATTTGCTTCTGCCATACGAATTGGTCTTGCTCATAAAGTTCTGGGGGTTTGCCAGCTGTTGATCTTTCGCAATGTTAATGCCACCTGAGGAAGACGGATCTATTCCGTTTAAACGCGTTGTGACTCTTTTAAATTCCAATTGTTTCTTTAATAAATGAAGAAATTTTTGCATCAATAGAATCCTGTCCTTTGCGCCCTGCAGACTGGGTCTTTCAGCAACTTTCCTATAATTGTTCCTCTTTTGAGGCACCCGGCTGGAGCAGTATCAGCTCCCCATCTGCATACCAATACCGACGCATAGCTGGCGCTCCTACAGACCATCCCATCTGACGTTCTTGGAAATAGGCCTCAGGCATGGTAGTCACTTGAGAGCCTCTATCCATCAAACATCGCACAGCACGCCCCTCGAATCATCGGGCACGTAGACACTAAATTTGTGGGACTTCCACTACTCCCCCATACCTGTTCCGGCTCCAAGCAGCATCCCCCTGGCTCAGCGCCCTCTAGTTTAATGGGCGGCGGGGTTGGCTCCTCCCTCGCCATTGACATTCTCGTGCCAGTTGTCCTATCTCCCCACATTCATAACAGGTGAAGGGTCGCTGTTGCCGGTACATTCTGGAATCATGGCGGGGCCCCACCCCAGAGCGATTTGACACAAGTTCAGCCTTTCTCTTAACTTCCACCAACTCTCCTTTTATCTCTTGCAATTCTTTCCTCATCTCTTCAACTCATTGGGGTTCATCCATCGCATTTACAGATGCATTGGTGCACTTAGCCTTCACCACCGGGACTACCACCTCTTGCTCTTGCTCCCGCGTGCGCGCCTCACTTCCTATTTCAGAATACGTCATATGAGGATTCACTCGTATGCGCTCCCGCAGGGCCTGCTTCGTCAGGGTATCACGCAGTCCAGTCACTAAGAGATCTCGCAACGTTACGTCTATGGGGCCCACTCCCACACCGTCCTTCCTAACAATGGCATTATGTAACTCTTGCAGAGCGTTCATATATTGGGTCACTGTTTCACCCTCCTTCTGCATACGGCTGAACAGACGAGTCCTCAGTTCCCCTACGTCAGTCGGGTCCCCATGAGTCTCCTCTAGGATCTGCAGAACCTTGCTTAAGGTATCGCGTTCCCTAGTGGTCCGTAGCATTACCGAGTCCCCCTGCTCTTGCTCCCGCGTGAGTGCCTCCCTTCCTATTTCAGAAAATGTCAAACGAGGATTTACCCTTATGCGCTCCCGCAGGGCCTGCTTCATCAGGGTATCACACAGTCCAGTCACTAAGAGGTCTCGCAACGTTACGTCTATGGGGCCCACTCCCACGTCGTCCTTCCTAATAATGGCTGTATGTAACTCTTGCAGAGCGTTCATATATTGGGTCACTGTTTCACCCTCCCTCTGCATACGGCTGAACAGACAAGTCCTCAGTTCCCCTACATCAGTCGGATCCCCATGAGTCTCCTCTAGGATCTACAGAACCTTGATGAAGGTATCGCGTTCCCTAGGGGTCCGTAGCATTACCGAGTCCCGGACTTCCCCATCTAAGGCCATAATGGCCACCTCAGCCTCTAGAGCAGGGGTCATCGGATGCATTCTCATCATGCTCCGTATCCGCTCGGTCCAGCTCCACAGCATGGTATTGCTACCATTAAACTTTGGCAGATTATCCAACATGGCCCCCAATGATATGCTGGACCTCGGGCCGACCCCAACTACTTGGTCTGCCGTCTTCGTGCTGGTGGACTGCATCCTGCCGACTACGCCAAATGTAGGATTCAAGCAGGTACGGAGGATGGAGTGACGAGCAGGAGGCAGAGCAAGTGTTAACGGGTGTTCTTTCTATAACAAGAGAAAAAGAATAACAAAACTTTCTCCACGCAAGCAGGAGGCAGAGCAAGTGTTAACGGGTGTTCTTTCTATAACAAGAGAAGAAGAATAACAAAGTTTTTTCTCCATGCAGGGAGTGGGTATGTACTAATCACACAGCGGTATTGCACAGGCAGAAATATGAAAAATTAAGTCTAACGTGGTGACAGCCTGACTTCAGCTAACGGCGTAAAAAGGAAAAAAAAGTAGAGTTCAACTTATCAGACTCTGCCGTCCGGAGGGAGGTGGCTGGAAGATCCCACGATGACGCCGCAGGTGGCGAGTCACGGCGATGAAGCTGTCCTGGATGTACCGGAGGCACTGTCTCTTGGCAGCGAAGAAAAGTCTGGGAAGTTTTGGTGGGCCACTGTATGTCCGGGCACAGGTGCCTGTTGTTCTGGAGTATGAGGAAGTGTGAACCGGTCCCAAGGCCGCAGCTGCGGCTGAGAAGTTGAACCCTCCAATGGGGGCTGTACAACCCAGGCTGTCAGCAGTCAAGCGCTAAGCGGTATGGTCAGCGTTTCGCGTCGGGTCGGCATCCGGCAGGTGTAAGCGGTCACTGAAGCTATTGCTGGAGACAGGGTAGTACACACTCAAGCGTAGTCTGCTGTCTCAGGCATTGCTCGCACTGAGGGAGTGACTTGTATTTACTATGAGCAGAAACAAAGCACAAGGTCAATCACTGACAGGAGCCGCAGGAATCTGGGGGCAGATGTCACATAGGGATCTCTACGCTGTTTGTTCTAGGGCAGAGACCCCAAAATCTCCATATATGAGGGGGAAACAGAAAACGCTGTTTACCAGAAAACTCCTATAGACAACGGTGTATCTGTAACCAGTGCGACCCCTCTGTCCAAAGGTCCCCAAAAGGAGCATATTTCTCTTTTTTGTTTATTTAATACAACATATGGGTGCAGTAAAAAATTGCAAATTTTAGTTCAATTTTTGTGTATATCATTATTATTTTTCCAGTATTTCATGTATTATTATATCATTGTTTCAATTTAAACTACGCATGTATGTTCGTACTGGCACCATATATTCGCCTGGTGCTTGTGTATATTGGAGCTTAGTATCCATTGGTTGCTTTTTTGCAGCTGCTTTCTTGTATTGTGAACATTAGGTCACGGTTCATCAATGTACAAACGTTTGTATTTTTAGTATTATTTTTCTGTATTTTTTATATATATATTTTTGTTTGGGAATTACACATTATTATTTGGAGCGCTTGCATAGTGAGACTTTAGATCATGGGTCCTCAAACTATGGCCCGCGGGCCACATGCGGCCCGCCAAGGACTTTTATCCGGCCCCCCGCCAGGCCGACAATGAACTCATGAACTGCACTGCAGTTCAGTGCCGGCGGGCCCTGTAATCGCGGGCGGGACGAGGCGCCGAGGAAAGGCGTTACGCAGCCCTCCGTATGCAGCAGAGCACAGTGCACACAGACGGCGTGATTGTCATCACGCCGCCTGCGCGGTCTGATGACGTCACGCCGCCTGTGTGCCTGTGCAGGAAGAAGACTGAGATGAGCGGGCGCCTCTTCAGAGCAGCGGGGGACATAGGTGAGTACTTTTTTTTTTTTTTATCGCCGGGTCCTATTGGGGTCATTTACCTGCCTAATGGGGACATGTGTTGCCTAATGGGGACATTTACCTGCCCATTGGGGACCTGTGCTGCTGCCTAATGGGGACCTGTGCTGCCTAATGGGGACATGTGCTGCCTAATGGGGTCATTTACCTGCCTAATGGGGACATTTACCTGCCAATTGGGGACCTGTGCTGCCTAATGGGGACATTTACCTGCCTATTGGGGACCTGTGCTGCCTATTGGGGACATTTACCTGCCTATTGGGGACATTTACCTGCCTATTGGGGACATTTACCTGCCTAATGGGGACATTTACCTGCCTATTGGGGACCTGTGCTGCCTAATGGGGACATTTACCTGCCTAATGGGGACATTTACCTGCCAATTGGGGACCTGTGCTGCCTAATGGGGTCATTTACCTGCCTAATGGGGACATTTACCTGCCTATTGGGGACCTGTGCTGCCTATTGGGGACATTTACCTGCCTAATGGGGACATTTACCTGCCTATTGGGGACCTGTGCTTCCTAATGGGGACATTTACCTGCCTATTGGGGACATTTACCTGCCTAATGGGGACATTTACCTGCCTAATGGGGACCTGTGCTGCCTATTGGGGACATTTATCTGCCTATTTTGGACATTTATCTGCCTAATGGGGACATCTACCTGCCTATTGGGGACTTGTGCTGCCTAATGGGGACCTGTGCTGCCTAATGGGCACCTGTGCTGCCTATTGTGTGCACAGGAATTTATTCATAATTTTTTTTAAACTATATTCCGGCCCTCCAACGGTCCGAGGGACCGTAATCTGGCCCCGTTTAAAAAGTTTGAGGACCCCTGCTTTAGATACTGATTGTATTGTCGAGGTAGCTATTTAGGGAGGGCTAAATTAACCCTTCACGGTTGATCCAGTGATTTCCAAATTATTCCAGTGTTGCTAGCAACTCAAATGACCACACGGAGACGGGGGTCTCTGTACGGGAGGATCGAGGCAGATCACTAAGCCCCTTTATTTTAGTCACATCTTTTATAATCTTTTGCTTAATTATGCAAGGTTCTCAAGTACCAATAGCATCATTTCACTTTATAAGCCAATAATATTGCAAGAAAACCGGAAACTACATATAAGTCCGTATCCAAATAGAAAGTAGTATAATGGCATATTCAGAGCAATACACTCCCCCCCCCCCCCCCCGAGCCCCTTATCTTGCACCTGATGGAAACAGTCTGGTTTCATGACAGGCCATGCCAATTATAAAAATTTATCTTACAACAACAAAAACGGAGAAACGAAACCTTACATTGAATGGATAAAACGAAACTTCAACTCTAATTTTAGTATTAACCCTTAACATTCCCCCCTAGATAAAAATTTTTAACACATATGCAGCATCAGAGGTGCTATCCCAAGCTAACAGCTTGAGGGGTACTGGTCTTCACATGACTGATGCCGTGTTACCAGTCATGGCTGTCGCGGCGCACCCATCCCCCCTGTATACTGCAGTTCACGAATAACAATTTTTGATGACGGTGGTGGGGATCTTTTGTAGGTAGCCATGTGCTTGGCTTCAACATCTCCATCAAGTAGCCTTTTGAGATCGGTGCAGAGAAGAGCAGGGGCAACGACACCTTTGGTATCATCATTAGCTGGCTTAGTGCAGAATTTCCTAATACATACAGAAATACACCAAAGAACAAGTTTTAGTATCACATATACAACAAGGATACAGGCAGCAATGTGTAACAAGCTCTGTAAGATCCCAGCTATCCAGCCCCCAATTCCCTTAAATCAATTGGCTGGATTGAGAAAGGAGAAGGTGTCTGACCACCAACTGTCCTTAGTACGATCATTGTCTTTATTGTATTAATCTCTGAGTCATTGAATATCTTCTAACTTTAACTTTTATCTTCTACCAATAATAATAATAATATGAAAAATGCGGAAAACCAAAACATTATGTCCCCTTTATTTGCTATTGGCTTGTTGGGTGATGGGGAGGACTTCATAGGGACCGTCATACAAGGATTCTAGTCCATGCTTCCTGACATGCCTCTTCACGACTACCAAATCACCAGGCTTCAGGTTATAACAGGTGTCGGTTTCTGCTGAATCTGGAAAAGAAGAGAAAACTAGAACATAGGTGTTAGTAAGATTTTTACTAAGCTGAATAACACATTGAACAGCACAGTCAGTTTCTTCTGATAATTGCTGGGGCTGGAAGTTTGCAACTGGGGGCTAGCACCAAACAATATCTCGTATGGGGACAGGCCATATTTTGCAATAGGGGTAGTACGAATATGGTATAGTACAATGGGTAGGAGCTCTGACCATGGAGCCGTAGTCTCCTGCATCATTTTGGTCAATTGTCCTTTCAGTGTGCCGTTCAGCCTCTCAACTTTCCCACTGGATTGTGGGTGGTACGGAGTATGGAGGGCTACAGTGGATCCAAGCATTGTCAGAACTTCTTGGTACACATGAGAAGAAAGGGCCGGGCCTTGATCACTTTCAACAACTTCTGGAACCCCATATCTGCATATAACTTCCATCACCAGTTTCTTCGCTGTGGTCTTTGCAGTCATGTTGGTAACAGGGAATGATTCCAACTGGATAACCGGGGCCCAGTAGAATTTTTGCACCAGTGCGAGGGCCTGATTCTTTCCTCGATGTGTAGTCCCATGTGCCCATGTGGCAATAGCAGGGTACATCCGCTTAGGGAGACACACGAGTTGGTCCTTTTTTCCAGAGACCATTATACATACGTGCCCCATCAGTCTTCCATTGCTTCACCTCTTCCTTTGGAGACATTCTCTGCATCGTCACTAAGCGGTCTCGCGGGGTCCGACAGAAAACTTCAGTCTGTTGTAGATCATCAGGTTCTTGTTGGGTCAGTGCTTCTTGTAACTGTTTACGCTGAGAGCGTGTGGTCACCATAGTTGGTATGGTTGGTTTAACGGGTAAAAGAGCGGCGGCTTTTGCTTGCATATCTGCAAATGCATTGCCAACAGTCTGTGGACTGTTCCTAGGACCGTGCGCCTTAACTTTGATAATAGCCACCTGAGTAGGTAATTTGATCGAGTCCATGAGGGTTTTAACAGCTTCAGCATTTTTCACTGGGGTTCCGGCAGTAGTAATAAACCCTCGATTGGCCCATAGAGCCCCAAAATCATGAGCAATACCAAATGCATACCGTGAGTCCGTGTATATATTAGCCCGCCTGTTCTTGGCCAAAGTACATGCAGTAGACAGAGCCTGGAGTTCTGCTTCTTGTGCTGACTGTGAGGGCAGGAGCGCAGCTGCGTGCACTACAGTGTCCTCTGTGGTAACAGCGTATCCCGTGTGGAATCTACCAAACTCGTCAGCATATCTTGAACCATCCGTGTATAACACCAGATCAGGATTTGGGAGTGGATTCTCACTGGCATTTGGTGGAGTAGCTGTTTCTTCAGTCATAAGTTAGGAACAATCATATTGGAGGTAATCCTCATCACTGCCATCTTACCTTCTAGTTCATTATGCCGTCTTTCAAGGCGTTGTAAAGGGGTTGCATTATGCGGGATGTATCCGGTATCCACTGACAAAAATAAGTACATAAGAAAACGCTGGAGTTCAGATTCATCTTTTGGGAAAGGAAGGGAGTTGACAGCTATTATTCTTTTCTTCTGCGAGGTGTCTGGCACCCTGAAGGAGACAGTGACCCAAGAATATCACTTGACCAAAGCAGAACTGAAGTCTCGAGGCCGAAACCCGACAGTTCAGTGCTGCCGGATACTTAAGGAGGCTAGCAATGGCAACAATGGCAAAAGACACCTGCTCATATTAATTTTTTTCAAACTGGCTGGGATTGTTTTAGGCCCCTTGTGGCATAACTGTCCATGTTAACTGTCGTCCCAACTGGCAGTCTGGGTGTAACGGAATGCTAAAGAAGGCGTTGGTAAGATCAATAACTGTAAACCAAGCAGCATCCTGGGGTATTTGGGACAAAAGAGTATGAGGATTAGGCACCAGGTTTGAGAAACACTTTTACTGGTTCTACAGGCATTTTCCCTATATCATTCCGCCCTTTTGACCAGATTTTAGTATCTCTGAGAGGTATGGGGTGAGTCATTGATCCTCAGGCAATATTGGGGGTGGATCTGGGCCTATCAGGGCCATCATAACTGTAGGAAGGGCATGCAAAATACAGATTTATGTTCACTGTCTTCATCTACATAGGGATTATATAACAAAAAAAACCATCTGACCATCATCTTGGAATTGTATTCAGGAGCGGAACTGTGATAATAAATCTACCCCTAGTAAATTTACTGGACATGTGAGAGAGATCACGAACTGAGCAGTAATGAGAATTAGCAGGGAGGGGCTGAGGAGCAGGGCTCCCACTAGCTGAAGTCGAGGGGGGGCAGAGTTTGCTGTGTGCTCCAATGATACTCAGTGATACTGATAAGAGACTAGCTGTGTACTCACAGCTGCGGTGGGGGCGAAGGGGGATATGGTGTGGGCTAAGATGGGAGGGGGTACTGAAGCAGCTGCAGCTACTAGCTTGCTTTTTTTTTTCTCTCTCTCCTGAACAGAGCAGGTTAAAGTCTGAAAACTTTTTTTTTTTTTCCTCTGGAGCTGGTAAATGGAAGGGGTGGATACTCAACCACTAGCAATGATAATAGGTGCCGTCAGCAGAGGTGGGGGCTGCGACTCTCGGTCTCCTTGTACAATTGTCATCTAGCAGGGAGACCTCTTCTTTCAAATCATCACTTTTAACTATTTCCCTGACACATTAATATCAAACTTAGTTCCTTCTTTAATCAATCACATTCTCATACCACAGTCACTTTCTTGAACCATAAATCATCCCATCCCTGTCATAAGACAATTTTTCCTTCTTCAACATAGCAGTAACAGAAACAATCAGAATTCACTTGCTGTTCAATTTCCACATAACCTTCATTATACAATTCATGTGCCAAGCCACAGAATTCCTCAGCGCCTTTAAGTAATACATCATCAGTCAACCTTTTAACTCCTTCATCCCATAGCGTAGGCTGCAACCTCCCGCCCTTAGGAAATCCCAGAATCGAAAATATTTTTCCTGCATTCTTGACAAATTTCTTTCCTCGTCTTTGAATCATAAGACTAACAGTATCTGATCCTTCACACAATTCCAAACTTTTCTTTTTCTTCCACAGAAACATAATTCTCTCCTTTAGAGCTAAATATCCTGACAAATTGTGCACAATACTGGAGCAGCCGTCTCCGTTTGTTCCACAGGGTCAACCCCCTCTGGGAAGCCCAAAATTCGCGGTACTCAGTGAAAGGAGGAGGGCGTCTCAGACTATCCCTCCGGACACCTCTGGTTATATATATCTTTCTATATATACCTGAGTTACGTATCCTACCCATCTTCGATCACATGACCACGCCCAATTACTAATAATGATCGGGAATTCAGGATATTTTGACTATAAAGAGAGCCACAATCACTGGTCAATCCGGGGTGTCCGTCCCTTATGAGGTACGGTTCGAGCACTGGGCCCCCAACGGGACTGCACCTCTATATGATTCCACCCATGAATCACCCCACCAGGGGACAAACCTCAGATCCTCTTTGCAGCAACAAGCACAGGAAAACCACACCAACGGTCAGTCTGAACAGTATAACTGCCAACTTACCGTAGTCGTGGGGGGTGATCAGTCCCAATTTTCCAGCACCTGTGTCCGCTCCGAGGGTCCTTTGTCTTGTTGTCCTCCGGGGGCAGAGGCGTCCCTGTCCGGGGGCCCCACGTTGCGCGCCACTGTCGAGGTAGCTATTTAGGGAGGGCTAAATTAACCCTTCACGGTTGATCCAGTGATTTCCAAATTATTCCAGTGTTGCTAGCAACTCAAATGACCACACGGAGACGGGGGTCTCTGTACGGGAGGATCGAGGCAGATCACTAAGCCCCTTTATTTTAGTCACATCTTTTATAATCTTTTGCTTAATTATGCAAGGTTCTCAAGTACCAATAGCATCATTTCACTTTATAAGCCAATAATATTGCAAGAAAACCGGAAACTACATATAAGTCCGTATCCAAATAGAAAGTAGTATAATGGCATATTCAGAGCAACACACTCCCCCCCCCCCCCCCCAGCCCCTTATCTTGCACCTGATGGAAACAGTCTGGTTTCATGACAGGCCATGCCAATTATAAAAATTAATCTTACAACAACAAAAACGGAGAAACGAAACCTTACATTGAATGGATAAAACGAAACTTCAACTCTGATTTTAGTATTAACCCTTAACAGTATATAAGATCGCATGCGTGCTCCCTTTTAATTTGGCTTTTAGCCACCATGTATTTTCACTGCACTTCCATGAGTTGTTAGAGAGCTTAAAATTATAAAAGTTTAAGACTACACAATTTCATAAAAACTAATGTCTTTATAAGTTACATCTGTATTTGTCTTTCATTTTACTATTTAGTTTTCACCGTGCTTGCATATCCTGATTTGTTCTTTACTAACATATAAGCGCTTAGCTCTTGTTCATCCTAACACCTACCTTTGTTATTTGCGCCTACGCAGTTGTCGTCTATACGCTGATATGTGTGACTATTTGTTCATAGGACGTTGATGCGCATGCACGCATTTTCGTTTTCTTCCTTCGGCGTTAGTAGCCATAGTAACCTAATTGTAGCGCCTGCGCAGTGTTTTCACTCTGATGCCGGGTATCGTCTTGAATGAATGACTCTGTGTGGGCAGTTTACACTGCGCAAGCGTGCTTTCTCCGTTTACTGGCTCTGCTAGTTACCGCATTCAATCTGCTGGGCTTGTACAGTTGCTACTTCCGGACGCCAACTCCATGTACGATTGAATGACCCCTCATGTAAGTAATTCATATTGATTTTCTTGCACATAAAAGACACGGCTTGGTGACGCCTAGTTCACCTCCATTGTCCCTTGAGGAAACCACGCTTAAGGTGGCGATACGCGTGGGGTTTTCCCCCTCCTCCTTTTACATCATGCGGGCATCAGGCTTACTTTCATGATTTCTGGGCAGTTTTTCTGGTGGTGTGTAGCCTATGGGTATTGAGTGCCCCGTGGAATTTCTCCTGCGCTGCTCAGTTTTGCTTTTTTGAATATCTTTCCATATAGGCACTGCTATGAGATTATCTCTAGGGATGAGCGAGTATACTCTTAGGGTTCGGTACTCGGCGAGTAATGTGATACCCGCGGTACTCAAATCCTGGCGAGTATTTCACTACTCGCCTCGCAATATTCGGCACAGCCCGCACAGCCCAGCACAGTTCCACACAGCCTGGCTTAGTCTCCGCATAGCCCAGCACAGTCCGCACACAGTTCCGCACAGCCCGGCATAGTCCCCGCACAGTCCCACACAGCCCGGCATAGTCCCCGCACAGTACCTGCAAAGCCCAGCACAGTCCCGCACAGCCCGGCACAGTCTTCGCACAGTATGGCACAGTCTTCGCACAGGCCAGCACAGTCCCGCACAGCATGGCACAGTCTTCCCACAGGCCAGTACAGTCCCGCACAGCCCGGCACTGTCTTCGCACAGGCCAGCACAGTCCCGCACAGCCCGACAGTCTTCCCACAGGCCAGCACAGTCCCGCACAGCCCGGCACAGTCTTCTCACAGGCCAGCACAGTCCCGCACAGCCCGGCACAGTCTTCTCACAGGCCAGCACAGTCCCGCATAGCCCGGCACAGTCTTCGCACAGGCCAGCATAGCCCGGCACAGTCTTCGCACAGGCCAGCACAGTCCCGCATAGCCCGGCACAGTCTTCCCACAGGCCAGCACAGTCCTGCACAGCCCGTCACAGTCTTCTCACAGGCAAGCACAGTCCCGCACAGCCCGGCACAGTCTTCCCACAGGCCAGCACAGTCCTGCACAGCCCGTCACAGTCTTCTCACAGGCCAGCACAGTCCCGCACAGTCTTCCCACAGGCCAGCACAGTCCCGCACAGTCTTCCCACAGGCCAGCACAGTCCCGCACAGTCTTCTCACAGGCCAGCACAGTTCCGCACAGCCCGGCACAGTCTTCTCACAGGCCAGCACAGTCCCGCACAGCCCGGCACACTCTTCTCATAGGCCAGCACAGTCCCGTACAGCCCGGCACACTCTTCTCATAGGCCAGCACAGTCCCGCACAGCCCGGCACACTCTTCTCATAGGCCAGCACAGTCCCGCACAGCCCGGCACACTCTTCTCACAGGTCAGCACAGTCCCGCACAGCCCGGCACAGTCTTCCCACAGGCCAGCACAGTCCCGCACAGCCCAGCACAGGCCAGCACAGTCCCGCACAGTCTTCCCACAGGCCAGCACAGTCCCGCACAGCCCAGCACAGTCTTCTCACAGGCCAGCAGAGTCCCGCACAGTCCGGCACAGTCGTCGCACAGTCCCGCACAGTCTTCTCACAGGCCAGCACAGTCCCGCACAGCCCGGCACAGTCTTCGCACAGGCCAGCACAGTCCCGCACAGCCCGGCACAGTCTTCGCACAGGCCAGCACAGTCCCGCACAGCCCGGCACAGTCTTCTCACAGGCCAGCACAGTCCCGCATAGTCTTCTCACAGGCCAGCACAGTCCCGCACAGCCCAGCACAGTCTTCTCACAGGCCAGCACAGTCCCGCACAGCCCGGCGCATTCTTCTCACATGCCAGCACAGTCCCGCACAGCCTGGCACAGTCTTTCCACAGGCCAGCACAGCCCGGCACAGTCTTCGCACAGTCCCGCACAGCCCGGCACAGTCTTCCCACAGGCCAGCACAGCCCGGCACAGTCTTCGCACAGGCCAGCACAGTCCTGCACAGCCCGGCACAGTCTTCTCACAGGCCAGCACAGTCCGGCACAGTCTTCCCACAGGCCAGCAGAGTCCCGCACAGTCCGGCACAGTCGTCGCACAGTCCCGCACAGTCTTCTCACAGGCCAGCACAGTCCCGCACAGCCCGGCACAGTCTTCGCACAGGCCAGCACAGTCCCGCACAGCCCGGCACAGTCTTCGCACAGGCCAGCACAGTCCCGCACAGCCCGGCACAGTCTTCTCACAGGCCAGCACAGTCCCGCATAGTCTTCTCACAGGCCAGCACAGTCCCGCACAGCCCAGTACAGTCTTCTCACAGGCCAGCACAGTCCCGCACAGCCCGGCGCATTCTTCTCACATGCCAGCACAGTCCCGCACAGCCTGGCACAGTCTTTCCACAGGCCAGCACAGCCCGGCACAGTCTTCGCACAGTCCCGCACAGCCCGGCACAGTCTTCCCACAGGCCAGCACAGCCCGGCACAGTCTTCGCACAGGCCAGCACAGTCCTGCACAGTCCGGCACAGTCTTCTCACAGGCCAGCACAGTCCGGCACAGTCTTCCCACAGGCCAGCACAGTCCTGTACAGCCCGTCACAGTCTTCTCACAGGCCAGCACAGTCCCGCACAGTCTTCCCATAGGCCAGCACAGTCCCGCACAGTCTTCCCACAGGCCAGCACAGTCCCACACAGTCTTCTCACAGGCCAGCACAGTTCCGCACAGCCCGGCACAGTCTTCTCACAGGCCAGCACAGTCCCGCACAGCCCGGCACACTCTTCTCATAGGCCAGCACAGTCCCGCACAGCCCGGCACACTCTTCTCATAGGCCAGCACAGTCCCGCACAGCCCAGCACACTCTTCTCATAGGCCAGCACAGTCCCGCACAGCCCGGCACACTCTTCTCACAGGCAAGCACAGTCCCGCACAGCCCGGCACAGTCTTCCCACAGGCCAGCACAGTCCCGCACAGCCCGGCACAGGCCAGCACAGTCCCGCACAGTCTTCCCACAGGCCAGCACAGTCCCACACAGCCCGGCACAGTCTTCTCACAGGCCAGCAGAGTCCCGCACAGTCGTCGCACAGGCCAGCACAGTCCTGCACAGTCTTCTCACAGGCCAGCACAGTCCCGCACAGCCCTGCACAGTCTTCTCACAGGCCAGCACAGTCCCGCACAGCCCGGCAGAGTCTTCACACAGGCCAGCACAGTCCCGCACAGCCCGGCACAGTCTTCTCACAGGCCAGCACAGTCCCGCATAGTCTTCTCACAGGCCAGCACAGTCCCGCACAGCCCAGCACAGTCTTCTCACAGGCCAGCACAGTCCCGCACAGCCCGGCGCATTCTTCTCACATGCCAGCACAGTCCCGCACAGCCCGGCACAGTCTTTCCACAGGCCAGCACAGCCCGGCACAGTCTTCGCACAGTCCCGCACAGTCTTCGCACAGTCCCGCACAGTCTTCCCACAGGCCAGCACAGCCCGGCACAGTCTTCGCACAGGCCAGCACAGTCTTCGCACAGGCCAGCACAGCCCGGCACAGTCTTCGCACAGGCCAGCACAGTCCCGCACAGTCCGGCACACTCTTCTCACAGGCCAGCACAGTCCCGCACAGCCCGGCACAGTCGTCGCACAGGCCAGCACAGTCCCGCACAGCCCGGCACAGTCGTCGCACAGGCCAGCACAGTCCCGCACAGCCCGGCACAGTCTTCGCACAGGCCAGCACAGTCCCGCACAGCCCGGCACAGTCTTCGCACAGGCCAGCACAGTCCCGCACAGCCCGGCACAGTCGTCGCACAGGCCAGCACAGTCCAGCACAGCCCGGCGCATTCTTCTCACAGGCCAGCACAGTCCCGCACAGCCCGGCACAGTCTTCTCACAGCCCGGCACAGTCGTCGCACAGGCCAGCACAGTCCCGCACAGCCCGGCACAGTCTTTGCACAGTCCCCGCCCAGCCCAGCACACATACACAGCTCATTACTCACATTTCCCATAGACTTACATTGGACTTGCTACTCGTTACGAGTATCCGAGTATTAGGAGGTACTCGTAACGAGTACAGCGAGTCCGAATACTACACTACTCACTCATCCCTAATTATCTCATTAATACGGGTTATTTATACAGCCTTATTATTTCTTTAGCTCTGCCTTATGCTCATTTTGACAGCTTGCATGACCAGCGCAGGACCACCCTTTGTGGCTTACAATTCATTTTCTTATTTGCACATAATGCCTTGTCATGGAGTATTGGGCCCTTATTCTTTGTTGGACATAGTATTTTATTAATATATGGACCATATGGAGTATGTGTATTGTACAAACCTGGATCATTGATATGAATTATCATTATTATTTTTTGTCTCTATATTTATAAAATCTTCTTTTACCTAGCATATTGGAGGAGGCGAGCATTGGATCCTTATCTGGATCTATATTGGTGTTACTACGTGGCCAATTGTTTTGGCTTTTTTTTTAACTGCTTTTAATCTTTGTCATTTTAAGTGTATGAATAAAATTTATTATTGGTTTTCCATAAAATGTAGTGTTTATTACAGGGTTGATCACGTCCTTCATACACACTTCTTCCTCTTTGTTTTCAGTTCCCTCTGTCCACAGCTGTTACGTCACTGTTCACACCACAGAGACCCCAAAAGAGTCTCCTCAGTGCTGAAGGGGTTAATGTCCCCTGCGCCCAGTAATGGGGAATCTCCAGCACCTACCTCCACCCACAGAGCCGCACTCCACATATATGGCTGCTCTGTGCGCACAGGACCTGGGATGAGGTCACAGGAGGGGAGGAGTCAGGGGTCACATGATCAGGGGTCTCAATGTGTGCAGGACGCTGCTGTGCTGGTTGTCATGGTGCTGATGAGGGGAAGTTTATGTGTGGGGTCAGGAGGGGTTTACAGGGTGGATGTAGCAGAGCCGTGTGTGTACGAGGTGTACGGAGCAGAGCCGCGTGTGTACGAGGTGTCCTGAGCGGAGCCGTGTGTGTACGAGGTGTCCGGAGCGGAGCCGCGTGTGTACGAGGTGTACGGAGCGGAGCCGCGTGTGTACGAGGTGTACGGAGCGGAGCCGCGTGTGTACGAGGTGTACGGAGCGGAGCCGCGTGTGTACGAGGTGTACGGAGCGGAGCCGCGTGTGTACGAGGTGTATGGAGCGGAGCCGCGTGTGTACAAGGTGTACGGAGCAGAGCCGCGTGTGTACGAGGTGTACGGAGCGGAGCCGTGTGTGTACGAGGTGTACGGAGCAGAGCCGTGTGTGTGCGAGGTGTACGGAGCGGAGCCGCGTGTGTACAAGGTGTACCGAGCAGAGCCGTGTGTGTACGAGGTGTACGGAGCGGAGCCGTGTGTGTATGAGGTGTACGGAGCGGAGCCGTGTGTGTACGAGGTGTACGGAGCGGAGCCGTGTGTGTACGAGGTGTACGGAGAGGAGCCGCATGTTTACGAGGTGTACAAAGCGCAGCCGTGTGTGTACGAGGTGTATCACTTCAGCATTCTTCATCAATACATTTCTTTCCTTTTCACTGTCTTTTCTAGACTCCGGACGACAACCCTAAATACCTGGTTCGTCACCTAAAATTTTTAATTCTTTATTCAAATTTCTCATCTTTACGTATCAAAACATTCTTACTTCAAAATAAAAGCCATTTACTATCATAAGACACATTATCAAATATTTCACAGTAAAACTTTTCAAAAATTCTTGTAAGTGCTGGACACCGCTCCTAGCCGGGATTTCTTGCAGTGTCCATTGAGGTAGACTCTTTCTTCGAAAAGTATCCTTATGTAAAACCCAGAGAGGGCACCTAAAGAGGTGCAAACTATTTACAATAAAGTTTGTGATGCACTCCAAGTTCATGATCACGGAAGTTCAAATTAGAAAACACTGCAAACCAAAAACTAGGCAACAAAAGTGCAAACAGGGACAACATGATGAACAAAAGAGGGCACAACGGCGCAAATAAACCCTCCTGGGTAGCGAGAGTTATTAATGCTAATCCCCTCCTGGGGTTCTGGAAGCTGATTGGGAACTGCTACCAGATGAAAAGAACGCATCTACAGTCCTCAAATATTCCTCCTCCAGTGTGGCGAAGCTTGGGGGTTTCTGTACCTTTGGTACACTTTGGCCAATGGGAGCAGTAGGTGGTTTCTGCCGAGATGCTGCTGCTTGGGGTACCGCAGAGGTGGGGACTGGTACCGGTGGGGATACACGCACTTTCCCTTTCAGATACGTGGACAATAAGTCCTCTGGTATATGGCGGATGTTTAACGCGTACCAACCGCGTAGGCCCTCATGCCGGGTATAGGTGACATATTCCCCTGGCTGCAGGTCTCGCGCTGGGTGTCCCTTCCAGCGGTGAGACTCCACGTCCCTCCGGCTGAAAAACAAGTCAGAGATCCTCTGGGGGTCGGCGATGAACCCAAACCCCCATTCACGGTTCACGTTGAGGACCTGTCCCCATCCAGTCGAGTCCCGGGGACCATAGCGACCCGCACGGGCCTTCTTCCTTTCCAGATCCGGGCCTAGTACCGCTAGCTGGCGCTGCTCCCTCTCCCGGTGTCCAGCTGCCAGTTGCTGGATGGTCTGCTGACAATAGGCCTCAGCCTTCTCTTCCTCCTCCCGGGACCTGCTTTTACCCACTGGGGCCTGCGGCACCACCGTTAGGGGTTCAGACATTTCCCCCCTGGGACTAGTATCCTGGTCCCAGACAAGGTCCAGCACGACCTGTCCCACCGCTATCACGGGCATACACCCCAGGGCCTTCCCAGGTGCAGGAGCTGCAGTCATACCTGGGGCCTCCTGGCGATGTTCCGGCTCCGGTACAGGCTTGAAACGGTGGGCCGCTGCAGGGATATCCACTGGAATGGCTGGTCTGGGTGCTGGCGGTGGTGGAGCGGATGGTGGCTCTGGGTCCGCAGGGGCCTCTGGTGGGACCTGCACAGCCGTGTCAGGTCCAGGCGAGAGCACGGCCTCGGCTCCTGGGGTCTCCGGTGACTCCGGGCAGACCGCGACTAGCTGTATGGACAGCGTGGAGGTGTAAACTGGCGCTGCCTGAGGACAGTCCGGTGCAGCGGTGGCAGGTACCGTTAGTGAAGGTACCAGGTCCAGAGGTGGCGGTGGTGTAGGCCCCTCCTGGGCGTGCGGCCTGCTCAGCCTCCATAAGGCCTCCTGCCTCAATCGCAGACGGCACGTCAGCTGGGCGATGTCATCCTCCAGCTGCTGGCGGTTCATCTCAGAGACGGGGTCTGAGCCTTCAGCCATGGCGCCTGGGAGATCCGACTTAACCTCCGTGCGCTCTACAGGCCTCCTTCCCTCTCTCTCCAAAATGGCGTTCTGGCGTCCTTCTCCCCGCCTCGGCCACTTTCCTGCCACTAGCTTCTTCTGCCCCTCCTTCCGGGGGCGGCGTCTTCTTCCAGTGCCACCATACCAAGCCAGTATACGAACCCCTTGGGGGGTGGGCCATGTTGCTGTCACATTGTAATTCAGGCAGGGGAGGCCCAAGACTCTTTGCGGTCTTTTCCTAGGACCTCCCAACTCTTCACGCCCTTCTTCTCCGCACCAGCGGCCATTTTTAGTATTCATGTCACAGTCTATTAAATTGGGTCTTCTGCATATTTTCAAAAGTTCAAGTCCAACAAATCTCAGGCACACAGAACCCGATAGCATCGGGTCTCGCCATCCTGTTCGTGACGCCAAGTTGGGTCGTCCTCCCAGGGCAGTGGGGTACTCGGTACCGGGCCGGTGTCAGTGGGATGTTTCACAGCAGCGGTGACTCGGACCGTGGCCCTGGGTGCCCAAGTAATAGGGGAATGTAATGGTTTAAATGAACAGTTCGTGACGCCACCTGTGGTGTTCGGCAAGTAAGATGTTAGGCCGACGCTGCATGCAGATCCTCTGGGGCTGGTGGTGTGTTGCAGCCTAGATGGTGTAGCTCCCCACAAGTGAAGCTGTAGCCCCAGGGCAGCGTGGATGCAATGGAAGAGGAGAGGTGCAGGCGGTGTGGAAAATGGTACCCAGCTGTAGCAGTGCTGAATGTGTTAGTGCACAAATGAATGGAGGACACCGGGGCTTGTGGTTCCAAAGCTTTACTCACAGTCCGTTGTACACACACAGGTGCCTGCCTCCGGGCTGTGTCCTCCGGGTCAGAGACTCAATCAACCTCCGGGCAAGTTAGGATTCTCCCCTCCAACACTCCGCCAACATGTACCTTTCTGAACGACTCCTCTATTGCGCCTTAACGTGTGAAGATCTCCTAGTACTGAGTTACACTGGAGTTCCTCCTGACTGATGTTCCCAAGAACTCTACTTGTACGGCAGACAGCTGTAGCCTGCTTCGAGGAATCCCTTCTCCTGAGTCCCGGCTGTCTATCCAATTGCTGTTGTGCCCCAAGTCTTAGATGGGAGTAGTGTATTTACAGCCAACTACTCCACCAGTGTCTGCTGCAGAACCATAAGTGTCCATACAACCTCGGAGACCGGGCCCCGGCCTTGCGCTGAGAACCTATAGGCAGGGTTCATCTTCTAACCCACGTCCTCTCTGTTCTCTCTACTCCTTCTTTCCGTACTTGTCTTTCTTTCTTATGGAAGCTTAGGTTTCAGTTCTACGTCTTTCTCCTTCTTTTCCTTTCCCGTGCCAGCTGGCTCAGATCACTGAGGCAGCTGCAGAACTCCTTCCTCCATCCCTTCTTCCAGGGATCCTCACTCCTGTCTGAGTGACTTCCTACCCGACTGACCTTCTGTCAGACTGACCCCGTCATCCTACACTGTCCCACTCTTTTATGTATCTTAACTCCACCCACCTCCCAGCACGTCCAGTGTTCCAAGCAGGGAACCACCAAAGGTGCTCTGCTACTCTCTGAGCAAGGAGCCGCAATGTGGTTATGCAGAACTACCCTGTTGTGTGCGAGTGTTGGAGTGTGGAAAGGAGTTCCCACATTATCCTGATGGTGGGACACTACACCTTAGGAGAAGGTACAGTACAACTGTGACGCCTGAGCCTCAGGGGCGCCACATGTACAAGGTGTACAAAGCGGAGCCGCATGTGTACGAGGTGTACGGAGCGGAGCCGTGTGTGTACGAGGTGTATGGAGCGGAGCCGCGTGTGTACGAGGTGTACGGAGCGGAGCAGCGTGCCGCATGTGTACGTGGTGTACAAAGCGGTGCCGCGTGTGTACGAGGTGTACAGAGCGGTGCCACGGGTGTACGAGGTGTACGGAGCGGAGACGTGTGTGTGTACGAGGTGTACGGAGCGGAGACGTGTGTACGGAGCGGAGCCGCGTGTGTACAAGATTTACAGAGCGGAGCCGGGTGTGTGTACGAGGTGTACGGAACGGAGCCACGTGTGTACGAAGTGTACGGAGAGGAGCCACGGGTGTACGAGGTGTACAGAGCGGAGCCATGTGTACGGAGCGGAGCCGCATGTGTGCAAAATTTACAGAGCGATGCCGCGTGTGTGTACGAGGTGTACGGAGCGGAGCCGTGTGTGTACGAGGTGTACGGTGCGGAACCGCGTGTGTATGAGGTGTACGGAGCGGAGCCGTGTGTGTACGAGGTGTACGGAACGGAGCCGTGTGTGTACGAGGTGTACGGAGCGGAGCCATGTGTGTACGAGGTGTACGGAGCAGAGCCTTGTGTGTACGAGGTGTACGGAGCAGTGCCGTGTGTACGAGGTGTACCGAGCGGAGCCGCATGTTTACGAGGTGTAAAAAGCGCAGCCGCATGTGTACGAGGTGTACTGAGCAGAGCCGTGTGTACGAGGTGCACGGAGCGGAGCAGCATGTTTACGAGGTGTACAAAGGACAGCCGCGTGTGTACGAGGTGTACAAAGCGGAGCCGCGTGTATACGAGGTGTACAGAGCAGCGCCGTGTGTGTGCGAGGTGTACGGAGCGGAGCCGCATGTTTATGAGGTGTACGGAGAGGAGCCGTGTGTGTACGAGGTGTACGGAGCGGAGCCGCATGCCGCATGTGTACAAGGTGTACAAAGCGGAGCCGCGAGTGTACGAGGTGTACAGAGCGGAGCCACATGTGTACGAGGTGTACGGAGCGGAGCCATGTGTGTACGAGGTGTACAGAGCAGAGCCACGTGTGTACGAGGTGTACGGAGCGGAGCCGTGTGTACGGAGCGGAGCCACGTGTGTGTACGAGGTGTACGGAGCGGAGCCACGTGTGTACGAGGTATACGGAGCGGAGCCGCGGGTGTACGAGGTGTACAGAGCGGAGTGTGTGTACGAGGTGTACGGAGCGGAGCCGCGTGTGTGTACGGAGCGGAGCCGCGCGTGTACGAGGTGTACTGAGCAGAGCCGCGTGTGTACGAGGTGCACGGAGCGGAGCCGTGTGTGTATGAGGTGTACGGAGCGGAACCGCGTGTGTACGAGGTGTACGGAGCGGAACCGCGTGTGTACGAGGTGTACGGAGCTGAGCCGCGTGTGTACGAGGTGTACGGAGCTGAGCCGTGTGTGTACGAGGTGTACGGAGCTGAGCCGTGTGTGTACGAGGTGTACGGAGCTGAGCCGTGTGTGTACGAGGTGTACAGAGCAGAGCCACGTGTGTACGAGGTGTACGGAGCGGAGCCGCGGGTGTACGAGTTGTACGGAGCGGAGCCGCGGGTGTACGAGTTGTACGGAGCGGAGCCGTGTGTACGGAGCGGAGCCGCGTGTGTACAAGATTTACGAAGCGGAGCCGCGTGTGTGTACGAGGTGTACGGAGCGGAGCTGCGGGTGTACGAGGTGTACAGAGCGGAGCGTGTGTGCAAGATTTACGGAGCGGAGCCGCTTGTGTGTACGAGGTGTACGGAGCGGAGCCGCGCGTGTACGAGGTGTAGAGAGCGGAGCCACGTGTGTACGAGGTGTACAGAGCGGAGCCGCTCGTGTAAGAGGTGTACTGAGCGGAGCCGCGTGTGTACGAGGTGTACTGAGCAGAGTCGCGTGTGTATGGGGTGTGCTGTGCGAAGCCGCGGGTGTACGAGGTGTACAGAGCGAAGCCGCAGGTGTGCAAGGTGTACGGAGTGGAGCCGCGGGTGTACGAGGATCTGAGAGGCCAGTAGTGCCTTTTTAACAACCCCCTTTTTCTGTTTGTTGGATATTTGGCACTCCCTTCCCTGTACCCCTTTGTTTTTGTTTGACTATTTTGGCTTTTTACAATTTTACCTAATAAAGGTTAAGTTTTAATATCCATCTTGCTACACAGATAATCTATTTTGTGGATAGTTCTATTCCTGCTTTATATGCTAATTAAGGGATATTATTACTGCAGTGATGTATTTATTTTTTGAGTATACTGTTTTAAATGGGTGGGCAGTCCTGTTAAAATGCAGAGCGACACTGTCACTTTTTTTCTTCATCTGGTGTAGTTTAGAATTTGGGATAAAATTAAGTAATGTGTTCTGGAAGTGGTGCTCTAGATAAATGTGCTATTTCCTGCAGAGATGAGCCCAGGCTGGACGAAGTGACGGCGGTCTGTGCTGGATGAAAGATGAAAACTAAAGATGAAGGACTTCACCTAGAGACGTCACTGGTGAGTTAGTGTGTTACCTGTACACTGATACTATACACTGCATGCTATATACAGCGGTCCGGTGTATAATGTCACCTGTTACCACTGTATTACCTATACATTACATACAGAGCTCCTGTGTATATCACTGGTGATCACTGTATTACCTGTACACTGACATTGTATGCAGAGCTCCTGCGTATAATGTCATTGGTGATCACTGTATTACCTGTACACTGACACTATATACAGAGCTCTTGTGTATGTCACTGGTGATCACTGTATTACCTGTATACTATACACTATATACAGAACTCCTGTGTATAATGTCACCGTCTCCACCTTTTATCGGCGCCATCTTGTGACTGCAACTTCTGTCTGCAGGAAGTAGCAGAAACCCTCTACTGTATCAGGCCACGTTCACACATTCAGTATTTTACCTCAGTATTTGAAGGCCAAAACCAGGAGTGGAACAATCGGAGGAAAAGTATAATAGAAACACGTCACCACTTTTGGATTTCTCACCCACTTCCGATTTAGCTTACAAATACTGAGGTAAAATACTGACCAAATATTGAACGTGTGAATGTGGCTTTAGGCTGGTTTCACAGATCCTGATATTTCTGGTACCGGAACCGGTAATGGAGAAATCCAAAAATGTGTAATACGTGTGGCAACTGTGTGCTGCATCAGTATTCCCCGGCCAGGGGCGCACCTAAAATGAAGCAAGTTGATCACTTCACCTCAGGCGGCATTGAGTCCCTGAAGACAAGTGTAAAGATCGATGTTTCAAATATATTCCTATTTAAAAGTGTATGTATTTTACATGTGCGTCAGGTTAGGCTAGTAAAGAGTAAACCAGATTTATTTGTACTGATTTTACTACGAGGGGGGTGCCATTTTGCAGTTCGCCTCAGGCAACAGAGAGGCTAGGTTCACCCCTGTGTGTCGGCAGGTCCTGTATTAGGCAGCTCCACCCACTACTCTCTGCTGAACGTTGGCTCCTAGGCAATTCACTCTGCTAGTGGCCAGTTGGGTTTGCCTGTTGTACCTTGCACTTGTGGCTTTGATCCCCCAAACAGCTGAAGCAGTCCTGGAGACTACCATGGAGTAGTACCTGGTGTCTACCGTCTGTCCAGCCTATTCTCTCCACCAGTAGCTCTGGTGGACTTCTAATTACACCCCATCAGGGTAAGCCCAGACCTTGGTGCAGTGTGTCCACATCCATCAGTGTTACACCAAGTAACTGTGCACACCTCCCAACATTTGAAGAACAGAAAGAGACACAGATCATGTGACGTGCATAGCGGCAAATTTTGTGCACATGTAAGGGTCGGCCAGGACTATAGTCATGGCCAGGGACACCAAAGCATCGGTGTCCAGGCCTTCCCTCACAGAAAAATACAATTCACTGTTTGGCGTACCTGCGTCTCCAGGTTCGAGTCCCCCTGGTTTAGTTGCTTCTGGAAAAGCATCTGACACGTCTGTGCTGCTCCCTGTAAAGCTACAGCATCTTTCTGTTCCTCACTCCGACTCCCACCCTAAGAGCGTCCACCCAGGCTATGAGTCGCAACATCTTCTCTACTGCTTTGGTCCACTAAACTGATGTCCAATAGCTGTGGATACTTGGACTGTTGCTGCTTAACGTTGCGTGGCTGCCGAGCTGTCCTGGGCCTATAGCCCATGTGGACACTTCAGGCACCCTGCCCCGTCTGGACTAACTTCCTTCTTATCTAATCTTAACTCCCGGCAGCCCCTTCGACACTTAACTCTATCCTGCTACGAACTCTAAATACTAAAGTGCCCCCTCTAGTGTCCGAAGGGTGCACTACACTTTCCTTATTCTATAAATGGCAAACCTTGCAATGCACTAAATATTATCACAACTATGTGCAAATAAAAGCATCAATGGCAATAAAACATAAATACAAAGAATGGTAATACCCAGAAAGGTGTAGCAGTACCATTCCATATGTGTGGTAATACATGTGAACATGTAGCAGTACCATTTAGCAATGAGTAATAAATACAACATTGAACATCTTACTTAACCCCTTGTGAGATGCCAAGGGGAAAGGTACTAGAAAACAGGTATATTTCTCCCCGTTTCATTTCATATGTCTCCCTGTACTGATGATGAAGCCAGTTTATTTCACTGTAATCCAGTCCTGGTTTCCTTAGTGATCAGCATGGAGAGGACTGGTAGTTCCCCCTCCACTAATTCAATCCAGGTTTTGGTTTCCTGACTGGTCCAGCTGATATAATCAGGAGGAGCTGGGATCTCTCAGTCTATCTCGTCTGCTGAGCTGGGAGCTGACACAGTAAGATTACATGGACTTCTTTGCTGTTATATAGGTTTATTTTGTAGTTAGCCTGCTATTGTTAGTTAGTGGCCAGACGGCCTTAGACGTTTTATTTCATGTTTGGCATGTGTAACATTGAGTAACAAGTGTGCACAATAAATATGCCGTGTCCATATTCATGTGGAACTTGCTAGTCTGCTGAAGTGACTTCATAGCCACACGCTTGTGCCAAAGCAAAGATCCCAGCTGAGCTATCTATTCCCCACACCCTTTACACACACCCCATTCCATGCCCATTTACCACTTCTTTCTGCGCTGGTAGTGAGGGACATTCAGCAGATGCCAGAGACTGCAGGGAGTAGACCTAAATCCGGGACTGTCCGCTGTATCTGGGACAGTTGGGATTAGGGAGGAGCGGATGGATTCTTGAGTCAGGTCCAGTGAGTGGGACCTTTGGATTAATTTTTGTTCCTTCATTCACAGTCGAAGACTCCAGAACATTCTCATCTTTATGTATTGTCACTATACGACATCCGGCCTTTTTGTGTCTGTATGGCCGTGTTCACACTTTGCAGAAATACTGTGTATTTTGTTTTCTGCAGGATCCGCACCAAACTACACAACAAAAATCTTCTCCCCCCTTATTTGATGCGTTTTTGGTGCAGATGTGAAGCCTCGGTTTTAATGCAATTTTTTTATAGTACAAAAAAGCTTGGATTCTGCGCTTTGATTCTGCAATTAATAAAGTGTCTGCAGTTTTTTACCTGCGATTTTATTAGGCTCCACATAGAAGACGAGAGAAAAAAGCCCCAAAATCGCACAGATCAGCCGCATTCTTGGGTGCACAGCCTGTTATGTTAAAGTAGTTTTTATTATGGATTTTTTAAATAAATGTGATAAAGGAAAAGGAGGAGACGGATTATAAATACACAGTAATATAGACGCAAACAATAACCAAATAAAAGCAAAAAAGCGACATTTGACCCCTTCCCGACATGTGCTGTACATATACTGCTCTGCGAGAGCTGCGTTCCTGCAAGGAGAAGAATATGTACGATGCAGCGATCGTGCAGGCTCACGCTGAGTGACGTCACGACCGGGTGCGGGTGTTAGCTCTATATGAGAGCTGACACCCTGCAGCAAAGCCCACAATGCTAGCACCGATCGTGGATAGTTAATCCCTCTAATGCCGCTGTCAAGAGTGACAACGACATCGAAGAGAATCGCACAGGGAGTGAACTGATGGTCTCCAAGAATACCACTGGCCACAAGATGGCCACTGTGTCCTTCAGGGAAGGTGGCCTGTGAGGGCCTGCTAAGACCAGGAGGTGACACTCCTCCTCCCTGCCTGTCAGATGCTGCTCTAATGCTCTGCAGTGCAGAAACAGAGTATCAGATCAGCAATCTGTCACTATGCACTGATGTCCCAGAATGGAACAATGTAAAAAAGTTATTAAAAAGTGTAAAAATATTTTTTAAAAATCCCAAGTAAAGAATAAAAACACATTTTAATCCAATGAATACATTAAAGTAAAAAACTAAATAAATAAAAAAGGTACTCGTATTTGGTATCGCCATGTCTGGAACGACCCGCTATTTAAAACTTTCCCACTAGCTAATCCCTTCAGTGAAAATAATAAAAAAGATGCAAAAAACAATGCTTTCTCATACTGCTGAACAAAAAGAGCAATAAAACACGTTCAAAAAGACGAATGTAAATAAGAATGGCACCGCTGAAAAACGTCATCTTGTCCTGCAAAAAATAAGCTGCTATACAGCTACATCAGAGGAGAAATAAAAAAGTTATAGCTCTCAGAATAAAATGATGCAAAAATAATTATTTTTTCCATAAAATAGATTTTATTGTGTAAAAGCGCGAAAACATAAAATAAAAATATGGTATCGCTGTAACCATACTTACGTGAAGAATAAAACTGCCTTATCAATTTAATCACACGCGGAACGGCATGAAAAAATACAAAAAAGACAATTCCTGAATTGCTGGTTTTTGTTCATTTTGCCTCTCAAACATTGAAATGGAAAGTGATCAAATGCTGTCATATGCCCAAAAAGGGTACCCATAAAAATGTCAACTTGTTGAACCTCACATCTCTCCCGCATCCTCCGATTCATGCGGATAGCCTGAGTCATCGCCTCCACCAAAGAACCAGGTGGAGCATGTAGAGTCAGAGCATCCTTTAGAGACTCCAAAAGACCCCTGAGGAATTGGCATCTGAGAGCTGCGTCTTTCCATAGGACCTCAGTAGACCACTGACGATTCTCAGTACAATAGTCTTCTGCTGTGCAGTTCCCCTGAGTCAAGTTCATGGTCCTTGTCTCAACCACATTGACCCTGTAAGATTCATCATAGATCTGTCTTAAAGCATCAAAAAAGGCATCCACAGAAAGACATTCAGGAGCAAAAGAGTGTAGGGAAAATGCCTAAAGCCCCCGTTACACACTGCGATATCGCTAGCAATATCGCTGGAAAGTCACCGATTTTGTGACGTTGCAGCGATATTGCTAACGATATTGCTACATGTGATAATAACTTCCAACCGGCTCCCCCGCTGGTTATCGCTGATCGCGCGAGAAGCTGCTGGACCATTCCTCGTCGGCCACTTCCTGCTGGGCTTCCTGTGGCGCCGACGAGCGACGCGTGGAGCCGGGCGGGAGGACGCAGGATCGCCGCGTCTGACAGGTAAGTAGCGATCCCCGACCCCAGCGATGTCGCTGGTGAGATCTGCCTGTGTGGCAGCTCACTAGCGACCACCTAGCAATGCACCAGCGATCCTGACCGCGTCATATCGCTAGTCGGGATCGCTGGTGCATCGCTAGGTGTAACGGTACCCTAAGTCTGAGGACCCCCCGCAAAAGTGACATTATAATTCCCACCCGCTGTGACTCATTCCCTGATGACCGAGGGCACAAGGTAAACAATAATTTACAACTCTCTTTGAAAATTCTGAACTGGTCTTTTTTCCCAAAAAAAATTTCAGGGAGAGCTGCAACAAGTTCAGGAGGGCTCAAAGATACGTGAGAAGGTTCAGAAGTCATGACAGCGGTCAGAGGAGAGAGATTCTGAGGGGCAGTAAAAGTACAAGAAATCTGACCCTATAACTAAACCTGTGACAATGGCAGTTTGTGTTGTTCCAAGGCCAGATCTTTGACTACCTGAGTCAGATTAGCCACCTGATCAAAGTACTTAACGGATCCATAGGTGGGAAAAGAAAAATTTAATGGTCAATTGTAATGTGATGCGAGTCTCTATAGTAATAATAAGTCCCAAAAGTGGAGAGAAAGACTACAATAACAGGTAGTAATATAATACTACTTGCTGGATAAGTAAAGGGAGGTCAAACGATCCGAGATCAGGTCCAGGAAATGGTGCAGTACAACAAGGGGTAGTTCAAAGACAAAATCCAATTTACGAGCCGGGGTCAGGAAAACCAGAAAGGCAATACAGTTTACAAGGAGCAGGCAAAAGAGAAGTCAGGTCACAAGCCAAGAGTCTAAGTCCAGGAAGGGAATAAAGTCAGGGTGGGTCAGGCACAGAGTACAGAGGGATCAGTCTTACACAGGCAGCAGCAAGTGTACGATTGACACTAGATGGAGGAGCTAGCATTCTTAAGTAGAGGACTAATCAAGAGAAGTGAACACAGGTGATTGCACAGACCCAGCACAACCAAAACAGATTGACAGCCTCTACATAACAGTAACATAGCAGGCAAGCACAGTGTGGAGATCGTGACAATGAGTTTCACTTTTTGTATTGAAGAACTGAAATAAACTTTTTTATGATATTGTAATTTTGTGAGAAGCACCTGTATGATTTACATTCCTCAGCTCAAGGAGGTGAACTGATATTGCTTTTACAGTGTCAATAATTTTATGTTCATTGGAGGACATCTCCTGATTTGACAATATTTCCACTGTATCTATTGGTATAGTCAGTTTAGTAGGACCCACCCTAGGAAATTGGACTAGTCATTTATTAGTAATGGCTCATCTTATTGTCTCATATTGTTGTATAGAGCTTCATTATCTTATTAGGGTTATCGCCAAACCCCTTAATTTACCTGCTATTAATTGCTTCAATCTGATGTTATAAGATGTGGGGCTATCTACTTGCCCCACTAACCTATGCCTGGGTACTTATACACAAGCCTTCAGGACTAATTAGTAATTCATTCTAATGTTCCTTTTCATTATGTGGCTATAAACTACCACTTGTTAGGTTTCATGACCATAACAACAACTGCTATTAAAACATATGACCAGCTGCCTCCCCAACATGTTTCATCATTGCTGGCTTCTTCAGGGAAATGAGGCTACAATGGCCACTGGGCAGAACCAAGCTTATATAGGATAGGTTGTGTTGTCATAGGGTTCATCCACTGAATGGCTTTGTTATAATACCCAATCAAAAAAGAGATTTTCAATAGACTGAAAAAGCAGATCCAATTTGTGGAGAGAGATGTCAATCATTATGCTTGAACTGTGAAAGACTCACCTATCCAATGGGGATGTCCTTCCATGGATATGCAGCCAATTAAAAAATTTGGCACCTAAGAAGAGACCAATGTACATTCTTTTCCAGGTCAATAATATAGGGAAGTGAGAATCTTAGGATTAAGTCATCCACTATGTTTGCATCTGACACCATAGTGAATGAATAGAGGACCTTATGGTCACAAGTATCAACTGCACCCACCCGCTGATAAAGGTCCTGCAGATATAAATGTCCGGTATAGTTATATTAGAGGAACTGCTGGTCATAAAACTGCTAGTGGCACATGAGCATCAAATCAAAAAGGTCCTACTGATGTAGGTAGAATTCTTGAGTAGAATAAAGGTCCTTTGGTCACATGTGCGCTCCCATCATCAGCCCACTCGTCAAAGGTCCTGGGGTGCATGTGTCCTATGAAGTTGCATTAAAGGACCAGTTTGTCATGTGACTGTTGGGGGTGTGTGTGCATTGATTCAAAAAAGGTCCTATCAATGTAAGAAAAGGTCCTATGGAGTGTCATGACAAATAGCGCTAAGTATTAATGGGCATCGAGACCTGAATAACTTTCATATCCAACGCTCTGCATTCCAACTCTTAGGACCTGCGCTGTGATGTCAACAACCACACCTTATCCATTTTCTTCACTGAAATGAAAAACCTGAAAAATCACAGGACCTAAAAATAAAAAAACTCTTAAATGATACAAAAACATATGAGGTGCTAAAAAGTGACCCCACTGAGAGCTACTGCATAATTTACTTAAGAGAGTTTACAAGGATAATTTGATCTCAGAAGATGAATTCAAATTTCTGTGTAACCCTCATCCCACTAAAGCCACATTTTATGTGCTACAGAAAGTGCACAAGAGGGTCCAGCCTGCTCCAGGGAGACCGATCGTATCCAGTAATGATTCATTGACAGAGGGCATAAGCAGATAACGTGGATGAGTTTGTCACCATTTGTCCATGCATTACCCTCTTAGATCAAAGACACGAAGGATATGGTATTAAAATTACGTGATATCACCGTCTCTTCATCCACTATCTCATGAGCATCGATGTTTATGCCTTATATTCTAACATTGATCTTGGCATCCCAGCGGTTGCACAATTCCTTTCCACTAAAGTCAAGCAATTCAGTTCACATAATGATTTGGTAATAACACTTTTACAGTTCATTTTGGAACACAATTATTTTATCTTTGACAGCTTTTTACCACTCTGTGGAAGGCACAGCCATGGGTACTTCCTGTGCACTGACTTTTGCTAATTTATTTTTAGGGTGGTGGGAAGATAAAATTATTTTTGGTGAATAATTACTTTTCTACACTAGTCACATTTTTTGGAGAGGGAAGATTGGTACATCGATGATGTACTTATCCTTTGGGATGGCGAAGTTCAGTTATTTTATGGCTTTGTTACAGGTTTAAATAGGAATACAATTGACAAGTTCTTTACACATGAAATTGGAAACAAATGCATCAATTTCCTAGATTTGATGATCGTTATTCAGGATGATGGCTACATCCGCACGGATATTCTCAGGAAAGCAATTGCTGCAGTTTTCTCCACTGGAACAGCTGTCACCACCAAAAGTAAAAGCAGGAATACAGGTGGGACAATATTTGAGGGCTCACCGAAATGGTTCAGATAATGAAAGTTTCGGTAGAGAGTGACATAATCTCTTTGAAAGATTTACAGATGGAGGTTACCCAAAAAAAGTTTTGTATAAGGCATTTAACCCCTTTACCCCAAGAGTGGTTTGCACGTTAAAGGGGTTGTCCGGGCTTTTCACATAATCTCAGTGCATATCTGGGCTGCAGAATGCTGACAATAAGTAATTTACCTTCTGTGGCCAGTTTGCAGGGTTTCCAAGATATCATCTCTTGCTTGTAAGAAAAACGTCCAGGGGGGGTGTGTTCTGGCATTGAAATGAGAACTGGTCGTTTCCTCCTACTCTACTAAAAACATGTCCTCTATAGCAGCAACCCCACCCTCCATAGCAACAGGCCCTCCCCGACCACATGAACAAGCCTATCCCTCCTCACACAGTAACAAGTCCTCCCCCTCTAGCAGCCTCAGTGCAGAGAGCAGGACCACCCATCTGCTCCTCCCCCAGACACACGCTGAACAGTGATCTATGGAAAGTGAAACTATTGAGGAGGAAATGACCAGTTCTCATTTCAATGCCAGAACACACCCCCCCTGGACGTTTTTCTTAAAAGCTAGAGATGATATCTAGCAAACCCTGCAAACTGGCCACAGAAGGTAAATTACTTATTGTCAGCATTCTGCAGCCCAGATATGCACTGAGATTATGTGAAAAGCCCGGACAACCCCTTTAATGACTGGGCCAATTTTTACAATTCTGACCACCATCACTTTATGAGGTAATAACTTTGGAACGCTTCAACGGATCTTGGTGATTCTGTGATTATTTTTTGTGATATATTGTACTTCATGTTAGTGGTAACATTTCTTTGATGTGACTTCCGTTTATTTGTGAAAAAATGGAAATATTTCGAAAATTTAGAAAATGTTGCAATTTTCAAACTTTTAATTTCCAGGACGTCCACCTGACAGCACCATGGAGGACGTCCTCCTCCTCCTTACAGGGACAGGAAAGCACACGAGAGGTTAAAAGGCCATGTCCCACCCCCTTTCCCTCAGTGTTTTTCCTGTCCCTGCACGGAGGGACACGCGAGAGCTTACCGGAGGGGCCCAGGGGATCGTGCGGCCGGTCCAATCCTTCCCCTGTCAAGAGGTCCCGGGGCCGAAACTTCCCGGTGGGGAGTCCCTCGGCTCCAAAGGCCAGGAGCAGGACGACGCTCCTGGAGGGAGCCGTTCCTCCCGGTGGGGGGGCTCTCGGCTCCAGGACGGGTCGGCTCCCCGCAGGCGGCTGGCCGTGCTGGCACCGACAGAAGTGGGCGCAATCGGCCGCGGCGGGCCGAGTACCGCAGGATGACGCCGACGGCTGGGCAGTGGAGGCCGGAGCGCCATAGCAGGCGGGGAGGCGGCTCCCTGCACGCGCCGAGCGCGGTCGCGCGCAGATGCCCGGCAGGAAGTGGAGGCGCGGCTTACCAGCGTCACATCCGGTGACGTCAGACGCCGGTTTCAAATCCAGGGCGCGCGCGCTCCTGGACCAAAGCGTTCTCCAGAGTCGTCACAGGTCGTTCCAGGCTGTGTGACTGCATCGGACGCCAGGGGATGGAAGGCAACACTGCATCTGGTGGAGGGGTAAGTGCGCATAGCGCAGACCACCCTCCCCACCCGTCCCCACAGCCCAGATCTGATGAGGTGCCCCTTATGTTATCAGGAAAAGGGAACCCCGGCAGAGTCCCCCTCGGGGAAGGACCCGGCGAAAGCCACCTCCAAATCAGTCAGATGTCCGGTGTGCAGAGTAAAGCTGCCAGACACCTATAGCAAGACCCTATGCGGTCCCTGTACCTCCAGGGTCATAGGCGAGGAACAGCCATCTCTACTTTCCGAAATGAGGTCGCTGATAAGGGAAGAGATTCAGGCCTCTACAACCCGGCGTCGATCCCCCAGCCCTGGGCCAGGTCGCAAGCGTCCGAGGTGGGAACCAGTCCCAGTGTCAGAGGCGAGCCCTAGCGAGGAATCCGATTTCCGGGACTCAGATCAGGAGGAAGAAGGCGAGATCCTGGGGGATAGTCAGGAGCAGAACAGAAAGTACCTATTCAGACTGGAGGATACGGACGAGCTGGTACACACGGTCAGAAATACCATGCAGATGGAAGAAGTCCCTAAGCCACAGTCCAGACAGGACTTAATGTTTGGAGGACTGGTGTCCCGCAAACAGGTGGTGTTCCCTGTAAGCGAGCACATCAAAGCAATGATCCTGGAGGAGTGGAAAGAAGCAGAGCGTCGGTTGACACTCTCCCGAAACTTTAAAAATAGACTGCCCTTCGATCCCGAGGAAACTCGGGCGTGGGAAGAAGTCCCTAAGATCGATGTCCCGGTCGCCAAGGTTAATAAGAAGTCGGTTATCCCAGCCGAGGACTCATCCGGTCTTCGAGACCCGATGGATAGAAAGGCGGACGTCTTGTTAAAAAGAGCATGGGAGACGTCGGCGGCCCTGATTAGAGCCAACATAGCAGCCACCTCGGTGGCTAGGTCTATGTTCCTGTGGTTGGGGCAGTTGGAGGAACACCTAACCAACAAGACCCCGAGGTCAGAGATACTAGCATCTCTTCCTCTCTTGAAATCAGCCACGGCGTTCCTGTCGGATACGTCGGCGGAATCAGTTAGGTTTGCGGCCAGAAACAGCTCCCTCTCTAATGCGGCCCGGAGAGCAGTCTGGCTTAGATCCTGGTCGGGGGATAACCCTTCTAAAGCAAAGTTATGTGCCATCCCTTTCTCGGGTCTGAGGGTGTTTGGTCCAGCCCTGGATAATATCCTTGAGCTGGTGTCCGATAAGAATAAGGGATTCCCGGAAGAAAAGCCCAGGCGGTCCCAGTCCTTTCGGAGAGGCTCCTTCTTCAGAGGACAGTCAGAGTTTAGGGGCCGGGCGAGGTCTAATAGAAGCTCCTACAAAGGCTCCTTCAGCCAAAGTGGGAGGAACAGAGGTCCCCCATTTGCATCGACATCTAGATCGAGGAGACAATGACGCCATAGGCATTGGGGGGAGACTTCGCCACTTTGCAGCAAACTGGTCACGAGTCACCAACAATCAGTGGGTCCTCAGAACCATCAGGGAAGGTTACAGGATAGAGCTCTATTCTCCTCCCCCCGACAGATATATTGCCCCCACTGTCGTCCAGGAGGACTCCGCAATGTGGTCGGATCTTCAGGACATGTTAGACTCAGGGGTCATAATACCAGTTTCACCGTCAGAAAGAGGGAAAGGGCACTACTCTTCCCTGTTTGCAATCACAAAGAAATCCGGCGAGGCCCGCACCATCATAAACCTGAAGCCACTAAATGCTTGGGTCAGATACAGGAGGTTCCGGATGGAATCAATCCGATCCGCAATTCCTCTGATAGACAGGGACGCAGTTATGTGCACCCTAGACCTAAAAAAGGCATACTATCAGGTTCCTATTCATCCCTCATCCCAGGGCCTACTAAGGTTCGCGATCAGTTCACCAGCCCGGACCTGCCATTTCCAGTTCCAGGGTCTTCCATTCGGGCTGGCCTCAGCTCCCAGGATCTTTACAAAGCTGGTGGTAGAGGTGGTGGCCTACCTGAGAGATCAGGGTATTGTGATTGTGCCGTACCTGGACGACTTCTTACTGGTGGCAAGATCCAAAGAAGCGCTCATCCGAGACAGGATCCGAACAACTACTGTGATGGAGTTCCTGGGCTGGGTGATCAACTGGGAGAAGTCGGACCTCACACCAGACACCAGAAAGGTATTCCTGGGAGTCCTCCTAGACTCAGCCGACAGAATATCCTGGCTACCCGAGCAGAAGCAGAAGTCCATTCAGGCCAGAACCAGAGGCCTGTTGAAGCGTCAATGCTCCATAAGGGAAGCAATGGAGGTCCTGCGCCTCATGACGGCCTGCATCCAGTGTGTCCGTTGGGCTCAATTCCACTCGCGGTTGTTACAAAGAGAGATTCTCGCGAGGTGGGACAGGAGTCAGGCGTCGCTAGACAAACCCCTAAGGCTCTCAGGATGAGTAAAGGAGTCCCTTCGCTGGTGGTTACAGGCCAGGAACCTTCAGGTGGGCGTGCATTGGACAACCTCTCCATACGTGGTAGTCACCACAGACGCAAGTGCGTGGGGATGGGGAGCCCACATAGAAGGGAAGATCTTCCAGGGGAAGTGGCCAGCAAGCATCAAGGCCAGATCCTCCAATTTCAAGGAACTCTTCTCGGTCTGGGAAGCGTTGCGGAGAAACCGGTCGGTACTAAAGAGTCGTCATGTTCGCATTTTATCCGACAATACAACGACAGTGGCATTCCTGAAACACCAAGGAGGAACCAGACATCAACCACTACAGGCACTGGCGGAAAAGATATTCACGTGGGCAGAACGGACAGTTCGATCCGTGACCGCGGTACATCTAGAGGGTTCCCAAAACGAAGTGGCAGACTACCTGAGCAGACAACAGATCCACCCGACAGAGTGGGAATTGAACGTAGAGATCTTCGACCAGCTTTGTCAGCGCTGGGGGAACCCCAGTATAGATCTCTTCGCAAGCCGGAAGAACTCGAAGGTTCCCAGATTCTACTCCCTAAATCCGATGGACCATCCAGAGGGCGTAGACGCCCTGAGTCAGACTTGGGGAGAATCCCTCTCTTATGCGTTCCCACCACTGGCCCTCATACCGGCAGTGCTCAGAAAGATACGCGAGGACCACGCAAGAGTGATATTGATAGTGCCATACTGGCCGAGGAGAAGCTGGTTTTCCCTTCTGGGAGCCATGGCAGTAGAAGATCCAGTCGAGCTGCCCTTGTGGGAGAACATCATCCACCAGGGCCCGATCCACCACCCGGACCCAGCAAGACTCCATTTATCGGCTTGGATCCTGAGAGGGACATCCTGAAGGCAAAAGGATTGTCGGAGCAGGTCATATCCACCCTACAGGCCAAGCAGGAAGCCGGTGACGTCGGCAATTTATCGGAAGATATGGAAAAGATTCTGTCTGGAGGGTGGCAGGTCCGAGCTCGTGGCAGGTACCCCTGATCTCCCTAACATACTAGGGTTCCTGCAGGCAGGTTTTAATAAAGGCCTCAAGCCCAGCACTCTAAAAGTCCAGGTTTCAGCTTTGAGCGCCTTCTTCGATTATCAGTTAGCTGCACATCCCTGGGTGATAAGGTTTATAAAAGCCACACAGCGCCTGCGCCCCACGATTAGGCAGCTCACCCCGCCATGGGACCTGGGCCTGGTACTTCGGTTCCTCTGCTCGGACACTTTCGCCCTTAGTGAGAAGATAGCCATCCCTGCTCTCACTTGTAAAACGGCCTTTCTAGTAGCCATTACCACGGCCAAAAGAATAGGGGAGATCCAGGCCCTATCCACTAAGGATCCATACCTCCAGATAAGAGAGGAGAGTATAATCCTAAGGTTAGACCCGGCATTTACCCCGAAGGTAGCCTCTACAAGAAATCTGAACCAGGAGGTAGTGTTACCCTCTTTCTGCGATAATCCCCGAAATGAGAAGGAGCGGCGGCTCCACTCGCTAGACGTGAGGCGCGCAGTTATAGAATACCTAGAGGCCACCAATAGTTGGCGTGTCGACCCGAACCTGTCCGTTCTCTTTGGAGGTAGGAATAAAGGGAAGAAGGCCTCTAAGGCGTCCATCGCGCGTTGGATTACCTCAGTAATCTCGGACGCCTACCAGGCTGAAGGCGCCAGCCCGCCTGATTCCTTAAAAGCCCACTCTACGAGGGCGGTATCGGCCTCATGGGCCGAGCGGGCGGGGGCGTCAGTTGATCAAATTTGTCGAGCGGCAACCTGGGCTAGTCTTAATACATTCTGCAAACACTACAAACTAGATGTGTTAGCTGGCCAACAAACCGCATTTGGGAGAAAAGTTCTCCAGGCAGTAATCCCACCCTGAGGAGGTGCTTTGGTACTCTCCATGGTGCTGTCAGGTGGACGTCCTGGAAAATAGGTATTAGACCTACCGGTAATGATGTTTCCAGGAGTCCATCCTGACAGCACGGGTAGTTCCCTCCCTGTTATGTTATACTATGTTGTATTATGTTATGTCATATGCTGTAATATGATTGTTTCATTAAACCGTTACTAGCATCATCCACCTTGTGGTACTTGTCAAATCACTGAGGGAAAGGGGGTGGGACATGGCCTTTTAACCTCTCGTGTGCTTTCCTGTCCCTGTAAGGAGGAGGAGGAGGACGTCCTCCATGGTGCTGTCAGGATGGACTCCTGGAAACATCATTACCAGTAGGTCTAATACCTATTTTTTGTACACTTATATCAGAGAGTGGTGTCACACAAAAGTGTTAATAAATAACATTTCCCACTTATCTAGTTTACATCAGAACAATTTTGGAAACAAATTTTTTTTGTTAGGAAGTTATAAGGGTTAAAAGTTGACCAGACCAGCGATTTCTCATTTTTGCAACAAAATTTACAAAGCCTTTTTTTTAGGGACCACCTCACATTTGAAGTCACTTTGAGGGGTCTATATGATAGAAAATACCCAAAAGTGACACCATTCTAAAAAGTGCACCCTTAAAACTGATCAAAACCACATTCAAGAAGTTTATCAACCCTTCAGGTGTTTTACAGGAGCAGAAGCAACATAGAAGGAGAAAATTATTTAACTTTTTAATCACAAAAATGATCTTTTAGCACTAATTTTTTTATTTTCACAAGGTTAAAAGGAGAAAATGGACAGATAAAGTTGTTGTACAACTTCTGAGTATGCCGATACCCCATATGTGGGGGAAAACCACTCTTTGGGCGCATGGCAGGGTTCGGAGAGGAAGGAGGGCCATTTGACTTTTTCAAACTAAAATTGACTGGAATTGAGATTGGACGCCATGTTGCGTTTGGCGAGCCCCTGATGTGCCTAAACAGTGGAAACCCCCCACAAGTGACCCAATTTTGGAAACTAGACCCCCTAAGGAACTTATCTAGCTGTGTGGTGAGCACTTTAAACCCCAAGTGCTTCACAGACGTTTGTAACGCCCAGACGTGAAAATAAAAAATCATATTTTTTCCACAAACATGATCATTTAGTCCCCAATTTTTTATTTTCCCAAGTGTAACAGTAGAAATTGGACTACAAAAGTTGTTGTCCAATTTATCCTGAGTACACTGATACCCCATATGTGGGGGGGAACCACTGTTTGGGTGCACGGCACGGCTCAGAAGGGAAGGAGCGCCGTTTGACTTTTTCAAACTAAAATTGGCTGGAATTGAGATTGGACGCCATGTCGCGTTTGGAGAGCCCCTGATGTGTCTAAACATTGGAAACCCCCCACAAGTGACCCCATTTTGGAAATTAGACCCCCTAAGGAACTTATTTAGATGTGTGGTGAGAACTTTGAAGTGTTTCACTAAAGTTTATAATGCCCGGGCGTGAAAAAAAAAATCATATTTTTTGCCCACAAAAATGATCTTTTAGTCCCCAATTTTTTATTTTCCCAAGAGTAACAGGAGAAATTGGACCCCAAAAGTTGGTGTCCAATTTGTCCTGAGTATGCTGGTACCCCATATGTGGGAAAAAACTGTTTAGGCACATGTCGGGACTTGAAAGGGAAGTAGTGAAGTTTTGGAATGCAGACTTTGATGGAATGGTCTGCGGGTGTCATGTTCCATTCGGCAAGCCCCTGATGTGCCTAAACAGTAAAAAAAAAACCCACAAGTGACATCATTTTGGAAATTAGACCCCCAAGGAACTTATCTAGATGTGCCCCTTTTTGGAACTAATCTACTGTTGCCTCTAAATCTAAGTAAATTAGTAGTGCATGGAGGTGTGGTACAATTTGAAGCAATCTTTCATACACAGGCCAGGTTTTGCGGGGCAGGTTTCGCATTGATAAACTGTGTCCTTGCGTATTCCCCATTTGTAACACACTCGGCACCTTTTTAGCGGCTTACCTTTTCTTCCATTTGGCGGGACCACCCCGGGAAATGCTGACTTGATACGATACGAACACCTTCAGTTCTGGAAGTACTGGGGCCCGCTCCTTCCTGAGTGCCAAATATCAGGGCCTTAACCACTACCTCCTGGAACTGAAGGTACGGTGTGGCATGCACATTGTGACAATAGGAAAGCGGTAAGCATTGCCATTTGTACGATGTGCACAGCCAGCTTTTTGTACCACACCTTGGCCTTTCTCAAAGCACTGTACGGTTGGAGGAGTTGATCGGAGAGATCAAAGCCCCCCCATGTTTTTGTTGTACCCCAGTGCACAGGTCGGTTTGCTGACCTGTGTAGAGGTACCCCGTACAGTGCTGAGTGTGCTGCCATCACTGTGTATGGTGGTCAAGAGAAGGACATCCCTCTTGTCCTTGTACTTGACCACCAGCAGATGGTCGCTGCATTGGGCTCTGCTGTCACCCCTTCTGAGCATCTGCCCAAGTAATATTTTTGGGAGACCTCTCTGATTTTTGCAGACAGTACGGCAGGTGAGGTACTTCGTGCAGAGAGGGACTTGAAGAGTGGGGTGCTGGTATAAAAGTTATCGGTGTAGATATGATAACCTTTATCCAGCAGTGGGTGCAACAAATCCCACACAATTTTCCCACTCCCAGGACAGGAGGATACTCAGGGGGTTCAATCCTGGTGTAATTTCCTTCGTAAACTCTAAACCTGTTGGGTGTATCCTGAGGTACTCTCACACAGTTTGTAGAAGTTGATTCTGTACGTGGTCCTCTTGCTGGCCAGGTACTGATGGAATCTGAGCCGTCCCTTAAAATGAACTAAGGACTCATCCACGCAGATGTCCCTTTGGGGCACGTACACTTCAGCAAACTTTTTGTTGAGGCGTTCGATGACCGGCTGAACTTTGAACAGACTGTCAAAGTTGGGGTCATCTTGTGGGGGACACTGTGCATTATCAGTATAATGCAGAAATTTGTGGATGGCCTCAAAACGCTTCCGGGTCATGACCTTTCTTCATATAAAATATCAACACTCCAATATGGCCGAAGTTCTGGCTTCTTCACGATCCGCATGTGAAGGACCAGGCCTCAAAACTGCATCATTTCAACTGCATCTACAGGAGACCAGTTAGAAAATGATGAACCAGAGTTTTGTGCCAAAAACTGACGAGCGTACAAATTAGTTTGCTCCACCATGAGGTTAATAAAATCCTCAGAGAAAAAGACTGAAAAAGTCAATTTCTGTGAGGCCGGTGGTGTCAAACTTGATTCCTGATTCTGCCACAAAATCAGGAATCAGTGGTTCGTAATTTTTGGGGGGCGAGGTCCACACAGGGTCTGCAATGGGGTGCGCTTGTTCTGCTTCTGGAACGGTGGGCGTTGCCTCATCTTCTGTCCTGGGGTGTCTGTGTGGCAGTTCCGCAGGACCCGAGGAGGAAGATGAGGTGGAGGAGTAGAGGATGAGGGTGAAGAATCGGAAAAGTAAAGAAATGTGGGATTCTCTCCCTCGCTATCAGTGTCGGAGGCAAGGAAAGCATATGCCTCCTCCAACAAATAGCGCTGTTGGGACGAATGTGATGAGTGGGACAGTTCATTTTTTGTGTGAATATGGTGCTTTGTGTGTACTTTATTTATAACTGTGTGTGTGTGTGTGTGTGTGTGTGTGTGGGGGGGGGGGGGAAGGTGATTGGTGCTAACTTGTCTGAAAAGAAAAAGCTAAAAGTAAAAAAGCAAATAGGGAGAAAAAAATGCCTGTGAAAAGAAAAGTCTAAAACAGCCAGCACAAGCTCTGATAAGTGAACTGTAGTCAGGTGACGCAAAGAGGGGCGAAATAAAAAAGGAAATAGGCAGGCAGAAGCTCTGATAAGTGAACTGTGTTACTTATCAAAGTTTGGCAGCTGCGGGATATGCGTACGGAGTTGACGCAAAGGGGGCTGAGAAAAAAAAGCGAGCACGAGTGTTGATTGATTAACTGCGTCACCAATCAAAGCTCGGTGGCTGCTAAATGTGCGCACGGAGGCGACGCAAAAGGGGGGTGGAGGGAGGTAAAAATAGGGGGAAGGGGAAAGAGGGGGATCAGGGATCAACACTTACGGTTGTAGTCAGTTGGCGCAAAGGGGGTGAAAAAAAATGGAAATCGTCAGGCACAAGCTCTGATAATTGAACTGCGGCACTTATCAAAGTTTGGCGGCTGCGGGATGTGCGTACGGAGGAGGCGTAAAGGGGGGTGGAGGGGGGTAAAAAGGGGGAAGGGGGAAGAGGGGAATTGGGGTGGATGAAGAGAGATCGGGCAGCGATTAGGTAACACTTACAGATGTAGTCTCTGTCTTCTTTGTTCTTTCTTTTTTCTTCAGCAGGGATTGTGGTGTCAAAGGCTCCTGTGGCACCATAAATCCCAGCACAGGAGGAGCTCTGGCAGTGTGACCGCTCTCCAGGAATCCTCAGCTAGTGTGAGGACCCCAACAATGTGGTCACACAGGTCACAGGCAGGTGACAGGTCACAAAGCGGTCACATCACTGCTGTGACCTGTCATTGGTGGGATTGAATGATCCCACCAATCAGAGCTTTCCCTGGTGACCCTGGCAACAGCCTAGGATCAGAGCTCACAGCTCTGATTCCTAGGCAGGTCACAGCCAGGTCACCAACAGGGCACAGCGCGGTCACAGCATGACATCGATCATGCCAATCAGCTCCTGAAGGCCCTGCTGAGCTTGTCCTAGGCTTTGGCCAATCCGGGGGGTTTCGCCGGTGCCTACCTTTGCCTGTGTACTCGATCCTAGCCTGAGACCTCATTGTTTCAGCCAATCTGATTGGCTGAAACAATGAGAAAGGCTGCGATTGGCTGTTCAGAATTGAACAGCCAACCACATCGCTCGGGAGGCCGGGGGTGGGATCAGAGCCTAAGGTAAGATAGCATCTGAATTTTAATGCGATCACCGCGACTTAAGTCGTGGTATCGCATTAAAGAGCATGATGTACTATCCCGTCCAGGGTCATACAGGCCCAGGTCACCTGGACGGGTTTGTATGTCTAAGGCTGCTTTTACACTTGCCGTGTTTTTTGTGGCCATATTGCCGTGGTTTTTGCGGTCTCCCACAAAAAACGGGCCACAAAAAACCTTCTCAGATCGCCGTTTTTCCCTGTTGTAGAAAACTGCAGGGAAAAAAATGGCAATCAGCAAATATGGTGTATCGCAAAGCAAGCTACCGTTGTTTTTGCAGTACCATTGTTTTAAATGGAGGCTGTGTCTGCGAGCCATGAAAAATATCGAGCAAGGTCGATATTTTTTCACGGCCGCATATACGGCCCTCACAGCCATACGCACCCAGTGCTCCAATGTAAAAATGGCCCGTAAAAACACGGCAAGTGTAAAAGCAGCCTAAGGTCATAAAGGGGTTAATAAAGCAAAATCAACAAAGAAAGTTCCCCTATTGGACCCAAGAGACAAACAAGAAAAGGGAAAATTCTATCTTTAGATCCATAGGGACCTATGATGACCAAACCCCAGAAGCTATAAATACAGTATACTGCGCAGGTATTGACCTATATTGCAGGCAGATCCTGATTTGAAAGATATAATTGTCTCATATCCATCAGTGTCCTATCGGAGAGGTCCCAACTTACATGAGCAACTGCTGCAGAGCCATTTTACAGTAATAAGGACACCACAAGCACAGGGTAATTGGCCTAATAAACTACAAATGGGCTCTTATCCCTGCAATTCTTGCCACTTTTGCAAATATCTGCCCGGTATTTAACAATTTACGAATCTCCATGACAATCGGAAATTCAATATCAGAGATAGAATAAAGGACGAAAGGAGAATACATAGAAGAATGCTCTGCCCAAAGCTATACATTGGAAAAACAATCCAGGAATTCAGGAGAAGGATCTCCAAACACATTAGCATGATCAACAGCGAAGCCAATATTCGTACACGCTGTACATGTGCTGCTCACACGGCTCCGCTCCGTACACCTCATACACACGCGGCTCCTCTCTGTACACCTTGTACACACGCGCTCTGCTCCGTACACCTCGTGCACATGCGGCTCTGATCCGTACACCCCGTACACACACAGCTCTGCTCCGTACACCTCGTACACACACGGCTCCACTCCGTACACCTCGTACACACGCGGCTCCGCTCCGTACACCTCGTACACACGCGGCTCCGCTCCGCACACCTCGTACACACGCGGCTCCGCTCCGTACACCTCGTACACACACGACTCCGCTCCGTACACCTCGTACGCATGCGGCTCCGCTCCGTACACCTCGTACACACGCGGCTCCTCTCTGTACACCTTGTACACACGCGCTCTGCTCCGTACACCTCGTGCACATGCGGCTCTGATCTGTACACCCCGTACACACACGGCTCCGCTCCGTACACCTCGTACACACGCGGCTCCGCTCCGCACACCTCGTACACACGCGGCTCCGCTCCGCACACCTCGTACACACGCGGCTCCGCTCCGCACACCTCGTACACACGCGGCTCCGCTCCGCACACCTCGTACACACACGGCTCCGCTCCGTACACCTCGTACACACACGGCTCCACTCCGTACACCTCGTACACACGCGGCTCCGCTCCGTACACCTCGTACACACGCGGCTCCGCTCCGTACACCTCATACACACACGGCTCCGCTCCGTACACCTCCTACACACACAGGGCTCCGCTCCGTACACCTCGTACACACACGGCTCCGCTCCGTACACCTCGTACACACGCGGCTCCGCTCCGTACACCTCGTACACACGCGGCTCCGCTCCGTACACCTCGTACACACACGACTCCGCTCCGTACACCTCGTACGCACGCGGCTCCGCTCCGTACACCTCGTACACACGCGGCTCCGCTCCGTACACCTCGTACGCATGCGGCTCTGCTACATCCACCCTGTAAGGCTGTGTTCACACACAGCGTTTTTTTAGCGGTTTTTACCGCGGTTTTCACTATAAGACCGCTAAAAATAAGCTTCCCAGTCATTTGTATTCATTTTGCACTTTTTTTACGCACATCGATGCGTTTTTTACCGCGAAAAAAACGCATCGCGGTAAAAAAATGCAGCATGCTCATTAATTTTGCGGATTTTTCCGCGGTTTATGCTTCTTCCATGTGTTTTGAAACCGCTGCGGAAAAAAACGCATCAAAACCGCGCAAAAACCGCCACGGAAAAATAGGTGCGTTTTCTGGGAAGGGATTCAGGTTTTTGAGCAGAAATTTTCTGCAAGGTGTGCACTTAGCCTAAACCCCTCCTGACCCCACACAGAAACTTCCCCTCATCCAGCACCATGACAACCAGCACAGCAGAGTCCTGCATACACTGAGGGCCCTGATCATGTGACTCCTGACTCCTCCCCTCCTGTGACCTCATCCCAGGTCCTGTGCGCACAGAGCAGCCATATATGTGGAGTGCGGCTCTGCGGGTGGAGGTCGGTGCTGGAGAGTCCCTGTTACTTGGCGCGGGGGACATTAACCCCTTCAGCACTGAGGAGACTCTTTTGGGGTCCCTTTGTGGTGTGAACAGTGAGGTAACAGCTGTGGACAGAGGGGTCGCACTGGTTACACACCGTCGCCTATTGGAGCTTTCCGGTAAGCAGCGTTTCCCGTTTCCCCTCATATATGGAGATTTTGGGGTCACCGCCCTAGAACAAGCAGCGTATAGTTCCCCATGTGACCTCTGCCCCCAGACTCCTGTCGGTGATTGACCTTGTGCTTTGTTTCTGCTCATAGTAAATACAAGTTGGATTGGGAGCTGCAGACTCCTGTAATGGGGACGTGTCGCTCGGTAACGAGGGGGGGACGCGGGATGGAATAGTGGCCCCAATAACGTTGGCCTGAGGCACGACCTTGCGCCGTTACACAATTTGTGGTGACGGTTCCTCAGTAATATTATCGGAGCTCCTATCCTTATAGTGAGCCCCTGCAGTGACATCCAGGAGACCCCACAGAATTCAGGAACTCCCATCGGGACATACCGGGCCTTCACTCTCCATGACTGAAGCAATGGACCTGTCTGTGGTCGCCGGGCCGTCCGTCTCCCCTGTATCTGTAGGTTATGGAGCTGACACTGTTGTTAGTAGGCACGAGGATTGTGCGATCACAAAGCCGCTGATGGGTGTTACAAATATCAGGGAAAACTTGGTCAGTGACCTCCAGTACCGAGGACGACATTCTTCAAGTCTTCTGGGAACGAAATTAATGGAATGGAATCTGTAGGAAACTGTTGTTTGGGGGTAAACGTGTCCGCAGTCGTATTTCCCATCACGTGAACTCGTATATTAGTAGTCAGGGTTAGATTCTGAATCTGTTTCCATAGAGAAGATGTTACACAGCCATTCAGCTCGTCTGCTGGTGTTGGTCCCTTGAGAACAGGTAACGTTTGGCAAAAGTCACCTGTAAAAAACCACAATTCCTCCCATTAAGCGATTGGTTTCCCGCAGATCTTACATGGTGCAATCAAGGGCCTCAACTGCTTTTTTTGTGCCCCATGGTGCAATTAACTTGCAAGTCTGTAATACTTTATCTTCCCCTGAGCCGTTAGTGATATTTCAGATGTTTGTTTCCATGAGCGCTAGATACAGGGGTGATCCTGGTGCTGACTGAGCCGTGCGGCCTCCATCTAAGAGAGCGGCCACAATCCCAGACGATGCAGTGGTCGGAGTAATGTTAGTGATTGAGGGAATTTCTGTGAGCAGCAAATTAATGAAGAATGTTTTCTCGGATCTCCTGGGGCATCAAGGAAAAACAGTCTCCCATTTTCACTTGAAATCTGAGCCAAGAAGCTTATTTAATGTGACATATTTAGGGATGAGTGGACAGGGGGAAGTTCAGGTTCTGGTCCATGACCCAAACTTTTGGTTCGGCTACCAGAACAGCACGCAAACTTCCACCAGAACCTGAACCTCATTGAGAATAGTGGATATCCAAACTGCTAAGAAAGGAAAAAAAGTGTTCTCTCTCCACTCCACCACCATTACCGACTTCTCCTGAACACTAGAGAAACAGAAATTCCGTGTTCTGCTTTCAGGCCCGAACAGTGACGGTCCGGCATAAACACCAAACATTTCAGTTCGGATTCTCTCATCTCTAGACTTAATCTTTCAACTTTTCCAAATCATGGCTTTTTTCTTGCAGAATATCTCTGCCCATATCACCAAAGTCTGGTGGAGCTGGTGCTGGTAAACCTAATTCTATTACAGTTTTCCTACTGATACATTTGCTCCTTTCTTCTAGAGTCAGGAGGATTTTGGTGAATATGTCGGCAGTGTAATTTAAGTCCTTGTCCGGATTACCTCTCCTGTTCACTCTATGAATATCTTCTCTAGGATACTCTTTGTATTGTCCCAAAGAGCCCGGGGATTGGAAGGAGCACAGGTTGTGGTTATTATAGGGAACAGGTTTCGAATTTGAGGTGAGGGACGCTTCCTGTAATGTCATGTCCCAGTGTGGATCATCTTCGATCAGACCACGCTTTTGGTTGCCTCCTTGTAAGTTTGACACAGTTCATCATCAACTGTTTATAAATCTGTGACAGACGTCAGCTCGGGGACAATGTGAAGCAATAAACGTAGGTAGTGACGCTCTGTGTTGTATGGATGAACGGAATATAATAACCTACCCACAAATGGATCTGCTTCTCAGAAGAGAAATAAAGCTGTTAATGTTGGATTAGGTGGTGGAGCCGCTCTTTCATCTGCATTGTTGTGAAATAAACTCGTCCATTTTCGAGCTGGACGCTGAGATGAACTACAGTCTGATGTCTTTCATGGATGGGAAAATATAGTGATCGCCAGGATTCTTTACGACTTATACGCCTTCCCACCTGATTGGACATAATCTCATCAGATGCACATTTTTTTTGTTGTGTTGATGAAGGACTGCCATATCACTGTCCTTATTAGCAAACTCAAAACAATGTCTTTTGTCTCTGGTGCATCAACTTACCGTACATCTGTTCATCTCCCAAAAAGTAAATGTGTAAAACCTTTTGGTTCTTCATTTGCTACTGGAAGCATCAAACCTATTTTGTGATATATTTGTCCCTGGACTTTAAAAGTCGGTATTACTCCTCCTTCATCAAGTCCAGCTGTCGTACCAAAGGATGTCACCTGGAAAAGTGAATTATATCTCCTAGTAATTTCTAGAAAACGCTTAGACTCATGAGTTGTTCCCAACATGTATGAAAAAAGGGGTTCGGGAGGTAGAGTTAAAGATGGCAAAGTGACTTTACCATTTGACCACCACATACCAGAAGATTTAAAGTTAAACCTTTTTGCTTGACAATGTTCTTATATGAAGTCCATTTTACCTATCATAACTTTCAGATGTGATCTATGGTCCTGAATTGGGTCGCTTCCAAACTCAGGTCAGCCTGCCTACGTCTTTGCAAAAGTTGAAAATGTCATATGCCATTATTTTGATGACGTCCATCATTTTGTTCAGATGTTAACTTATCCCTTAGTTCAGCCTGACTCATCCGATTCTCCTGAAGACAACATTCTCTCTTTTCAGATGTTTTGGCTTTCCTTGAATCATCCTGTTTCCTTTCAAGACAGTACTCGCGTTGTTCATTTTTCTGAGCTGTTTGAGACAGTTTTGCTTTCTTAGCTTTTGATTAACTTGATCATTAGATGGTCATTTTTTAGGCGATATTTTAAAACAGTCCTTAGTCTTAAGACTCTTAGGGGTACTTCACACTAAGAGAGATCGCTAGCAAGATCACTGATGCGTCACCGATTTTGTGACGCAACAGCGATCTCACCAGCAATCTCGCTGTGTGTGGCATGCATCAGTGACCGTCCCCCCCCCCCCCCGCCGGGTATCGCTGATCGTGCAGGAATGTCCTGGGCCATTTTTTGATCGCCGGTCTCCCGCTGGCTATCATGCATTGCTGCGTGTGGCAGCGGGAGACCAACGATCAGTGAGCTCCCAGCGCTGTAAGCAGACGCTGGGATCTGGTATCCAGGGTAAACAGCGGGTAACTAAGCGCGTGCGGCGCTTAGTTACCCGCTGTGTACCCTGGATACCAGCTCCCAGCGCGAACACGCTGGTATCCAGGGTACACAGCGGGTAACTGAGCACTGCCCGCGCTTAGTTACCCTCTGTTTACCCTGGATACCAGCAAGCTCGCTGGTCCTGGTCGATGGTGAGTCTGCCTGTTTGCCAGCTCACCAGCGATCATGTAGCGATGCACCAGCGATTCTGACCAGGTTGCATCGTTGTCGGGATCGCTGGTGCGTCGCTAATTGAGACGGGACCCTTAGTAATCACCTCACACTGATCAAAGATCTAATAGGTGACTATATTGTAAGGCAGTGGTAGCACAGTACGCAGTGAAGAGGCAGTGACCCACAAAATTCAAACACAAAAGTCTCTTCTGGCATCAGTCGAACATCCCTTCAGCGGATATTAGCTACTGACAAATGGCGCCCTTACAAAATCCAGCTGCTGCAGCCTCTCAACGAGGATGACCCAGATCAGCATGCTGAATTTGCAGAATGGGCAAAATAAAAATTGGAACAGGACTCTCAGTTTACACAGATTATGTTCAGTGATGAGGGCAAACTTTTCTGGGTGGGCCATGTATATGGATACACCTAATTAAAATGGGAATGGTGACAGTTTTCTTGCGTAAGGCGTCTTGCATTGAAATCTGCTGCAATAACCCGGGTACTGCGTTCACCAGACATCAACACAATTTCTATCCTCTCCTCACGTGTTAACCTCAGTGACATGTTAATGTCTGTAAACAAAGAGAAACTTGTAAATAATTCATGAAAGAATAAACTTATGTTAAAACCAAGCACACCATTGTTTTTCTTATGAAATTCTCAATAAGTTTGATGTGTCACATGACCCTCTTCCAATTGGAAAAAATAAAACTGGATCTAAAATGGCCTCCATGGTCACCACCCATCTTGAAAAGTTTTCCCCCCCTCCCATATACTAATGGGCCACAAACAGGAAGTTGATATCACTAACCATTCCCATTTTATTTAGGTGTATTCATATACAGTAAATGGCCCACCCTGTATATTATGGTAAGTCATCTCACTTGGCGGTACACGGAGTTAGGAAAAAAGAAACACTGTCTCTTTAAGTCTTCGGTTGGTTTATTATAAGGCAGCATAAACCAACTAGACATGGAAACTAAACACAGCCATTTGGTCAAAAACAGGAAAACAACAAAGAAAACAAAATTCTGTAACAGAGTCCATTTGTTGCGGGTAACATCTCGCTCTGGATCAACACAGGTTCAGTCTTTCCTCCACAAGACACAAACCACTGGAGAGTCCTCTCTCCAGTCTTGCTTACCTTCACTCGCCAAGCAGGGGAGTCTGGACAAGCCACCTGTGTTCCCGTGCAACTTTCCTGGCCTATGCTCGACGTGAAATATTGGAGGCCTAAGAACCACCTAGTTACCTGATTATTTTTACCCTCCTTTTCCCTCAACCATCTCGGAGGGGCATGGTCACATACCATCTTAAACCTATTGCCTAGCAGGTGGTACCTCAGGGTATCTAAAGCCCATTTTATAGCACACACTCTTTCTCAACAATGGCATAGTTCCTCGGCACTTCCTGAGGCAGCACGGCTCCCAAGCCAACTTCTAACGCATCTGTCTGGACCAGAAACTCCTTGCTGAAGTCTGGTGTGACCAGAACCGGATGTTTACACAGAGCATGCTTCAGCTCCTGGAAAGCCATCTCAGACTCAGCAGACCATTTAATCAATAACGATCTTGTGCCTTGAATGAGGTCCGTCAACGGCGTGGAAATCATGCCGAACCTTGGCATAAACCCACATTGCCAAGAAATGCCCTCACATGCTTCTTGGAAAGCAGTTGTGTACATTTCTGTTATACCTCAATCTTGTTTATCTGGGGCTTGATTTCGCCCCTCCCAACGACATAGCCTAGGAATTTGACCTCTTCCTTCCCTGTGGCACATTTTTGGGGGTTTATGGTGAACCGAGCATTCCTCAACGCATCCAGGACTTCCTGTACATTTGGTAGTAGTCATCTACCAAAGGTACAGGCAGTTCTGGATGCGTTGACTACCCCAGTCAGGGCTGAAGACCACAATATCATCTAGGTAGGCAGCAGCATACTTCTTATGTTGAGCCAGGACTCGATCCATAGCCTTCTGGAAAGTTGCTGGATCCCCTGCAATCTGAAGGGCATTCTGGTGTATTTGAAACACCCGTCAAGAAAGCCGTCTTCTCCTTAGCACTTTGGGACATGGGGATCTGCCAGTAGCCCAACGTTAGGTCGAGGGTTGTAATGTACCTCACGGTTCTAAGTCAATGAGTTCATCCACCATAGGCATCAGATATGCATCATGTTTGGAAACCTCATTCAGCTTGTGGTAATCCTTGCAAAACCGCCACTCACCGTCGGGCTTCGGCACAAGGACAATGGGACTCGACCTTCCACTTTTCGACTCCTCAATCACCCCGAAGTCTAACATTCTCTTCACCTCATTTGCTATTACCTCCCGACGTGCTTTGGGCCTGAGGTTCACCTTTACATGTGGCTCTTTCCATCATGTGACTGACCACATGATTATGACATCACACGGGTCCTGTCAGCTCTGCACTTGGAGATAAAGTGGACATTCCACCCACTCTACACATGTCCATACAAAACCAGCTCATTGTGCAACTTTAACTTAACCCTCACAGCACGTACTGTGCTGGAGGAAAATACTCTGGTTTCATATCACTGACGCTATTCAGAGCAGTGGCACATATCTCCCCTCTATTACATTACTAGTGACTTTGTCACAATGTAAAAAAGAAAACGAAATACTGTAAAATAATCTTCTCATATGTTTCCCTTATTATCTCCAGTAATTGTATTATTACACAGGATTTTATGATGTTACATCGGCTCATCTTCTCATTCAGGTCTCTACAATATCGGATCCTCTCAGTGAAGATCTTCTATATAAGAGAATTTTCCTGATTTACCCATCAAGGATGGATGTGGACAGAGACAAGATGGCAGAGAGGATATTACACCTCACCCTAGAGATCCTCTTCTGGCTTACTGGAGAGGTGAGAGATTCTGATGGCGTCACATTCCATCATTCTTATCTATGGGAATAACAGATGGACAGAACTGGAGAGGTGAGGACTCTGGAAATGTCTGTAGTGAGATTTATTAATGTGTCTCTCCATAACCAGGATTACACTGTAGTGAAGAAGACCTCTAGTGAGCGCTGTCTGGACCCTGTGTCTGAGAGATGGGGAAAACTCCTGAGCCCAATCACAGTGCCTCCGCCTCACCCCCTGATATATGAGGCCATCAATGACCAGAACATCCTAGAACTCACCTACAAGATGATTGAACTGCTGACTGGAGAGGTGACACTGCTGGGAATGCTGGGACATTATACAGTAACTCTATGAAGGAATCGGGGGATGACGGTATTATTGTATGTGTCAGGTTCCTATAAGGTGTCAGGATGTCGCCGTCTATTTCTCCATGGAGGAGTGGAAGTATTTAGAAGGACACAAAGATCTGTACAAGGATGTCATGATGGAGGTTCCCCAGCCCCTCACATCACCAGGTAATAGACAGGACTAAAGACACATTGCCTATAATTATCTGTATGTAAAGAATGAATTCAGTCCCTGTATGTGTTTTCTCCAGCTCTATCCAGTAAGAGGACAACACCAGAGAGATGTCCCCGTCCTCTTCTTCCACAGGACTGTAAACTAGAAGATGCCAATGTTCCTCAGAAACATCAGGTAGATGGAGAGAAGGTGTCAGGAGATCTCCCCTCTGATGTGTAGACGGCTGTGAAGGTCTTGTGCTCAGTGTTGTTGTATCCACCAGTATTATATGTTTTATACTTGTGTAATGAGAACGGTGGAGATGGCAGGATTAGAGCTGATCATAGATGTGACTTCTCCATCTGATTGTGACTTTTACAATATTTGTTTCAGGGTGAAGATCTGACCCATATTAATACTACAGAGCCATATGTGAGGGGTGATGAGCGGTGTAAAGAGGAGATTCCTACATATGACTACCCAGGTGAGTAGTAACCACTAAATACAGAGAAGTCACAGATTGGTCTGTCACCTACTGTGGCTGCTTTATTGGTGCTCTAGTCTGGCCATATCACAACCATGTGATCGCTATTTTGCCTCTAGTTCACAACATTCTCATCCACCCAAAACTGTTCAAATTACTTTGGATTAAAAACACATGAGACGTGCACAAAATTGAACAGGTCAGTAAGAAACTGTTCACACCACCCAAAGACTAAGACACAGAAAAAGCACACAGTATGACAAATGTGCATGAATACTCTGTTGTAAAATATATGTAACAGTAAGCAGCAAAGTGCTAGTAAAAGATAAGAAACACAGGGTATTTAGTTGATACGTTTTTTTGCAAAAAATGTATACTAAGCCACTCCACCACGTCACGGTAACCCTTCATGGAGCAGTCCTATCTAATGTATTTAATACCTGATCATGTGAACAGTACCTACATGAGTAGGGTTAAGAAAGGCGCTGCACGGTATGGGCACGCTAGGCAAAATGGCTTTTTATGCACGTCCCACGAGAGAGGCGGGGGGTCTCTGTTATGATTGTGTCACTGAGGAGGAAAGCAAGACCAAGCTAAGCCACAGAAAGCCAGAGAGGTTGGTAACTAAGCGGATTGCAGACCCCTGATCCTATCCACACAACTAGCAGTAGCCGTGGAGCGTACCTACGACGATTCTAGACGCCTCGACACAGCCGGAGAACTAAATAAGCCTAAAGCAAGAAAGGGGAAATCTAAACTGCCCCAGAGCAGACCCCAAAGGAATAGACAGCCCCCAAACATATAATGTCGGTGAGACAAGATGAAAACACAAACGCAGGTAGGAAAATAGGCTGAGCAAACGATGGGGCCCACACTAACTAGACAGGACAGGAAAGGAAAGGCACTGTCTGCAATCACGCAAAAAACCCTGCAAAAAAATTCCCAACACATCTGATAGAAAAATACTGAAGTCACTAGACTTCGCCCACTATATCAGCACTCTGGCATATTCTGAGAGCAGTGCAAAAAAGAGGCCAATCTAGTAAGGGACAAAAACAAACTGGCACAAGCAGTAACATAAGGATGGAAATTCAGCACAGCCCCAGCCGGGACAGGCTGACCACACAAAACTGAATAGACAAAACTAAATCAAATGTGAACAATAGCAAAAGAACACTTAGCTTGAGCATGCAGGGACTGAGCTGGAACTAAGACCTCAGGAGGCAGGAAAAAATCACCAGCAGGGATAGAGGGAGTCGGCTGTCTTAAATCCAGTCAAAAACTCCAGATGTCCAATCGTCCTCCTCATTGTCAGGTGGCAGGCCTCTGTTAATTAGATCAGCTCCATTACCTCCTGTAACCACCAGTGGGAGCCCGGAAAGCGAACTCGCGACCCCTCTGTCAATATAACCAGCTCCACTACCTTCACTAGTAAGCAGAGGTAGGCCAGAAAGTGAATTCACAACAGGTCTCCCAAAGCTTGCACAAGCAAGAAATCAATGGATTAAAAACACTTGAGACGTGCACAAAATTGAAGAGGTCAGTAAGAAACTGTTCACACCACCCAAAGACTAAGACACAGAAAAAGCACGCAGTATGACAAACGTGCATGAATACTCTGTTGTAAAATATATGTAACAGTAAGCAGCAAAGTGCTAGTAAAAGATGATAACAAACACAGGGTATTTAGTTGATACGTTTTTTGCAAAAAATGTATACTAAGCCACTCCACCTCGTCACGGTAACCCTTCACGGAGCAGTCCTATCTAATGTATTTAAAACTTGATCATGTGAACAATACCTACATGAGCAGGGTTAAGAAAGGCGCTGCACGGTATGGGCACGCTAGGCAAAATGGCTTTTTATGCATGTCCCACAAGAGAGAGGCGGGAGTCTCCCAAAGCTTGCACAAGCAAGAAATCAATGGATTAAAAACACATGAGACGTGCACAAAATTGAACAGGTCAGTAAGAAACTGTTCACACCACCCAAAGACTAAAACACAGAAAAAGCACAGAGTATGACAAACGTGCATGAATACTTTGGGCATTCAAATTATTTTTCTTCATGACTTACAACCTAGCCCCTGGGATTAGGAAACTCTGACCATTACCTACCCATCTGTAAACTACAAAGCCAAATGACAGCGTACATAGAATGTGCTGACAAGTTAGAAAATGACTTGAAGAAAAATATTATGATTGATCGCTAAGAGAAAATGGAGGATTACAATACTGTTGGCTTCCTAGAACATTGATATCTTACTGGATGTGTAGCGCTGTGCTTTGGTCCCCTGCATGGTGTCCCGTTCTGTCACCTTGCGGGAACACCGGCTTCCTCACCACCCCTGCCCACGGCACGATCCTCGGCATGCTCAATTCCCTGCCTTCTTCTTCCTCTGTGCACACCGCACTGTGTCTCAGTGTTGTGCATAGGGCACAGGTGCACATGTTAAATGCTTCCAGCAAGTTCTAGTAAGCATGCAGTAAAATGTGTTTGCACTTGCAAGGTGTCTCCCATCCAATAGCTGGGAGACATCTTTTATTAAAGGCACCCTTCCGTACTGGGATTTGTGGGAGTTGCCTGAGCAACTCCTATAGTTCTGTTAAGTGGTTGGTGGTAACTGTATGTTGCCAGGTCCCCTTCCCTAGACTGATAGTGTCCCGTGTGCCTGTGAATCCGCCATAGTTGCTCGTGTATTCCTGTGACCACTTTGGCAGTGTTCTGATCCTGTGTTCACATCGGTTGTACCTGTCTGCAACCTGGAGGGCTGAATACCCAGGCCAGAAGATGTGACCTTATCCCTGTGTCCGACCTATCTGCACAGGGTAAACCTGTCCCTGTGGCTGTCCTGTGTGAAATTGTCCCAAGAGACCGTCTTGTCTAAACTTGCCCTAAAAGGATGTCTTTCTGAACTTGTCCCAAGTGGCCATCTGGCTTTTGTCCTTTGGAATCAGCAACTACGGCTGGATGTGGCCCTGGAAATAACCGGCAGCTAACTGCCGCACAAATCTGACCTCACCACTAGAGGCTCCAGCAAATACCAAGGTAGCTGCTTAGTCATGCCCCTCCAGGGTAAGTCTGGTACACAAACCACATGCACCACCTGGGAGCGTAACAGGATGAATCTATCATCTATCTTCTGTGCTGCCGAATGTGGTCATATGGTCCCTACAAGTCCAGGTCCAGTCTTTCTGACCAAACTTCACTTTTATGATCGACGACATTAAATGTGCAGTCAGGGCCAAGTGGGAATTTCTGTACAATAACTTCAAACAGGATTGCTATATACTACATAAAAACATCACATCTGTGCCATGATATATCTCTAAGCTGTGCGTGGCTGATGGCTGTAATATACAGTGGGTACGGAAAGTATTCAGACCCCTTTAAATTCTTCACTCTTTGTTTCATTGCAGCCATTTGGTAAATTCAAAAATTCATTTTTTTCTCATTAATGTACACTTTGCACTCCATCTTGACTGAACAAAAACAGAAATGTAGAAATTTTTGCAAATTTGTTAAAAAAGAAAAACTGAAATATCACATGGTCATAAGTATTCAGACCCTTTGCTCAGACACTCATATTAAAGTCACATGATGCCATTTCCTTGTGATCCTTCTTGAGATGGTTCTACTCCTTCATTGGAGTCCAGCTCTGTTTAATTAAACTGATAGGACATATAATGACGGTGAAGCAAGATGAAAAAACACTCACACAGATAGAAAGATAGGCTGAGCAAATGATGGGGCCCAAGCTAACTAAATAGGACAGGATAGAAAAGCTGCTGTCTGCAATCCGCCAAAACCCTATCGAAACAAGAGCCAACAGACTGATAGGGAAAAAAGCCCTGAAGACGTTAGGCTTCAAAAAGACTATCAGTACCCAGGTATTTTCTGAAGACAGAGCAAAAAGGAACTCAGCTCACCCCAGCAGGGAATGGCAGAAATCCAGCAAAACAAGGCAAAGCAAAACAAGGCAAAACAAAACCAAAACACAAATGCAAAAAGCAGAGCAGAAAACTTAGCTTTTGAGGAGCAGGAATCAGACTGGTCTCCAAGAATCCCTCAGAGAAATCACCGGCAAGGCAGAAGGGCGTCGGCTGCCTTATATCCAGTCAGCAATTCCAGTCACCCAGTCATCATCATTCTGCTCAGCTGTTTGGTAATCAGACTCACTACCTTCCTTCACCAGAAGAGGGAGTTCATCAGACCTAAATGGTGAAGGGGAAAATGAACTCACAACAGGGATCCTAGTTAATGATAAACTTACCTGGAGCAGCCAGTGCCAGGCAGCGGCTGCCAAGGCAAACAGGATCATGGGGTGCATTAAAAGAGGTCTGGATACACATGATGAGAGCATTATACTGCCTCTGTACAAATCTCTGGTTAGACCGCACATGGAGTACTGTGTACAGTTTTGCGCACCGGTGCTCAGGAAGGGTATAATGGAACTAGAGCGGGTACAAAGGAGGGCAACAAAATTAATAAAGGGGTTGGGGGAACTACAATACCCAGAGAGATTAGCAAAATTAGGATTATTTAGTCTAGAAAAAAGACGACTGAGGGGTGATCTAATAACCATGTATAAGTATATAAGGGGACAATACAAATATCTCTCCGAGGATCTGTTTATACCAAGGAAGGTGACGGTCATAAGGGGGCATTCTCTGCGTCTGGAGGAGAAAAGGTTTTTCCACCAACATAGAAGAGGATTCTTTACTGTTAGGGCAGTGAGAATCTGAAATTCCCAGGTGGTGATGGCGAACTCAGTCGAAGGGTTCAAGAGAGGCCTGGATGTCTTTCTGGACCGTAACAATATTGTATCTTAGTTATTGTTAGGTTCTTTAGAAGGACGTAGATCTGGGGATTTATTCTGACAGTATTTTATAGGCTGAACTGGATGGACTAATGTCTTTTTTCGGCCTTACTAACTACTGTATTTTTCGGACCATAAGACGCACTTTTTCCCCAAAAATTTTTGGGGAAAGTGGGGGGTGCGTCTTATGGTCGCAATATACTAATCTCCGATCATGGCTGGAGGCTGGTGCAGGTGTCGCGGGGCTCTGTAGTGCGGTGGTGGCAGCGGGCTGTGCTCCGGTGCAGGGGTAGCGGCTCTCTGTGCTCCGGTGGAGGGGCGGTGGCTCCGCCGGCATTTCCTCCAAACCCGGAGGCCTCCGCAAATCCCTTGCTGGCCGCCACCATGTTGCGGTGGCCTCCGGGAACATGGACGCCGGGAAGATGGCCGCCGGTCTGGGGACGGCCCTTGCGCAGGTTCAGATCTCGTCCCGAGATTTGAATCTCGTCCCCCGAGGTCTCGGGACGAGATCTGAACCTGCGCATGCGCCGTCCCCGGACCGGCAGCCATCTTCCCGGCATCCATGTTCCCGGGCTTGGAGGAAATGCTGGCGGAGCCGCCGGCCCTGCACCAGAGCACAGAGAGCCGCCACCTTCACCCCACAGAGCCCACCTGCCCCAGCCCAGCTGCCCCAGCACAGCTGGCCCAGCCCAGCCCAGCCCACCTGCCCCAGCCCAGCTGCCCCAGTACAGCCCAGCTTCTCCAGCACAACCAACCTGCCCCAGCACAGAGCCGCCACCGCACGAGCCTGGACCACTGAATGACCCCTGTGACCACTCCTCCACCTGTGCCGGATCCCTTCCCAGGTAAGCTGAATTCGGACTGTAAGACGGACCCCCATTTCACACATTATTATTTTTTTCCCTATTTTCCTTCTGAAAATTGGGGTGCGTCTTATGGTCCGGTGCGTCTTATAGTCCGAAAAATACGGTATGTTACTGTAGCCCTGCACCAGTTGGGTCTTTTTGGCAGAGTGGCCCGACGGAAGCCTCTCCTCAGTGCCAGACATATGAAAGCCCTCATAGAGTTTGCTAAAAAACACATAAAGGACTCACAGACTATGAGAAATAAGATTCTTTGGTCTGATGAAAATTTTTGATGATAATTCTAAGTGGTATGTGTGGAGAAAACCAGGCACTGCTCATCACCTGCCCAATACAATCCTAACAGTGAAACATGGTGGTGGCAGCATCATGCTATGGGGGTGTTTTTCAGCTGCAGGGACAGGATGACTGGCTCTGATTTGAAGGAATTAATCCAGCTAGGACTTGTACCCCTAATAATTACAAACTATATAGCATGGAAGGTAAAGTTTAACTTTTAATCACTATAGATTAAAATGAGGTTCAGTAACCAACCTCCTATAAAACAAAGTGCTCATGTGCTCATAACATACAGAAAAAAGACAAAAAAGCAACAACAAAAAATGGGCATTACAGAATGCTGTAGATAAGCCCCTGATGATGGTGCCGGCAGCTGTTAGGCGAAAAATAGGGTGACAGATCCCCTTTAAGAAACTTTTTGCAGCAATTTATAAAATACACTGGCAATGTTGCCCCATATATTCAGTCAGGTCAACATTGCTCAATATTTGCAGCCATTTATAAATTGCATAAGCAATATCAAGTCAAAGGGGGGGGGTAGTCATTGCCACATTCCTTCCTCTTTTATCATCAGGTGGGTGTCCCATTCGTGGCCTCCCTCCCGACGTGTTTCGTCACGACTCATCAGGGGAGCCGCATCCAGGCCGACGTGAAAAAAATCGGTACTCCTATCATCCCAGTGGTTACCAAGGTATCGCTGAGATGTTTCTGATCATTGCTTGGTAAATATAGACATCCTCGCTCACCTCTCTTCATTTTTTCAGTGGAAGCGAGTGTCAGACAGTTACTTCACTCTATCAATGTCCTATAAGGTCTTGTGCCATATTTGTCATAGGCCAATCTAGAAACAGTGGTCCTCCTTTATAAGGAGAAGACAGATTAATCACAGAAAAAGCGCATATTACAATATTGTCTCAGACTCTGGGTGGGGGAAAAATAGAGGGGGGGGGTGGAAAACTAATATTTTGGGGATTAATATGAAAATAAATTATGCGCAAAAATGCAGATCTCAATGGAAAGACCAGAGGGAATTATAATTAGGTTGAAATCCCTACATTCACCCTTACTAAGGAAATCCCTACTTAATGTGAAGGTTGGCACTCTAATTATCCTGCGCAATGGCGCCCCCACTCATCGGCGGCTGTCCCTCGCTAGATTCCCTGTTCCCTATGAGATGAAAGAAAAGAAAGACTGTTGTTCATTTAAGCCTCTGGGGTGAACAGTTTTTCAACGAAATATCAATTGCGTTTCCCTCTGTATAAAATACTCTTGTCCCAATCACCCCCTCTGGGGTGTGGTGTAACCTTCCCTTATCCCCATAAACTTCTCAAAACTATAACTTCTCATAACTAAACTAAAAACTAAAACTTCTCATAAACTTCATAAAGTTCTCTTTGAATGTCTGATATTTCTTCATGAAACTCACGTTATAGAAAATATTGGCCCTTACAGTAGTTTAGATTGCCAAGAGCCACAGAGCACCATACTCTAATTACCCCAGAGAGGTTTCACTACTAGTTACCGTATATACTCGAGTATATGTCGACCTGAGTATAAGCCAAGGCATCTAATTTTGCCATGAAAAACTGGATAAACTTATTGACTTGAGTATAAGCCAAGTATGCATTGTCCCCTCATCCCTATCCTGGTATGCATGGCTCCCCGGTCCCTGTCCTTGTATGCATGGCTCCCCCATCTCTGTCCTTGTATGCATGGCTCCCCCGTCCCATCCTTGTATGTATCGCTCCTTATCCCCTATCCTTGTATGTATGGCTCCTTATCCCCTATCCTTGTGTGCATGGCTCCTATAAAAAAAAATCCTACTTACCTTGCTTGCGCACCGTCGCTGCATCTTGTTCCGGCGCCAGCAGCTCTTCCAGCCGAGCGATCACGTAGCCCCGCTCATTAAGGTTATAAATATTCACTCCACGCCTATGGGAGTGGAGAGGCGTGAATATTCATTAACTTAATGAGTGGGACTACGTGATCGCTCGGCCGGAAGATCTGTGGCTGCTGGCGCTGGAACGAACGAAATGCAGTGATGGCACGCAGGGAAGGTAAGTAGGATGTATGCTGGAAATCGGCGGCTCTGGCTGTCACTGTGTAGAGCAATGAATATTCATTTCTCTTTAACAGCGGCACAGGCTTTAGCCACAGCTGCCGGCTCCTGCCTCTGTGACCCGCCGCTCTGATACTCTCCCTCCCCCGCCATTTTTCTGGGAGAGTTGACTCGTGCATAAGCCGAGGTGGACGTTTTCAGCACAAAATAAGTGCTGAAAACACGGCTTATACACGAGTATATAGGGTACTTACTTTTTACTGATGAAGATTGTTGAGTTTGATAATACAGTAGATGTGTTATTGTCTATATTCACAGTTTTTGACTACAATAGTTCCAATAATATTTTGATTTAACCGCTTCCCGCAACCAGTTTTGTGTTCCCAACCAGGGCCCCATTTTTCAAATCACTTTATGTGGTTATAACTTTGGAATTCTTCACAAAGGATAATAGGAAACAAGGGGACCTTACAAATTATTTCCCAACTGCTCTTGAATCAGACAATACCCTATATACTGTTGTACACTACTGTCTGGGCATATGGCAGGGTTAAGAAGGGAAGGCTTGCCATTTAGCTATTTGAATGCAAATCTTGCTGGAATAGTTTGCGAACACAATGTATTGAAGGCACTGTTCATTGTCACCTTACAGCTCAAAAGATGGCCGCCGTGAACAGGCTTGGGACTACCTAATTCATTTTCCAGGTCCCTGTGTCTTGCTCATCACCCTTTGATCCATAGTTCTCAAACAGGCGACCCATGGATGCGGACCCTGAGGCTGCTTTATGTGGCCTGCAGGCATTGTAGACCTCCTGATGATCATGGCCCAGTACAGGGGCCGCCGACGCCAGTGCTTTATTTCTATTGAATGTTTGTCCTCAGATGCACATTAAAGGGAATCTGTCACCCCATTTTAGCCCTATAAGCTGCGGCCACCGCCATCAGGGGCTTATCTACAGTATTCTGTAATGCTGTAGATAAGCCCCGATGAAACCTGAAAGATAAGGAAAACAGGTTAGATTATACTTACCGGGAGGCGGAGTCGGGTGCAGTGGGTATCGCGGTCTGGTGCGGCGCCTCCCATCTTCATATGATGATGTCCACCATGATGTCCTCCTCCTTGCTTCTCCCTCGTCTCCTGTGCAGGCCTACTTTATCTGCCCTGTTGAGGGCAGAGTAAATTACTGCAGTGCGCAGGCGCCAGGAAAGGTCAGAGAGGTCCCGCACCTGCGCACTGCAGTACTTTACTCTGCCCTCAACAGGGCAGATAAAGTACGCCTGCGCAGAAGCAGAGGGAGAACCAAGGAGGAGGATATCATCGTATGAAGATGGGAGGAGCCTGACAGGACGGCAATACCCATCGGACCAAACGCCAGGGTGAGTATAATCTAACTCTTTTTTTTTCTTATCTTTCAGGTTACATCGGGGACTTATCTACAGCATTACAGAATGCTGTAGATAAGCCCCTGATGGCGGTGGCCACAGCTTATAGCGCTAAAATGGGGTGACAGACTCCCTTTAAATGAAACTGTATTGCCACGTAGAGACAAGTTCTCTGTACTGCAATACTAATGCCAGCCGCCAGACAATCAGAGCCGACAGCTGACATCAGCGTGCCAGCGCATGTCAATGAAGTGATTAGCACGCCGGTTTCAACTGCTATCTTCTGATTGGCTGGTGGCTGGCATTGGTATTGCTGTGCATAGAGCCTGTCTCTGCGTGGCAACACATTTCAATTGCATGTGCGTCCATGGTCACACATTCAACAGCAATAAAAAGCTGACCTGGCCGCGATCATCAAGGGATCTACAGTGCCTGCAGACCGCATGGCAGAAAAGACGAGGAGGGAATGGTAGACAGGTGAGAAGAATTTTTTTTCTTTTAGGCGTATGTGAAGAGCAGCACAATAGTGGATCATAATGGGACATTACTATAAGAAGGGGATCAGGATGAGACATTACTGTAAAAAAGGGACCAGAATGGGGTATTACTACAAAATAAGGAACGCAATGGGGACCTTACTACATGAAAGGGACCAGGATGGGACATTACAAAAACAAGGGGATCAGGATGGATCATTACTATAATAAGGAGACCATGATGCGGCATTACTATTAGAAGGAGACCAGAATGGGGCATTGCTACAAGAAGGGGATCAGGATCAGTCATTACCAAAAGGGATAAGAATGGGGAATATTACAACAAGAAGGGGACCAGGATGGGACATTACTATAAGAAGAGGTTGAGGATGCCGACATGACTACAAGTAGGGGACCAGGATGGGATATTACTATAAGATGTTTACCAGAATTACTATATGGTGATAATTTTAAGACATTGTTACTGTATGGGGCCATTTGGGGGAAACAACCTTGTAAAAATATTTAAAAAAGAATGCAGGAAAAAAATATTTTGCTGCTAAAATAAACCAAAAAAGTGCACATTTGTTATCGCCACTTCCATAACGACCCAAGATATAAAACTGTACCATAACCCATACAATGAATGTCATTTAAAGAAATAAAGTAAGCACACCAAACATGTTAAAATCGCTGGCGCGTCGCTAAGTGAAACGGGACCCTTAAACTCTACATAGATCTGGACTTACACATAGAACCCTAGGCTTGGACCACGGTGTTTTTTTTTTCATAGAATCATAGCTTTGGAAGGGACCTCCTGGGCCATCTGGTCCAACCCCCTGCTCAAAGCAGGATTCGCTAAATCATCCCAGACAGATATCTGTCCAGCCTCTATTTGAAGCCTTCTATTGAAGGAGAACTCACCACCTCTCGTGGCAGCCTGTTCCACTCATTGATCACTCTAACTGTCAAAAAGTTTTTTCTAATATCTAATCTGTGTCTCCTCCCATTCAGTTTCATCCCATTGCTTCTAGTCTTTCCGTGTGCAAATGAGAATAAAGATGATCCTTCTACAATGTGACCGCCCTTGAGATATTTGTAGACAGCTATTAAGTCTCCTCTCAGTCTTCTCTTCTGCAAGCTAAACATTCCCAAATACTGCAACCGTTCCTCATAAGACAGGGTTTGCAGACCGGTCACCATTCTGGTCGCTCTTTTCTGAACTTCCTCCAGTTTGTTGATGTCTTTTTTAAAATGTGGCGCCCAAAACTGGACACAGTATTCCAAATGAGGTCTGAAGAAAGAGGAGTAGAGGGCAATAATGACTTCACGTGATCTAGACTGTATGCTTCTGTTAATACATCCTAGAATTGCATTTGCCTTTTTTGCTGCTGCATCACACTGTTGACTCATATTCAGTCTGTGATCTATCTATTAGTATACCCAAGTCTTTTTCACATGTGCTGTTGCTTACCCCTATTCCTCCCATTCTGTATATGCTTTTTTCATTTTTATTGCCCAGATGTAGTACTTTGCATTTTTCCCTGTTAAAAACCATTCTGTTAGTTGCTGCCCACTGCTCCAGTTTATTTATATCTTTTTGAATCCTCTCTTTTCTCTAGTATTAGCTATCCCTCCTAGCTTTGTGTCAACAACAAATGTAATCAGTTTACCCTCAATTCCTTCATCTAAATCGTTGATAAAGATGTTGAACAATACAGGGCCCAGAACAGAGCCCTGTGGTACCCCACTTGAGACATTCTTCCAACTGGATGTGCAGCCATTTACGACCACTCTTTCTGTCCGATCACTAAGCTAGTTATGAATCCACCTAACGTGCCTTGCCTTGTCCATTCCATACTTAGCCATTTTTTCAATAAGGATTGTGTGAGATACTTTGTCCAATGCTTTGCTGAAGTCAAGATATAATAATAATAAATATAATAATAATTTTTATATAGCGCCAACATATTCCGCAGCACTTTACAATTAAGCGGGGACATGTACAGACAGTAAATTCAATACGAGTTAAGACAATTTAAACAGTGACATTAGGAGTGAGGTCCCTGCACGCAAGCTTACAATCTACAAGGAAATGGAGGGGGACACAGTAGGTGAAAAGTGCTTGTTAATTCAGGTCTGGCAATTATAAAAGGGATTTTCATATAAAGCTGCATGATCCGGTCATCAGCCTGTGTGTTTAAATGCAATAGTCAAGTATCAAGTGCAGTTATCGTGTGCATGGAGGGTGTGGAGACAGATGAATAGTAGGGTGCAGATTCAGAATAATATTTGGAAGGAGGGAACAGGGCAAAGTTAGTTTACTGAGTAGTTGATGTGGTAGGCTTGTTTGAAGAGATGGGTTTTCAAAGCGCGCTTGAATAGGTCGGGGCAAGGTATCAGTCTGATCGTCTGGGGAAGTGCATTCCAGAGAGCTGGAGCAGCACAAGAGAAGTCTTGGAGACGGAGGTGTGAGGTTCGGATTACGGGGGATGTTAGTCTTAGGTCATTTGTAGAACAGAGGGCACGTGTATGGCGATAGACAGAGATGAGAGAGGAGATATAAGGCGGTGCAGAACAGTGAAGAGCTTTGTGGGTGAGAGAGATGAGTTTATACTGGACCCTGTAGCGAATAGGTAGCCAGTGTAATGACTGGCACAAGATGGAGGCATCGGTGAAGCGGCTGGACAGAAATATGACCCTGGCTGCCGCATTCAGGATGGATTGGAGAGGAGAAAGTTTGGTAAGAGGGAGACCGATCAGAAGAGACTTGCAGTAGTCCAGACGAGAATGAATAAGAGCGACACTAAGAGTCTTAGCGGTTTCAAAGGTGAGAAAAGGTCGGATTCTGGAGATGTTTTTAAGATGCAGGTGACAAGAGTGAGTAAGTGATCGGATATAGGGAGTAAAGGAAAGTTCAGTGTCGAATATGACCCCAAGACAGCAGGCATGCTGCTTGGGAGTTATGGTTGAACCCTCCAGGGTTATTTCGATGTTAGGTAGAGTGAGGTTAGTGGAGGGGAGAAACACAAGAAGTTCAGTTTTGGAGAGATTTAGTTTCAGATAGAGGGAGGACATGATGTTAGAGACAGCAGACAGACAATCCTTGGTATTTTGAATTAGGGTAGGGGTGATGTCAGGGGAAGAAGTGTATAATTGGGTGTCATCAGCATAGAGATGATACTGGAACCCAAATCTGCTGATTGTTTGTCCAATAGGGGCAGTGTATAGAGAGAAGAGGAGGGGGCCTAGGACTGAGCCCTGTGGGACCCCGATAGTAAGGGGACGAGGAGAGGAAGAGGAGCTGGCAAAGATATACTATATCTACAGCATTTCCCTGATCCACCCAATTAGTGATTCTGTCACAGAAGGAAATTAAGTTAGTCTGACATGACTTATTAGTTACAAACCCATGCTGACTCTGTTTAATCACTTCATTCTTATCCAGGTACTGACATACATGTTGTTTAATAATTTGTTCAAAGATCTTTCCTGGTATAGAAGTCAGACTCACCGGCCTATAGTTGCCTGGGTCCACCTTCTTCCCCTTTTTGAAGATAGGAACATTTGCTCTTCTCCAGTCTTCTGGCACTTCTCCTGTTCGCCAAGAATTTTCAAAGATTATGGAGAGGTGTTAACTGCTGTTCTGTGGTGTGAGAACCAGTGGAGAACAAGGCTGTATCTGGCAGCTGTCGGCAAAATTCTTTGAGCTTCAGTAGGGTGTGGTGCTTTCCAATTGGCTGAAGTAGGTAGCAGATTACTTCAGCTGGACAGCGCACACACCCATACTATATCACAGGCGGCTACCCCAACTAGCATCATGACTGCAGGTAAATACCATTGATACACTGTCTCAGCAGTTATGGGTGCAGGATTACTTAAGGGATACTGAGGCTATTGTTTATTGATGGCGCTTTGTCATTATGCTAAACGCCACAGTCATCTGTTTATTTAGATGGGTGACGCTTTTCTAGTACTATTTATCCCTTTCTATGCTTATCAGGCAGCTTAGGTATTTATGCATTTGATCTTATGTCACATACCTTTGAATTTATTAATCCGTTTTGGGTTACACCCCCTGTGTGCTTCTTAGAATACCAAATGGTAGGGACCAATTATCAATTTTATTGTGTTATGTGTAGCTCTTTATGTGATATAATAACATTTGAATTTTAGACTTTTTTTTTCAAAATTTTGATCTTTGTCCTTCATTTGCTCTCTCTGGTACACCCATACTGCCAGACTGGACAGTACTACTGGTCCCAGGCACCCTAATAGTGACTGGACAGAGCCTGCTCCACCCAGAGTTTCTGATTCCGACATTTCCTCGTTTACTCGCACAACATGCAGAATGAATAAGTCCACGCCTGATGACAGAAGCAGACGTCACAGGAGCCGACCACAGAGAAGATAGGACACACCATTTACAGAAGCCCTAATATGACAAAATGGCAGAAAACCAGAACAGTAGAAATCCCTATACAGAGACTCCATTTTGGAAATTTTAACTCTCAATGAGTTAATCTTTTATTCCATAAGCTTTTTATTCCATATTTGGGAGGCAGAATGATGAACAAACAGTTGAACACCACGTTCTACTGGTTCATCCTATGCGGTTTTCTTTTAGTCTATGAACTGTCATTGTCTTGGTGAATAATTCAATATTTTTACATAACTTGCCCTTTTTAAAGACAGTTTAAGTAGAAATATTGGAAAATATAAAATTCAATGATTTTTTATTCAAATGTAATAATTGATTTTATTCTTGGCAGATGACTGTACCAGATCAGAGGAACAGCTGACATCTTCAGTTTTTAAATCAGATGATCTTGAAATCCCCCATGAAATGAATGCCATTACTCCAGATACTTCAGATATATCATCATCCCTTCACAGCAAAGATCTCTCATCTAATCCTTTGAAACAGGTCCTCTCTTCTGATTCATTACCAACTACTAAGGAAAATCATAGTAACAAAATAAGCATTAAAAAACGAACTGCTCCTAAAGCAAAGAAGCCATTTTCACGTTCAGAATATGGAAATAGTTTTCCCCTTGAAAAGTCCTTTCTTAAACATCAAAAAATTCTCACAGGGAAAAATAAATTTTTGTGTTCCCAGTGTGGGAAATGTTTTAACCAGAAATTAGATCTTGTTAGTCACCAGAGAACTCACACAGAGGTGAAACCTTTTACATGTTCAGAATGTGGGAAGTGTTTTATCCAACAATCAGTTTTCGCTAAGCACCAGATTATTCACACAGGGGAAAAGCCTTTTTCCTGTTCAGAATGTGGGAAATGTTTTAACCAGAAATCAAATTTTGTTAAGCACCAGAGAACCCACACAGGGGAGAAGCCATTTTCATGTTCAGAATGTGGGAAATGTTTTAACCAGAAATCAGATTTTGTTACGCACCAAAGAACTCACACAGGAGAGAAACCTTTTTCATGTTCAGAATGTGGGAAATGTTTTAACCGGAAATCAAATTTTGTTACGCACCAGAGAACTCACACAGGGGAGAAGCCATTTTCCTGTCCAGAATGTGGAAAATGTTTTACAGATGCATCAAATCTTATTGCACATCAGAGAACTCATACAGGGGAGAAGCCTTTTTTATGTTCAGAATGTGGGAAATGTTTTAACCAGAAATCAAATTTTGTTAAGCACCTGAGAACCCACACAGGGGAGAAGCCTTTTTCATGTTCAGATTGTGGGAAATGTTTTGTGAATAAATCAACTTTTCTAAGCCACCAGAGAAATCACACAAGGGAGAAGCCTTTTTCATGTTCAGAATGAGGAAATTGTTTTACAGACACATCAAATCTTATCACTCCTCAGAGAACCCACAAGCCTTTTTCCTTTTCAGAATGTTGAAAATGTTTTGTGAAGAAATAATCTCTTCTTAGTCACCAAATAATTCACACTGGAGAGTTCTTAATGTTGGAAAATGTACATGGAAATCAACTTTAAATAAACATCAGAGAACTCACACGGGGAGAAGCGTTTTCCTTGTTCAGAATGTTGGAAATGTTTTAACCTGAAATTGTATTTTCTTCAAGGGATTGTACTCTATTAGGACAACCCCTTGTCATTCCTTATGATTGGCCTCGATGTAATGTAAAATGTCTGTAAGATCTGTATTTTAAAGTATGATGTTTCTAGAACTTTCTAGAATCTCTGATTGCTACACATCAAGGAGACAAGCCTGTCATGTAGCTGCAATTCCCCCCCCCTCCCTTACAGCCCCCTCCTTTTGCCCCTTATCAGCTCCCTGCTTGCTGGTAACCTGAAACCGTCCATTTCCTCTCGAAGAACAGCTAGGGGGAAAAGATCTCTTTGTTCTGAAAACACAGGCTGTATGCCAGTATATGGGAAGTATTAAAACAAGTCATATTGAAAAAACCATACACCTCAGAGATATAAAACTCACAGTTCTGCAAAGGGCACGAGGCCAGCTTTCTAAGTCCTGATTTTCACGGTTATAACCTCACCAGTACCTGAGATATGTATTGCTCCCAAATGAAGCGTCCTAGCTAGTGCATTCTTGATGCCTCCTTGTTGGATTCGTTAAATCACAAACAATGATGCCCTATGTGTGGTGGTACGGCCTTTTCTTGTTTAGATATAGTTATTCTAAGTTTTGTAGCCAAATCATAACTTGGAGAGAGGGAGGTGGGACCTCTCCAGACCGCCCATTTCATGAGGTCACAAACCCTAGTCTATAGGTATTCCCTACCAAATTCCAGTCAGTTGAGCTACAGAGTCCGTGCTGACAAGACGTGCCGATGAGTGGAGACGTGTGGCTCCGCCTTCTCCCAGCCACATGGTCTGCCTGATATCGACTGAACGCATGTGAGTGTTACTTTCTGTCTTTTAATCCCTTTGTTTTATATTTGTAATTGTACATATGTAATGTCTCAACTTTTTAGCAACTTTTATCTGTACAGTATAATCACTGCCCTTTTGGGAATAAATCTTAAAATTATCAGTTTGTCTCCATGCTCTAAGAAACGAACTATGCACCTCTTTTAGATAATCGCTACTAATTTGGGGTTTGTCACGGACCCTCTTAATTAACTCTGTGATTAAGTAAAGCGTGGCTGGTAGCAGCGTGGTGTGCACGGCTGGCTCGGCTAGCTGGCAGTACAGACGGGTCTTACATGCTGAATGAGGGGCTGCGGCCACAGCATTGATAATTCCCTTACTGCAGTAGTCTAGTGGCCAGTGCACAACAAGCAGCCCGTCCGGCGACTAATTATCCTAGGTGCAGTTCCCTGACTGACCTGAGGGTAGTTCTTGGAAGGTTGTTAGTGGTGGGTCATCCAAAATAACCCCCCTCGGTAAATTGTTAAAGCAAGGTTAGGTTGCTGCATTTTTGTCACATGATACCAGTGGTGTGATAACTAAGATAAGCCCCCCACTGTGCCTGTGATTGCCATGTGCCGGCCGTGTGTCGCGTCCCTCCGTCCGCTGATACACCCGTGTCAGTGGTGGGATTGTGACATATTGGTGACACAGGGTCCGCTGTCCGTCGCATTCTGGTGGCAGCGGGACCCCCGTTCGTCACATTGGTGGCAGCGGTGGGATAATCCTAGAACATTAGTGATTTGGTTTGAGCAATCATTCCTCTCACTAAAAACCTGCACGGTTCCTGCGGGAATCCTGCGTCATAGGTTTTGGAGAACAGACTCAGTGGTTACTAGTCCTGAGACATTTGTATGTACGTGCGAGTATTCCCTCCTCTCCGTTTTTCTTTTCTATCTTTTATTTGGCAACCATGGCTACGCAGGGAGAATCTTAGTATAAGCAGCTCAATAAGGACACCCTGAGGTCCCTGTGCACGTCAAAGCGGATTGACGTCGCCGACAAGACCAAAGCCCAGTTGGTCACGGCTCTAGTGCAATGGGATGAAAGCCAGGGCGCAGAAGGCAGCGCCAGTGCCGATGGTGCAGCCGCAGGGGTCCAGATGGTGCAAACCGCCAGCCAGGAAGTCCTGGACCCCTATCTGCAATTGGCCCTACAGCAACTCCCTGCCAAAGACCATGGGGGACGTCTGCAGCTGATCCAGCAAGCTCGGGAGAGAGCGGAGCAGAGAGCCGAGCGCCAAGCAGAAGCTCAGAGGGCCCATAAGCTGGAGATGCTCCAGCAGGGGTGGAATGCCCCCACAGCTTGAAGCAGTGAGCCCAGCAGCGTCCAGAGTCCGAAACCCCGGCCAGAGCATTTTCCCGTGATGGAAAAGGACGGGGACTTGGACACGTTTCTGCGTGCCTTTGAGAAAGCCCGAAGATAGTACCAGCTGGATTAGGTCCAATGGGCCAGGTACTTGACTCCAGGGCTAAAAGGCAAAGCTCTGGAGGCGTTTGCTTCTCTTCCGCCAGAAGCTGATGGTGACTATGATGCCATAAAGCAGGCTCTGATCGCCAAATACCGGCTGACACCTGAGGTATACGGAAAGAAGTTCCGGAACCTCCAACGTGGCCTACACGATAGCTATAGTGATGTGGTGCAAGGACTCAGGACCCACCGTGACCAATGGATCCATGGACTGTCCGTTGATTCGTTTGAGCAGCTACGGGACCTGATGATCAAAGACCAGTTCCTGCATCTCTGCCCAGCTGAGGTCCGACAGTTCATCTTGGACCGTGAACCACCGAATGCGGACAAAGCGGCGCAGATCGCCGACAACTATGAGGCCAAACAGAAGCCAGAGACGCGGAGGCCAGTCACCACCAGCTGGAGAGGGGGTAAGCCTGCAACCAACCCCAGTGCAACAGCTAGCCGTCACTCCGGAGGCCCTGTCCCTGTTGCCCACACCAGACCTACTATTGACAGTCGCCTGTGTCACCACTACAAGCAGCCTGGTCACCTTAGTTACACCTGTCCGGAGAGGCCGAAGAACCCCCCCCCCAGCCAAGGCCTCTGGGCCCAACGCCTCTGTTCTTTTGGTGGGAGGTGTGATTGGGAGGATTGACAACAACATTCAACCTGTCCAGGTGGGGGCCCGTCTTGCTACAGGCCTCAAGGACACTGGGGCTGAACTAACCCTCATCCGTCCTGGACTGGCGACCCCTGAAGAGTTTATTGAGGGGAAAACCCTGACTGTCACTGGAATTGGGGGTACCCGCTGTCCCTTGCCAGTGACCCGGGTATTTCTTGATTGGGATGCTGGGAGCGGGGTGAGGGAAGTGGGAGTGTCTGAAAACCTGCCCACTGATGTTTTATTGGGGACTGACTTGGGGAGGATGGTTGTATACTATGTCCCTGACACCCTTCCCAAGTCTGATAATAAGGGTAACGTTAACCCTGATGATGGGAAACTGAATGTGTTACCTGCTAATACCTTGATGAGTAATGATGCAACTAACAACCATTCTTTCCCCAGGAATGATGGTGATGTGAATGTACCAAAGCAATCTGATAACCATTCTTTTCCTAGGAATGATGATATATCTGTGCCGACTGAACCTGTTAACCATTTCTTTGAAACGGTAGATATGTCCACAGGTACCGAAGTGGTCTGCCCCGTCACTGTGGAGTGAGATGGCTGAGGAACCCCTGGCAGGAGCAAGCAACAGTGCTCAAGGAAATGGGGAGGTGCATGGGGACCACGAGGAAGGTAGTGCCATGCAACCGTCCAGTGCCACCGAGGAAGGTAACTGGCCCATAAGTAGCACTGCTCCTGAAGTGTTGGGGGTGGATGGGGAGGTAGAGCCCATGGCAGCGCCGATTGGTGGGTCTGTAGAAATCCCCAGGGAGACAGCCTACATAGCAGCTGTCACACGCAGTCAGAGTGCCCAGATCGCAGGTAGCGCCCTGTCTTCTGGACCCTCTTCTGCTACAGGAGAGACTGAACCAGAGGTGAACCCAGAGCCGGTTCCAGAAGGTCCCAGTAAGGAAGGGACCCTGACGTCACTTCTGGCAGCCTCCAGCAAGGAGTTCCAGGCTGCTCTGCACTCAGATGCCCTCCTGGAGAAATTGAGACGCCGAGACATCCACCTACAAGTCTGATAAGGAGAGGGTGTTCTGGGAACGAGGAAGGTTGTACCGGGAGACAGTACCCGGAGATCCCCAAAAGGAGTGGTTGAGGGAAAGACAGCTAGTCGTCCCCCTGCAGTTCAGAACTGAGTTGATGCGTATTGCCCATAAGATTCCACTCTCTGGACACTTGGGGATCAGCAAAACAAAGGCACTTCTATTGGCCCAAGATGGGGACAGATGTAACACAATACTGCCGCTCCTGTGACACCTGTCAAAAGGTGGGTAAGGCGGGGCCTGCTCTTAAGGCTCCCCTTATTCCTTTGCCTTTGATAGAGGAGCCTTTCCAGAGAATCGCGGTGGACATTGTAGGCCCGCTGGCCGTCCCCAGCAGCTCTGGAAAGCAATACATTCTCACCGTGGTAGACTACGCTACCCGGTACCCAGAGGCAGTAGCTCTGTCTTCAACCAGGGCAGATAAGGTGGCTAATGCACTGGTGACCATCATTTCAAGGGTAGGATTTCCCAGGGAGATGCTTACCAATCAAGGAACCCAATTCATGTCTCGCCTAATGGAGGCTCTCTGTGAGAAAATGCAGGTGAAGCACCTGGTATCGAGTGCATATCACCCACAGACTAATGGTTTGTGTAAACGCTTCAACGGTACCCTCAAAAAGATGCTCCGCATGCTGGTTGAGACCCAAGGGCGTGACTGGGAGTGGTACCTCCCACACCTGCTGTTCACTTACAGAGACGTTCCGCAGGCCTCGACTGGGTTCTCCCCCTTCAAGCTCCTGTTTGGCAGGCGAGTCCGGGGACCCCTTGGGTTGATAAGAGAATCCTGGGAAGATGAGCCAAACCCCACAGAAGTGTCCATTGTGGATTATGTCATGCGCTTCCGTGACAAGATGCAGACCTTGACGCAGTTGGTGCATGACAACATGGCTCAGGCTGACCAGAAGCACTGGTACAACCAGAACGCCCGGGAGCGGACCTACCAGGTGGATCAAAAGGTGTGGGTGCTGGTCCCCGTACCAACGGATAAGCTTCAGGCAGCCTGGGAAGGCCCATACGTTGTCCAACAGCTCAACCCGGTCACCCCCGTGGTCACGCTTGACCATGCTCGGGGTAGGCGCAAGGCCTTTCACGTCAACATGCTGAAGGCGCACCATGAACGTGAAGCTTGCGTCCTACCGGTCTGCAACCTGCCCGAGGATGGGGAGTAAGATCCCCTCCTGGACATGCTGGCCCAAGCCAAGGCCAATGGGTCCATTGAGGACATGGAGATAAGTGGCTTGCTAACCGTATCCCAGCGGTCGCAGTTGGTGGAAGCCCTGGAGCCCTTCCGGGCTGTGTTCACCAACTGACCTGGGAGGACGGAGTTAGCGGTTCATGAGGTGGACACCGGGAATCACGCCCCACTACGGCAAACACCTTATCGGATCTCTGAGGCGGTGCAACAAGTCATGGGCCAAGAGATCGATGAGATGTTAAGGCTGGGGGTGATTCGACGGTCAAAAAGCACGTGGGCTTAACCTGTAGTCCTCGTGCCTAAAAAGGATCGAACCACCCGGCTCTGCGTGGACTACAGGAGGCTCAATGCCATCACAACCTCTGATGCCCACCCGATGCTGCGCATCGAGGATCTGCTTAAGCGGTTGGCTAAAGCAAGGTACATATCCATCATGGATTTGAGTCGGGGATACTGGCAGATCCCCCTGAGGCGCAGGAGAAATTCGCCTTTATCACCCCTTTTGGACTGTACGAGTCCACAGTCATGCCTTTCGGCATGAAAAATGCCCCTGCCACCTTCCAGCGAATGGTCAACCACCTGCTTCGGGGACTGGAGGAGTACGCAGTGGCGTACTTTAGACGACATCGCCATCTTCAGTTCCACCTGGGAGGAACACCTTTAGCATCTCCAGGAGGTGCTCAAGCGTCTTCACCAGGCAGGCCTGACTATCAAGCCGGGAAAGTGCCAGATGGGCATGAGCGAGGTCCACTACCTGGGGCACCGGGTAGGCGGGGGTTTCATGAGTCCGGAGCCCGAAAAGGTGGATGCAATCGTGTCCTGGCCCACCCCCCAGGACCAAGAAACAGGTGAAGTCCTTCTTGGGCACTGCAGGGTACTATAGGCAGTTTGTTCAAGACTATAGCACCCTTGACTGACCTCACCAAGCAGAGTCTACCCCAAACAGTCAACTGGACAGATGACTGTGAGGCGGTCTTCCAAGCTTTGAAAGCAGCCCTGTGCAACTCTCCAGTGTTGAGAGCAGTCGACAGCAGTTGCCCGTTTCTGGTACAGACCGACACCAGCGAGTTTGGCCTCAGTGCTGTGCTCAGCCATGTCGACTCGGGGAGCCAGGAGCACCCCGTGTTGTACCTGAGCCGGAAACTTTTGCCAAGGGAAGTGGCATACTCTACCATCGAGAAGGAGTGTCTGGTCATGGTGTGGGCACTGCAACGTTTGCAGCCCTACCTGTACGGGCGCACCTTCACTGTGCTTACCAATCACAACCCTCTGAGCTGGTTACACACAGTGTCTAGAACCAATGGAAGGTTGCTCCGCTGGAGCCTTGCCCTTCAACAGTACGATTTTACGGTACAACACAAAAAGGGCAGCGAACATGGAAATGCCGATGGGTTGTCCTGCCGGGGCGAACCCGCTGAGGTGCGCATGGCCGATTACCGAGAGGTAATGCCTCCGTAGCGCCCTCTAAAGGGGGAGGTGTAATGTGAAATGTCTGTAAGATCTGTATGTTAAAGTATGATGTTTCTAGAACTTTCTAGAATCTCCCATTGCTACACATCAAGGAGACGAGCCTGTCATGTAGCTGCAATCCCCCCTCCCTTACAGCCCCCTCCTTTTGCCCCTTATCAGCTTCCTGTAACCAGAAACCGTCCATTTCCTTGAAGAACAGCTAGGGGGAAAAGATCTCTTTGTTCTGAAAACACAGGCTGTATGCCAGTATATGGGAAGTATTAAAACAAGTCATATTGAAAAAACCATACACCTCAGAGATATAAAACTCACAGTTCTGCAAAGGGCACGAGGCCAGCTTTCTAAGTCCTGATTTTCACGGTTATAACCTCACCAGAACCTGAGATATGTATTGCTCCCATATGAAGCGTCCTAGCTAGTGCATTCTTGTTGTCTTTTTGTTGGATTCGTTAAATCACAAACAGTGATGCCGTATGTGTGGTGGTACAGCCTTTTCTCGTTTAGATATAGTTATTCTAAGTTTTGTAGCCAAATCATAACTTGGAGAGAGGGAGGTGGGACCTCTCCAGACCGCCCATTTCATGAGGTCACAAACCCTAGTCTATAGGTATTCCCTACCAAATTCCAGTCAGTTGAGCTACAGAGTCCGTGCTGACAAGACGTGCCGATGAGTGGAGACGTGTGGCTCCGCCTTCTCCCAGCCACATGGTCTGCCCGATATCGACTGAACGCATGTGAGTGTTACTTTCTGTCTTTTAATCCCTTTGTTTTATATTTGTAATTGTACATATGTAATGTCTCAACTTTTTAGCAACTTTTATCTGTATAATCACTTCCCTTTTGGGAATAAATCTTAAAATTATCAGTTTGTCTCCATGCTCTAAGAAATGAACTATGTGCCTCTTTTAGATAATCGCTACTAATTTGGGGTTTGTCACGGACCCTCTTAATTAACTCTGTGATTAAGTAAAGCGTGGCTGGTAGCAGCGTGGTGTGCACGGCTGGTTCGGCTAGCTGGCAGTACAGACGGGTCTTACATGCTGAATGAGGGGCTGCGGCCACAGCATTGATAATTCCCTTACTGCAGTAGTCTAGTGGCCAGTGCACAAGCAGCCCGTCCGGAGACTAATAATCCTAGGTGCAGTTCCCTGACTGACCTGAGGGTAAGAGGGGCGCCGGAGAGCTGCGAGTTCCAAAGTGAAACTGAGAAAGTGGGATATACACAAATCCCCGCAGTTCTTGGAAGGTTGTTAGCAGTGGTGGGGCATCCAAAATAACCCCCCTGCGGTAAATTGTTAGAGCATGGTTAGCTTGCTGCATTTTTGTCACATGAAGCCAGTGGTGGGATAACTAAGATAAGCCCCCACTGTGCCTGTGCCTGTGCGTCCGCTGATACACCCGTGTCAGTGGTGGGATTGTGACATTGGTGACACGGTCCGCTGTCCGTCGCGTTTTGGTGGCAGTGGGACCCCCGTTCATCACATATTGGCAGCGGCGGGATTGTGACATATTGGTGACACAGGGTCCGCTGTCCGTCGCGTTTTGGTGGCAGCGGGACCCCCGTTCGTCACACTCGATAAAATAGAAATATACCTCCAGTTGTAGGACCATTCCCGAGGCATTGTAACTTGCTTTCCCAGAGCTCATGTGAGGTTGTTAAATCAAACAAGAAAGGTGCCCAATTAATGCCGGTATCATTGTTCCTGCCTTCGGAAGCCTTGGCTTCAGAACATCAACAGGAAGCCAGGGCTGCGGCTGCTCTCTGATTTCCTTTTAATATTTGATTTGTGTGAAGGTGAGGACAGTGACTCCAGCTCTGATTAGGCGCAGGGCTAATGTGATGTAACAACCTCCCATGATTTCCTGGAATACAAGTGCTGACACAGTTGGAATGGTGCTGGCACGGGATGTGAGTATAAGTGTTTTTATTCCTCTGATAAAGTAATGATAAATACAATGATATCCTTCAAGAATCAGGTGTTATCAACATTGGAGTTCATTGACTGTGGGTCTGCTGCTAACTTAATTGATCTGGGACTGGTTCTGAAGTTAGAGTTAGGGACAGTTAGTTTAGAAAGACCCATTCAAATCATCACCCTTGACAAGACACCGTTAGATCACAACTTGGTTAAGAGACGGTGGATTTCACTCTCTAAGTGGGAGTACTCCACTCTGAATCTCTCCTGTTTTGTGTTGGATAATTTACCTGCTGGATTGGTCCTGGTGTTTCCATGGTTGCAGAGTCACAATCCTGTTATTGATTGGTGTCTGAAGGAGATTGTGAGATGGAGCCCCAAATGTTGCCAAAAATGTCTAAAAAATGTACAAATATGCTCCGCTAGTCTAAGGGTATGTTTCCATGGTCAGCATTGGCTCGGTATTTGCTCAGGATTTGACGCAGGTAAAATCAGCGCTAAATTTGCATCAGAGGTCACTGGCATGTCATCTGTGTTTTTGATGCGTTTTTTTACATGCGGATTTGTATGTGTTTTTTTGTAAGCTAAATAAAGAAATACTGCTCAAAAAATAAAGGGAACACTTAAACAACAAAATGTAACTCCGAGTCAGTCACACTTCTGTGAAATCAACACTGATTGTGATTCAATTGCTCCTGATGTTGTGCTAATGGAATAAACAACAATTAGAAATGATAGGAAGGTCACTGACATCCATGTGTCTGCTCAGTAAGTGTGTCCAGGGTTCCCTTTATTTTTTTGAGCAGTGTATATTATTTAACAAGAAAAAAAGAATTGTGATGTCATTTCCTTGTCCAACCTCTACGTACTCCATTGAATGTTTATACTCCATTGATTTTGATCTCGAAAGCTTGCAATGTATACAGTAGTGAAACAAAGGAGGGCACCACCAAATGAAATGTTGGGATCCTCCTGCAGTCAGCAAAAGACAGCTACTATATAGAAGTAGAAAAGCTACTGACCAAAAACAAGCAGGGATCACCAAAACATAGTAACATAGTAACATAGTTATTAAGGTTGAAGGGAGACTTTAAGTCCATCTAGTTCAACCCATATCCTATCCTAACTTGCCCTAATATGTTGATCCAGAGGAAGGCAAAAAAAACCCATGTGGCAACAGTAAGCTTCACATTGGGGGAAAAAAATTCCTTCCCGACTCCACATACGGCAATCAGACTAGCTCCCTGGATCAACGCAATATTAAGGAGACTAATGTATATACCCTGTAATATTATACTTTTTAAGAAAGGCATCCAGTCCCTTCTTAAATTTTAGTAGTGAATCACTCATTACAACATCATATGGCAGAGAGTTCCATAGTCTCACTGCTCTTACAGTAAAGAATCCGCGTCTGTGAGTATGCTTAAACCTTCTTTCCTCCAGACGTAGAGGATGCCCCCTTGTCCCCGTCACAGGTCTAAGAGTAAAAAGATCATTAGAAAGGTCTTTGTATTGTCCCCACATATATTTATACATTGTAATAAGATCACCCCTAAGCCTTCGATTCTCCAAACTAAATAACCCCAAGTGTAATAACCTGTCTTGGTATTGCAGACCCCCTAGTTCCCTAATAACCTTGGTCGCTCTTCTCTGCACCCGCTCCAGTTCAGCTATGTCTTTCTTATACACCGGAGACCAGAACTGTACACAGTATTCTAAGTGTGGTCGCACTAGTGACTTATATAGAGGTAAAATTATGTTCTCCTCATGAGCATCTATGCCTCTTTTAATGCATCCCATTATTTTATTTGCCTTTGCAGCAGCTGCTTGACTCTGGCCACTAAATGTGAGTTTGTCGTCCACCCATACACCCAGGTCTTTTTCAGTGACTGTTTTGCCCAGTGTTTTACAATTAAGCACATAATTATACAATTTGTTCGTTCTACCCAAGTGCATGACCTTACATTTATCCCCATTAAAGCTCATTTGCCATTTATCAGCCCAAGCTTCTAGTTTACATAAATCCTCCTGTAATATAAAATTGTCCTCCTCTGTATTAATTACCCTGCAGAGTTTAGTGTCATCTGCAAATATTGAAATTCTGCTCTCTATGCCCCCTACAAGGTCATTAATAAATATGTTAAAAAGAAGCGGGCCCAAAACTGACCCCTGTGGTACCCCACTGCTAACCGTGACCCAGTCCGAGTGTGCTCCATTAATAACCACCCTTTGTTTCCTATCCCTGAGCCAGCTCTTAACCCACCTACACATATTTTCCCCTATCCCCATTGTTCTCATTTTATGTATCAACCTTTTGTGTGGCACCGTATCAAAAGCTTTTGAAAAGTCCATGTACACCACGTCCACTGCATTCCCTTGGTCCAGTCCGGAACTTACCTCTTCATAAAAGCTTATCAGATTAGTCTGACAGGAACGGTCCCATGTTGATATTGGGTCATGAGGTTATTCTTCTCCAGATACTCCAGTATAGTATCTCTTAGAAAACCCTCCAGGATTTTACCCACAGTTGAGGTTAAACTTACTGGCCTATAATTTCCAAGTTCAGTTTTTGTCCCCTTTTTGAATATTGGCACCACATTTGCTATACGCCAGTCCTGTGGTACAGACCCTGTTATTATGGAATCTTTAAAGATTAAAAATAGTGGTCTATCTATGACTGTGCTTAATTCCTGCAGTACTCGGGGGTGTATCCCATCCGGGCCCGGGGATTTGTCAATTTTAGTGATTTGTAGACGCCGCCGTACTTCCTGCTGGGTTAAGCAGGTGACATTTAATGGAGAATTTTTATCCCTGATCATGTTATCCGTCATGGGATTTTCTTGTGTAAATACTGTTGAAAAAAAGTCATTTAGCATATTGGCTTTTTCCTCATCCTCATCCACCATTTCACCCAGACTATTTTTAAGGGGACCAACACTATCATTTTTTAGCTTCTTACTATTTATGTAGTTAAAGAATATTTTGGGATTATTTTTACTTTCTCTGGCAATGAGTCTCTCTGTCTCAATCTTTGCTGTCTTGATTTGCTTTTTACAGAATTTATTTAATCTTCTGTATTTATTTAATGCCTCATCACTACCTACTTGCTTTAATTCTCTAAATGCTTTATTTTTATCTCTTATTGCGCCCCTTACAGCTCTATTTAGCCATAGTGGTTTCCTCCTATTTCTCGCATGTTTATTCCCATACGGTATATATTGTGCACAGGTCCTATTCAGGAGGATAATAAACGTCTCCCATTTTCTTTGTGTATTTTTATGTCTCAGGATATCGTCCCAGTTAATTGCACCAAGATCATCTCTCATCCGTTGGAAATTTGCCTTCCTGAAGTTTAGTGTCCTTGTAACCCCTCTACTACACATCTTATTAAAGGATACATGAAAACTTATTAATTTGTGATCACTATTACCCAAGTGACCCTCAACCCTTACATTTGATATGCGGTCTGGCCTGTTGGTTAATATTAGGTCTAGCAGTGCCCCCCCTCTTGTTGGGTCCTGAACCAGTTGTGAAAGGTAATTGTCTCTCATCGTTGTCAGAAACCTATTACCTTTGCTGGAACTGCAGGTTTCGGTTCCCCAATGTATTTCAGGGTAGTTGAAGTCCCCATAATAATGACTTCTCCTTGAGTCGCTGCTTCATCTATTTGCTTTATGAGGATATTCTCTGTAGCTTCCATTATTTTTGGAGATTTATAACAAACCCCTATCAGTAATTTATTATTTTTCCCCCCTCCCCTTATCTCTACCCACAGGGACTCTACATTTTCATTAGATTCATATATATTATCACGAAGGATGGGTTTTAAGGATGATTTTACATATAAACACACGCCTCCCCCTCGCTTATTTGTACGGTCATTTCTGAACAGACTATAGCCCTGTAAATTAACCGCCCAGTCATGGCTCTCGTCCAGCCATGTCTCAGATATCCCCACCATGTCATAATTATGTTCCAACAACATTAACTCCAATTCCTCCATCTTGTTGGCGAGGCTTCTGGCATTAGTGTACATGCACTTTATGTATCTCTCTGTACCTCTATTCTTTCTTAAATTATTAACTGTTCTAACCCCACCCCCCATGCCACCTCCACCCCCAATGTCATTATTTGTGCCCAGGTCTCTATCTGCACTGTCTTCCCCTCCTATAAAAGGAATACCCTCCCCCCCCGTCCCTAGTTTAAACACTCCTCCAACCTTCTAGCCATTTTCTCCCCCAGCACAGCTGCACCCTCCCCATTGAGGTGCAGCCCGTCCCTAGCGTAGAACCTGTAGCCAACTGAGAAGTCGGCCCAGTTCTGCAGGAACCCAAACCCCTCCTTCCTACACCAATTCCTGAGCCACTTATTAACCTCCCTAATCTCCCGTTGCCTCTCTGGCGTGGCACGTGGTACAGGAAGTATTTCCAAAAATACCACCTTGGAGGTCCTTGCTTTAAGCTTACAGCCTAATTCCCTGAAATCATCTTTAAGGACCTTCCACCTACCTCTAACTTTGTCATTTGTGCCAATGTGCACCATGACCGCTGGATCCTCTCCAGCCCCTCCCAGTAATCTGTCAACCCGATCAGCGATGTGTCGAACTCGAGCGCCAGGTAGGCAGCACACCGTTCGACGATCCCTGTCTTTGTGACAGATTGCCCTATCTGTTCCCCTAATAATTGAGTCTCCCACTACCAGAACCTGTCTGGCCTGCCCTGCTCTCCTATTTCCCCCCTTACTGGAGCAGACACTCCTCCGGCTTTCAGAGGACATGCCTTGCTGCAGCAGTGCTACTCCTGCACTAACACTCCCCTCTTCCGCCAACTTAGCAAACTTATTGGGGTGTGCCAGATCAGGACTAGCCTCCCTGGTGCTCTTCCCTCTACCCCGCCTTCTGTCACCCAGCTAGCTGCTTCATTGTCCTGCAGCTCCAACCTAGCATCCCCCCCTCATCTATCCCATTGAGCGTCTGCTCAGTGAGCAGAAGACGCCTTTCCATATTGTCTATGGATCTCAGTGTTGCCAGCTGCACATTTAGATCCAGTATCTGGGCTTCCAAATGCACAACGTGCTCACATCTCGCACAGCAGTATGCACCCTCGACCGGCTGTTCAAGGATTTCATACATGCGGCAAGACGTGCACTGGATGGCATTGGCAATAGTGGAGCACATCCTAATGGGGATTGCACCAGACAATAAGATAAGCAAAAATAAATTAAAAAAAAAAAATAAAAGTATTAATATAACAGCAATTCAGTAAGACCTCCCTTGGAAACTCCCTGAATCTAAAGTCACTGAATTTCAAGTCACACACTTACCACAGTTCGCACTTACGCTCAGGTCACACTCGGCTCGTTCACACTTGCTCAGGAAAAAGATTTAAAAGAGTTTTTTTTTTTTTCCCCTTTTACCAGCACACCAGCAAAACAGTATAGTACATTTTATTAGACAACCATAAACAACACCAAAACAATTTTGGTGATCCCTGCTTGTTTTTGGTCAGTAGCTTTTCTACTTCTATATAATGAAAGCTTGCAATGTGTTACCATCTTTTCAGTTAGCCATTAAAAGGTATCAACCACTAAGGACTCTCAATTCTAAATATTTTTCTATACTCCATTGAAGAATGTTTACACACACAGATAGATATGGGATAGATAGACAGATAGTGAGATAATAGATAGATGATAGATAGATATTGGATAGATAGACGGCACTCGGGACTGGAGTGTGCGGCTGCATGTATTTCTATGCAGCTGAATGCTCCGGTCCCGAGTGCACTGCTGGGTACTGAGGAGCAGGAGTCGTGTGAGTTTCTCGCATGTCTGACCCCAGCCAAACATGCGATGTCCTTTCCTTTTTTTTTTATAAATTTTTTTTTAAAAAATTTCTGCACCAGAGAGGGAAAGCCAGCGACTGGGGGCCGATGTTTATAGCCTGGGAAGGGGTTAATACCCATGGATCTCCCCAGGCTATGAATATCAGGCCGCAGCTGTCTGCATAGCCTTTACTGGCTATTAAAATATGAGGACCCCCCAAAAAAAGACTTGGGGTTCCCCTATAATTAATAGCCAGAAAAGCTATGCAGACAGCTGCGGGCTGATATTCATAGCCTAGGAACGGGCCATGGATAGAGGGCCCCCTGGCTACAAACACCAGCAAACAGCCGCCCCAGAAATGCAGTTCTGGCACTCAGCCTTTCTCTTCCCATGCCATGCAGTGGTGGCATATGGGGTAATAAGGGGTTAATGTCACCTTTGATTGTAAGGTGACATCAAGCCCGATTAGTAATGGAGGGACGTCAATAAGACTCCTATCCATTACTAATCCTACAGTATGTAAAGTGTTAAAAAAAGACACAGCCAGAAAAAAAGCATTTTAATGAAATAAAACGCCACACAGCCATTTTATTTTACGCCTAATTCCCTGAAGCCCTCAATCTCCTGGAAAAAAAATAAAAATTAACAAACACAAATACTTCCTGTCCTATGTAGTCCTTAATAACGAGTGTCCCATGACGAGTCCAGCTATGCTACATCAGGATGCATGACATCCAGAGATAGCAGAGCTTGTAGATGACCACTGGAGATCTCCGGCGGTCACCTATACTATAGTTCTCACGGTCAGTTGACCGTGAGAAGTAGCCTAGTGACTGGAGATAACCTCTGGTCACGTGCATGGCAGTTATCGCTAGAACTGCAGTGGACGGGGACTTCCGGCGGTGGGAGGAGGTAAGACCTTATTTAAATTAGTACACATGCATAGTAAGCTGTGTTTACGCAGTTATTACGCATGTGACTAATCATTAGATGTGGTTTTACCGCATCTAATGATGGTCTATGGTAAATTAACGGAGCGGTGACAGAGCGTCACCGAATTGTAAACAGACATGCCCCTGGAAAGACATGCCGCATGTCAGTTTACGCGGGTCTGCCGCATGCATCTTTTAACGCATAGTGGAGATGGAAACCCTCTCCATTATGCTGTAACATCTGGACGCTGAGTGTTAGACGCTGCGGCTGTACGCAGCATCAAACACGCAGCGTTTCCTGACTGTGGAAACATACCCTAAAAGGTCTACCGGGGTACCTGAAGGACATTGGCGAAAATACCTCTATCTCTTTTTCAGAGAACATATCTCCCTATTGTCCCTATGATTGCACGATTGATCTTTGTGAAGAAACCAGATTGCATCTTAATTTCCAAGACAACCAAGAAGGATTGACTTTTTATCTGTATATTTGCTTGTGGCTTTAAGTATTTATATCTGGTGGGTCAAGAAGACAGTCTTGCATACCATTTAACATACTGTGTAAAGGGCCTGTCACACTAAGCGATATCGCTAGCAATATCGCTATAACGTCACTGGTTTTTGTGACGTTATAGCGATATTGCTAGCGATATCGCTATGTCTGATACTTACCTCCGACCGCTCCCCCGCTGATTATCGCTGATCGCGCGAGAATGTCCTGGGCCGTTTCTCGTCGTCAGCTTCCTGCTGGGCTTCCTGTGGCGCCGACAAGCGACGTGTGGACGCGGGCGGGAGGACGTCAGGATCGCCTCGTCTGACAGGTAAGTAACGACCCCCGACCCCTGCTATGCTGCTGGTGAGATCTGCCTGTGTGGCAGCTTACTAGCGACCACTTAGCGATGCACCAGCGATCCGGACCGCGTCATATCGCTGGTCGGGATTGCTGGTGCATTGCTAAGTGTGACAGTAGGAGGATTTTATTAAAAAAATGTCCCGTGCGGAGAGCCAGTGGATTTTTAATTTGGACTCCCTAATCCCAAGGGGACTTAATTCAGAGGTCGAGCTATTTGCGTTTAACTGAAAATGAGAACAGTGCCTAATGGGTTAACACTCAGAACAGAAACCGCAGGTTTAAAAGATGACCATTCCTATGTCGGACCATCCCTGATGAAGGAAGCTGTGTACTTCCGAAACCGGTAGGAAGGAATTGGTCCGCACTACTCGCTGGATTTGACCACGTGAATTCTGACGTCACGTAGGTCCTGTGACTACCCTGCAGCCGGCAGCACAACGCTCTGAACCGCGCTGTGAAGAACGCTGGCACACCGAGGGAGTAGTGAGTAACCAAAGAGACTCACCGGCCGGGACAGTTCTCTCTAACTAACTTTTGGGAAGTAACGTACTGCCGTTTTTATCTAAAGAAATATATAGAATCGCATGTGGGAAGTGCAGCGTCTCACAACTACCCAAGTAATGGAGCTCTGATCTCGTTCAGCTCCTGGGATACGATCACACTCCTGTCCTCTCCATGCGAATTAGAGTACTCTTGCTGGATACATTTGAGGTATATATACTTCTAATTGTTGTTCTTTGTAGTATTCCCACAATATAATATATATGTATATCATATACATTTTTTTTTCTCCATTTTATATATTTATTATTTTCTTTTCTGAAACGTTTCGGTTCTTTTACAATTTATCTTGGTATTGTGGTGCTCTGCAGTCTCACAACTAAGGTGTTTTTTTTGGATTAGTGTGGATACTTCAGCGCAGACATATTTTAATATTTGTCATTTTAATTTACAACAGTGTGGTGTGTTCTGTCGTGCGGCGGGTATCCCTTTTAGAGTACTAGCGCCCCTGAAGACACATTTCTTTCTTTTTGATATTTGTACACCACTTTTTGGGTGGCAGCAGTACAGTAACATTCTTTAGGCTGTGTGTACACGCTGCGGATTTTGCTGCGGTTCCGCAGTGGTTTTGGCCGCTGCGGACCCGCAGCAGTTTTTGCTGCGGTGTACAGTACCATGATTCCCTATGGGAATCAAAAACCGCAATGCAGACGGTGCGGAATTTTCCGCGCGGATTATCTGCGGTTTTCAATCCGCAGAAAGAATTGACATGTCAATTCTTTCTGCGGATTCTGCTGCGGTTTGCCATCTCCTCAATTGAGGAGAGATGAAAAACCGCAGGGCAAAACCGCAGAGCAATCCGCAGGTAAAACCGCAGGTATTTTGACCTGCGGATTTTACAAAATCCGCGCGGATGAATCCGCACCTAATCCGCAGCGTGTGCACACAGCCTAACACTTACATCATGAGTGACTTATGGCTAGACAGAAAAGCAAGACTCAACAACATTAACCCCTTTCTGACATCAGACATACTATCCCGTCCATGGGAATTTTGTACAGTCCTGTGGGACTTGTTCTCGGTCTAAACTCTGTTCTCGTTCTAGTGGGTTGCTGATGCCCCTGCCGGTACCCAAGAGGCCATGGACCCATATCTCAATGGATTTTATTTCTGATCTTCCTGTCTCTCAGAGAATGACTGTTATCTGGGTAATTTGTGATAGATTTTCGAAGATGGTCCATCTTGTACCACTCCCAAAGTTGCCATCTTCCGCTGAGTTGGTACCCTTGTTTTTACAACAGGTGGTTCGGTTTCACGGGATTCCTGAGAACATTGTGTCCGATAGAGGGGTCCAGTTTGTTTCCAGATTTTGGAAAGCCTTTTGTTCCAGTCTGGGAATTCAGTTATCCTTCTCCTCTGCGTTTTATCCCCAGACCAATTTGCTAACTGAGAGAACAAACCAGACCCTGGAGTCTTATTTAAGATGTTTTATATCTGCTGATCAAGATGATTGGGTCTCATTTTTGCCCTTGGCCGAATTTGCACTGAACAATAGAGCTAGTTCTGCCATTTTGATGTCACCCTTTTTCTGTAATTTTGGGTTTCATCCTCAATTCTCTTCAGGGCAAGTGGAATCTTTGTCCTGCCCAGGTGTGGACACTGTGGTTGTGAGAATGCAACAGATATGGGACCAAGTGGTGGATAAATTGTCACTCTCTCAGGAAAAGGCCCAGCGTTTTTCCAACCGGCATAGGACCATTGGTCCCCGGTTTAAAGTGGGTGATATGGTTTGGTTGTCGTCTAAGAATATTCCTATGAAGGTTGCATCTCCAAAATTTAAGCCAAGATTTATTGGACCTTATAGGATTTTGGAGATTCTTAATCCTGTTTCTTTTCGATTGGCTCTTCCAGTTACATTCAAAATCCATAACGTATTTCACAAATCACTGTTGAAGAGGTTTGTTGCGCCAGTAGTTCCTGTGGCGGCACCTCCTGACCCTGTGTTGGTTAAAGGCAATATGGAATATGAGGTAGAGAAAATATTGGATTCTCGTTTGGTTAGACATCTAGGGAGGTTAGCCACAGTGCCATGGGCTTTAAACTTCTTGATGACACTGCACACGGTAGACACAGGAACATTCAGGTCTTTGGAGATAGACTTGTAGCCTTGAGATTGCTCATGCTTTCTCACAATTTGGTTTCTCAAGTCCTCAGAAAGTTCTTTGGTCTTCTTTCTTTTCTCCATGCTCAATGTGGTACACACAAGGAGACAGGACAGAGGTTGAGTCAACTTTAATCCATGTCAACTGGCTGCAAGTGTGATTTAGTTATTGCCAACACCTGTTAGGTGCCACAGGTAAGTTACAGGTGCTGTTAATTACACAAATTAGAGAAGCATCACAAGATTTCTTGAACAGTGCCAATACTTTTGTCCACCCTCTTTTTTATGTTTGGTGTGGAATTATATCCAATTTGGCTTTAGGACAATTCTTTTTGTGTATTTTTCATCTAAGACAAATTAGAAGATAATAATACCAAAGAATTTGTGTTTGCAATCATTTTCAGGAAGAAACTGAGTATTATCTGACAGAATTGCAGGGGTGTCAATACTTTTGGCCACAACTGTATGGGATTCAGGTCTGGACTCATTGCTGGCCACCTTAGAAGTCTCCAGTGCTTTCTCTCAAACCATTTTCTAGTGCTTTTTGAAGTGTGTTTTGGGTCATTGTCCTGCTGGAAGACCCATGACCTCTGAGGGAGACCCATCTTTCTCACATTGGGCCCTACATTATGCTGCAAAATTTGTTGGTAGTCTTCTGACTTCATAATGCCATGCACACGGTCAAGCAGTCCAGTGCCAGAGGCAGCAAAGCAACCCCAAAACATCAGGGAACCTCCGCCATGTTTGACTGTAGGGACCATGTTCTTTTCTTTGAATGCCTCTTTTTTTCTCCTGTAAACTATGTTGATGCCTTTTCCCAAAAAGCTCTACTTTTGTCTCATCCAACCAGAGAACATTCTTCCAAAACGTTTTAGGCTTTTTCAGGTAGGTTTTGGCAAACTCCAGCCTGGCTTTTTTATGTCTCGGGGTAAGAAGTGGGGTCTTCCTGGGTCTCCTACCATACAGTCCCTTTTCATACAGATGCCGATGGATAGTACGGGTTGACACTGTTGTACCCTCAGACTGCAGGGCAGCTTGAACTTGTTTGAATGTTAGTCGAGGTTCTTTATCCAACATCCGCACAATCTTGCGTTGAAATCTCTTGTCAATTTTTCTTTTCCATCCACATCTAGGGAGGTTAGCCACAGTGCTATGGGCTTTAAACTTCTTGATGGCACTGCGCACGGTAGACACAGGAACATTCAGGTCTTTGGAGATGGACTTGTAGCCTTGAGATTGCTCATGCTTCCTCACAATTTGGTTTTTCAAGTCCTCAGACAGTTCTTTGGTCTTCTTTCTTTTCTCCATGCTCAATGTGGTACACACAAGGACACAGGACAGAGGTTGAGTCAACTTTAATCCATGTCAACTGGCTGCAAGTGTGATTTAGTTATTGCCAACCCCTGTTAGGTGCCACAGGTAAGTTACAGGTGCTGTTAATTACACAAATTAGAGAAGCATCACATGATTTTTTGAACAGTGCCAATACTTTTGTCCACCCTCTTTTTTATGTTTGGTGTGGAGTTATATCCAATTTGGCTTAAGGACAATTCTTTTTAGGTTTTTCATTTAAGACAAATTAAATGAAGATAATAATACCAAAGAATTTGTGTTTGCAATCATTTTCAGGATGAAACTGAGTATTATCTGACAGAATTGCAGGGGTGTTAATACTTTTGGCCACAACTGTACATCCACATGGCCTGCGCACCCAATGTTAAAGATAGGTACGCAGGATGCATAAATATATAGGCGGAGCTGAAGGAAGAGGTGCGGCAGTGGGCACCAAAGCCAGCTAATTCTGGCAAAGTGAAAAAAATCAATTGGTACAATCCATGAAACACAAAGCTATGTGTTGAATTGGTGACGGACAATGTGATAGCCAGGTCACAATGCCAAGTATTGTGTGTGCACTTTCATGGATTTGAAGTCATACAAAATTTGGGACTTTGAGACTTTTCAAGTAACACAAAGCCATAGAAAAACTGGCTGTCCAAACATGTCTAAATAGAGTTTTAGATGGTGGTGTATATGTCCATGTTACGTAGGGATCAGATCAGTGATGAGAGAAGAGTATTCTGACATAGCGCATGAGTTTGATGTGTGGCACTATGCAAATTCTATTAGCAAAAAATGAATTCAAGCAAGTGAAAAACGAAGTTGTGGAGACACAGCTACATGGATATCTGCCATAAAATCATTTCTGGTACTGCTGTTGTACAGCAACAGAAAATGTGGATCTTCTGTGGGAAAGAAGGCTCTTTTGGCATCACATTCCAAATACACTTGTGTCTGAAGGTGATTTAATAACAGAATGTGATCACAGAATCGTAAATGATGACGAGGGCACCATCATGAGCAACTTATCAAGACATGGCCAAGATTGTCACGTACCCAAAATTACTAAATTATTTGGCCCGGTACTGCCATACATCAATATTAGAGGTTTTCCACAGTTTTATTTTAACATATAGAACTTAAAGAATTCACTTTGGTTTTGATGGAATGGAGGCGAGATCAAAACGGGCTACTTTGGCACATAATAATTAAGATCATTTCCAAGCTACAGTTAAGAAAGTGATTCCAAATTTAGATACGCACGGATCTAATAGACACAGTTTGTCCTATTCAAAGATCCACAAAGAAATGGCCAGATAAAAAAGTGTACACAACAATGTGTCACAGACATTTGTTCCCGTTGTTCGTTGATGTTCTAAAAATATGTAAAAGCGGACTGGTGCACAACTGGCGTTCACGCTCATAGATGCTGCCTAGAAACATTGCAAAAAAATGTTTTCTATATATAAATGTTCTAAATGTTAAAATATACAGCTGTGTTGAACTTAAAATTATTTTGAAAAGTTGCAGTTCTCTGTTTCAAATAAAAAAAATGTTTGTTTCAACGATAGCACGGTAGCTCAGTGGTTAGCACTGCAGCCTTACAACACTGGGGTCCTGGGTTCAAATCCCACCAAAGACATCATCTGCAAGGAGTTTGTATGTTTTCCCCATGTTTGTGTGGGTTTCCTCCGTGTACTCCAGTTTCCTCCCACATGTCAAAGACATATACTGATAGGGAATTCAAAATTGTGAGCCCCAATGGGGACATTGATGACAATGTGTGTAAAGCGCTGCGGAATATGATAGCGCTATATAAGAAATGCATAATAAAAAATAAAATCAATGGTCACGGTGACCATTTTACTAAAACTTATGAAAAATAATGACTTACTTACACCCAAAGCCAACAGACAATTCTCTATGCTCCTCCTTCTAGACATGCCCTCGGCCTTCGACACAGTTGAACAATGTCTCCTACTACACATCCTCTCTTCCTTTGGTGTCAAAGACCTTGCCCTCTCCTGGATCCCCTCATACCTTTCCAACAGCACATTTAGTGTCTCCCACTCCCACACTACCTCCTCATCCCGCTTTCTCTCTGTTGGAGTCCATAAATGTTTTGTCCTAGGACCCCTGCTCTTCTCCATTTATACCGTTGGCCTGGGACAACTCAAAGTCCCATGGCTTCCAGTACCATCTGTATGCTGATGACACTCAGATCTACATCTGTGGCACAGACGTCACCTCTCTGCTGTCCAAAATCCCGGAGTGTATCAGCCATAGCCTTCTCTCGCTTCCTCAAGTTCAATGTGGATAAGTCTGAACTCATTATCTTTCCTCCATCTCACCTATCTTCCCTACCTGATCTATCTATCACAATAAATGACATAATGCTTTCACCTATACCAGAAATTCACAGCATCTGAGTAATGCTTGACTCTGTCCTGTCCTCCCAACCACTCATCCAAGCTCTTTCCACATCCTGTCACCTCCATCTCAAAAATGTTTCCATAATCTGTACTTTACTCAACCCTCAAACTACAGTACTAAAATGATCGTGAATGCTTTCATCATCTCCCGCCTTGACTATTGCAACATCCCCCGCTGTGGTCTACCTGCTAATACTCTCGTACTGTTGCAGTCTGATTAGTTCATCCCTCTCCACACTACTCTTCTGCTTCCTCCTTTGAACATCCCTTTATTGGTTCCAAATTCCCAAGTGTATCCAGTTGAAACTATTAACACTGATCTACAAAGCCGACCATAACCTGTCTCCTCCATATATCTCCATATATCTCCCAATATCTTCCCTCGCTTAACCTCTGGTCCTCTTAAAATCTCCTTCCCTCCTCCAAACTTATTCATTTCTCCCCAAATCGCCTCCAATACTTCTACCAAATATCCCCCATCCTCTGGAATTCTGTGCCCGTACACATCCGATTATTCAACCTATTCGGATCCTTCACATGGAACCTGAAAACCCACCTCTTAAAGAAAGCATTTTACCTGCAGTGACGATGTAGCCACCTCAACACCATCGAAGCTACGGCATACCTCAGCCTACTGTCTCCTTTCCCATCATCCTGTAGAATGTAAGTCCACAAGGGGAGAGTCCTCTCCCCTCTGTATCAGTCTGTCATTGTTAGTTTGTTTAGTGTAAATTATATCTGTAATTTGTATGTAACCCCTTCCAATGTACAGCACCATGGAATCAATGGTGCTATATAAATAAATAGTAACAATAAAGGCAAAATAGAGTGGGATCCAAATGGGTGTAAATAAGCATAACATATGTTTTGTGAGTTAGAGGCAGTAAAAAGTGATATTGTTGAAATGACAAAGTACAAACAATGTAATAATAAACAAATTTATTTTACTTTTTATAAATTTTGTGTATAACATTGTCTGAACTGGAGTACAAAATCAACGATAAACATTTTTGTAGTTAGCTATCTGCCATATCGGGGCACAATAGTCAAATGCATGTAGAAAGCCCATATGGTTTCCAGATTCTTCAGGGAACAGGATGGAATTGATCTTCGACTCCCTCCTCTCAGTCTACCACCTTACCCGTCCCCTCTGTTCTGCTGATGACCTACGATTAACATCCTCAATAATCCCAACCTCCCACTCCCGTTTCCAAGACTTCTCGCGTGCTGCGCCAGTTCTTTGGAATGCAATACCCAGGATAATTTAATTGATCCCCTATACCCACAGTTTTAAGTGTTCCCTAAAAACACATTTCTTCAGACTGGCCTACCGCCTCAACATATTTATCCAATGATCCCTTTTTGCCCATATAAAATTTTCTTCAAATCCAGGACCCGCATGTCACCTGTTCTCTCATCCTGTGTTCATTTAATAGCTTTCTGTGTCTGTAGTTTTACACATACTGGTTGGTAAAAGGTTCATGCAGCATTACATGAACACCCGATTTCTTACATTATGGCGTTTCACAATAATAAAAGCAAGTGTTACCATCCACCGTTTATGTCTCCCCTATTTCCTCATAGATTGTAAGCTTGCGAGCCGGACCCTCATTCTTCTTGGTGTCTCTTGATTTATGTGATTATTGTTATTCTGTAAGGTCTTTTATTATTGTCTGTACAAGTCCCCTCTAATAGTGTCCCCTAGAAACACTATTATTATAATTATTAAACATTCTGTAAGCAGCCTTCCTGTAATTTGTTGAAAAGATATACTGTAGATATTTCGAATATACATATAAAATATAAATGGGGGTGTGGAGACATGGGGGTCAACAGGAGCTCCAGGTCCGTTAGCCAGAACCGCATAGACCAGGAATTGTTCCACCAAATGCCCGTTCTCCTTTTATCGTTGGCGTAACGCTACTCAGACAACACAGGGTGAGGGTAAAACAGTGTGCCTGTTTTGTGGTTCAATAAACATTACCAGATAACACATAGAACAGTCCCAGCACAGTACCAAGATGGGGCACATTACAGAGTCTCACCCTTCCGCTGACTCACCGGGATAATGGCGGCTGTTACTTCAGAACTCCCACGGTTGGCTACCCCACCTGTGGCACACACACACACAGTGAGGAGGTAGTAACAAGCGTAGAAAGATGACAGTCCATTCAGGGCCAGTTAAAACTAGAGGCACAACCTAGCTTCTCCGAACATCTCCATGAAGACAGGCGACCAGCGGGTCCCAATCCCGGCTTTCTCCAAACGTATCCATGCTTCAGCAATGTTCAATGAAGCAGATCTGTATTCTTCCAACTGGAGCTGAAAACCCCTAGATTGTTTCCTGTAGAATGATAGACCCGTGTCCCTCGTGATGGTGCCATGATGAATTGGCTGCAGTCCTGTCCATGGTCCTTTGGAAGTTTGGCAGAATCTCTGGCTGTCTCTCTCTCTCAGTATCTCTGTCTCTGAGTCTCTTTATACTTGAGGCATGTAACCTATTTTTATAATTACCCAGTGTCCTCCAGTCCAGCATCAAGATTACACACGCAAAAGTATAGATAACAGCATATAAATGTATGTGGGTCAAACCTCACAAGAACTCTGCAGACGCACACAATAGCACATCTCCAATATTACCTTGGCTAGACAGGATTTGACTAAAGGCAAGACCTTATCCTGTGTTGCTAATCATTTTTTACAGGTTCACTCCAGCAGTACCTGTGGACTATAGGTGGTGGGTATACAAAAACTATCAATATACGTAAGTTTGACCGCCAGTGTGAACTGTTGAGGCTGGAATCCCGGTGGATTTACAGGCTCAACACGGTTACCCCTGCAGGTTTAAATGAAGAATTGTTATTTACAGGGGTTTTGATGTTATGAAAAAAAATCTTTTTGCTTGACAATAACTTGGGACACATTTTTGGGTCCTTCTCATGGTGTTTATTGCTTGCTTGGTTTAGCCATATTTTCATTGCAGATCTTTATTCATATACACCTAATAGGTATGTATTTCACATCTTACTTTTCCTTGTTTTTTTTGGACCCTTGCTGGCATATACAGTGGGGCAAAAAAGTATTTAGACAGTCAGGAATAGTGCAAGTTCCACCACTTAAAAAGATGAGAGGCGTCTGTAATTTACATCATAGGTAGACCTCAACTATGGGAGACAAACTGAGAAAAAAAAATCCAGAAAATCACATTGTCTGGTTTTTTTTTCATTTTATTTGTATATTATGGTGGAAAATAAGTATTTGGTCAGAAACAAAATTTCATCTCAATACTTTGTGATATATCCTTTGTTGGCAATGACAGAGGTCAAACGTTTTCTGTAAGTCTTCACAAGGTTGCCACACACTGTTGTTGGTATGTTGGCCCATTCCTCCATGCAGATCTCCTCTAGAGCAGTGATGTTTTTGGCTTTTCGCTTGGCAACACGGACTTTCAACTCCCTCCAAAGGTTTTCTATAGGGTTGAGATCTGGAGACTGGCTAGGCCACTCCAGGACCTTGAAATGCTTCTTACGAAGCCACTCCTTCGTTGCCCTGGCGGTGTGCTTTGGATCATTGTCATGTTGAAAGACCCAGCCACGTTTCATCTTCAGTGCCCTTGCTGATGGAAGGAGGTTTGCACTCAAAATCTCACGATACATGGCCCCATTCATTCTTTCATGTACCCGGATCAGTCGTCCTGGCCCCTTTGCAGAGAAACAGCCCCAAAGCATGATGTTTCCACCACCATGCTTTACAGTAGGTATGGTGTTTGATGCATGCAACTCAGTATTCTTTTTCTTCCAAACACGACAAGTTGTGTTTCTACCAAACAGTTCCAGTTTGGTTTCATCAGACCATAGGACATTCTCCCAAAACTCCTCTGGATCATCCAAATGCTCTCTAGCAAACTTCAGACGGGCCCGGACATGTACAGGCTTAAGCAGTGGGACACGTCTGGCACTGCAGGATCTGAGTCCATGGTGGCGTAGTGTGTTACTTATGGTAGGCCTTGTTACATTGGTCCCAGCTCTCTGCAGTTCATTCACTAGGTCCCCCCGCGTGGTTCTGGGATTTTTGCTCACCGTTCTTGTGATCATTCTGACCCCACGGGGTGGGATTTTGCGTGGAACACCAGATCGAGGGAGATTATCAGTGGTCTTGTATGTCTTTCATTTTCTAATTATTGCTCCCACAGTTGATTTCTTCACTCCAAGCTGGTTGGCTATTGCAGATTCAGTCTTCCCAGCCTAGTGTAGGGCTACAATTTTGTTTCTGGTGTCCTTTGACAGCTCTTTGGTCTTCACCATAGTGGAGTTTGGAGTCAGACTGTTTGAGGGTGTGCACAGGTGTCTTTTTATACTGATAACAAGTTTTAAACAGGTGCCATTACTACAGGTAATGAGTGGAGGAAAGAGGAGACTCTTAAAGAAGAAGTTACAGGTCTGTGAGAGCCAGAAATCTTGATTGCTTGTTTCTGACCAAATACTTATTTTCCACCATAATATGCAAATAAAATGAAAAAAAAACAGACAATGTGATTTTCTGGATTTTTTTTTTCTCAGTTTGTCTCCCATAGTTGAGGTCTACCTATGATGTAAATTACAGACGCCTCTCATCTTTTTAAGTGGTGGAACTTGCACTATTGCTGACTGACTAAATACTTTTTTGCCCCACTGTATTGCCTTTCAAAATTAGAGTAAAATTATATTAGATTTTATGTATCATTATGGTGATTACTATTATGTTCATTCTTTATTATTTTTCATCTTTTTTTTAATTCGTTTACTAACAAAAAACAACATATACACATGTATACAACCAAGCCAGTACAGTTGTGGCCAAAAGTATTGACACCCCTGCAATTCTGTCAGATAATACTCAGTTTCTTCCTGAAAATGATTGCAAACACAAATTCTTTGGTATTATTATCTTCATTTAATTTGTCTTAAATGAAAAAACACAAAAGAGAATGAAGCAAAAAGCAAAACATTGATCATTTCACACAAAACTCCAAAAATGGGCCAGACAAAAGTATTGGCACCCTCAGCCTAATACTTGGTTGCACAACCTTTAGCCAAAATAACTGCGACCAACCGCTTCCGGTAGCCATCAATGAGTTTCTTACAATGCTCTGCTGGAATTTTAGACCATTCTTCTTTGGCAAACTGCTCCAGGTCCCTGATATTTGAAGGGTGCCTTCTCCAAACTGCCATTTTTAGATCTCTCCACAGGTGTTCTATGGGATTCAGGTCTGGACTCATTGCTGGCCACCTTAGAAGTCTCCAGTGCTTTCTCTCAAACCATTTTCTAGTGCTTTTTGAAGTGTGTTTTGGGTCATTGTCCTGCTGGAAGACCCAAGACCTCTGAGGGAGACCCAGCTTTCTCACACTGGGCCCTATATTATGCTGCAAAATTTGTTGGTAGTCTTCAGACTTCATAATGCCATGCACACGGTCAAGCAGTCCAGTGCCAGAGGCAGCAAAGCAACCCCTAAACATCAGGGAACCTCCGCCATGTTTTACTGTAGGGACCGTGTTTTTTTTCTTTGAATGCCTCTTTTTTTCTCCTGTAAACTCTATGTTGATGCCTTTGCCTAAAAAGCTCTACTTTTGTCTCATCTGACCAGAGAACATTCTTCCAAAACATTTTAGGCTTTTTCAGGTAATTTTTGGCAAACTCCAGCCTGGCTTTTTTATGTCTCGGGGTAAGAAGTGGGGTCTTCCTGGGTCTCCTACCATACAGTCCCTTTTCATTCAGACACCGATAGATAGTACGGGTTGACACTGTTGTACCCTCGGATTGCAGGGCAGCTTGAACTTGTTTGGATGTTAGTTGAGGTTCTTTATCCAACATCCGCACAATCTTGCATTGAAATCTCTTGTCAATTTTTGTTTTCCGTCCACATCTAGGGAGGTTAGCCACAGTGCCATGGGCTTTAAACTTCTTGATGACACTACGCACGGTAGACACAGGAACATTCAGGTCTTTGAAGATGGACTTGTAGCCTTGAGGTTGCTCATGCTTCCTGACAATTTGGTTTCTCAAGTCCTCAGACAGTTCTTTGGTCTTCTTTCTTTTCTCCATGCTCAATGTGGTACACACAAGGACACAGGACAGAGGTTGAGTCAACTTTTAGCCATGTCAACTGGCTGCAAGTGTGATTTAGTTATTGCCAACACCTGTTAGGTGCCACAGGTAAGTTACAGGTGCTGTTAATTACACAAATTAGAGAAGCATCACATGATTTTTCGAACAGTGCCAATGCTTTTGTCCACCCTCTTTTTATGTTTGGTGTGGAATTATATCCAATTTGGCTTTAGGACAATTCTTTTTGTGTTTTTTCATTTAAGACAAATTAAATGAAGATAATAATACCAAAGAATTTGTGTTTGCAATCATTTTCAGGATGAAACTGAGTATTATCTGACAGAATTGCAGGGGTGTCAATACTTTTGGCCACAACTGTATATATACACTCGTCAAGGTAATTACAAAAGGACAACAAATTGTTCATACAGCTTCAGTTTAATGAGTCCATATATTGCTGTACGCATAATAAACCATTGACCAAGTGGACAAAAAACATTACTCATCTTTATATCTACTTGGTAACATATATCCCCAAAATGACATTATGCACCTAATTAAACTATAACTATGCTATCCCACCGCCAAGTACCTTTGTGTAATATTAACAACTATATGATGCCATAGAATATGACTGGATGTATTTTAACCATGACATTCATGATGTCGCCAGGTCACCATGTCCCGCTACAGTAAGATGAGAAGAGTTCCACCTGTCCCAAATCTTGTCAAATTTCCCTAAATAGCCCCTGTTTTGATATAATGTTCGCTCGTACGGTGTAATTGAGTTTACCAATTCAATCCACACCTTTAGAGAGGGATGTGTGCCACCCATCCAGCGTAATGCCAGCACCTTCCTAGCCAGAAAGAGTGTCTCACGCAGAAAAATGTTAACATAGTGTCCCCATATTTCTTTGTCTAGTACCCCAAATAAGCAGACTAGAGGACTGAGAGGAACAGGGGCTTGTACCAGAGATGTCAAAAACGACGTTACTTGACTCCAGTAAGATAGGATAATAGGGCAGCCTCATATCATGTGTATAAAGTTTGCTTCCAACGAGCGACATCTCAAACATTCTGATGCTCGGGATCGACCCATTTAAAAAAGCCGTACCGGAGTTAGATATGACTGGTGTATGATATACAACTGGGTGATTCTATTATTGCCTGATGGGGACACCCCAATTAGAGATTCAAGAATCTCCTCCCAATCCTCCTCTTGAGCATCAGGGATGAGACCCTCCCACCTTCCCTTAATTGACACTATAGCAGAGTTGGTTCCCATGAAACCCTGGGGACCCTGCGACTTAATGATTTCCTATTAGAGGGAAAGATGAGATGATTTGAGCTGAACTCGCATAGCGTAGATGCGACTGGAAAGCTGATCTGAGCTGAAGGTAGCGAAAAAACTGGGACCTTGGGACATTATATTTAGAGTGAATTTGCTCAAAGGACATTAGAACATTACCCTCATATAAATCCTTGATCGAGGAAACATTATGTGAAATCCAGAAATTAGTAGACTGGTGGCCCAGCAACACCGGAAAATAAGTGTTATTCCAAAGCAGCATTTCAGCTATGATATCCTCAAAGTGAATTACTTTTTTAATTTGCCTCCAAACTGACCGCGTCAATCGAAGTAAAGGTAGTAATCTAGGGATATTAAGTTTATCTGCCTCTAAGAAGCCTAATGGGCAATCAACATTTGCAGCATGAATTAAATGATTTTCTGAGTTGGGTAGGAGATTATCGAGCATCCGCTTACTTACAGCCTTGATCTGTCCGGCTAGATAATATAAAGAAAAATCCGGTAAGGCCAGTCCCCCCCATCTGCTTGGACTTCTGTAGAGTGGAGAGTTTGCGCTTGGGTCTGGCTTTCCCCCATATGAAAGACGTGGTCAGGGAATTTAAATTCGTAAAGAAGGATTTTGGAATCAACACCGCACTATGTTCACTATGTTGGAGGGAGTAGCTGAGGAAGTAAAACCATTTTAATTAGATTTATACGGCCGGCTACAGATAACGGAAGTTTACCCCACGAGGAAAATTTAATTTTGACTAATTCCAGTAAGGGAGTGATATTGAGCTGTAGGTCAAGCTCACTATTTTTGGATATATTAATTCCTAAATATTTAAAATGAGACACCACAGGCAACAAAGACAAGGTATCAAGGTGGGGCGTTGGGCTATGAGAGAGGGATAATAGGGCAGATTTATCCCAATTGATATATAGTCCCGAGCATTTACCGTATTTTTTGGACCATAAGACGCACTTTTTTCTCCCAAAATTTTGGGGGAAAATGGGGGGTGCGTCTTATGGTCGCAATATACTAACCTCCGATCATGGCTGGCCGCGGGGCTCTGTAGTGCGGTGGTGGCAGCGGGCTGTGCTCCGGTGCAAGGGTAGCGGCTCTCTGTGCTCTGGTGCAGGGGTGGCGGCTCCGCCGGCATTTCCTCCAAGCCCGGAGGCCCTCGCACATCCCTTGCTGGCCGCCGCCATGTTGCGGTGGCCTCCGGGAACATGGACGCTGGGAAGAAGGCCGCCGGTCCGGGGTCGGCGCCTGTGCAGGTTCAGATCTCATCCCGAGATCTCGGGGGACGAGATCTCGTTGCCGAGATTTGAATCTCGTCCCCCGAGATCTCGGGATGAGATCTGAACCTGCGCATGCGCCGACCCCAGACCGGCGGCCTTCTTCCCAGCGTCCATGTTCCCGGAGGCCACCGCAACATGGCGTCCGGACTTGGAGGAAATGCCGGTGGAGCCGCCGCCTCTGCACCGGAGCACAGAGAGCCACCACCCTCATCCTACAGAGCCCACCTGCCCCAGCCCAGCTGCCCCAGCCCCAGCACAGCTGCTCCAGCCCCAGCACAGCCCAGCTGCCCCAGCCCAGCTGCCCCAGCCCTAGCACAGCCCAGCTGCCCCAGCCCTAGCACAGCCCAGCTGCCCCAGCCCTAGCACAGCCCAGCTGCCCCAGCCCTAGCACAGCCCAGCTGCCCCAGCCCTAGCACAGCCCAGCTGCCCCAGCCCAGCACAGCCCAGCTGCCCCAGCACAGCTGCCCCAGCCCCACCACAGCTGCCCCAGCACAGCTGCCCCAGCACAGCTGCCCCTGCCCCAGCACAGCTGCCACAGCCCAGCTGCCCCAGTACAGCCCAGCTGCTCCAGCACAACCAACCTGCCCCAGCACAGAGCCACCACCACACGAGCCTGGACCACTGAATGACCCCTGTGACCACTCCTCCACCTGTGCCGGATCCCTTCCCAGGTAAGCTGAATTCGGACTTAAAGATGGACCCCCATTTGACACATTATTTTTTACCCTGTTTTCCTTCTGAAAATTGGGGTGCGTCTTATGGTCCGGTGCGTCTTATAGTCCAAAAAATACGGTACTAAATTTATAATAGCAATCACATGTGGGAGCGTCTCTTCTTCCCTATCCATGAAATAAGCTAATAGTGTCTAGACGATCAGCTATGCTTATACCTTTAATATTTGGAGAGGACCGTATGCGTATTGCTAGTGCCTCGATCGCAAGAGCAAAGAGGGGCCGGGGATAGGAGGCATCCCTGACGTGTTCCCCTAGATAGAGAAAACAATTCTGATGCAGAATTATTTATAATTATACGAGCTTTAAGTTTCGCATATATTGCACCGATCCACTTTTGAAACTTAGCACCAAAGCCATATCTCTGTAGACATGCAAACAAGAAGAGCCATTCAAGAGAATCAAGGCTTTAGCGGCGTCCAATGACGCCAAAGTCCAATTATTATCCAGCACTAAAGAACTATATTGAATTACCGATTGGACCCATCTGATATTGATAGAGGTGTTCTTACCAGGCATGAAACCAGTCTGGTCAGGGTATATAAGATTCAATATAACCATGTTCAGTCTAGTTGCCAGAACCTTGTTGAAAATTTTGTAGTCCGCGTTAACCAGCAATATGGGACGTTAAGATCCACAATCAAGAGAGTCTTTCCCCTCTTTCTTAAGTATAATAATATTTGCTTCATAGAAAGAGTCCGGTAAACATTCCCCCTCCCAGATCCCCTGAAACACTCTTAAAAGAAGTGGTGCCAATATGTCCCTATATTTTCTGTACAATTCAATGGGAAACCCGTCTGGCCCAGAAGCCCTCCCAGAGGCCATATCCATCGTAGCACCCTCTATTTCTTCTATGGTGAAGTCAGCGTCCAAAAAAGCTTGTTCAGTAGAACTCGGCGTGGGTAATTTTATATCTGAGAGGTAGTCCAGACATTCTAGGATACCAAGGCCACTCCTAGAGCTGTATAATGCTCTATAATAATCATAAAAATGATGAAGTATATCCTCCGTTGAAGTCGCCACCAAATTATCCATTCTCTGGATTGAGTACGGTGTTAGACGTGATTTGCTGATGCACCAAAAAAGCCAAAAATTTACTTGACTGGTTCCCCAGTGCAAAATCGGACTGACAAGTAAAAATTAATTAATGTTTAGATTTAGTGTCCATGTATTGGGTATATAACCTCTGGGAGGTCAGCCAATAATAATAATACCAAATAATTTGTGTTTGCAATCATTTTCAGGAAGAAACTGAGTATTATCTGACAGAATTGCAGGGGTGTCAATACTTTTGGCCACAACCGTAACAGCAAATGAAATCTCGGCAGCTCAAATTTGTCTATCACTTCCAATCCCGTCAACCAGCGGCCTTCTTATAGATGTAGTAAGTCCCCTAACGTCTGTATACCTTTCCCCAACCACTCTGTGTATAATTTATTTTCTCTTCCTAATCCCTCCAGATGAATTTAGAAAAGGCCCTGTTTAATCTGAGAACATCTGCGTGACGAATTAACATTGGGATAGTTTGAATTGGGTACAGTAATCTGGCAAAGCTTGTCATCTTGATTAGGTGGCAGTGACCCAGCAGCGAGAGGGGTAGATTTTCCCACCTCGCCAACTCCTTCTCTATTTTGTCTATGATAGGCTTATAATTGAGATCATAAATCTGTTTCGGCGTTCTCCCCAAATAAATTCCCATGCACTTTATAGATGTTGTCGCTTTCGGGATACCCATCATATTACTCTCCTGGCCACGTTTTACCTCACTCCTCATAAACAGAATCTCACATTTAGACTTACTTAAACGAAAGCCCTGCAATTTTCCAAACTTTTCAATTTCAAGCAGCAACATAGGGAGATCTTCCTCTGGGTTGTTCATGAACAGAATTATGTCATCTGCAAATAGGGCATTTTTGACTGTCTCATTTCCCACCTTTATCCCTTTGTCGGAACTGCAACCACTTAAATATCTCGACATAGGTTCTATCGCCAAATTAAACAGTAAGGGGGACAGCGGGCACCCCTGCCTCGCTCCCTTTTTCAGCTCGAAGGCATGTGAGAGAAACCCCGGCGTGTATACCCTTGCTTTGGGATTCTGATATAGTACCGCCAAAAATTGTCTAAACGGACCTACCAGATTTATTTTATCCAACACTTGACCCAACCATGGCCACCTCACATTATCGAATGCTTTTTCCGCGTCCAGTGTGACCATAGCTGGATCCTCTCCCTTATCCAAATGCTTCCCTCTAATCTTGTCTAGCAATAACATGGCTTTCCTTATATTAGTAACGGCTGATCTTCCCTTCACAAAACCGGTATGTTGCTTTGATATCAGTCTAGGCAGTATCCTAGCCAGCCTGTCTGCCATTACTTTTGAGAGAAGTTTAACATCTTGATTTATTAATGATATCGGTCTATATCCCGAAGGGTCTTCCAAATCCTTCCCTCCCTTTGGGAAAAGCTTTATGTAGGCCGTATTCATCCCTTCTGACATAGCTTCCCCTTGCAAAATGAACCATTAAAGCCATCGAGCCCTGAAGCCTTATTGGCCCCCAGTCCTTTTATCGCCATACTAATTTCTTTCTCCGTGATGCAACCATATAAATCCTGTAATTCCTCCTCCGTCAGTTTAGGGATATCAACTCTACCCAGCCATGTCTCCCCCGCTACATCTTGATGATTCTCATCCTTGTATAACCTAGCATAGAATTTGCCCAGCACTCTGTTTATATCTTTGGGATTAGTCAGTCGTTGTCCTTTTTTATCTCTAATTGCCATTATAGATGTACCCACATATCTTCCCCTAGCCAAATTAGCCAGTATTCTCCCTGCTTTGTCACCATACCTACCGTATTTAATTCTACCTCCCAGTGATTTCTATATAATTGCTCTCTTTTTTCTGCCCATTCTTCAAAAAAATTTTTGGCCCGCATCCAATTATCTTTATCCTCATCCAGTAGTTCTTAAATTTTGTATAGGTGCGCCTAACTTCGCTGCTTGCTGCCAAGTACTGCTCTTTTATTCTTTTTTTATTCTCTGCGTGTAAGCCATGATCACCATCTTCGCTGTTTCCCAATATAGTTTAGGGTTAGATTTGTGCTCCTCATTATACATTGCAAACTCTGTCCACCATTCCCCCACCCGTTTCACAAAATCTTGCTCTTTTGTCATGTTTCCTGGGAATCGCCATAGATAGTCTGGCCCTTTCTGATGTGCGTCAGCTAAGTCTAGAGATATAGGACTATGATCTGATATCATGTCCTCAATATTGACATCACACATTTTGTGTAGTATCTTGTCTGACACAAAGAACATGTCTATTCTCGACCATGTCTTGTGTGCATGAGAGTAATGTGAAAATTCCCGATCCATAGGGTCTGACGTTCTCCACGCATCTTTCAGCTGCCAATTCGATATCATATCTTCCAAATAACTTTGTTCCCCCTATATCTCTTCCCTTCTCCTGGATTTAATCTTATTAAGCTCCCTTCCTGTCCTCTTCCTCCTTAAGCACCTCATTACAATCTCCTCCTATGATTATGTTGTTGCCACTATCAGCTAAATCATATATATCCCTAAAAATTATCTTTATTGGTTAAAAAACCAAAAGTGCACAAACAAAAACAACCGTGTTCCAAAATTACCAATTAAAAATGGGTAAGCTAGAAGTCCTTCTTACGTCAACTAGGCTGTCGCCTTCCTGGCTGCGGATGTTGGCACCCTAAGGGGGAATGTTGTGGTGCCCTCGCTCCATGATGGCTGACTCTGGGAGCCCTGTAACACCCTACAGCCACTAGGGGAACCCTCCTACCCGATGTCCTAAAGGAACCCCTATCAATAGACATAGACGATCCTATATCTAAGAGGACCCTAGACCCCAATTAAAAACAAAAAAAGAACACGATAGGCAATTGGTGATGATTGACATAATTTCACAACGTGGTCAAAGGATAGCAATACTCCAGGGGTTTGGGCCCTTGGTGTGCCAAAATAGACTGTAGTCTCCTAACATGCAGACTAAATTTCAAAAGTTGCTACAAAAATTAGATACTGCTTACACTGCCAACTAATAGTTAGCATAGATGAAAAAATGGTGCTCAGAAAACTATTAGAGCCAACTCAGATGTGGTGACTGTATGAAAAACCTAATGTTGGTTAAATCCGTGTTTTCTAAGCATGCAGTGTATGCTAACACTTTTTCCAATAGCAACAAAAAGACCAACAATGCCACATTTCAAATGTGACAAAAAATGCTGCATGATATTGCCCAAAAGAAGTTATAACCCCATCATTAACCACGTGTATAAAATGGAAGTGGTTTCTAAGCATGCAGACTGAGTTAAAAAAAACCTGCTGCAATAGATACTTTTAATGCCAATTGTTAATGACACAGATAAGTAACAATGCTAAACCAACTTATAACTACAATAAGGTCAATGAAGGACCCGAAATACAGCACATTCATGGCAAGAAAAAAATGTGGTTTGCACACATATAGATATAATTAGCAGGTTTACTGCAGACTATAATCCAATCTATATGTAACCCCACAACTGATAATCAGCAAAGAGAAACAGCCACATATAACAGATATGATGAGGAATGCTGCATATTGCATATCTGAGTTGGCTCTAAAGGCCCCGTCACACTAAGCGATATCGCTAGCAATATCACTATAACGTCACTGGTTTTGTGACGTTATAGTGATATTGCTAGCGATATCGCTGTGTCTGATACTTACCTCCAACCGCTCCCCCGCTGGTTATCGCTGATCGCGCGAGAACGTCCTGGACCGTTTCTCGTCATCAGCTTCCTGCTGGGCTTCCTGTGGTGCCGACGAGCGACGCGAGGACGCAGGATCGCCTCGTCTGACAGGTAAGTAGTGACCCCCGACCCCTGCTATGTCGCTGGTGAGATCTGCCTGTGTGGCAGCTCACTAGCGACCACTTAGCAATGCACCAGCGATCCTGACCGCGTCATATCGCTGGTCGGGATCGCTGGTGCATCGCTAAGTGTGACAGTACCTTAATAATTTTCTGAGCACCATTTTTTCATCTATGCTAACTATTAGTTGGCAGTGTAAGCAGTATCTAATTTCTGCAGCAACTTTTGAAATTTAGTCTGCATGTTTGGAGACTACAGTCTATTTTGGCAAACCAAGGGCCCAAACCCCATGAGTATTGTTATCCTTTGACCATGTTGTGAAATTATTTCAATCGTCACCAATTGCCTATTGTGTTCTTTTTTGCTTTTAATTGGGGTCTAGGGTCCTCTTAGATATAGGATTGTCTATATCTATTGATAGGGGTTCCTTTAGGACATCGGGTAGGAGGGTTCCCTGTCATGAACTCATTTTCTGCTCCACCTCTGGTTGTGACAGGAGGTAGTGTGGTTGGTTTAAGTGGTAGTGATCTGCCACCTGATGAGGAAGATAACGATTGGATCTCTGGAGTATCAGACTGGATATAAGACAGCCGACGCCCTATCCGGCTGCTGGTGATTCAGTCTGCTTCTCAGGTCCTGGACTTCAGCTCTCTTCCAGTCTTCTCAAGTTAAGTTTGTTTTTTGCTATTGTTCACACTTGCGCTTGTTGGTCAATTCAGTTTTTTGTGTAATCAGCCTGCCCCTGCTGGGGCTATGCTGGATTTCCACTCCTATTAATCAGTATTTGCCAATCTGCTTTTTGTCCCTTATTAGATTGGCCTCTTTTTTGCTCTGTCTCAGAATATTTCAGAGTGCTGATCTAGGTTTAGAAGTCTAGTGACTTCAGGGTTAATTTTGCTATCAGAAGTGTTGGACAATATTTTGTAGGTTTTTTTGGCAGATTGCAGACAGTGTCTTTCCTTTCCTGTCCTTTTTAGTTAGCCGGGCCCCATCGTTTGCTCAGCCTATTTTCCTGCCTTTGTTTGTATTTTCATCTTGTTTCACCGTCAATACATGTGGGGGCTGTCTTTCCCTTGGGGTCTGCTCTGGGGCAGTTAGTTTTCCTCTTTTCCTGCTTTAGGCTTATGTAGTTCTCCGGTTGTGACGAGGCGTCTAGGACCAACATAGGAATGCTCCACGACTGCTGCTAGTTGTGTGGTTAAGATCAGGGATCTGCAATCTGCATAGTTACCAACTTCTCTGGTTTTCTGAGACTTAGTTTTGTCTTTTTTTCCTCCTCGGTTTCCCATTCATAACAGTTCCCCTAGTGGCTGTAGGTTGTTACAGGGCTCCCAGGGTCAGCCATCATGGAGCGGGGGTGCCACAACGTTCCCCCTAGGGTGCCAACCTCCGCAGCCAGGAAGGCGACAGCCTAGTTGACGTAAGAGGGACTTCTAGCTTACCCATTTTTAATTGGTAATTCTGGAACACGGTTGTTTTTGTTTGTGCACTTTTTTTTTTGGTGTGAACCATTGCATATGGTTTTATTAATCAATAATGAAAATTTTTAGGGATATATATGATTTAACAGTTGGATACCCTTTTTGGATCAATTTTTGATAATTTGTTGCCACTTTGTTGCCACTATCAGCCAGTATTTTGTTCTGTAAGGACATAAAAAATTTCTTTTGATTTATGTTCGGGGCATATATATTGTACAGGGTAATACTTTCATTATTTATCTCTAATTTCAAACGGATGACCCTACCCTCCTGGTCCATTTCTACGGATGAAACTCTGTGTGCCAATGCTTTATGTATAAGTATTAGGACTCCTGCTTTTCTGTCTACCGAGCTAGAACCATAAACTTCTCCCACCCATAATTTCTTCATTCTAAAAAAGTCTTCTTTACCCAAGTGTGTCTCCTGAAGCAAGGCTATATCTGTTTTCAGTCTTTTCAGGTGACGAAGTATCATCATCCTTTTATGTGGTGAGCACGACCCTTTTATATTCCATGTTATTAATCTAACCATTATTAATTGCAAAATGGTTTCTTCTGCGAGGGCGTGTGAAGCTTCTCCCTCTCAGGTATGGACTACTTGTCAATGTCATCTCAGTCAGTAATAAATTAATTAGTACAATAGTAGTGGGCTCATGAACTTTAACTTCCCTCCCTTTTCCCCCCCTCCCTTTTTTCCCCCCCCTCCCTTTTTTCCCCCTTCTCATCTCACCCTCTCTCCATATAACAACCTCTTTGTTGACTCCTCTTTATTCCGCCATTATCCAAACCAAAAGAGAAATAATTTCCCACCCGCCTATTATCCCATATTTATCATGTTTTACCTATTTTACATCCATTCTCTATCTGACCCCTGACCCTCATGTAGCCTTGGAACTCTGGAATCTTAGATCAACATCTATTTCCCTTAATTTATCATATAAATTTCCTAACATCTTAATACTCACAACCATATTATCTTAAAGTCCTTCTCCATCTCTCCTTTTGGATGTCAGAGAGGTATAAAAATACTTTACTCCCACCACCTTCATCCCCCCAAGCAATATCTCCCAATGTGAACCTAGCATTTGTATGATACTTTCCCCTGGAAGATATCTGAATTTAGCACAAAATACTCCCATCAACATTCAATGAAGATCTTGTCTTCTACCTAGTATATACATCACATCTGGTCATCATTATCCCAACTTTATATATGTCTTTTTGTTGTGAAAACCTCACAATGTCCATAAATCTGGAAGTCGCAAATTCGCCATCAGCCAGTATGATCAGCTTGTAGATCAATTAAATCAGCACCCCAAATTCTCCATTCAGTCCAATAGAACCTGTGGAAAGAAATAAGATGGGAAAAAAAAAATAGGAGAAGGGGGATCTCTCCACCAGCTGTCCTGTAGTCTTCCTTGAACATACATAGTCCTGTCTGATATTGACCCGGTCGGGTGAATATACCTGTGAATTTGTAAGTTTTGTACACCACCATGTGGTTCACAGATGATATCCCTTATTACTGTACGTCTTCCTATTTTAGGTGATTGGGAGTGTAAGTAGTCTTTCTGTAGCTCAACCTGGACCACAAAAATTTCTCCCTTCCATCTTCATATTATCATGTGAGGTATTCCAGTCATACTTTTCACTTATGCTGACCCCAGGATATATCTTGACACAATCTCATAAGCGTTAGATCACTTAGCATTCTGTCTTGTTTGGTTCTTTCTGAATGCCCTTGTCATTGGGGTTCTTTGTTCCTTAGCCATTGTCTCTCTCTCATTATCTCCTTCCAAATGCAAATCCGACCTCAGGCTATATGGATAGGGTCTCCCCCTCTTGTCCTCAGCATCTCCCCCTGTCTCCTCTCTCAGCGGGCTGGTATTATCAGGTGATTGTTGGCCAGATGAAGGTTGCTGCTGGGACATAATTTTCATGGCCTCCTTAGGATCTGTAAATGACCTCATCACACCATCTCTTGTCCTAAAACACAGCGTTGCTGGGTAGATTCGCTTAATGCCCTTCTTCTCCGTGTCACCTCTGCTGAATAGTCTCCAAATAAATGGACTTTATGTCCCTGAATTATCAGTGGTCGCCTTCTTCCTTTATAAGCCCTGAGTATTTCTTCCTTATCTTTAAAGTTCAAGTACTTTGCCACTGCCTGGCGCTGTCTCTGAGCTTCCTTGTTATTCTGTTTATTTCTGCCCCTCTCAGTCTCAGAGGCCTCTCTGGGGGCCTATCCTGTGTGCACGCTCCACTCTGCAGTTATGTGATGGTCCAAGTTCTTTCGGCAGTTCCACCTCATAAATATCATTTAGCTGCTGTGCGTTTATTGTCTCTGGGAGGCCTATCATTTTCAGATTACTTCTGTGGGACCTATTCTCCAAATCCTCTAGTTTATCCACAGTGTAGGAGGCTTGTTTCTTTAACCCCTTCCTGCCATCCGACATGCTATCCCGTCCATGGGACCTGGGCCCCTATGCCCATGGACGGGATAGTATGTCTACTGCGATCAGCGGCGCCCACGTGGTGAGCGCCGCTGATCGCGGCCGGGTGTCATCTGATTATCACAGCTGACACCCAGCACAATGTGTCAGGGGAGGTCACGGACCGCCCCCGACACGATAACCCCTTGCACACCGCGATCAAACATGATCGCGGTGTACCGGGGGTTAAAGGGAAGCATCGGCAGTGAGGGGGCTCCCTCCGTGCTTCCCTGAGCCCCCCACGGCAGCGCAATGTGCAGCACTGCTGCGGGGGGCTCCTTTCCTGCAGGCCCCCGAATCCAAGATGGTGACGGGGGCCTTCGGGGGCCTGCAGGAAGCTGGCTTCCTCAGTGCCTGTAAAGCGCAGGCATGAGGAAGCCTTCTGCACTGCCTGTGACAGATCGCTGATCTGTCACAGTGATCTGTGATGTGACAGATCAGCGATCTGTCACAGGACAGTGATGTCCCACCTGGGACTATTTAATAAAGTTAGAAAAAAAATAAAAAAAAGTGTTAAAATAATTAAAAAAAAATCGCCAAATAAATTAGAAAAAAAAAAAATATTCCCCCAATAAATCCATTTTTTGGAAATAAAAAAAAAATAAAATAAAAGTACACATATTAGGTATCACCGCGTCCGTAACGACCCGCCCTATAAAACTGTCCCATTAGTTAACCCCTTTAGTGAACCCCTTAAAAAATAAAAATAAAAAACGAAGCAAAAAATAATAATTTATTATCATACCGCCAAACAAAAAGTGTAATAACGCACGATCAAAAAGACGCATATAAATATCCATGGTACCGCTGAAAACGTCATCTTGTCCCGCAAAAAACGAGCCATGATACAGCATCATCAGCGAAAAAATAAAAAAGTTATAGCTCGCAGAATAAAGCGATGCAAAAATAATTATTTTTTATATAAAATAGTTTTCATTGCATAAAACCGACAAAACATAAAAAAAACGACCTAAATGAGGTATCGCTGTAACTGTACTGACCCGAAGAATAAAACCGCTTTATCAATTTTACCACACGCGGAACGGTGTAAACGCACCCCCCCAAAAGAAATTCATGAAACGCTGGTTTTTGTTCATTCTGCGTCCCAAAAATCGGAATAAAAAGCGATCAAAAAATGTCACGTGCCCGAAAATGGTACCAATAAAAACGTCAACTCGTCCCACAAAAAATAAGACCTCACATGACTCGGTGGGTCAAAATACGGAAAAATTATAGCTCTCAATATGTGGTGATGCAAAAACTATTTTTACAATAAAAAGCGTCTTTTAGCGTGCGACAGCTGCCAAACATAAAAACCGCCATAAATAGTAAATCAAACCCCCCGTTATCACCCCCTTAGTTAGGGAAAAGTAATAAAATAAAAAAAATGTATTTATTTCCATTTTTCCATTAGGGTTAGGGTAGGGTTAGGGCTAGGGTTAGGGCTAGGGTTAGGGTTAGGGCTGAGATTAGGGTTAGGGGTGTGTTGGGGTTCGGGTTGGAGTTAGAATTGGGGGTTTCCACTGTTTGGGCACATCAGGGGCTCTCCAAATGCAACATGGCGTCTGATCTCAATTCCAGCCAATTCTGAGTTGAAAAAGTCAAATGGTGCTCCTTCCCTTCCAAGCTCTGCCATGCGCCCAAACAGTGTTTTACCCCCACATGTAGGGTATCAGCCTACTCAGGACAAATTGAAAAACAATTTTTGGGGTCCAATTTCTCCTGTTACCTTTAGGAAAATAAAAAATTGGGGGCAAAAATATCATTTTTGTGGAAAAAAATGATTTTTTTATTTTCACGTCCGAGTGTTATAAACTTCTGTGAAGGACTTGGGGGCTCAATGTGCTCACCACGCAACTAGATAAGTTCCGTAGGGGATCTAGTGTCCAAAATGGGGTCACTTGTGGGGAGTTTCAATAGTTTAGGTACATCAGGGGCTCTCCAAACGCACATGACAGCCGCAGACCATTCCATCAAAGTCTGCATTCCAAAACGTCACTGCTTCCCTTCCGAGCCCCGACGTGTGTCCATACAGTAGTTTTCTCCCACATATGGGGTGTCAGCGTACTCAGGACAAATTAGACAACAACTTTTGGGGTCCAATTTCTCCTGGTACCCTTGGGAAAATAAAAAAAATGGTGACTAAAAGATCATGTTTGTGGAAAAAATACGAATTTTTTATTTTCACGCCCGGGCGTTATAAACTTCTGTGAAGCACTGGGGGGTTCAAAGTGCTCACCCCACATCTAGATAAGTTCCTTAAGGGGTCTAGTTTACAAAGTGGTGTCATTTGTTGGGGGGGGTCCACTATTTAGGCACATCAGGGGTTTTCCAATCGCGACATGGTGTCCGATCTCAATTCCAGCCAAAAACGTCAAATGGCGCTGCTTCCCTTCCGAGCTCTGCCATGCGCCCAAATAGTGGTTTACCCCCACATGTGGGGTATCAGCGTACTCAGGACAAATTGCACAATAACTTTTAGGGTCCTGTTACCCCTGGGAAAATAAAAATTGGGGTGAAAAGATAATTTTTGTGGAAAAAATATGATTTTTTAATTGTACCGCTGTACGTTATAAACTTCTGTAAAGCCCTTGTGGGTTCAAAGTTCTCACCACATATCTAGATAAGTTCCTTGGGGGGTCTAGTTTCCAAAATGGGGTCACTTGTAGGGGGTTTCCACTGATTAGGTACATCAGGGACTCTCCAAACGTGACATGGCGTCCAATCTGAATTCCAGCCAATTTTGCAAACGGCGCTCCTTCCATTCTGAGCTCTGCCATGCGCCGAAACAGTCATTCCCCCCACATATCAGGTATCAGCGTACTCAGGACAAATTGCACAATAACTTTTGCAGTCCAATTTCTCCTGTTACCCTTGGTAAAGTAAAAAAAATTGAACCTGAAGTATTTTTTTTATGAAAAAAAGTTAGATGTTCATTTTTTTTTTAAATATTCAAAAAAATTCCTGTGACGCACCTAAAGGGTTAATAAACTTCTTGAATGTGGTTTTGAGCACCTTAAGGGGTGCAGTTTTTAGAATGGTGTCACTTTTGGGTATTTTCTATCATATAGACCCCTCAAAGTGGCTTCAAATGTGATGTGGTCCTAAAAATAAAATGGTGTTGTAAAAATGAGAAATCGCTGGTCAACTTTTAACCCTTATAACTTCCTAACAAAAAAAAAATTTGGTTCCAAAATTGTGCTGATGTAAAGTAAACATGTGGGAAATGTTAGTTATCAAGTTTTTTGTGTGCCGTATCTCTGTGATTTAAGGGCATAAAAATTCAAAGTTGGAAAATTGCGAAATTTTCAAAATTTTTGCCAAATTTCCGTTTTTCTCACAAATAAACGCAAGTTATTGGAATGAAATTTTACCACTAACATGAAGTACAATATGTCACGAGAAAACAATGTCAGAATCACCGGGATCCATGGAAGCGTTCCAGAGTTATGACCTCATAAAGGTACAGTGGTCAGAATTGTAAAAATTGGCCCGGTCATGAACGTGCAAACCACCCTTGGGGGTGAAGGGGTTAAGTCACTGATTTGTTTTTCTAGCTGAATAACTTTGTCCTCCACCTCAGAGATTCTCTGCTCGGCTTCCTGCAGTTTCTGCTCCTGATGAGTCATATTGCTTTGCAGCTCTTTAGTGGTAGATTGAATCATGTCAGCCACTGCCTGCTTAAAGTCTTCAGCCAGGTATGATGCCATTTCTTTTGCTAGCTGTTTAAAATTTAATAAGCCATGAGCATGTAGCTGCGTTTCCAATGTGCCTCCTGTCTCCACTATCTACCCCTGGCTGAAATTTCCTTCTTTCTCTGGGGCTTCCTCCTCCCATTCTATCTCCTCATGTGCTTGCCTCCGTCTCCGCTGCCATTGCTGTGCTCCCACTCTGCAGGCCTCCTCCCCCTGCTCCTTCCCTGCGCCTCTCGTGACAAACCGATCCATGTCACGGCCGGTCCCGGGTGGTCCCACGATTATCCCGGTACCTTTTGTGAGTCAGGGCTCTGTGTAAATGCAGAGTATTTGCGGCGGTCAGCGGGAGCTCCCTCACATGCATCTGCACATGGTGGCGCCGGAACCGGAAGTCACTTCCACGCTCTTTGACAGGTGACACAGGAGTGGCAGTAGTAGGTTACATCTGTCCCCATCTTGGGCCAATAGATGTGTTGAGACAGCCGGGCCTTAGTTTTTCTGATCTCCAAGTGTCCATTGAGTGAGATCTCATGGGCAATCCGCAACAACTCACCCCTAAATTGGTACGGGACAACAGCTGTGTTTCCCTCAACCACTCCTTTTGGGATTTACCGGGGACTGTTTCCTAGTAAAACCTCCCTCATTCCCAGAACATCAGTCTCGGAGGTGGGCTCCTGGGCAAGGTCTCCAGGCTCACATCTGAGTGCAGAGCAGCCTGGAACTCCTGGCTGGAGGCAGCCAGAAGAGACATCAAGGTCCTTTCCTCACGGGAACCCTCTGGGACCTGCTCTGGATCCATCTCTGCTTCAGTCATCCCTCTGACTGAGGAGGGTCTAGAAGGCAGGGCGTTACCTACATTCTGGGCATTCTGACTGTGGGTGACATCAGCTACGTAGGCTGTCTCCCCGGGGATTTCCACAGACCCATCAGCTGGCACTGCTATGGGTTCTACTTCCCCATCCACCTCATTACCTCAGGAGCAGTGCTATATATTGGGCAGTTACCTTTCTCTGTGGAATTGGTCATTTGCACAGCATCATCTTCCTCATGGTTCCCGTGCATCTCTCTATTTCCCTTAGCACAGTTGCTTGCTCCTGTTAGGGGTTCCTCAGCCATTTCACCCCGCAGCATGACGTGGCTGAGTACTCCTGCACCTGTAGACACATCAGCATTATCAGATAAATTGTTATCAGGTAATTCACTGACAGGTAAAGCAGGCATATTCACATCATTAACATTACCCTCAATATCAGAATGGGGAGGGGTGTCAGGGACATAATACGCGAACATCCTCCCAAATCAGGCCCCAACAAAACGTTGGTGGGCAAGTTTTTGGACAAATCCACTTCCTTCACCCCACTCCCGGGACCTCAATCTAAGATAATCTGGGCCATCGGCAAGGGACAGCGGACGCCCCGGTGACAGTCGGGGTTTTTACCTGGAATAATCTCTTCAAGGGCCGCCAGATCGGGTCAGATGAGGGTTCGTTCAGCCTCGGTGTCCTTGAGGCCTGTAGCGACATGTCCCCCCAAGGTGACGTGCTGCAAATTTTCACAGACCCTCACGCCCGCCCCACCCACAAAAAGAACTGCTGCGTTAGCCCTGCGGCCTTGGCTGGGGGATTCCTCTGCTTCTCCCGACAAGTAGCGCTGAGATGTCCAGTCCGATGGCAAGAAAAACACTTGCGAGTGTCTGATGTAGGTCTTGCGCTGGCAAAGGGAGCCTAAGCCTCCGGTGAGTCGGCTGGCAGGGGCACTTGGGTTGGTTGATAGCTTACCACCTTTCCAGCTGGCGGTGACTGGCTTCCGCACTTCCGGTTAATGGTTGGCCTCATAGGTGTCAGCAGGTGCGCTGCTTTATCCATGTCTTTTGGCTCCAGGTCCATCACAAACTGTCGCAACTCAGCTGGACAAAGATGTAGTAGCTGGTCTTTGATCATCAGGTCCCACAGCATCTCAAAGGTGTCTACTGACAGTCCTTGGATCCACTGGTCAAAGTGGGTCTTGAGTCCATGCACCACATCGCTGTAACTGTCATGTGGGCCACATTGGAGGTTCCGGAACTTTTTACGGTAAACCTCAGGGATTAGCTGGTACTTCTTTATCAAGGCCTGCTTGATGGCCTCATTGTCTCTATCTTGGTCTAGCGGGAGAGAAGCAAATGCCTCCAGAGCTTTTCCTTTGAGTCCTGGGGTCAGATATCGGGCCCATTCGGTCACAGGCAGCTGGTACTGTCTGCAGGCTTTTTCAAATCCCCACAGAAAAATGTCCAAGTCCCCATCCTTTTCCATCACGGGAAATGCTCCCTGCCAAGGTTTAAGGAACGGAGCAATGCTGGACTCACTGCTGGGCAGGGGGGACCTCCGCCCCTGGATTCGGGTTAACTCCAGCTGGTACTCCTGCTCGGCCCTCTCTCACTCTTGGAATTGCAGGATCAGCCTCAGATGTTCCCCATAATCGTCTGTGTGGAGTTGTTCTAAGGTCATCTGCAGGCGGGGGTCCACGCTACCCTGGTTGCAAGTAAGCCCGGCATTCAGCAGTTGGACGTCTAGTGCAGTACCACCTGCACTTGGGCTGGCTATTGCCTCCACTGGGCTCTGACAGTGGCCTTGAGCAGCTTCCAGTTGCACCAGATCCATGACCATTTGGCCCTTGGTTTTGCCCATGGGGTCAATCTGCTTTGATGTGCATAGGGCAATAAGAGTGTCCTTGGACTGCTGCCTATAACAGGCCTCTCCCAGCATAACCATGGTTGCCAAACAAAAGATAGGATAGAAAAACGAACAGAGGGGTGGGGTAATTGCTATACACACTGTACTGTCTCAGCACTAATAAACACTGAATTCGTTCTCCAAAACTTTTAGTGCAGGGTCTTCGCAAGAACCGTACAAGTTTTTAGTGAGAGGAATGATTGCTCAGACCAGATCACTAATGCTCTATTATCCCACCGCTCTGCCACCAATATGTCATGAACTGGGGGTGTTTGGTTGCCCCCAGTTTGTCAGGAATTTATTATATCCCACTTTCCAGTTCCAGTTTTGAACTTGCAGCTCTCTGGCGCCCCCCTTACCCTCAGGTAAGTCAGGGAACTACACCTAGGATAAGTAGTCACCAGAAGGGCTGCCTTGCTGTGTACTGGCTATTGGCGCTCTACAAGGAGGGCGGTATGTATATTCCCATTCCCAGGCAGGAAATACACATGTAAAACCTCCGTTACGTCCATGCCAGAATCTACCAAATACCCCAGAACACACTTTTGCTGCCACCAGCTCCTAGTTCTGATATTAACATCAATATCGGGTCAGGAGCCAACCCTGACGCAATTCTGAACAGCCAATTGCAGCCTTTCTCATTGTTTCAGCCAATCAGATTGGCTGAAACAATGATGTCCCAGGCTAGGATCGGAGTACCAATGTATTCGATCCTAGGCCAGTGCCTAGCAATGCCAGGCACCGGCTAAAAGCCCCCCCCGGATTGGCGCTATTTTTTTCCCTTTTTTTTTCACCCCCCTTGCGCCACCCCCGTGCACGCATACTGCTGCCGCCGAACTTGGATAAATTAAACAGTTCACTTATCAGAGCTCGTGCCGGCTGTTTTAGACACTTTTACTTTTGCCACCCCCGTGCACATATCCAGCAGCTGCTGAATTTTGATGTGACACGCAGTTCACTTATCAGAGCTAAGGCCTGCTGTTTTAGACTTTTTTTTCCACAGCCATTTTTTCTCCCAGTTTTTTCTTTTCAAAATAGTTTACACCAATCACTATCCCACCCCACACATACAGTAATCATTAAAGTAAACACAAAGCACCATATTCACAGAAAAAATGTCCTCCTCATCAAATTCATCCCAACCGCGCTATTCAGTGGAGGAGACATATTCTTTCCTTGCCTCTGACACTGATAGCAAGGGAGAGGATCCCACATTTCTGTACTTTTCAGATTCTTCTCATCTTCTTTCTCTACCCTCTCCTCGGGTCCTGTGGAACTGCCATGCAGATGCCCCAGTACAGAAGATGAGGCAGCGCCCACCATTCCCACAGCTGAACCAGCTCACCCAGTATGGACCTCGCCCCCCGAACCACTGATTCCTGATTTTGTGGCAGAATCAGGAATCAAGTTTGACACCACCGGCCTCACAGAAATAGAGTTTTTCAAAGTATTTTTCTCTGATGATTTTATTAACCTCATGGTGGAGCTAACTAATTTGTACCCTCGTCAATTTTTGGAACAAAACCCGTGTTCATCATTTTCTAACTGATCTGGCAGGGCTAGGCAAAGGGTACAGGACAGAGCCATATGCGAGACAGCATGGCAAAGCCTAGTACGAAATGTGCAAGAGCGCACGAAACAGGGACAAGACAAAGAACGAGGCAGAGACCTGCGCATGCAGAGAGCATGACAGGGACAGTCTAGCAGCGGAGCGTAGGCAGAAGCCCAGAGCCGTGCCAAGGGAGGACCTTGGGACTAGACAGGGTACAGAGCAAGGCCTGCACGTGTAGACACGCCAGGGAGAGGTTCAGAGCGGAGGCCTGCACATGTAGAGACACGCCAGGGAGAGGTTCAGAGCAGAGGCCTGCAGGTGTAGAGACACACCAGGGAGAGGTTCAAAGCAGAGGCCTACACGTGTAGAGACACGCCAGGGAGATGTTCAGAGCGGAGGCCTGCACGTGTAGAGACACGCTAGGGACAGAGACGAAGGCCTGCACGTGTAGGGAGACACATCAGGGCAGGGTACAGAGACGGAGACCTGCATGTGTAAGGACACGTCAGGGCAGGGTACAGAGACGGAGGCCTGCAAGTGTAAGGACACGCCAGGGACAGAGACAGAGGCAGGGTACCTGAAGCCACAAAGCAGAGCGAGACATGACACGTGGACAGAAACATGGAACAGCATCAGAGCAAACAAGGACAAGGCAAAGCAGAGCAGGGACAAAACATGGCACGAAAGACAAACACTAGACAAGACACGAGACCAGAGACAGAATACGAGCACGGAGCGTGTGCAGAGACGCACTACAGAGCAAGGTGCAAGGGCACAGAATAGAGGGAGCGCCCCACAGACCAAGCAGCCTTGCATGGACACCACACAATACTCAGGCCCTGAGCATAGGAAGGGGCGGCCTGATATAGGGCATAGCACCTCCTCTTCCAGGTCAGGACCAGGGGAGCACTTCCGGGTTCAGATCCACAGGATAACAGAGCGTAGTCACATGATCAGAGTTCCAGACATGACGAGACGACTGCAGAATCAGTGCTGAAACCTAGACAGGTCACATGATCAGAGTTCTAGACATGACGAGATGATTACCAAACCAGACAGTGCAGGATCCTAGGAAAGGTCACATGATCAGCGTTCCAGACATGACAAGATGATTGCAGAACCAGACAGTGCAGGATCCAGGCAGGGACACATGATCAGGGATTCTAGACATGACAAGATGATCACAGAAGGCAGAGCAGAAACGCAGGCATCCTGCAGCTCAGACATGAGGTGAGTGTGCACACTGCTCTAGGGAATGAGCAGGATAGCAGACAAGATATGCGCATGCACATCGCTCCAGGAGTTCTTGAGAGAAAACAGACATGACAAACAATTTTCCAGTAATTTATTTTTCACACTATACTGTAGGTATGATAATGGTTTCTCTCTGTGTGGGATTTTTGATGTTTAACCCCTTCATGACCCAGCCTATTTTGACCTTAATGACCTGGCCATTTTTTGCAATTCTGACCAGTGTCCCTTTAGGAGGTAATAACTCAGGAATGCTTCAACGGATCCTAGTGATTCTGAGACTGTTTTTTCGTGACATATTGGGCTTCATGTTAGTGGTAAATTTAGGTCGCTAATTTTTGCGTTTATTTGTGAAAAAAATGGAAATTTGGTGAAAATTTCGCAATTTTCAAATTTTGAATTTTTATTCTGTTAAACCAGAGTTGTGTGACACAAAATAGTTAATAAATAACATTTCCCACATGTCTACTTTACTTTAATTCAGCACAATTTTGGAAACAAATTTTTTTTGTTTGGAAGTTATAAGGGTTAAAAGTTGACCAGCGATTTCTCACTTTTACAACAAAATTTACAAAACCATTTTTTTTAGGAACCACCTCACATTTGAAGTCATTTTGAGGGGTCTATATGGCAGAAAATACCCAAAAGTGACACCATTCTAAAAACTGCAACCCTCAAGGTACTCAAAACCACATTCAAGAAGTTTATTAACCCTTCAGGTGCTTCACAGGAACTAAAGCAACGTGGAAGGAAAAAATGGACGTTTTAATTTTTCCAACAAAAATTTTCTTTTAGCATCAATTTTTTCATTTTCACATCAGTAACAGGATAAAATGGATCCTAAAATTTGTTGGGCAAATTCTCCTGAGTACAACGATACCTCATATGTGATCATAAACCACTGTTTGGGAGCACGGTAGGGCCCGGAAGGGAAAGAACGCCATTTGACTTTTTGAATGGAAAATTAGCTTCAATCGTTAGCGGACACCATGTCGCGTTTGGAGAGCCCCTGTGTGCTTAAACATTGGAGCTCCCCCACAAGTGACCCCATTTTAGAAACTAGACCACCCAAGGAACTTATCTAGATGTGTAGTACGCACTTTGAACCCCCAAGTGCTTCACAGAAATTTATAGCGCAGAGCAGTGAAAATAATCATTTTTTTTCCTCAAAAATGATTTTTTAGCCCGCTTTTTTTATTTTCACAAGGCTAACAGAAGATATTGAACCACAAAAGTTGTTGTGCAATTTGTCCTGAGTACACCGATACCCCATATGTGGGGGGGATCCACTGTTTGGGTGCATGGGAGAGCTCAGAAGGGAAGGAGCGCCATTTTGGAATGCCGACTTGATGGAATGGTCTGTGGGCGTCATGTTACGTTTGCAGAGCCCCTGATGTTCCTAAACAGTGGAAACCCCCGCAAATGACCCCATTTTGGAAACTAGACCCCTTATGGAACTTATCTAGATGTGTAGTGAGCACTTTGAACCCCCAAGTGCTTCACAGAAGTTTATAAACGCAGAGCCATGAAAATAAAAAATCATTCTTTTTCCTCAAAAATGATTTTTTAGCTCGCTATTTTTTATTTTCCCAAGGGTAACAGGATAAATTGGACCCCAAAAGCTGTTGTCCAGTTTGTCCTGAGTACGCTGGTACCCCATATGTGGTCATAAACCACTATTTGGGCGCTCAGCAGGGCTCAGAAGGGAAGGAGCGCCATTTGACTTTTTGAATGGAAAATTAGCTCCAATCGTTAGTGGACACCATGTCGTGTTTGGAGAGCCCCTGTGTGCCTAAACTTTGGAGCTCCCCCACAAATGACCCCATTTTGCTGACTACACCCCCTAAGGAACTTATCTAGATGCATAGTGAGCACTTTGAACCCCCAGATTCTTCACAGACGTTTATAACGTAGAGCCGTGAAAATAAAAATATTTTTTTTCCTCAAAAAATGATTTTTTAGCCCACTATTTTTTATTTTTATAATGGTAACAGGATAAATTGAACCCCAAAAGTTGTTGTCCAGTTTGTCCTGAGTATGCTGGTACCCCATATGTGGGGGGGAACCACTGCATGGGCACACGTCGGGGCTCGGAAGGGAATTAGTGACGTTTTGAAATGCCGATATGATGGAATGCTCTGCATCATGTTACGTTTGCAGAGCCCCTGATGTTCCTAAACAGTGGAAACCCCCCACAAGTGACCCCATTTTGGAAACTAAACCACCCAAGGAACTTATCTAGATGTGTGGTGAGCACTTTGAACCCCCAAGTGCTTCACAGAAGTTTATAATGCAGAGCTGTAAAAATTAAAAATCATTTTTTTTCCACAAAAATATTTTAGCCCCCAATTTTTTATTTTCCCAAGGGTAACAGGAGAAATTAGACCCCCAAACTTGTTGTGCAATTTTTACTGAGTACGCTGATACCCCATATGTGGGGGTAAACCACTGTTTGGGCACACGTCGGGGCTCGGAAAGGAGGGAACACTGTTTGGCTTTTTGAACGCAAAATTGGCTGGAATAATTGGTGGCACCATGTCGCGTTTGGAGACCCCGTGATGTGCCTAAACAGTGGAAACCCCTCAATTCTAACTCCAACCCTATCCCCAACACACCCCTAACCTTAATCCAAACCCTAATCATTACCCTAACAACCCTAACCCCAACACACCCCTAACCCTAATCCCAACTCTACCTCAAGCCACAAGCCTAACCATAATCCCAACCCCAACCCACCCCTAACCTTAACCCTAGTTCCAACCCTAACCCTAATCCCAACCCTAATTCCAACCCTAACCCTAATTCCAACCCTAACCCTAGTTCTAACCCAAATTCCAACCCTAACCCTATTTCTAACCCTATTTCCAACCCTAACCCTAATGGAAAAATAAAAATAATTTCTTTATTTTATTATATGTGCCTGCCTATGGGGGTGATAAACGGGGGGTTTATTTACTATTTTTTTCATTTTGATCACTGTGAAAGAATATCATAGTGATCAAAATGAATGAATGAATCTGCAGTGTTTGCAGATTCAGGCGGGCGCACTGCGCATGCGCCCACCATTTTCCAAGATGGCGGCTCCCATGAATCAGGATGGCGGGACACCGGGAGCCGGAGCGGGACATCGGAGGTACCGGGGGGGTGTCGGAAGGTGGGGGGAGCGGAGAAAAGGGGGAGGGGAGCACATTACCACCGTCAGTCGGTATCGGGGAGCCGATCGGCCCCGTGAGTCGTGGGGGGGGGTCGGAACTGGGTCTCCAGCCATGGCCGATGCTACTGCAGCATCGGCCATGGCTGGATTGTAATATTTCATCAACTTTCATTGATGAAATATTACTATTGTTCTGATTGGCTGTTTCACTTTTAACAGCCAAATAGAGCGATCGTAGACACGTGGGGGTGAAGTCACGCCACGTGGGCGAAGCCACGCCCATGTGAAGTACAAAGCCCCCTGTATCTGCAGGTCAAGTGACCTTTCAGTGAGCCCGGTCACCCGACCCGCAGGGGGGCTTTGAAGTCATGACACAGGGTATGCGTCATGGGTCGGATTGGCACCGACTTTCATGACGCATACGCTGTGTCACAGGTCGGAAGGGGTTAAAGGGGATATCCGCTACTTGGACAAACTCTTCTCACTGGAAAACGAAAGATTGATCCAGCTTCTACTCTACAAATCTAAGACATGTTTAAAATGATGAATTATTTATTTTTTCAAAGTTAAAATATAGTCATATCAAAAAGACTTTTTTTCTTTATTGGTTGAAACATGTAGGAAAAATGTATTCAAAAATCATAAGGAAAAGACTAATAGAATACGAAATGCATTTTGAAAGCAAATACATTCTTAAACTTGGTTCATGGTCTACAATTTTGGATATATCAAACAATAAGAGTAAGTCAGAGAGCAGCGGTGGCCATAGCTTCCTGTTGATGTTCAATATATCCGAAGTCAGGGACAGTGAAGCCAGCGCTGATTTTGTAAAAACCTCACATTAGCTCCAGGAACGTGAGCGCCAAGACCACTGGAACGACACTGGCACGGAGAGGGAGTATGAGTATTTTTACTTGAAATAGGCCAAACATGAGGACTGACAGGGGGTTGTCCTAGTAATGGACAACCTCTTTAATACATTTTTTAGTTAAAATATTTCCAACATTCTGAACATGAAAAATGCTTCACCCCTTTGTGACTTTTCTGATGTTAAAGAGTTGATTTTAGTGTAAAACATTACCTACATTATAAACATGAAAAAGGTTTCTCCCCTGTGTGGGTTCTCTGGTGTATAACGAGGTCTGATTTCTGGTTAAAATATTTCCCACATTCTGGACAGGGAAAAGGCTTCTCCCCTGAGTGGATTCTCTGATGCCTATCCAAATCTGATTTCTGATTAAAACATTTCATACATTCTGAACATGTAAAAGACTTCTCCCCTGTGTGGGTTCTCAGGTGGCGATCACAATTCGCTTTCCGGTTAAAACATTTCCCACATTCTGAACATGAAAAAGGCTTCTCCCCTGTGTGAGTTGTCTCGTGCTTAACCAAATCTGATTTCTGTGTAAAACATTTCCCAGATTCTGAACATGAAAAAGCCTTCTCCCTTGTGTGGGTTCTTTGGTGAGTAATAAGACTTGATTTCTGGTTAAAACATTTCCCACATTCTGGACAGGGAAAAGGTTTCTCGCCTGAGTGGGTTCTCTGGTGCCTATCCAAATCTGATTTCTGATTAAAACATTTCATACATTCTGAACATGGAAAAGGCTTCTCCCCTGTGTGGGATCTTTGGTGAGTAATAAGACTTGATTTCTGGTTAAAACATTTCCCACATTCAGAACATGAAAAAGGTTTCACCCCTGTGTGAGTTCTTTTGTGTATAACAAGATTCCCTTTATCGTTAAAACATTTCCCACATTCTGAACATAAAAAAGGCTTCTCCCCTGTGTGAGTTCTCTGGTGCCTAACCAAATCTGATTTCTCATTAAAACATTTCCCACATTCTGAACATGAAAATGGCTTCTTCCCTGTGTGGTTTCTTTGGTGTACAAGAAGTTTGCATTTCTGGTTAAAACATTTCCCACATTCTGAACAGAAAAAAGGCTTCTCCCCTGTGTGAGTTCTCTGGTGCTTAACCAAATCTGATTTCTGTGTAAAACCTTTCCCACATTCTGAACATGAAAAAAGCTCCCCTGTGTGGGTTCTCTGGTGCTTAACCAAAGTTGATTTCTCGCTAAAACATTTCCCACATTCTGAACATGAAAAAGGCTTCTCTCCTGTGTGGTTTCTTTGGTGTACAACAAGATTGCATTTCTGGTTAAAACATTTCCCACATTCTGAACAGGAAAAAGGCTTCTCTCCTGTGTGAGTTCTCTGGTGACTAACAAGATGTGATTTGTGTTTAAAACATTTTTCACACATGGAACAAGAAAATCGTTTCTCCACTGTGTCAATTTTTGATTGTTTAAGAACAGACTTTTTGATGGGAAAACTGTTTCCATATTCTGAACATGAAAATGGCTTCTCTGATTTAGGAGTATTTCCGTTTTTAATGCTTATTTTGTGACTCTGATTTTCCTTCATTGTCTCTAGTAAATCAGAAGACAGGACCTGTTTCAAAGAATCAGATGAGAGATCTTTGCTGTGAAGGAATGATGGTATATCTGGAGTAATGGCATTAACTTCAATTGTATCCAGTGGCATCTCAAAATCATCCGATTTAAAAATTGAAGATGTCAGCTGTTCTTTTGATCTCCTGGTACAGTCATCTGCCAAGATATAAACCAATTATTATTTTTGAATAAAATATCTTTGAATGTTATTTAACATTTCAACTTAAACTGTCTGTAAAAATGTCAAGTTATGTAAAAATATTGAATTTTTCACCAAGACAATGACAGTTCAAAGTCTAATAGAAACTCTCATAGGATGAACCAGTCGAGCGTGGTGTTCAACTGTTTAATCATTCTGCCTCCCAAATATGGAATAAAAAGCCACAAAGATTCGTTATGTTGACAAACATATTACCAATAAAAACTTCTATTCATCTAACAAAAAAAAACAAGTCCCCACTCAGGTCCATCATCTGTCAGTGGAAAAACAGGTTTCCACTTTATTAGTGGCTCAAAGTCTCTTGAAAACTAACATGGCTTCCATTAACCAATCCGGCAATAACCACTCTCCCGACGTCAAATTTCCCCCTCGCTTCTGAGCCTTTCAGTGAGCCCAAACTACTGTACATGTATTTGGCATTACTATAGTGAGAAGAACCCATTTAATTTACGGTGTGTGTGTCTACTGGAGCACAATCAGGGCACTAAATGCTTGGTAATAAAATGGCAAATGTGCAAATTTTTTTCTCCCACATCCACTGTACGCTAATTTCCAGAAAGTGCATGTGGTTTCAAATATAGTCATTACTCCAATAGATTAGTTCTCTAAGGGTTATAATTTCCAAAATGGAGTCATTTTATGGGGATTTCTACAGCTCTGATTTTCTGAAATTTTGTCATATTAGGGCTTCTGCAGATGGTGTGTCACATCTCTTCTGGGTTCTGCTCCTATGACGTCACCAGGCGTGTCCTTATTCATATGGCAGCTGGGAATGGTAATGGAGTAGACGTTGGAACCAGAAGCTCTGGACGGCATAGGCTTGATTCAGCCACTAAGATTAGGGTGCCTGGGACAAGTAGTACCATCCAGTCTGGCAGTATGGGTGTGTGTACTGTCCAGTTGAAGTAATCTGCTCCCTGATTCAGCCAACTGGATAGCACCATATTCTATGAAAGCTCGAAGCATATTGAAGGCAGCTGCCAGATACTGCCCTGTTCTCCTCTGGTTCAGTCTTCTATGCTCAGATCACGGCTTGTGTATTTGTTTCCTATTGTGATCCCGTCCTGTTTGCTGACTACTCTTGCGTCTTCTGATTTAGTATTTTCTCTACCTTACTGGTTCTAACCCAGCTATCTGATTATTGTTGTTCCCATTTCACACCACCGAACAGCAGACAACACTGTGGCCCAAGCCAAGGGGGTCTCTATGTAAGTCCAGTTCCATGTAGAGGTGTTGAACGGTGATAAGCAAGACAATCCCTGGGATCAGGAAAATGGAGTAGATAGCGCTAAGCCTGTTCGTGTTCATCATCTTTTGAGCTGCCAGATGGCCACAAACACTGCTCCAAATACATTGTGTCTGCAAGTTATTCCAGTAAGATCTGGATTCAAATAGCTAAATAGTGCTCCTTCCCTTCTCCACCATGAAATGTGCCCAGACAGTAATGTATAAGACTGAGTTCACACGTAGCAGAACTTCCGCGGAAGTTACCGCGAGAATTCCGGAATTCCATTCCGCGGGAAAATCGCATTTTAAATTCCCGCGATTTTCCCACGGAAAAACTAGCGTTTTGCAAGCGTAATTAGCTTGCGGAATGCTAGCGTTTTCCAAGCGATCTGTAGCATCGCTTGGAGAACTGATTGACAGGTTGGTCACACTCGTCAAACACAGCGTTTGTCGAGTGTGACCAACTTTTTACTATTGAGGCTGCCTATGCAGCATCAGTAGTAAAAAGATCTAATGTTAAAAATAATTAAAAAAATTAAAAATCGTGTTATATTCACCTTCTGACGTCCCGCGCAGTGTCCCCAGGCCTCTGCGATGCTCCGGCAGGTCCCGTTCCCAATGATGCATTGCGGCAATGACCTTTGATGACGTGACAGTCTTGCGAGACCGCTACAGTATCACGAGACAGCGACGTCAGCAAAGGTCATTATCACAATGCATTACTGGGAACGGGACCTGCCGCGTGTATCGCCTGGGGACACTGCGAAGGACATCGGAAGGTGAATATAACCCGATTTTTTTATTTTAATTCTATTTTTTACAGGGATATGGTACCCAGAGCCTGGAGGACAGTCTTCTCTCCTCCGGACCGTGGGTACCATCTGCAAATGTTCTGCTTACTTTTTACATGGTGGCCACATGCGGAAAGTAAGCATGCTGCTTAGTTTTCCGCGATGCGATTCCGTCGTGGGAAAATCCGCAGCATTAGCACAGCATTGCGGAATCCCATAGGATTGCATGGGATGCTGTTTTTTTGTGTTTTCGCGGCAAAATCGCGCGTTAAAAACCGCCGAGAAAACGGGAAAAAACCGCGACGTGTGAATGCAGCCTAACCGTATATAGGGTATTATCGGATACAAGAGCAGTTGTAAAATAATTTGTAATGGCCATCTGTTTGCTATTACCCTTTTGTGAAAATGAGAAAATTGTGGTTTATATTTTGTGAAAAATTATCACCACATAAAATGACACACATCAGATTTGAAACATGGGGCGTGATTAAGAACACAAAACTGGCTGCAGGAACTGGTTATCAGAGAATTTTGGGAACGAACTACTGTAGTCAAAAACTGTAACTATAGACAATATCACATCTACTGAAATGATCAAAGTCAACAATCTTCATCAGTAATAAATGAGTAACTAGTGGTGAAACCTCTCTGGAGTGACTACACTATGGGGCTCGGTGGCTCTTGCCAATCTAAACTATCGTAAGGACCAATATTTTCTGTCAGATGAGTTTCAAGAAGAAATATTAGATAGTCAAAGATAAGAGTAATGAAAGTATTAGCGCCCCCATTTCAGGAGAGATTGTGCAGTAATCTGAATTCCTTAGGATTGAAAACATAATGGAATTTATGACGTGGAGCGATTAGATGAAATCAGGGCTGGAGCCATGCCAACACATCTCCTGCAGGCGTGAATAAGTGTATATTACAGCCATCAGCCACGCACAGCTTACAGATATATCATGGCACAGGTGTATTTTATGTAGTTTATCTCACAATCCTCCTTGAAGTTAATTGGTTTTAAAAGAAATTGAAAAGTCATTATAAAGGGAAACTCTGTTATTTACAGAAATTCACACTTGGCCCCGACTGCAGATTTAACCCCTAAACTCCTTTACCCCCAAGGGTGGTTTGCATGTTAATGACCAATTCAATTTTTACAATTCTGACCACTGTCCCTTTATATGAGGTCATAACTCTGGAACGCTTCCATGGATCCCGGTGATTCTGACATTGTTTTCTCGTGACATATTGTACTTCATGATAGTTGTAAAATTTCTTTGATATGACTTGCGTTTATTTGTGAAAAAAATGAAATTTGGTGAAAATGTTGAAAATTTCGCTATTTTCCAACTTTGAATTCTTATTTTTAAATCACAGAGATACGGCACACAAAATACTTAAAAAGTAACATTTCCCACATGTTTACTTTACATCAGCACAGTTTTGGAAACAAAAATTTTTTCTGTTAGGAAGTTATAAGGGTTAAAGTTAACCAATGATTTCTCATTTTTATAACACCATTCTTTTTAAGGACCACATCATATTTGAAGTCACTTTGAGGGGTCTATATGATAGAAAATACCCAATAGTGACACCATTCTAAAAACTGCACCTATGAAGGTGCTCAAAACCACATTCAAGAAGTTTATTAACCCTTCAGGTGCTTCACAGGAATTTTTGGAATGTTTTTAAAAAAATGAACATTTGACTTTTTTTCACAGAAAAATTAATTCAGGTCCAATTTTTTTTATTTTACCAAGGGTAATAGGAGAAATTGGACTGAAAAAGTTATTGTGCAGTTTGTCCTGAGTACGCTGATACCTGATATGTGGGGGGGAACCGCTGTTTCGGCGCATGGCAGAGCTCAGAAGGGAAGGAGCACCGTTTGACTTTTTCAACGCAAAATTGGCTGGAATTGAGATTGGACGCCATATCACGTTTGGAGAGCCCCTGATGTGCCTAAACAGTGGAAACCCCCCACAAATGACCCCATTTTGGAAACTAGACCTCCCGAAGGAACTTATCTAGATGTTTGGTGAGAACTTTGAACCCCCATGGGCTTCACATAAGTTTATAACGTACAGCCGTATAATTAAAAAATCATATTTTTTCCAAAAAAATGATAATTTCACCCCCAAGTTTTATTTCCCCAAGGGAAAGAGGACCCCAAAAGTTATTGTGCAATTTGTCCTGAGTACACTGATTCCCCATATGTGGGGGTAAACCACTGTTTGGGCGCATGGCAAAGCTCGGAAGGGAAGGAGCGCTGTTTGACGCAAAATTGCCTGGAATTGAGATTGGGTGCCATGTCACGTTTGGAGAGCCACTGATGTGCCTAAACTGTGGAAACCCCCACATGTGACCACATTTTGGAAACTAGACTCCCCAAGGAACTTATCTAGATGTGTGGTGAGTACTTTGAACCCCCAAGTGCTTCACAGAAGTTTATAACGTAGAGCGATAAAAATAAAAATCATTTTTTTCCACAAAAATGATATTTTTGCCCCCAATTTTTTATTTTCCCAAGGGTAACATGAGAAATTTGACCCCAAAAGTTGTTGTGCAATTTGTTCTGAGTAGGCTGATACCCCAAATGTGGGGTAGGCATGCATGGTAGAGTTCAGAAGGGAAGGAGCACCGTTTCAACGCAGAATTGGCTGGAATTGAGATCAGACGCCATGTTGCATTTGGAGAGCCCCTGATGTGCCTAAACAGTGGAAACCCCCAATTCTAACTCCAACGCACCCCTAACCCTAATCTCAGCCCTAACCGTAGCCTTAACGGGAAAATGGAAAAATACATTTTTTTATTTTATTTTTCCCTAACTAAAGGGGTGATAAAGGGGTGTTTGATTTACTATTTATGGCAGGTTTTTATATTTGGCAGCTGTCACACGCTAAAAGACACTTTTTATTGTAAAAATAGTTTTTGCATCACCACATTTTGAGAGCTATAATTTTTCCATATTTTGACCCACCGAGTCATGTGAGGTCTTATTTTTTGCGGGACGAGTTGACGTTTTTATTAGTACCAATTTCAGGCACATGATATTTTTGATCACTTATTATTCTGATTTTTGGGACGCAGAATGGACAAAAACCAGCATTTCACGAATTTCTTTTGGGGGGGCAGTTACACCGTTCCGCATGTGGTAAAATTGATAAAGTGGTTTTATTCTTCGGGTAAGTATGATTACAGTGATACCTCATTTATATCTTCTTTTACGTTTTGGCACTTTTATACAATAAAAACAGTTTTATATAAAAAATAATTATTTTTGCATCGCTTTATTTTGCGAGCTATAAACTTTTTTATCTTTTTCTGATGACGCTGTATGGCGGCTATTTTTTTGCGGGACAAGATGACGTTTTCAGCAGTACCATGTTTATTTATATCCGTCTTTTTGATCGCGTGTTATTGCACTTTTTGTTTGGTGGTATGATGATAAAGCTTTTTTTTTGCCTTTTTTTTGAAGGGGTTCACTAAAGGGGTTAACTAGTGGGACAGTTTTATAGGGCGGGTCATTACGGAAGCGGCGATACTAAATATGTGTATTTTTATTGTTTTTTTATTTACAAAAAAAATTAGGGATTTTTTTTTATTTAGGATTAGGATATTTTTTTTACTTTTTTACTTTGTCCCACGATCAGCGATCTGACAGGCACTGCAGAGGCTTTCTCAGCGCCTGCTATCAGCAGGCGCTGAGAAAGCCACCTCCATGCAGAACCCCGAAGGCCCCCGAGGTCATATTGGATCCGGGGGCCTGCAGGGAGGAGACCCTCAGAGTGACAGGAGCACATCGCATTGCTCCAAGGGTCTAAGGCAAATGCGCAGGGAGCCCCCTCCCTGCGCGATTCTTCCCTATGCCCCCGGTACACTGTGATCATATTTGATCGCAGTGTGCCAGGGGTTAATGTGTTGGGGCGTGTGCCAGGTGTCAGCTGTGATAATCAACTGACACCCGGCCGCGATCAGCAGGGCTCCACCCGTGAGCGCTGCTGATCGCGTATGACGCACTATTCCGTCCATGGGACTTAAGTCCCTGGTCACATGGATGGAATAGTACATCTAATGTAAGGAAGGTGTAAAATAAATGAATATTTAACTTTTTTTCACAAAAAATTTACTTCAGATTCAATTTTTTTAATTTTACCAAGGGTAACAGGAGAAATTGGACCCCAAAGGTTGTTGTGCAATTTCTCCTGAGTAGGCCGATACCCCATACAGCTCTGGCAAAAATTAAGAGACCACCACATCAAAACCCTGTCATGGGAAGCCCATTCTCCAGACCTGAACCCCATTGAAAACCTCTGGAATATAATTAAGAGGATGAAGGATAGTCATAATCCATCAAATAAGGAAGAACTGCTTAAATTTTTGCACCAGAAGCAGTGTGAAAGTCTGGTAGCAGCAGGTCAAGACACGTGAAAGCTGTTTTTAAAAATCATGGTTATTCCAAAAAATTTCTGAACTCTTCCTGAGTTATAAACATTAATTTTGTTGTTTATAAATGATTATGAACTTGTTAACTTTGCATTATTTGAGGTCTGAAAGCACTGTTTTTTTTCATTTTGACCATTTCTCCTTTTCAGAAAAATAAAACAAATTTTTTTGCTTTGAAATTCGGAGACATGTTGTCAGAAGTTTGTAGACTAAAAGAACAATTTGCATTTTACATAAAAATATACCTATAAAAAGAAAAATCAGACAAACTGAACATTTGGAAGTGGTCTCTTAATTTTTGCCAGAGCTGTATATGCAGGTAAACCACTGTTTGGGTGCATGGCAGAGCTCGGAAGGGAAGGAGCGCCGTTTACTTTTTCAACACAAAATTGTCTGGAATTAAGATCGGATGCCATGTCACGTTTGGAGACTCGCTGATGTGCCTTAACAGTGGAAACCCCCCACAAGTGACACCATTTTGGAAACTAGACCCCCTAAGGAACTTATCTAGATGTGTGGGGAGCACTTTGAACCCCCATGCGCTTCACAGAAGTTTATAAAGTAGAGCCATTAAAATAAAAAATCATTTTTTACACAGAAATGATCTTTTTGCCCCAAATTTTTTATTTTCCCAAGGGTAACATAAGAAATTGGACCCCAAGAGTTATTGTGAGATTTGTCCTGAGTAGGCTGATACCCCATATGTGGGGGTAAACCACTGTTTGGCACATGGCAGAGCTCTGAAGGGAAGGAGAGCCAGATTTTACTGTTATGGTTTGCAGGTGCCATGACCCACTGGGAGAGCCCATGAGGTGCCAAAACAGCAGAACCCCCCATAAGTGACCCCATTTTACAAACAAGAGTCAGTGATAAGCGGTCATAGAGGAGCGCTTAGGAAGCAACCCAGGGGCAGACAAAAATGTCAGGTCTCCACCGCAGCTCCAGCCGGAAACCTTTAAAGGAGGATAGGAGCAATGAGAAAATGGAAACGGTCTTAGTAGCGCAGGAGAGAGACTCAGACAAGAGATGGGGTTAAACCACAATGCGTTTCGACGGAGAATCCGTCTTCATCTTCCACCTGATGAAGACGGATTCTCCATCGAAACGCGTTGTGGTTTAACCCCATCTCTTGTCTGAGTCTCTTTCCTGCGCTCCTAAGACCGTTTCCATTTTCTCATAACCCATTTTACGAACGACACCTTTCAATGAATTCATCTAGGGGTGCAGTGATCATATTGACACCATGGGTGTTTCACAGAATTTTATACTATTTGGCAGCCATGTGGAGAAACTCGGGAGGAACGGAGTGTTATTTGCCTATTCAAGTGAAAGGGTCTGTGCACATGTGTGTTTCCACGGACCGTGTGTCCGTGGGCTAAACATGCTGACGTGTCCATTATTTAACCCCTTAACCCCCAAGGGTGGTTTGCACGTTTATGACCAGGCCAATTTTTACAATTCTGACCACTGTCCCTTTATGAGGTAATAACTCTGAAACGCTTCCATGAATCCTGGTGATTCTGACACTGTTTTCTCATGACATATTGTACTTCATGTCAGTGGTAAAATTTCATTGAAATAACTTGCGTTTATTTGTGAAAAAAACGGAAATTTGGCGAAAATTTTTAAAATTTTGCAATTTTCCAACTTTGAATTTTTATGCCCTTAAATCACAGAGATACGGCACACAAAAAACATAATAAGTAACATTTCCCACATGTTTACTTTACATCAGCACAATTTTGGAACCAAAATTTTTTTTGTTAGGAAGTTATAAGGGTTAAAAGTTGACCAGCGATTTCTTATTTTTGCAACACCATTTTATTTTTACGGACCACATCACATTTGAAGCCACTTTGAGGGGTCTATATGATAGAAAATACCCAAAAGTGACACCATTCTAAAAACTGCACCCCTTAAGGTGCTCAAAACCACATTCAAGAAGTTTATTAACCCTTCAGGTGCGTCACAGGAATTTTTTGAATATTTAAAAAAAAATTTAACTTTTTTTCGCAAAAAAATACTTCAGGTTCAATTTTTTTTATTTTACCAAGGGTAACAGGAGAAGTTGGACTACAAAAGTTATTGTGCAATTTGTCCTGAGTACGCTGATACCTGATATGTGGCGGGGAACCACTGTTTCAGCGCATGGCAGAGCTCAGAAGGGAAGGAGCGCCGTTTGACTTTTTCAATGCAAAATTGGCTGGAATTCAGATCGGACGCCATGTCGCGTTTGGAGAGTCCCTGATGTACCTAAACAGTGGAAACCCCCCACAAGTGACCCCATTTTGGAAACTAGACCCCCCAAGGAACTTATCTAGATATGTGGTGAGAACTTTGAACCCCCAAGGGCTTCACAGAAGTTTATAACGTACAGCCGTACAATTAAAAAATTATTTTTTCCACAAAAATGATCTTTTCACCCTCAATTCTTATTTTTCCAAGGGTAACAGGACCCTAAAAGTTATTGTGCAATTTGTCCTTAGTATGCCGATACCCCACATGTGGAGGTAAACCACTATTTACCAAAACAGTGGAAACCCCCCACAAATGACACCATTTTGGAAACTAGATCCCCCAATGAACTTATCTAGATGTGTGGTGAGAACTTTGAACCCCTCAGTGCTTCACAGAAGTTTATAATGCCTGGGCGTGAAAATAAAAAAATCGTATTTTTTCCACAAACATGATCTTTTAGTCACCAATTTTTTATTTTCCCAAAGGTACCAGGAGAAATTGGACCCCAAAAGTTGTTGTCCAATTTGTCCTGAGTACGCTGATATCTCATATGTGGGAGAAAACTACTGTATGGGCACACGTCGGGGCTCGGAAGGGAAGTAGTGACGTTTTGGAATGCAGACTTTGATGGAATTGTCTGCGGGTGTCATGTTGCTTTTGGAGAGCCCCTGATGTACCTAAACAGTGGAAACCCCCCACAAGTGACCCCATTTTGGAAACTAGACCCCCTAAGGAACTTATCGAGATGTGTGGTGAGCACTTTGAACCCCCAAGGGCTTCACAGAAGTTTATAATGCCCGGGCATGAAAATAAAAAAATCGTATTTTTTCCACAAACATGATCAATTAGTCCCCAATTTTTTTATTTTCTCAAGGGTAACAGGAGAAATTGGACCCCAAAAGTTGTTGTCCAATTTGTCCTGAGTACGCTGATACCTTATATGTGGGAGAAAACTACTGTATGGGCACACGTCGGGGCTCGGAAGGGAAGTAGTGACGTTTTGGAATGCAGACTTTGATGGAATGGTCTGCGGGTGTCAAGTGCGTTTGGAGAGCCCCTGATGTACCTAAACTAGTGACCCCATTTTGGAAACTAGACCCCCCACGGAACTTATCTAGATGTGTGGTGAGCACTTTGAACCCCCAAGTGATTCACAGAAGTTTATAACGCCCGGGCATGAAAATAAAAAAATCATTTTTTTTCCACAAAAATGAAATTTTTGCCCCCAATTTTTTATTTTCCTAAGGGTAACAGGAGAAATTGGACCCCAAAAGTTGTTTTGCAATTTGTCCTGAGTAGGCTGATACCCTATATGTGGGGGTAAAACACTGTTTGGGCGCATGGCAGAGCTTGGAAGGGAAGGAGCACCATTTGACTTTTTCAACGCAGAATTAGCTGGAATTGAGATCCAACGCCATGTTGCGTTTGGAGAGCACCTGATGTGTCCAAACAGTGGAAACCCCAATTCTAACTCCAACCCTAACCCCAACATACCCTAACCCTAATCTCAGCCCTAACCCTAGCCCTAACCCTAATGGGAAAATGGAAATAAATACATTTTCTTTTAATTTTATTATTTTTCCATAACTAAGGGGGTGATAACGGGGGGTTTGATTTACGATTTATGGCGGATTTTTATGTTTGGCGGCTGTCGCACGCTAAAAGACGCTTTTTATTGTAAAAATAGTTTTTGCATCACCACATATTGAGAGCTAGAATTTTTCCATATTTTGACCCACCGAGTCATGTGAGGTCTTATTTTTTGCGGGACGAGTTGACGTTTTTATTGGTATCATTTTCGGGCACGTGACATCTTTTGATCGCTTTTTAGGATGCAGAATGAACAAAAACCAGCGTTTCATGAATTTCTTTTGGGGGGTGCGTGCGGTAAAATTGGTAAAGGGGTTTTATTCTTCAGGTCAGTACGGTTACAGCGATACCTCATTTATTTATTTATTTTTTAACAATAAATTTTTATTGAAAGTTTACATTTTACAAATAAGGTGATAGCAAATCTCAATACAGAGCTGTATTTGCAATATGCATAAGAGAGCATGTAAACTGTTGACAAACAAACAGACAAACTAACAACAGGGTAGGAGGTAAAGGAGGGGAGGGGGGAAGCCTGAGGAGGGGGGTATGTTGTGTCCAATTATCGTTAATGATTCAATCAGATTCAGGGGGATCTGGGTTGGTTAGATGAAATACAGGAGTGGCAAAGGGGGTGTGGTTGGCGTACTCCACCCAGGGAAGCCATATTTTCTCAAACTTACCGACTTTATCTGTAAGTATGGCAGATAATTTTTCGTTGATCATATACCAAGAAAGGCGTGTTTTAACCGCAGATAAATCTAAATTTGTTTTTTTCCATGCCATAGCTATGGTTTGTTTGGCTGCCAGGAATATGAATGCAATGAGGGTTTGAGTGTGTTTAGGGATGTTGGGGATGCGTTTGTTGAGTAAGGCCTCCCAAGGGTTTTTTTTAAGGTTTATATTTGTTATAGAGGAAACCAAATGGTAGATTCTGATCCAAAATCTACGTACGGTCGGGCATAGCCACCATGTATGGAACATATCTCCTGTGGAGTTGCACCCTCTAAAGCAATTTGGAGAATAGTTGGCGACTGCCTTAGCCACTCTGGCTGGGGTCAGGTACCATCGGGTTAACACCTTATAGTTAGTTTCCAGCATAAGGGTATTTAATATTCCTCCAGTAGAGGAGGACCAAATTTGGGACCACTCCGAATCTGTCAAGGTGGAACCAATGTCGGACTCCCAGCGAGAAGTGCATTTTAAGCAGCGCCTATGAGAGGAGGAGTTGATATGTGAGTAGAGGAGAGATATAGTACCTGGAGCATGTGGATTTTGACGGCATTTTTGTTCGAAGGGAGTAAAGGAGTAGGGAGGAGTAGAATTTTTTAGTAATGAGTTGACAAAGCTTTTAAGTTGTAGATAGCGAAATATCTCTCCAGGGGGAAAATTATATTTTTCACTCAGGACCGAGAATGGAATAATCCCATCAACGTTAAAAAGATGGTGGACTCTGGTTATCCCTGCAGTGACCCATAAATGAAAGTTCCTAAGGGATTCCATGCCTGGGGGAAAATGTAGATTGCCCCAAAGGGGGGCGAGGGGTAAAAATGGTGAGATTAGCTGCGAGGAATATTTCAACGAGTCCCAAATCCTAAGAGAGTGCGTTATAATAGGATTCAAGATGTGTTTTCGCTGGGCTGGGAGTATCCATAGTAGTGTGTCGAGGGTACCTGAGTGAAATTCAGGGGCCTCTAGAGATAGCCACAGTGGGGGTTCGGAGTAGGCATGATATAGGGTCAGTTGACCCAATTCGGCTGCATGGTAATATTTAGAAAGATTGGGAACTCCCAAGCCTCCTTTCAAACGGTGACAGTAGAGGGTAGCTCTATTAACCCTGGGGAGGCCACCTCTCCAAACAAAAGCATCTACTAATCGTTGGGCTATTTTGAGGTAGTGTGAAGGGACAGGGACTGGCAAGACACGAAATAAGTAAAGTAATTTGGGGAGAATGGTCATCTTTAGTGCTCGTACCCGGCTGAGCCAGGAGAGATGTAGCTTCTCCCATGACTGAAGTAGTAGACGGAGTTTGCGGAGCATGTTAGGATAATTGGCTGCATAAAGGGAGTCTAAACTGGCAGTCAGTTTCACCCCTAGGTAATCCAGATGGTTAGTGGCCCATTGAAACGGAAAGTCGTGTTGGAGCTGTGAAACAATAGGTGAAGGGAGGGATATATTCATGGCATAAGATTTTGAAGGATTAACTTGTAGACCGGAGATAGATTCAAAATTACTAAGGGTTTGAAGTAGGGCCGGCAAGGACGTCTGAGGGGTTGATAGAAGAAGTAGCATGTCATCTGCGAACAAAAAGAGCTTGTGAGAAACTGACGCTATTTCTACACCCTGTATATTAGAGTTGAGGCGAAGATGAATAGCTAATGGTTCGAATGCCAAAAGGAATAATAAGGGCGAAAGAGGGCATCCTTGCCGAGTGCCTCTACTAATGGGGAAAAGTGCAAAGGAAAAGCCATTGTAGCGTACGTAAGCGGATGGGGAGCTGTAAAGAGCGTGAATCCAAGAAAGAAAGTGGTCAGGGAACTTCCATTTCCGCAAGACCGCAAACAGATAAGGCCAGGAAATGGAGTCAAAGGCTTTTTTAATATCCAGTGACAGTAACATGCTTAATATGTTGCGCTGTTTGCAGAGGTGCAGCAGGTGGGAGACCCTCCGTATTGTGTCTGAGGCTTGTCTACAAGGGACAAAGCCTACTTGATCTCTATGTATTAGGGTTCCCAAACCTGAGTTCAACCGCTGAGATAGAATTTTAGCTAGTATTTTAAGGTCTACGTTAATAAGGGATATTGGTCTATAATTAGACCAGAGTAAGTGGTCTGAGTTGGGTTTTGGTATCATGGATATAGCGGCCATTAAAGAGGCTCCTCCTGGATTGTTACTGTCCCTTAAAGAGTTACAGTAGTTAGTGAGGTGGGGAATTAGTACCAATGCGTATTTTTTATAATAGAGGGCCGTAAATCCGTCGGGACCTGTTTTTTTATTAATTTTCAATTGCTGAATAGCTAGTTCTATTTCACTAGGAGTAATGGCTTGATTTAGGAGTTCAATCATGTCAGAGCTAAGGGCTGGGAGGGGGGTAGAATCTAAAAAAGCATCTAACGTTTCTGAGTTTATAGTGGTAGAGACGTTATACAACTGCCTAATTTTTTGTTGGAACATATGAGTAATCTGTTGTGGGTTGGATGTAATGCCCGAAGGTGTACGTAAACGTATGGGGGGGCGGGGTAGGGGTAGGCATTTTAAGCGACGAGCTAAGTTAGAATTATTCTTATTATTAAGGGCGTAGAAGCGTTGTTGTGACCAGCGTATGGCCCGGTTCGCGTTCTCAGAAAGACAGAGGTCTAATTCTGTACGAGCGTGGGAAAGGTTTTGGTACGTAGCAGCTGAGGGTGAGTTCTTCATCCGGGACTCTAAAACTGATACCTTGCTCTCTAATTCAGCTGCCCTTGCACGTCTGTCTTTTTTCTTGCGCGAGGCCTCTTGAATACAGAAGCCTCTTAGCACTGCCTTATGAGCTTCCCATAGGGAAATTGGCGAGGAAGCTGATTGTTGATTCAAAGAGAAGTAATCATCAAGGTGGTTTTTCAGTTTTTGACCGATATCAGGGTAAGAGAGCAATGAATCGTTCAGAGTCCAGTTGAATGATCGGGGCCGTGGGTGGAGAGTAGAGCATGTGAGTTGAATTGGAGAGTGATCTGACCATGGAGTAGATTGAATAGAAATATTTGACACATTTGGAATAAAGGGTGGATGAACAAAGATATGGTCAATTTTAGTGTACACTAAGTGGCGTGAGAAGTAAGTATAGTCTTTATCTGAGGGATGCAAGTCTCTCCATAAGTCCACCCAATGTTGTTGGGAGAGGAGCTTGTTAAGGGCAGCTGAGTCCGCAGAAGAATATAATGGCAAGGGAGTAGGGGATTGAGGGTTTGTGGACTTGTCAAGGCTGGCTTTAAGTATACAGTTGGAGTCCTCGCATAATAGCGTAGTCCCTTGGGCATGTTCTGAGACTAGTTCCAATAATTGGGATAAAAAGGCAGCTTGATGAGTGTTAGGAGCATAGTAGGAAACAATAGTCACCAATTCATCTGAAATTGAGCCCGTCACCATTAAATAACGGCCTTCTTTGTCTACGACCGAGGATTTAAAAACGAAGGGAACCGATTTTTTGAAGCAGATAGCGACGCCTTTGGTTTTGTTTGGGGCGTTCTCTAAATAAAAAAGTGGGTAAGAGGTGGACATAAACTTAGGGTGAGAGCTAGTTGAGAAGTGTGTCTCTTGGAGACATACCACGTCTGCTTGTTGAGATCTGTAGTAGCGGAAGGCCTTAGTGCGTTTATGCGGAGAATTAAGGCCTCGCACGTTGTGTGATACGATTGTTAGTGGCATGGTGAAAAGATGTTAGACACGCCTTTGATAGCTGTTAATCGTGGTTTGTAGGTAAAAGTAGAGGTATTAATATGGAATGGACTAAATTGGTGGAATTCACTCGGGCAAGTAGTAGGAATGGGAGATTGGGTAGACGGAACAATACATGTAGTTTGAATAGGACAGCAGAAACCTATAGGGGAAAAAGGGGCAACTTTAACATTGGCTAAGCACGACGTGCTGAGCGGCAGTGTGTAAAAACACTGTGGGGTCATGTGGAATTGTTAGGGACAACGCAATATAATATATAATAGGTAAAATTAGATGCAGGGGGAGCATAAGAGTGAGGTGGGTCAAAGTGAGCTGGATATATAAGACAACGGACTTAGGAGTATTCAAACAATTACCAGGATTTTAGATAACTATGTTTATAATGTAGGGAGTGTGGTACGGGTAAGCGAGAAAGTGGATCTAGTTATGGTCTAGTGTCCCTGAAAAAAGAATTAGACAACGCAATTGTAGAAGAGGTGTAATCCTATTAAGTAGTTATGTACCCAAAGTGGAAGGTAACATAGCATAGTATATTACTGGATTAACAAAAGAACAATAGATTTAGAACAAGTCACATAGAGGTAACAGTATTAATTACCAACATAAACAAAGTAAACCGTTATAAAGCATTGTATAATATTTGGTTTGCAACAGTATAGTAAAATATAGAACAAATCTCCGGTATATAATGGAGTAAAAACCATCGACATGTAAATTGAGCATAGTCACTTAACCTTCTTGGAGATCAAGTCGAGGGGCAATCACCAGTCCAGATCGCCAGAAAAAACGAAGAACTCGACTACCTCCGAAGGAATGAATGTTGGAACTGCGTGCTCCGAAGATACCTGAAAAAATAAACTGAGAAACCATATATAACGACTTTGTCAAAGAGGACGTTGAGATATTTCTAGAACTCGGGTGAATATGCACAGTCAAAGTTTCTAAGCAAAAAAGAAGAATAGGCTGACAGTTTGTATATAAGGCCATAGAGACATCATGTAAAATAGCCTATGTCCTAAACTCAAAGTAGAACTAATGTTTACTTAGATTATCAAGGGGAATAGGTGGATCTTGCGGACTGGAGCGGCGATTCCTGGGCCGAGGCTGTGAAGAAGATGGTGGGGTGGAGAAGGGGGATCCATGAGCTGTAGCCTAGTGAGGCAGCGGCTCGCCCCTTCGGGGGAGAGGACTGTGGACCATTTCGAGATGAGTGAGCATCAGTTTAAAGGGGAATCCCCAATGATACTTAATGTTCATGGAGTGGAGAATGTCTAGGTATGGTTTCATAGCTCGCCTTTTGGCGATGGTGGTAGGGGCCAAGTCAGGGAAAAGTTCGTAGTGGTGGCCTTGGAATACCAAAGGTGCTGACTTTCTCGCCGCCTGTAAGAGTTGTTCTTTTGTTTTGTAGAAATGCAGCTTAAGAATTTTGTCCCTTGGTGGGCCTTCTGGCTTGCGTTTGCTCAAAGCTCAGTGGATGGTCCATTTCCAAGCGCTCAATTGAGATACCCGGTAGAAGTTCCTGAAACAGAGCTGTCGCCGTGGACTGAAGATCAGTGATTGTCTCTGGCAGTCCCCTGATTCTAATGTTACTCCTACGGGCTCGATTTTCAAAATCTTCTAATCTATTATTGAGGGTGTAGATCTCGTCATGAAGCATCTCGATATCATTTTCCTGAGTGGCAAGATTTGTGAGGGTAGAGTCCATCTTGTCTTCAAGGTTAGAAGTACGGGAACCCAGCTCTCTGATCTCTTTAGTTAGGTCTTTAGTCAATTTGTCCGACATTTTGAGTAATTCAGAGTGTAAAATAGACTGGAACTGCGAAAGTAGAGCTGTTTGGTCCGAAGTTGGGGTGTTAGGGATTCTGGTTGTAGAAGCTGGAATCATCTCTGAGTCTGCTCCATCTGGTATAGAAGAGTTGGAGGATTCTGACTGGGAGAGTGGTCCAGGGGACATGTTGGCATCCAGATCCGTTAGTGGGAGAAACCTATTGCTAGAGTACTTTGAGTTGGTTTTGCGCAGTTTAGGCATGAGGGCGACTATATACTGTAAGGAATCCCAGTATTATATGTCCAGCTTTAGAAAAATGAAGTCAGAGGTGAAGCATGTGACGCGTTGTCCCCTGCAAGGTGTGAGGGGGTGTGGATTAAGTCATTATGGAAGTCTCAGGGTATAGTATAGAATAGATCTAGGCCGACTGATGGTATATTTTTGACTTGGCCAGCAGGTGGCGTAATTTGACTAAAAGTCTGAAAAGTGGCCAAAGTAGTAGAGTAGAATGGCTTTAGAGCAAGTTATATGGAATGGACACTAGGTGTCTCTGTAGAATCATTGGAAAGAGATATGAATGCAGATCGTGCAAAACAAATAAGATGCAGGTATATTTTGTTCATGAAAATCTTTGTATCCAAAAGGTAATGTAGTCTGTCCTTCTGCAATAATAAAAGGACTTTTATATTTCCGCGTCTCCTCTGCTGTTGTACTCTTCTCCGGGTCGGTGCTGCCGATGTTTCTGCCTCTGTGTCCCACAAGGAGGGTGGAAGGGCTCTCCTGGGGCTGTGGGATTAGTTTGGTAGAGTCTCCGCTGCTGTCCTCTTAAAGTCTGGAAGATGTGGCACTCTGAGGCTGGTTCTTTTGAGAAGCTGTGTGGCAGTGTATCCTTCCGCCTTTCACCCCACAGCTTCAGCTGCAGCTTCTGAGAGGCTGTAACTTCTGATGTCTTTATCCCAGTTCAACCATCCAGGTGTCAGAATGTTCAGTCCGGATTAGGGAATAAAGACAGATAAAATTCTGGATAAAAAAGCCTCTTTTGTGCTTTGTAGGTCGCTTCAAAGAGGTACCAGAGTGGGAGCTCAGATCCCCTGCATCCTACACCAGCAGAGGTCAGGCCCTCATTTATGTCTTTTTTATGTTTTGTCGGTTTTATGCAATGAAAATTATTTTATATAAAAAATAATTATTTTTGCATCGCTTTATTCTGCGAGCTATAACTTTTTTATTTTTTCGCTGATGATGCTGTGTGGGGGCTCGTTTTTTGCGGGACAAGATGATGTTTTCAGCGGTACCATGGATATTTATATGCGTCTTTTTGATCGCGCGTTATTGCACTTTTTGTTTGGCGGTATGATAATAAATCATTATTTTTTTCTTCGTTTTTTATTTTTATTTTTTAAGGGGTTCTCTAAAGGGGTTAACTAATGGGACAGTTTTATAGGGCAGGTCGTTACGGACGCGACAATACCAAATATGTGTACTTCTGTTGTTTTTTTTCTGTTTTTCTTTCCAAAAAATGAATTTATTGGGGAATATTTTTTTTTTTCTAATTTATTTAGTGATTTTTTAAAAATTATTTTTACACTTTTTTTTTAACTTTATTAGGTTGTCCCAGGGGGGACATCACTGTCCTGTCACATCACAGATCATCACAGATCAGCGATCTGTCACAGTCATAGACGCAGACTTCCGACTTCCTCATGCCTTCGCTTTGCAGGCACTGAGGAAGTCAGCTCCCTACATCCAAGATGGCGGCGGGGACCTGTAGTGAAAGAGCCCCCTGCAGCAGCGCTGCACATTGCGCTGCGGTGGGGGGCTCAGGGAAGCACGGAGGGAGCCCCTTCCCTGCCGATGCTTCCCTTTAACCCCCGGTACACCACGATCGTGTTTGATTGCGGTGTGCAAGGGGTTAAAGTGTCGGGGACGGTCCGTGACCGCCCCTGACACATTGTGCCGGGTGTCAGCTGTGATAATTAGCTGACACCCGGCCGCGATCAGCGGCGCTCACCACGTGAGTGCCACTGATCGCTGTGACATACTATCCCGTCCCTGGGAATTCCCAGGGCACATGGACGGGATAGTGCATCACATGGGATTAAGGGGTTAAATTAACTGGCTCCCATAGCGTGTCGGTGTCCCCGCCTGCTCAGGACACCGGCACCTGGCCCCCCCGACGAGAGGTATGTCTTTTTTTTTATTCGCAGCAGCAGCAGCATATGGGCCATAATCTATGGAGCATCTTATGGGGCCATAACCTTTAAGGAGCAGCATATGGAGCATATTCTATGGAGCACCTTATGGGGCCATAACCTTTATGGAGCAGCATATGGGGCATATTCTATGGAGCATCTTATGGGGCTATCAAGATAAATGGACCAGCATATAGGGCATATTCTATGGAGCATCTTATGGGGACATAACCTTTATGGAACATTATATGGGGCATATTTTGTATGGAGCATCATGAACTGTATGGAGCATTATATGGGGCTCCTGATTCAATATGGATATTCAAAAACATTTAACCTACTGATGTCTCAATTAATTTTACTTTTATTGGTATCTTTTTTTATTTTTATTGGTATCTTTTTTTATTTTTGAAATTTACCAGTAGTTGCTGCATTTTCCACCCTAGGCTTATACTCGAGTCAGTTGCCAGTTTTTTTTGGCAAAATTAAGGGCCTCGGCTTATACTCAAGTATAAAGAGTAGACTAATTTGTGTGACACCACTCTCTGATTTAAGTGTACAAAAATTAAAAGTTTGAAATTGCAAAATGTTAAAAAATTTGTCAAATTTGTTTTTTTTTCATAAATAAACGCAAGTTATATTGAGGAAATTTTACCACTAACATGAAGCACAATATGTCACGAAAAAACAATCTCAGAATCAGTGGAATCCGTTGAAGCGTTCCAGATCTATAACCCAAAACTGACATTGGTCAGAATTTTAAAAATTGACTTGGTCAGTAAGTACCAAATTGGCTCTGAGGGGTTAATGTTGTTGATCATAAAAGCAAAGATTGGCCAGAAAGACTACACTGTAATGGTGATCACACAATTGTAATACGATCAGAATAGACAATCTATAAAGCAGCCACAGACGGTGACTGAGAAAAATCTGTGACTTCTCTGCATTTAGTGGCTTCTACTCACCTGGGTAGTCATATGTAGGAATCTCCTCTTTACACCGCTCATCACCCCTCACATATGTCTCTGTAGTATTAATATGGGTCAGATCTTCACCCTGAAACAAATATTGTAAAAGTCACAGACAGATGGAGACGTCACATCTATGATCAGCTCTAATCCTGCCATCTCCATCGTTCTCATTACACAAGTATAAAACATATAATACTGGTGGATAAAACAAGACTGAGCACAAGACCTTCACAGCCGTCTACACATCATAGGGGAGATCTCCTGACACCTTCTCTCCATCTACCTGATGATCCTGAGGAACATTGGGATCTTCTTGTTTACAGTCCTGTGGAAGAAGAGGACGGGGACATCTCCCTGGTGTTGTCCTCTTACTGGATAGATCTGGAGGAAACACATACAGGGACTGAATTCATTCTTTACATACAGATAATTATAGGCCGTGTGTATTTAGTCCTGTCTATTACCTGGTGATGTGAGGGGCTGGGGAACCTCCATCATGACGTCCTTGTACACATCTTTGTGTCCTTCTAAATACTCCCACTCCTCCATGGAGAAATAGACGGTGACATCCTGACACCTTATAGGAACCTGACACATACAATGATATCATCATCCCCCGATCCCTTCATAGCATTACTGTATAATGTCCCAGCATTCCCAGCAGTGTCACCTCTCCAGTCAGCAGCTCAATCATCTTGTAGGTGAGTTCTAGTATCTTCTGGTCATTGATGTCCTCATATACCAGGGGGTTACATGGAGACCTTGGGTTTGGACTCAGGGGTCTTCCCCATCCCTCAGAAACAGGGTCCTGACAGCACTCACTAGAGGTCTTCTTCACTGCTGTGTAATCCTGGTTATGGAGAGACACATTAATAAATCTCACTACAGACATTCCCAGAGTCCTCACCTCTCCAGTTCTGTCCATCTGTTATTCCCATAGATAAGAATGATGTAATGTGACGTCATCAGAATCTCTCACCTCTCCAGTAAGCCGGAAGAGGATCTCTAGGGTGAGGTGTAATATCCTCTCCACCATCTTGTCTCTGTCCATATCCATCCTTGATGGGTAAATCAGGAAAATTCTCTTATATAGAAGATCTTCACTGAGAGGATCCGATATTGTAGAGATCTGAATGAGAAGAAGATGAGACGATGGAACATCATAAAAATCCTGTGTAATGATACAATTACTGGAGATAATAAGGGAAACATATCAGGAGATAGAACATGTAGATGTTGTATTCTCTAGTCTTTTATGGACTGGAACATAAATTGAATTTCTGACTAACACATCTCCTCCATGCTCCCAGTCACTGGCTATGTTACTCACTGCTTCAGTAACTGATTGGCTGCAGGAATCACAAGTTCATTGGGACTGACCAAGTAATACAGAGACTGGCGGGGACCCAAGCAGCAATGGTATTTTTATTATTTTACAACATACTGCGTTCTTCCCTGACATCTAATAAAACCTATATATTTAGGCCACAGACAACAAGCAGTTTCTGCCTCGGAGTCGGCAGCTGAATACGTTCCTCATAGACTCATCTTCCATAACGCTAATTCTCGTCTCATTTCCCGACACTGGAATCGGCATTAGCAATACTGCAGGAGATATTCATTACACGGGACAGGAGAAATAACTACTTCATGATGAGGACGACATCTTCATCTTCTACTACGGCTCTAGGAACATATTTGGCCAGAGTCCGTCACTGACTCCATCCCCACCGGCCGTCTATATGAAGGTTTCCCGTCTTCCCCGCACTGTAATCTTCTATCACGTTAGATCTCAGGTCTGAGTCACACACAGAAGTTTGAGGTTTTTATAAAAGATTTTTGTAAGTACAACAAGACAGGAGTTATTTGATAATGTCTCCATGTACAGCGTTTTATTTTCTCTTTATGTTTTTTTTTTTTAGCATTTTGTTGTAGGCTTCCATATATTACATGAAAAAACACCCCCCCAAAAATTGGGGATGGAGGTACTGTGGAAAAATGATACTGTGTGTGGGAATCAAGAAAGTGGCACTGTATGGTATCAAGAATGTGGATAAGTGAGGATTTATTATCTAGTGGCTTGGGCAGAAGAATATTGTGTGGGGCATCTTGTACTATCATAATGTGTGGGGGAATGGAGGTACTGTGGGAACATTATACTGTGTGGGAGCAATGTACTACAAGAGTAATAAATGTTTCCTTGGTTACCGTCTTTCATAGTTGGGTCGTTTGTATCTATCAGCGGAAAAAGAGCAAAACCATTGTGATGCTTATAAGGAGACAACACAAAAAACCCCTAAATATAAAATTTCTGTACCAACCCCACAATCTGTGACTCTTCAGGGTAAATCGCTCTCTCACCATTGGATTAGAGCTGATACTATGGAGCTAAAGTGACTAAACAGACTTTCTGTCACCTCCATAAAGGGTGTGGTGTAGTGACCACTGTGTCCGCTAGGGGGCGCTGTGTGGGTGTCCCAGGACAGGCGTATAAGCATTTCCAGTGTCCTGATAGGTGAAGGATGCTGAATGATCGCAATGTATCTCAAGGTGGGTGGCCTTGAGATGAAGACTTGTGTATGTGTTGATCAGCAGTGATACTGCTGAGGTTTCGTGCCAATGGGTTATGGAGAGCTACCTACAAATCCACCCAGGGGTGTGGCATAAAACATACATAGATTTCACTTGCACATATACTAACAGCTAATATATACAATATAATCAATTGCTTAAAATGGCCACCATAAACCAGATAATGCCTTGGGACTTTCCATAGACAAAAAGGAAATGAACACCAGAGGTCTCAAATTTTGGCCTAACTGCAGGAAAGGCGACAGTTATACGTTAGTTGCTTAATCATTCTGTTGCTATGCGTTAACCGCAATATTCCATATATTTAGATAACCAAATAACCAATACCAGAGAAGCTTGACCATATGATCCTTAACTAATCTGCCCTTCTATATGCAGCTATAAAAGCATATGTTACTCAATAGCATCAGTATTGATGGAATGTTATTCTGTCACCTGGGTGTGCAGTGTCATTCTTGAGCGCTCTAATACTCAGCCTAATTGGGAACGGACGCCGCACATACAGGGATAGATGTATCCTAACAAACTTTCCTTCACATCTGACGCCTGAACATGGGACTGGACAAAACACATGGGGACCCTGCTGACAGGAGAGATGGGAGTGTCAGCCTCGGTCTCTGCTCACGGGATGGAGACTGTACAGCTCCATAGTAAGGTAAGAAAATTCCGTCATCTTGCCTGAATGTTCCCTGTACCCAGCCTGGGTTTATACCTCTTGCAGGTCAGGTGTGGTCATCATCGCATTCCCAGGTAGTGTAAAAAGTCCACGCCCTTAATCAAACCCTGGGATATAAGCCAAAGTGCCTGCTGTGTGCCGTGCTGTGCGTGATTATGTTTTTAATATAGGTTACCTTGACGCGGTGAAGCAGCTTGGTATACATTTTTTTGCAAAAAAACGTATCGACTAAATACCCTGTATTTGTTATCCAGCACTTGCTGATTACTGTCATATATTTTACTGCAGAGTATTTTTGCAAATCTGTTCTCTTGTTGTGTCTCAGTTAGTGGGTGGTGTGAACGTTGTCTTACCGACTTGTTCACACTTGTGCATGTCACATGTGTTTTTAATCCGTTTTTCCTTGCCTAGCACGGTTTGAGAGACCCCACCCCTCTCTTGTGTGGCATGCACAAAAGAGCTGTCTTGCACCACAAGCCCATACTAAGAAGCGCCTGTCCGAATCCTGCTCATTTTAGACACTGTTCAGATGTTCAGGTTTTAAATACATTAGATAGGGACTGCTTCAATACGGGTTACCTTGACGCGGTGAAGCAGCTTGGTATACATTTTTTTGCAAAAAACGTATCGACTAAATACCCTGTATTTGTTATCCATCACTTGCTGATTACTGTCATATATTTTACTGCAGAGTATTTTTGCAAATCTGTTTTCTTGTTGTGTTTATGTTTGTGTAGTGATCCCAGCAAAGAGCAAACAGATGAACGGCATACTAGGGCACACAAATCACCACATTACCAGACGGAGCTATTTATCTGAAGTATTGCGGCATATAATTCAGTCAAAAAATGGAGGTGCTTGCATGAAAAAACATGAATATTTCAATGTGAAGCGAAAAAAGATGAAATATGCAGCACTCACCGATATGGCTGAAAAACTGTGCGTCTTTATTTCACATAATATCCATCAAATGTGTGGACATGCAGGACGTTAGAGGAATGCTAGGGGAGGGAGGTGCCGGACAACGGCCGATTACTCGCTTCTACGGGTCCAGGTGAGGGGATTACCTAAAGGTCATTCCCTTTATAGGATCACAGACCTTACTAATTAACATACATAAGTTGTGAAGCAAACATTTACAAAAAAATATATAGTTATACAATATACAGAGTGCAAGATACTAGTAAAGAATATATCTTTCCATATTGATTTACAAGATAATCTATATTTTTACAATATCAAAGGAAGATTATAATCTAAATAACTTTATATATAACATTTTTTATAAAAATACTGATAGATCGATCCAGTCATTTAGTCCCAAAGGACCTTGTGCGTTCGCTTTCAGGATCCATTTTGCTTCTTGTTGCAATAAAGCTTTGTCATGGTTACCTCCTTGAGGTGGAAAATTGACCTTTTCAATCCCTGCAAAACTCAAAATTTCTGGGTTAGCTTTATGCACATCTTGAATATGCTTAATTAATCGCAGTGAGCCCTTTCCTGATGTAATAGATCTATAGTGTTCACCAAAACGTATCATAAGTGGTCTTTTAGTTTTTCCAATATAAAAATAACCACATGGACAAAAAATAATATAAACCACGAATTTAGTTTGACAAGAAATGTAGTTTTGTACCTTATTTTCAATAGAGCCAAAATGTATAGAATTCCCTGTCAGGTGAAGATGATAGTATTTGCAGAGACCACATTTATAATTTCATTTTATTGATAAATCTCGTAGCCAATTTTTTTTGAGGAGGACGAAGTCTATGATGTACTAATAAATCACCTATATTATGTGCCCTTTTGTATGCAAATTGAGGAACTAATTTATCATCTGTGTGTAAGGTTTTTTCTGCATCAATGAGATGCCAGTGTTTTCTCACTGCTGCATGTATTGCTCTATCCATTGCACTATGTTTGAAACAAAAATTACATTTTTTTGTAGGTTTGACTACACTATTTAATATTTTAGTCCTTTCCTTTAACCCCTTTCTGACATCAGAGACGTACTATCCCGTCCATGGGACCCGGGCCCCTATGCCCATGGACGGGAAAGTACGTCTGATTATCACAGCTGACACCCGGCACAATGTGTCAGGGGCGGTCACGGACCGCCCCGACACGTTAACCCCTTGCACACCGCGATCAAACATGATCGCGGTGTACCGGGGGTTAAAGGGAAGCATCGGCAGGGAGGGGGCTCCCTCTGTGCTTCCCTGAGCCCCCCACAGCAGCGCAATGTGCATCGCTGCTGCGGCTCTTTCCCTGCAGGCCCCCGAATCCAAGATGGCGACGGGGGCCTGCAGGGAGCTGGCTTCCTCAGTGCCTGCAAAGCGCAGGCATGAGGAAGTCTGCAGTAGTGCCTGTGACAGATCACTGATCTGTCACAGTGATCTGTGATGTGACAGATCAGCGGTCACAGCACAGTGATGTCCCACCTGGGACTATGCAATAAAGTAAAAAAAAAATAAAAAAAAGTGTTAAAATAATTTTAAAAAAATCGCCAAATAAATTAGAAAAAAAAAAAAATATTCCCCCAATAAATCCATTTTTTGGAAATAAAAAAAACAAAACAATAAAAGTACACATATTAGGTATCGCCGCGTCCATAACGACCCGCCCTATAAAACTGTCCCATTAGTTAACCCCTTTAGCGAACCCCTTAAAAAATAAAAATAAAAAACGAAGCAAAAAATAATGATTTATTATCATACCGCCAAACAAAAAGTGTAATAACGCGTGATCAAAAAGACGCATATAAATATCCATGGTACCGCTGAAAACGTCATCTTGTCCCGCAAAAAACGAGCCGCCACACAGCATCATCAGCGAAAAAATAAAAAAGTTATAGCTCGCAGAATAAAGCGATGCATAAATAAATATTTTTTATATAAAATAGTTTTCATTGCAGAAAACCACGAAAACATAAAAAAATGACCTAAATGAGGTATCGCTGTAACCATACTGACCCGAAGAATAAAACCACTTTATCAATTTTACCGCACGCGGAACGGTGTAAACGCACCCCCCCAAAAGAAATTCACAAAACGCTGGTTTTTGTTCATTCTGCGTCCCAAAAATCGGAATAAAAAGCGATCAAAAAATATCACGTGCTCGAAAATGATACCAATAAAAACGTCAACTCGTCCCGCAAAAAATAAGACCTCACATGACTCGGTGGGTCAAAATACGGAAAAATTATAGCTCTCAATATGTGGTGATGCAAAAACTATTTTTACAATAAAAAGCGCCTTTGTGACAGCTGCCAAACATAAAAACCGCCATAAATAGTAAATCAAACCCCCCGTTATCACCCCCTTAGTTAGGGAAAAATAGGACAGATTGGACAACAACTTTTGGGGTTCAATTTCTCCTGTTACCCTTGGGAAAATAAAAAATTGGGGACTAATTGATCATGTTTGTGGAAAAAATTTGATTTTTTTATTTTCATGCCCGGGCATTATAAACTTCTGTGAAGCCCTTGGGGGTTCAAAGTGCTCACCTCACATCTAGATAAGTTCCTTAGGGGGTCTAGTTTTCAAAATGGGGTCATTTGTGGGGGGTTTCCAATGTTTAGGTACATCAGGGGCTCTCCAAAGGCAACATGACACCTGCAGACCATTCCATCAAAGTCTGCATTCCAAAACGTCACTACTTCCCTTCCGAGCCTCGACGTGTGCCCATACAGTAGTTTTCTCCCACATATGGGGTATCAGCATACTCAGGACAAATTGGATAACAACTTTTGGGGTCCAATTTCTCCTGGTACCCTTGGGAAAATAAAAAAATGGTGACTAAAAATCATGTTTGCGGAAAAAATAAGAATTTTTTATTTTCACGCCCGGGCTTTATAAACTTCTGTGAAGCACTGGGGGGTTCAAAGTGCTCACCACACATCTAGATAAGTTCCTTGGGGGGTCTAGTTTACAAAATGGTGTCATTTGTGGGGGGTTTCCACTGTTTTGGTACATCAGGGGTTTTCCAATCGCGACATGGTGTCCGATCTCAATTCCAGCCAAAAACGTCAAATGGCGCTGCTTCCCTTCCGAGCTCTGCCATGCACCCAAATAGTGGTTTACCCCCACATGTGGGGTATCAGCATACTAAGGACAAATTGCACAATAACTTTTAGGGTCCTCTTACCCTTGGAAAAATAAGAATTGACGGTGAAAGATCATTTTTGTGGAAAAAATATGATTTTTTAATTGTACGGCTGTATGTTATAAACTTCTGTGAAGCCCTGTTACACTTGGAAAAATAAAAAAATTGGACCTGAACTAATTTTTTTGTGAAAAAAATGTAAATGTTCATTTTTTTTAAACATTCAAAAAATTCCTGTGAAGCACCTGAAGGGTTAATGAACTTCTTGAATGTGGTTTTGAGTACCATCAGGGGTGCAGTTTTTAGAATGGTGTCACTTTCGGGTATTTTCTATCATATAGACCCTCAAAGTCACGTCAAATGTGATGTGGTCCCTAAAAAATAAATGGTGTTGTAAAAATGAGAAATCGCTGTTTAACTTTTAACCCTTATAACTTCCTAACAAAAAAAAAAATTTTGGCTCCAAAATTGTGCTGATGTAAACATGTGGGAAATGTTACTTATTAAGTATTTAATGTGACATGAAAATTCAAAGTTGGAAAATTGTGAAATTTTCAATATTTTTGCCAAATTTCAGTTTTTTTCCACAAATAAACGCAAGTCATATCAACAAAAGTTTACCACTATCATGAAGTACAATATGTCATGAGAAAACAATGTCAGAATTGTAAAAATTGGCCTGGTCATTAACGTGCAAACCACCCTCGGTGGTAAAGGGGAAAATATTTAATATTACACTTACTGACCCAACTCCACATCATTTGCTGGCTTTAGTTGGTTGTCCAAGACTTTTAACCTTGATCTATCCTTAGGGTCCCATTTCACATAGCGACGCACCAGCGATCCCGACAACGATACGACCTGGTAAGGATCGCTGGTGCGTCGCTACATGGTCACTAGTAAGCTGCCAAATAGGTAGATCTCTTCAACGATGCAGCAGCGATCCCGACAACCATACGACCTGGTAAGGATCGCTGGTGCGTCGCTACATGGTCACTAGTAAGCTGCCAAATAGGTAGATCTCTTCAACGATGCAGCAGCGATCCCGACAACGATACGACCTGGTAAGGATCGCTGGTGCGTCGCTACATGGTCACTAGTAAGCTGCCAAATAGGTAGATCTCTTCAACGATGCAGCAGCGATCCCGACAACCATACGACCTGGTAAGGATCGCTGGTGCGTCGCTACATGGTCACTAGTAAGCTGCCAAATAGGTAGATCTCTTCAACGATGCAGCAGCGATCCCGACAACGATACGACCTGGTAAGGATCGCTGGTGCGTCGCTACATGGTCACTAGTAAGCTGCCAAATAGGTAGATCTCTTCAACGATGCAGCAGCGATCCCGACAACCATACGACCTGGTAAGGATCGCTGGTGCGTCGCTACATGGTCACTAGTAAGCTGCCAAATAGGTAGATCTCTTCAACGATGCACCAGCGATCCCGACAACGATACGACCTGGTAAGGATCGCTGGTGCATTGTCACACAGCAGCTAATCTGAAAGATTCCAGCCTGCGTCCCTGAGTTCTGCGTCGCCAACGAGGTCGCTCATCGGCATCAAACACAGCGATGCATGCTGGCCAGCTGGATGCCGACGATGAAAAAATGGCCCAGGACATTCGAGCACAATCAGCGATATCCAACGGGGGGGGCCGGTCGCCGCTATGTGTCACATGCAGCGAAATCGCTGTTGCGTTACAAAATCGGTGACGCACCAACGATATCGCTATGTGAGACGGTACCTTTAGAAAAGTTCATCATTGGCTGGACTGTGACACACGATCCCCCTACTGAACAGCTGTTCTGTGTCTGCCGCAGTCAGAGCTGCTCGGTTATGGAGCGGCTCCATCTCCTGTATTTCGATAGGGGACGGAAGTGCAGGACGCGGCCACTGTACAGTAGACTGAGCAGCTCAGTAACTGTGGAAGTTCGAGCTGATCGGCCAGGCTTCACAACACCACAGAACAGACATTGATTCTAAGGCCGGGGTCACACTGGCGATTAAATCGGATGAATGCAATGCGATAAAAAAATCGCATTGCATTCGTCCCAATGTTATTCTATGGGGCAGCTCCCATCATGCGATTTTTGATCGGATCCGATCCTCGGACCGAGACAATCGCAGCATGCTGCGATTGTCACCGATTTTCGGATCGGATTCGACAATACAAGTCTATGGGGGCGAGAAAAAATGGGACTAAAAACGGACCAGATGTGTGACTTGCGATAAAATCGCACCCGGTGTCCTTTAGCAAAAGCCGGCAATTCTTGCAATACAGTAAAATCACACTGACCGGTTAAATAATGAATAGATCTAGACACATGTATTATATATATATATATATTAGACATGTCATAGAGACACATTAATATATATTACAGATTCATACAGTTTATCATAGCAGAATAGCCGCAGAAACATTTGCCGGCTTTTGGATATTTATTCTCCTGCCCGACATGAAATGACACATGGTTTACATATAGTTAACCATTTCATTTCATGTTTTTTTTGGTATGTCTATCACTATTAATTAGATGAGGGTTTGTGGTTAAAATTTTGGACTTGTAGGGGTTAATTTAAGGGGTTAATTTGTTGTATGAAATTACGGGGACTCCCTGCAGCCTCAGTGACGTCAGCAGGAGTCCCTGCAATTTAATCCAACGAATTAACCCCTTAAATTAACCCCTACAAGTCCAAAATTTTAACCACAAACCCTCATCTAATTAATAGTGATAGACATACCAAAAAAAACATGAAATGAAATGGTTAACTATATGTAAACCATGTGTCATTTCATGTCGGGCAGGAGAATAAATATCCAAAAGCCGGCAAATGTTTCTGCGGCTATTCTGCCATGATGAACTGTATGAATTTGTAATATATATATATTAATATGTCTCTATGACATGTCTAAAATATATATATATATGTGTGTGTCTAGATCTATTCATTCTTTGTGTGGGGAAACCTGTCATTGGGCTCCATTATATGTCCATTTAGCTACCCTGCAAGAAAATCTCGCCAGACGGATGTCAAACGGATCCTTACATGCGATATGTCCAATGACGGACACAGTCCGTCATCAGACATTTCCCCTGCTTTGATGAGGGCTCCGGCGCTGAGCCTGCATCAAAGCCGGGACATGTCAGCTGTTATGAACAGCTGACATGTGCCCGCAATAGGCGCGAGCGGAATCGCCGTCCTCCTGCGCCTATTAACTAGTTAAATGCCGCTGTCAAAGCTGATCTGCTCATCGCCCATATGTAGCAGAGCCGATCGGGTTGCGCAAGCTTCTAGCCTCCTATGGAGGCTACTGAAGCATGCCAAAAGTAAAAAAAAAATGTTTAAAAATAAAAAAAAATTAAAAAAAACCCTAAAAGTTCAAATCACCCCCCTTTCGCCCCAATCAAAATAAAACAGTAAAAAAAAAATCCCACATACACATATTAGGTATCGCCGCATTCAGAATCGCCCGATCAATAAAAAAAAAGCATTAACCCGATCGCTAAACGGCGTAGCAAGAAAAAAATTCAAAACGCCAGAATTACATTTTTTTGGTCACCAAGACATTGCATTAAAATGCAATAACGGGCGATCAAAAGAACGTATCTGCACAAAAGTGGTATCATTAAAAACGTCAGTCCGGCACGGAAAAAATAAGCCCTCACCCGACCCCAGATCACGAAAAATGGAGACGCTACGGGTCTCGGAAAATTGCGCAATTTTTTTTTTTTTTTTAGCAAACTTTGGAATTTTTTTTCACCACTTAGATAAAAGAGGACATAGACATGTTTGGTGTCTATGAACTCGTAATGACCTGGAGAATCATAATGGCAGGTCAGATTTAGCATCTAGTGAACCTAACAAAAAAGCCAAGCAAAAAACAAGTGTGGGATTGCACTTTTTTTGCAATTTCACTGCACTTGGAATTTTTTCCCCGTTTTCGAGTACACGATATTGTAAAACCAATGATGTCATTTAAAAGTACAACTCGTCCCGCAAAAAATAAGCCCTCACATGGCCATATAAACGGAAAAATAAAAAAGTTATGGCTCTGGAAAGAAGGGGAGGGAAAAATGAAGATGTAAAACCAAAAATACCCCTGGTCGTTAAGGGGTTAAAATCGCATCAATTAAGAAAAATCGCATCAAAAAC